>NC_142209.1:13291999-13927624 GCF_049639895.1 Pseudopodoces humilis | reverse complement strand
CTAGTTGCAGTAGTAGTAGTAAATATTCAGAAAACATTAAGTAATGATTAGCATCTGGGATATAATAGTCTGTACTGTAATGATGGTTAATATAAACAAATATAATTATAGTTTAAAGGTTCTAGATTTCAACTACTTTAAACTCAACTGCAAAACCTTGTCCTGATGGATCTAAAAAAACCCCTGTATTTCAGTGATATGTGTCTGCATTTCTCATGAATCCAGACATAATGTATAAAACAAGGTATTTTATGGTTTTTATATAAATAAAACATCAACTTGGAAAAAATACAACATAGTAATACAAAAGAATGTATTAATTATTCCAAGCAGTCAAACAGGAAAGACACAAAATGATTAATGAAAGAACAGATATATAATGTGACATATCCCGACCAATATATGGGTAATATATGACTTGCACTGGATAGTCACAAGCGTGGAAATCAAAAACACAGCCATGGCATAAAATATAAAAGGAGCTATTGCATTAAAACTTGTCTGCTGAGTTGAATGAAGGGCAAACAAGGTCTTACCTGAGTGAGGATTAGACCCACCTTCTTAATAACAGCTAGGTTAGGTGTTTTTAAACATCCACCATCAGAGCACCCAAGTTCAATCAGCCTGAATGAGATCCCAAGAAATCAATAGAATTCTTGCTAGGCCACTTCAGACTATTACAGAGCCCCAATGTGGAGCAACAGATTACAGGCTGGCTGTAATTTTTCCCTGGAACAACCCAAACACAGTTCTTGGGCCTTAATGAGTTTTGTTCAGCATGAATAGGTCAGCAGAGTGCAGAAATCTCTTTTCTCAACTTCTCCATGCAGAAATGGTGTGCCACTGGCTCCGTTCAGGTACTGGGGACAGCTGTCCTGTGCCAATGTATGACTCATGGACAATGGAACAGAAAGACATTTTTAGTCCATTTTTCCATAAAAAATTCAGGAAGTACAGCTTTGACTGCTAAGACACACATGTGGTTGAATCAAAACCACACAAGACTACAGGAAAACCGTCAAGGGCTTTCTATAGCAATAAAAATAAAGTAAACGGGAAAGGTCATAATCATGTTCCTGAAGTCTGATCTTCCTCTTTAAACAAAACAAAAAGAAATTTCAATTGCATACTATTAGATATTTATAGCTCAGTATATAAGTCTCTGTCTGAACACTCTGTAAGGATCCAGTGGCTTCATGGGTAGCCCCTATTGTGCAGCTAAAATGTTGCAGAGGGCCAAGGTCTAGCTTGTGCAGCCAGGAAAGGTCTGCAAGTCCAGCACACAGTCCTGGCAACCCAAAATTTCTCCCAGCAGTACTTCCATTAGACTCCAAGCATTCAAGTTTTAAAAGTCCTCCCCACCTTTAATCTCAGAAGCACAGCAGGAAACACTTTTCTTCCCCCATCAGGATAACTTTCTCCTACTTTTCCTTTTTTTAACCCTGTCCTGATTCAATTCGTCTCAGTTGAGTTTTCACTCTACATCGGAAAATCCCCTTTTATTCACTGATTGCAAACTTCAAATATTTTTACATCACTGAGTTCTCCACCTCCTACGTTTACACACATCATTTGGGCAGGACATTTTGGAACTTTTAGCTTCTCTAGCCCCTCCCCATAAATAACTCCTTTTATAGTTCTCATACATATGTGCAAGCCACTATACTCGAAGCTATTCTTATGGGCCAAATCTATTCCTAGGAGAATTAAGAGATGTTCTTGCAAACTTACTCTCAAAACTAGCATAAAAATAAAAGAATTCTTGGAAAACAGGCTGAAAATTAATTCTAAGTCTACTATCTATGACCAATACCACCTATTTAATTTTTCACTTTTCTTGCATGGACATTGTGGCCCACAGAGAACCTTGCTACCCAAATATCCTTCTTAGATGAGAACCTTAAAGGGATAGTGATTCTTTCAGAAGGTAGAAGTCCAAGTCTTGCACATCAGTATGTGTGTCTGTGACTAGTACCATAAACAAAATGGGAATGCATAAATAAAAGCAGGTATTACTAATAATAGCTACCTGTAGATACAGAAGAGGCCTTTCTGATTGCACAGATATTTCTAATCCATCTGGATGTCTGTAGGATACAGCCTGCAGCTCCGTAAGACTACATCTCATGCAATATCAAGCATTTTACCAGGGCTTAATGAATTAAAAGATGGTTAGAAGTACTGCTTAGAAATACACAATGTTGTTAATAAATGTCTTCTCTCACTAGGGGTAGATTCTAGAGGAAGAATTTTGTATCATCAGGTTCTCAGACTAGTAATTATAGCTTACATTTTGAAAGCCACAACCTTGCTTTCATGAATGCAATTTGCATCAAAATCTGCACTTACAAAATCAGGGAGAAGAGTTTTGCACACATAAATTAATTGCCAACCCATTTTCTAGTGCTTGAACTGCAGACAATTAGCTATCAAACATTACTGACCTGGGCTTTACTCAGTAAGGACACAAAGAGTAAGGCTCTGCAACTAACATCAATCCCACAAATACTGCAGCATCCTAAACATCCCCCAAATCTGTCTTCACCTGACAAAGACAATACTGTTTGGCAGTAAAAACTGGTACAGAACTGGAGGCTGGAGAAAGAGGAAAGAGAGGGAGAGGAAAAGAGAGAGATACCGATTTGCTCTCAATGAATATGAAAAAGCTGATCTCTGCCATTGAGGAAAATTCTTGCACCAGCAAGTGCTGACTGATTGTGATGAGGAATGCTTTATCACCCAGATCCAGACACTCTTTCATATGGTGATTATTATTCCTGTCATGACCCTCTGGTCATCAAGCCACAGTGTCTTTTGTCACGAAACAACTATCCAATAAGGAATAATCTAGGAATAAGCCTGTAGCATAATATCTTCTGCTTGCTTATACACACAGCAGGAGGAGGAAAATCTTCTTCCTGTGAGTTATTACCTGCTCTAATCCACTTCGGAAAATAGCAGTATTTCCTTAATTTTGTGAAGCATGCAAACATATATTTCACAAACTACAGCTACATTAATAGCTCAGACCAGAGCTGAAAGCAAATCTTAAAGCTCTCTCAGGTAATAAAAAATAGTCCAGCATCACCATCAAATCCACGGCAGCATATAAACTATCAAATATTCACATTAAACTTGATAAGAACATTCAAAGACTGAATTGCATGCCAGCTTGCCTCTATGTTTAATTTCATATTGTCTCCTGTAAGGCTGATGTCTGGCCTAATTCCTGATGCCATTCTTGGAGCAACAGCTTTGACAAACAGAGGTAACACATGTAAAAAACCCCAGCAAATGCCACATACCACCTAAAATGTTAGGTCTGATTTAGTTCTTACACAGAGACATTTTATACTAACATTGCCATCATCCATATTAATATTATCCAACTACAATCCGATTTAGAACTCATTTGACCTTCCACACACTATTTCTCTTTTTTTTCCAATTCAGTTTGTTGAAGAAAGGGGCTATTCCTCTGCAGTCAGACAGTGCACACCACACTGAAAGCATCCAGGGAAGAAGGGCTGGGAACCCTGCTCTGGAAGCAGAATGAGGAGCCATTTCTGGCCACACAAGCCAGTTCTTTTTATGTCTTTTCTGTCTCTACTGCCTATGTAGATCATCTAACACAAGGGTTGTTTTGGATGGTTTTATCCAGCTAGCAAGCTAATCCTAAGTAACAAATATAACAATACACATACAACTGTACAGAATAAAAAATTAATGGTGTTAAAGAAGGATGATGCACAGAGACATTATGTGTGACACTGGGGAGGAAGTGGGGGTAAGTGTGCATGGTTAATATGAAAAGATGTCAAAAAAATCGAAGCATAATAATAGTGCAATTTATCCTTGCTAAACGTACTGCACTGTGCTATAATTAAATATGAAAACCTAAATTTATCTCTATGTTCGGCTGTCATTAACTTAACAGGGAGTGCACATGTTCTAATCTAATGGCTGATTTTTTTCTCAATGTGCAGCATATTAAAATGTATATTAGCCTCAAGGTGCATAAACACAAAATAATAGACCAAAGGTTTTGGCCTGTGGAGAAAAAAATCCATGCTCAAAGGCCGTCAAGTAGCTGGTGATGCAGGGGAGACACTCACTTAGCCTCATTAAGCCGAAGCTCTCTTTTGCTTGTCTTTTGTTCTGCATGACAGCAGCCTCTTTGTTGTATAATAATTCATTCCAAGTTCGTTCCAAGCTACCGAAACTGGTGAACTGTGGCCATTTTAATGAGCAGTATTGGTGGTATGCATAATCTGGAAGCCACGTGGACCAGGCAATCACAGAGCACTGCAGCCAGCAAAATGAGATACTGTCGAAATCACAAATTTGTCAAGTTGTTTTTGGACAGGGTATTATAATAAGCACTAAAATATGCATCTTATTACTCTGCATCTGCCAGTCAAAGATCACTGTAATGAATGCATGCTGGAGGGTATGACCAGGCCGTTTTCCTAAGTAAAACAAACTACAGAGTACAAAAAAAGAATTATGTATTTTTGGCAGTGCCTGGTTTGTTTTTTTTTTTAAATCCTTTTGCATCAGCAGTTGGATTTTCCTGGCTTGATGTCCACTGCCAGCAGTGAATGCACTAAAACTGCCACAGCCAAGGAGTTAACGTGAATACATGGTTTCTTAATAGCCACATTTACTGCCTGTGCATCTGAAACTTTCAACTCCATGCTTGAAGCAAATTTAGCATATAGCACATATAAACCCCACGAAGACTAAACTACTTTAAATACACTTTAATAATCCTAGCTCCTTTTGTTTTACACATTTCTACTGCAAATGGCTTCACTGTTATGGAAAATACATTTTACGTAACACGCTCCCTCTGTGAGAACAGCACTGTAGGTAATCACAACATAAACTTCCATAATAGAACAATTAAGACAAAAAAGATTTTAAAGTGGTCCTTTTTTTTCTACGAATTTGTCAGACTCATAATGGAACTCAGATTGAGAGGCTGGGAGGTTCACCAATGGCAGCAAACCTGGTAAATATGACTTGTGCAGTGGGGTGTAGAGTCTGCTCTGCTGGCACTCCCCAAAGCACCGCGGTGATACCCCACAGAGAGACACCAGACTCTCACCTGAAGCAATGCCCATGGAGGCCTCTCACCATCAGCTGAGGAGCTGAAAGACTAACTGGGGAGCAGAAGGAAAGGACTTATTTCCTCATCTGCCTGCAGATAATGGTGCAGACACATTTTGGCAGAGCCTTATTTTTGGGTAGCCCAACAAACATTTGCAGCAAGAGTCCCCGAGTGTGCTGATGCGAGTTCCCATAATATCCTAACCTAAGAGGCTTCTTGATCAATACTGGCTTATACTTAAAAGGCTTTGTCTGGCTGAAAGCCGTATTTCAAGTCCAAGTTTTAGCTAATGGGAAAGAGGATCAAAAGGCTCTATTAGGTTTGTGAGGCCAGGTTTTGGTAGCAGGGGGAGCTATAGGAGAGGCTTCTGTGAGAAGCTTTTAGAAGGTTCCCCACGTCCAACAGAGCCAATGCCAGCCAGTGATGGACCCGTGGGTGGCTGTGAGTGAGTCAGTCAGGAATTACAGCAATACCTCTCTGATAAGAAGGAAAGAAAAAATTATTGCACAAAGGTAATTGCACTTGGAGAAGGGAGGAAGGAGAACACGTGAGAGGAGCAACTACAGACTCCAAAGTCAGGGAGGTGCTCCAAGTGCCAGAGCCAAGTTTCCTCTGCAGTCCCTGGTACAGACCACGGTGAGGCATCTGCACCCCTGCAGCCCTTGGAGGTCCATGAGGATGCAGAGATCCACCTGCAACCCATGGAAGAGACTCACTGGAGCAGGTGGATGCCTGAGAGAGGGAATAGGCCACGCTGGAACAGGCTCCTGGCCTGCAGATCTATGGAAAGAGGAGCTCATGCTGGAGCAGGTTTCCTGACAGGATCTGTGGACCTGTGGCACACCCACACCAGAGCAGCCTGTTCTTGAAGGACTGCACCCCATGGAACTGCTGCTCATGAAGAACTGTAGCTTGTGGGGATGGCTCACATTGGCTAAATCCAGGGAGAACTGGTCTTCCATGGGAGGGAACCTGCACTGATCCAGTGATGAGTGGAAGGACTCCTGTCCCTGAGCAGTGGGAGAAACAACATGAGAAGAACTGACCACAACCCCCATTCTCTGTCTCCCTGTGCCACTAGGGGAGGAAGGAGAGCCAGGAAAGGAGCTGGAGAGCAGGGGAAAAGGTGTTCTTAAGATTTAACTTCTCATTATCCTGCCTTGATTTTAATTGGTAATAAATTCAATTAATATCCACAAATTGAGTCTGTTTTGCCCATGATGATAATTGGTGAGTTATCTCTCTGGGTCCATATCTCAACCCCTGAGCCTTTGGTTATATTTTGTCTTCCCTGTCCAGCTGCAGAGGAGAGTGAGGGAATACTCTGCTGGGTACCTGGCATCCATCCAGGGCCAATCCACCACAGCTTAAAGCTGATTTTTTTCCCCTCTGACTCTTCTTCAGAACTTGTGATAGCAATATGGGAAAATGTTTTTTTTCACCCAATGTTAATTATCTTATTGCAATCTTTATATCAACATATGTTAAACAGACCATATTTCCAGCCACAAATACCATTTTTTCTGCCTTTTTTTCTGCAGTGCTGGAAGCAAGGCAACTGTTATTTACCACACTGGGCAAATCTGCTTTCCTAAAGAACAAGAAGCACTTTCAGAAATGAAGGGTGAAAACCTCTGCTCAGTGATGGTAGTCAGAGGTCTTGAAGAATCTGAAGGCAGACAAAATTTATGATGCAACAGTGGCTCTTGCATGGCTGTGAGCTCCCATTTAATTTATTTATTTAATAGAAGAGTTAATTTAATATTTTTTATGAAGTCTGGCTAGTATAGCAAGGTTATTTCTCTGCCATACAAAAGACTATTTAGATTTGACTGCTTAGCAGGTTTATACTGTTCAGAAGATTCAGATTTTAGTACTCACAGATAACTTGTAGGAAATTAGTATTTTAGTCTAAATGGGAAGTCTGTTCCAATGGGAAGTCCATTAAAAAAAAAAATCAGAAGGCTGCTAAATTTAAGGTGATGAAATTTTGTTGAAGCCATACACTGTGCATGTGCAGCATGATTCTCTCTCATCTGTCTGATGAATAAAGCCACTACCTATAAATGTGTTTTTACCAGATACAATTTTAGCATTTTTAGTACAGCACAACCTTAACAGTTGAGAACCATCCACAGTGCATTTCTGGCTTTGTATGTTTCTGGAATCAAGATGCTTAAATTATTAGTTTTTGTTATTTTTAATTTTTTATCATTTAGGCATGAATAAACAAATGTCACTTGTTCATAACTGCTGGTGCTGAAAGCAAAGTATGAAACATCATTGAGATACATTTATCTCTCCCTATAAACCCACACCTACCAACTGAATACATGGCCAGACCCTTCTTTGGCTACCTGGCACATATAGCAGCCACTGCATTATGACTTTTATAGCTAACATTAATGGAAGTTTCTACGGAGACACACTGTACCCCTTCTGTGATCACCAGCTGACACCAGTGCATTTCTGGGACATAATAATTTCAGCTCCCTGGATCAGTGAGCAACTAACAACAGTCCTGAAACAAACAGTCAAGGTGAGACAGTGAGACACACAGGGGATTGAACTGCACCTCTGGGGAATATTACACCTGATTCAGATACCTAGTGAGAGCAAAGTTATCTTTATCACTCCTGGTCATGTATGTTCCTGAGAAACTCGTGAGCATTATTTTAAAACATAATTCTATTAATTTTGTATTGTA
Source organism: Pseudopodoces humilis (assembly GCF_049639895.1). Lineage (NCBI taxonomy): Eukaryota > Metazoa > Chordata > Aves > Passeriformes > Paridae > Pseudopodoces > Pseudopodoces humilis. The sequence goes on along the minus strand of NC_142209.1, from coordinate 13,919,804 downwards.
AGGGGACCAACTGTGCCCTTCCTCTGGTTTATGCAGTCACCCTAGTAACTTTGGGTTGTAAGAGTGTGCACTACATCTTAACTGTCTTCCTGACTGCATCATGCACTTGATCTCAGCCCTAAATTCATTCTGAGGTAAGTGTGCTTTTACACAAGTTCTTCCTTGAGGGAGTCAGTGAGAAGCGCTGTGGTGTCATCTTTACTTTGCCATTCTCTCATCCCAGCATCAAGATTTGCACACTGAGATTAAACCTGAGACAGGCTGACAACTTTTATTCCATGCAAAGGTGACTCAGAGTTGATATTAATGACAGTCATCTGTGCCAAGGTTTCAAGTGTCAGGTACTCCCACAAGAAAAAAACAAACCCCAAAACACAACTCAATAAACCATCTGAAAAGCAATGAGGAAGGAAACCCAGAACTCTGGCTTTGGCCACTTTTGTGAGTCTGGCACAGCATCTGTGCTAGGACTCCCTTTGGAGCTGCTGTGGATATGGTTACAAACACAGGAAAGAAAGAGTAAAATTGGTGGAACTATGGAAAATTGTATCATCCAGTGACTGGAAACCAATGAGGCTGGTATTTCTAAGTGGGAACCTCACTCCTATTACAGGCAGTGTAGTGCCACAGGTCACATCCTGGACAATGGCTCCAGCAGCAACTGTTGTGTTAGCAAAAGGGAGAAAACTACTGAAAAGACTATCAGAAAATAAATACCTCTTGCTCAAAGATGATAAGTTTAGGGTCTACATACAAAAATAAATAGATTCTGCAACAGTGAAAAAAAGTAAAAGAGCACTCAAGTTTCCAAAATATTTTCCAGTGCTGTGATGCTTCTGATATTTCAAGGGCTATAAATTATCAGAAGTATTAGTTTCATTAATGCAGAAGGATGAACAGATACTAATCAACATGAATCTCTTTTTCAGCCACAGCATTTTATGTTTGCTATTTAACTGCTTGTTATATTACACTATTTAGCACAGTATTCTCTCTGTTTAGGAAGGAAATTATTGTGATAAATGTAACACCTGACAGTGATAACTGTTAAGTTCGTCATTTATCTGGTGACTACGTGGCAAGACAGCTTCAGTTTGAGGTTAGGTGTACCATTTAGAAGAAGTTATTTATCTTTTAGTTTACCCTGGTCATCAAATACTACAATAGTTCATGACAAAACTCCACTGTGTCACTCCTCTGTGGCAACACTCTGCAGTCAGCATCTGTTTGATGCTGAAACCAGGACAGAAAATGAATTATAAAAAGAATAGTCCACCATTACATAAAAATACAGACATTAACATCCAATATTGCACTGTGAATCAAAACAGATACCATTATGAACATACTTATTCGGAAACAGAATGGCTCTTTATTAAAAACTGGTAGAGGCTCAATGGATTTGTATACAATCAGAAAGAAAATGGTTCTTAATGCTGGTGAAAATAGTTCTCCCTCAGTTCCTTATTACTAAAATGTCAAATATCTGAACTTCCTATCCCTATGATTCTATTTGAAAATAATAATAATCTTATAACAAAAAGGAAGATCATTCCTGGTTTTTTGGTAGGTGGCCTTTTTTTTTGTCTGTTTGGGTTTTGGGGTTTTTTTTTTAGGCAAATGTTGCAGTTTAGCTTCTCATGAGGTCTTACTGAAGAAACTGCATTTCATCTCGTGGTATATACCAACACAAAGTGGGACACCTCCTTATGTTTCTATAAGACAGGATTTTGACAGTCACATTTTACTTCATATATAACATATACATTCCCACACATTATTTTATGGTTGAGAATTTATCAATAGGTTATTTTCTCTGTTCCAAACAGAGAGTAAGGACATGCTTTTTAGTGAATTAATTTTAGAAAGAGACTCACAAATGTGTGTTATGACTTGCTGCCAAGCAAGTTAGATATTTGTGTTTGAATTGAGATGAAACCACAGTACTTAACTAAATTTACTAGGCACAAGTACATGAAATCCAATATTGATAATAATTTATGAAAGTAAGAATACTGATTCCTACAATACTGCAAACTTAGTTTATGATAACATAATTAGTTACACTAATAACACTGCTTAGGCACAGTCTTGCTAATTAGGATATTATAAATATTAATGATATCAAGTCTTTGTATTTGATTGCCCCTAGTAGGATCATTTATCACGGTGTTTCCAGTTACCAGAGTTATATTTTCTTCCTTTTCCCTTGAATGTTCATTCCTGGACAAACAGCCATCCTCAGCTTATGCCTAATATGTATCAACAGCTTATCAACAATGCAGCCTGCTTAACTTTAAATGCTATTATTTAGTAGCAATGTTACAATGATATAGTTCAGTGCAAATATGAATACATAATCAATTTTATTCTGTATGTCTTTTAAATATCTAACAGAGCCAGCCACACAAGATTACATAGGGCTTTGTTTTTATTCTTTTTCATGTGACCTGTTTCAAGTTAAGATTCCTTTGAATTATTAAATGCTTCCTTAAAGCATATTTTCATGCAACCTCTTTAAAGTTAATTATTGATGTAATGACAAGCAATAAAACCTAAAAATTACAATTATTTTTCCTCATTTCAAAGGACGTGAGAAACATCTTTGACAATGGTTGTCTGTTTAGTAAAATACAAAGGTAATACAAAGACAGAACACTGAGTGCAGCTTTAAAGAAGAATTACAACGAATCTGTAACACGAGTTGAAAATGCTGTGTAGGTTTCCACAGGTGTTAAAAGAAAGAAGTTTAGCTATAACCCTTTGAGCCCGGTTTAACTGCTTAACATAAGTAGATGAAAATGAAACTGCTTACATCTTGGTTTATTTTTAAGCAGTGTATTATCCAGAGCTTTAGGAATAGGATTGTCTTTCCTCCTTGAAGGTAATGTTATAATTTTCAGAGCTCCACAGAGAACAACAACAATATAGGAATCTCTAATCTCCTGCTAAATCCAATTCCAGTCATCAGCAAAGATAAGCAGAGATTTGGAGGCGTTTGACACTCCAAATCCTATTCTTTTGTAATTCTTTACTTTTTACAACATTTTCAACCGTTGTACATCAGATTTTTGGAAGGATAATCAATAGGCATGATGTATAACTGAAATCAGTCTTCAAAGTGATCCCCTCTAGTAACCAGAAACAAAAGCTTGGCCTCCCTGCTGTGCAGGTATTTTGCTTAGAGCAGGAGGCAGCCGGGCATCAGCAGGAAGCCAGTTACACCTCCCTGCTTCTCAGCATGGATCAGCAGGTGCCCTGGTGGAGGGGTGAGCAGGGCTGGGGCAGCTGCAACCCATTGCATCTGTCAAAAATCTCCAAAAATGCTTTTGTAGCAGGGAACTACTAGAGCAGAGAGGAAAGACAGTCCAGAGGTTAGGATTTCATGCTGACCACCATTTACATTCCTATTTCATCACAGACTTTCTAGGTTTAAATGATCTTGCAGCATTTATTAAATTGTCTGGTGTCACCAATCCTCACCTAGAACCTCCCTGTCTTGCAGAGGGTTTAGGCAGCAGCACACATGAAAGACCACATGATGATCAGGTATGATGATTGAAGGACCACTCCTACGTGATCTTGTGTTCCAGCTGACAGCTGGTCTGTGACTACCTGTCTCAGCTGGTCAGAGCCAGTGCAAAAGGGGTTTTGCATGTCTCCTGAACGTTGCACCTTGGCTGAAACACCTAGGAACTTCTGCCACAATACTGGGATCAATCTGGACTTGAGTTTCATTAAAACAAGCAGTTCCAGAACTTGTTAATGCATTTGTAATTTTACGTCCTACACTTTTTTTAAAGGCATGATGTTATGAATCACGTGAAGCTATCACATTTATAGGAAAAATGTTAGCCCATATCAAGTCATTTCACGTTTGTCTTCTTAAGCTGCCTACATATATGTTAATATTCAGAAGGAAAATGACTTGGTGACTAATTGTGACAGCAGCAGTGATTAATCAAGGTAAGTAGCAGAAACTGCATACAATGATTATGGAATTACATTCAAAACCAGGACAGTGTTATTATACAGGAATGGCAATAAAACAACATACCTTTCCCATCAGATCAGCAATTCTAGGTACTGGTTTTCCTTTCTGATGACACACAGTTGCAGGACTCTGTCCATTCCAGTCTTCAAGTTCCTCAATGCTTTTCAGGTACAGAAGAGCTCGCAGTCCAGTGCAGTAGTCATCAATAACAGTGAAATCTTGATTTTGGATTGCACTGCACACCTACGAAATGCAAGTCAGTTATCAGCACCATCCTGGCAGATAAGCATGTGGAATTAGCAAACTCTTTGGATTTACTGATTATCAGGTGACCCTTCCTGCAACCCCACTGGGAAAGAACTACAAGAATTTAGGATTATTGTCTGCTTAATCCTATGTCATGATATCACCACTGCAGTTCAGGAAAGAAAGGGCTCACTAACAACAGTTATGCCCAGATTTCCCAGCAGCAGCCCTTGGACAAGACCCGAGGGCTGTTCAGAGATAAACCTGCAAGGCCAGCCCCAGATGTGCCTGCTGGGGAGCTGCTGCTGAGCACACCAGCACACTGGCAAAGCACCAGCGGTGCTCAGAGCTTTGCCTGCAGACACTCACTGGTATCTCCCAGCTTGCTCTGTTCAGAAAGCACAGGCATAACCAGTTAGGTCCCAACCTAGCAAATCACAGAACCACAGACTTGCTGAGGCTGGAAAGCCTTTCTTGAGATCTTGTTCAACCTCCAGCTCAGAGAAGGGTCAACTACAGGAGTCTACCCAACATTGTATCCAGTCAGGATTTGAATATCTCCAAATACAGAGACTACACCTCTCTGGGGAGTCTGGTTCAGTGTTCAGTCTCCCTTGCAGCATTTTTCTTATATTTAAATGGAATTTCCTTTGTTTCAGTTTGTGCCCATTGTTTCTTGTCATTCCACTGGATAGTCCTGAGATGACTCTGGATTCAATGGAAGTGTCTCAGCAAGCAGCACTCATTAACCTGACCTGTTAGTATGAGGTGAGCATTGCCAGGCACAGAACAGAACAATCCCCTTCTGCCACTCAGTGCAACTGGGAGGCCAGGCCACTTTATTTTAGGTACTTGAGAAGCACAGATAGCAATATAGCTTTATAAACATATGAATACATATAGTGATCCCTGACCTGCAGAGCTTAACATGTAAACACAAAACTACTGACAGAAGAAAATAGCCTAACCATTTACATGGGTTCTTCTAGAACATGTTGGGGCTATCAGCTCGGGCTTAAGCCCACAGAGATCCCCAACCAAACTGACAACTGAATAAAAAAAATCCCTGACTGTTGTCTGAATACCTTCTCATTAGCTAAACTCTAATCAGCCATCAGTGACGAGCTGCAGGGTTGATCGAGTGTCATTAATTATCAGTCCCTGGAAATGCTCTGAAATTCCAGATGTGTCAGTGTTTTCAGCCTCTGATTCAGCTTTTATTGTAAAAGCTGAAAGGAATGCTCCTGATTATACCTTGACTCCATGCACACATAGTGAACACAGCAATGAAACAGCCACCTACTTTAGAGCATGAACTGGTGCACACGGACATGCACAAACACATCCACGCTTCTTGGATGTGGAAACACACTTTAGATCATAATTGACATCAGCACTTAAAAAGCACAGGAAATACACTATTGTTTTCCCCATTTCAGAAATGACAATACATTCCTGAAGACAGGTACACATCACATTGGGAAATACCATATATTACTGATGAACAGGAAAAAAATAAGGGCAAATTATAAAACAAGCACAATAACATTCTCTATGTGGTGCATTTACATAACAAAAAAATCTGTTTCTCTGGAGAAACAGTGTGGGCATTAATTAGGTCTGTTATAACTTCCAGAGGCTTCAAGACTGGGTTTTTATGGGCATTTTTTTGTTTGTTTTTTTGATGGCAATTATAGACAGCATCATGATTACTTCCCATACAGGTTATTTAACTGCAAAATTCCACTGATGCTTATTGAATCTTTTTTGTAGAGCAAGGAACTCTCTAGGTTTTTTAATGCATGGTTAACACTTGTATTATCTACTCTTATACTAAAACTGTAAAAAAAAATGCAGTTAAAAGCCACGTCATGTCACTTGAAACAAGTTCAGACACTTTTGTCAAAATCCTGAAATATTTTGACAGGATGTATACACATGAGATACACATGAGGATACCTATAATAACCTTATAAATAAAGAGGCTTTTACTGTTTTCCAGCTTGTGGTGCAGTGTTATGAACTGCAGTAATAGAAAAATGTATGGAAGATAATAACACACTAAGAGCTAACTATTTGATCCTTGTGATTCTATATGCAGCGCACTATTTGTCTTCCCTGGAAAGCCAAGAAAGTTCCAGAACTGAAGGCAAAATGCAATTTTTAAGAAAAATGTGAATCTCTGCACTAAAGAAAAATGTTACGTGACATGGAAAGGCTTAGAACAAACAAGTGGTCTCAAACAATCCTCCTCTTCTGTAGAAACCTTATGACTGTGGTGCCCAGTGGTGTGGATAATTAGCCAAAGATACGCCTTTCACTGATTTCACTGGGATAAAAGCAAGTGCTTATGTTTATGGGCCTTTCCTAGAACAAGAAAGCTTCAAACATTAACACATACAAAACCAACTGAAATAGTTTTGCCATGTTTTTGGCAAATTCCAAAATTCTGAGCTTATGTTGCACAAATCAGATGGTGAGATTTGTATTTTAGGCTTACAGTATCTTCCATCAATCAGTGTAGAAGCTGCATTTTAAAAGGTGGTGAACAAAGTCACGATAAAAGGTTGCCCTGACCCATCAGCCATGACAATTTCTACACCACAGAGAGAGGTTTTTAGCATCATACCTGGCTGCCTCTGAATCACCAGTTTAAATGACATTGTGTCCTCCTTTCAGCACAAGAGAAGTGCCAGGGCAACAGACCAGGTGAGATTCACTCAGGCATCCAGAAAAATCACAGAAGAACTGAACCGGCCCATCTCCACACCTCATTAACGCCCCCAGCTTTGCTCCAGCTGCTTGCACTGGGAACAGGCACCTGCCTCCCTGCAAAGCTCAGGGCTGAGCCCGAGCCCCCTCTGCTGCAGCCCAGATATTGCTCTATCCAAAACAGTTGCTACCACCTCTCATGTCATGTCTTATTAAAGCACCTCAGGAGGAGATGGAGGCGAGAAGCGCTGCGTACACCATGTCCGTGCCTCGCACACCGATGGAGCAGCAGCAGGAACTGCAGCCAGCCCTGCCCGCCCAGCCCCTCCCCTCAGCATCAGGCTGGTACCCACCGGGCACAGCACAATGTGCTTACCTTTGGACCCTGAAGCAAAAGGCTGAACAGCACTGAGACTTCACAAGTGAGAACACAGCCCTGTTGTGCTGTGCCAGAGCAGTGCTCTGTACCCCGTGGCCAACAGAGGCTGCCTATGGACAAGTGCACGAAGCAGAGCGCGCCCAGACCCATTGCTCGTGTGGTTTGTCAGCCCAGGTCTGGCAAGCGGCAGTGCTGGGACTTTGCACAGCAGGGATGGCACCTGTTTAATATCCCTTAATCCTAAATAATCCAAGTGGATCTGTTTAATGAGTAAATTAACATTCAGCTGTTCACTGACCCAGCCTTTCACCTGAAACATTTAAGCAGAAAGTATCTGCTGTGGAAGATGAGAGACTGGCCCTGTGGAGCATCCTATGGGGCAGAGTGAAGTCCAGGTCACAACAAAGCTGTCAGCTGTACTTCTGACAAGTGCTGTCCTGCTGTTTTGCATGTGTTGGTCTCTAGCTTTGGACTAGAATTTGGACTGGATGAGAAAGGTGCTGCATTTTTCCTGTTTAGGCAGGCAACATGTATTATTCTTATTGCACAAATATGCAGGGAGGTAAGTTTGCACAAGCTTGGTTTCACTGCATTGCCTGGCTCTGTCTACTACTACTACTACTACTATTGTAGTAGTAGAACTGCTATGATTTAATTTTTAACATTGCATCTCCTGCCTTTTCTCCCAGATCCAGACTCAAATGATTGTCCCTTACATCCCAAAAGAGACACCTGGGCCAACATGCAATGTATGATCAATTACACTGTGCTCTCAGTATTCCAAAATCTAAAACTGCTCAGTGTAAGCTGCAACTGTAAGTTACAATTCTAATCTATACAGAAATGCCTGAGATAATAAAAGACACAATACCTACTTGGCTACTGGTAAACATACACCAAATTATCTGATTGGGGAATGGGGATGCAAAATGAATCACAGGTTAAGGCTCTAAGTAAAACTGTTCTGCAAAATGCAATGATGGGAGAGGCCCACAGAAGTCTCTGCTGACATCTTTAAAAATAAATGACCAGTCTGTTCTATTACTAAATAAACATCAAAACTGAGTTTAACTTTGTCACAGGAATTAGAGACATTACAAGTTTTACTTGAGGAACTGGAGTAAATTGTAAGAAGATAATTATCATGTAAAATAATTTTTACAAGTTACAAGATTTTAATTAAATATTCAAACAAATCTGAAACTTTTAATTCATATATTATGAAGAAAAGTTCACTACTGGTGACAAGTACTTCCACATCAGTCACAAAGCATTGTAAATGCCTTTGCTGTTAGCAGAATCATTACACAACAAAGAGATTCCAATTTCTGAGGCGTTTACAGAGGCAAATCCCCTGCACTGTTTGAGAGCTCTGTCTGTGTAAGACCTTTCAGTTTTGTCCAGAGCCTGTTGTTTCTAGAAGCAATGGGGAAAATACCCAGACATTAAATTAATTTCTGTTTCACTCTCTACAAAAATGGAAGTTGTTACTATCCAAACTTTGGCATATCCTGAGGGACTGTGTGGAAGACCTGTGCCATCCATGCAGAATTTGGACAGAGGGCCTGAGGCATTTCCAGACAGACCACCCAGTAAAGCAATTCCTGTTCAGTGCATTTTCCCTTTGGGAGATCTTGTAGAGGAGAAATCTTTTTCTGTAACACTAGAAGAGGAAAAAGCGAAGTCTTCCTCAGGCTGGGCAGTCTCTCTTACCCCAAGACCTTCTGGTTTTACATAAACTTACTATTATATGGCAAAATTCCAGATGGACAGGTGATGATGGGGAAGATGGAGCCAAAAATGAACCCCAGTCCCTACCTGCATTTTTCTATTCTATCAATAGCTGGGATTTCAGCAGAGGCCACAGAGGAGATGCAGATCTAGACATGCTTGTGTCAGTTTTTCCCTACACTACTTTTACCCAACAAGAGGAATTGCATATAATCTCATATACTGCTAGATGACCTCAAAAGACTGGAGCAGGTCAGAGAATCTAGCCTGTTCAATAATAGTTGTTTTGCAAGAAAAGGGTAAGTATCCTTGGTGTGACAAGATCCATGCGAACAAAAATCCTGCAATGTCTGGCAGCTGTTGTGCTCCAATTTGAAATTGTTTCAAAGCACTCTTAGAAGGCTTTGCAAGTGAGGAATTTGTTCTGGGAGACAATAGCTTGGAGAAAATTTTAATTTTTACACCCCTCTGAAATATATGTATCTCTCTCCAGGATATGTGTGTGTAAAATAATTGTCACTTTTATGAAAACAGAAGTATCAGTAAGGAGGCAGATGGGTGGCAGTGATACACGGTCTAGAAGTAAGGAGATTGATGGGTATATATTTGTATATACAAATGCAAATCACATAGCTTGACTGTTCTACCATATTAGTTTCCATTTGTTGTAGCTGTACAACATCAAAGCAGTGATGTCTCCGTATATTGCATTTAGTGGTAATGTAACGGACTACCAAAAAAAAAATCAAAGTGAGAGTTTCTAAGTAGTTTCCTGGCAATTGAGACAGCAGGCTCTTTCATCTGTGCTGTAACTGTGGCAGTGCATTGATTTAAACTCCTTCTGAGATCTCAAATGCTTTTATATTTGTAGGTCTCACTGGCTGCTTTCTTTTTGCCTTTTTCCCCCTTCAAATGATAAAATTCTAGCATTTAGCAGAATGCCATCTTGCTTCCCCAAAAGATGGAGACTTATTTCATCTTTGGTTCTTCACTGCACAGGATTTGTAAATAAAATAGCTCTCAAAATGCTATTTGATTAAGAAATTGGCCTTTGACTTCACGATTTCTAATATTCTGACCACAGCAAAGAGATAAACAACTCTGAGATACCTGTGAGAGGGTTACAATGCATTAACAATTGTGCTTTGCCATTAATTTGGTTGACTCTCTCTGAAATATTTTTACTGGTATGCTCAAATGGTAAACAAAAGGTCTACTATTTTATACTATAGTATGTTTTCAATTTTGGCATTAATCATCTTCCTGCAGAAGCTTTCTTTTTCTGTCAAAAATTCTTCCTGATAAGTATTGAAGACATAAATTAGCCTTCTTGTTGGAGAAACATTTATGAATGTCTAATCTGTTATTTAATGTACAGTTGAAGCTGCTGCTTTCTTGATTAGGTTCTATTGATTAGGATTCTTTTCTAGGAAAAAATCCCCGAAGCTGTGAATGAATGCAAGATGGTTCAGGAAGGATTCTATTTGTGCCCACCTGTGTATCTACATGAGTCGCCAACATTAAAAAGCTAATTTTATTGTAGAGGGCAAAAGCATTATGATAATCTGGGTGAGACATACACAATTTAGGATTTATTCTCAAAGGGAGCTAGCAAAAATTGACTTGACTAAAGGGAGATCTTTCTGGTCCATGCAATCTATATGCTGCATAGCTCTTGCCTGTGGAAATGAAAATGTATGTTTTCTAGCCCCTGTACAATAATTTAGATGTGCCCAGATCTCCAAAGCAAAAAGCAGCAGACGCTGCACAGGTTGTCTGACACAGCGCTCATAATAATGTGTCAAGAGCTGCAATGTGAGAGCATACAGACAAATAAAATCTCCTCTGAGAGGCGTTTCTGTGCATACAACCTTCAGGACACCAAAGTCTATGGAAAGGCTGCCTCCTCCTCATGTCTCGTTGAACACCGACTTACCAGAACATTAAATATGTAGCCTAAATTATCCTTTCTATCTAATTAGTACTTCTGCTGGAGGCTGGTAGGATTAAGAACATTAGGGTTTATCAGACAATGTGGTACAATCTCAGGAATAAAACCTTGAGACTCTTTGTTTTAAAGAACAAATTTGTGAAAAGAAAAAGCTTCCAAAATATTGATATAGTACAGATGGAAAGATTTGATTCACTCACATTAGCTGCTTAAATGACTCTAGAGATACAGATTAGCAGATGGGATGTTACTTAACAAGTCTTCAGATACTGGATCAACGCAAAACTGAATTGCATGATAGCTGATAGCCTTTTTAAAATGTTACAACTGAACTAATATACATGAGCTAATGAACTACTATTTGTTTCAGAGTCTAATACAGTTTTCAGAAAGCAGTTTGAAGGAATCAAATATTACATCTATGAATTGTCTGAATTATGGGGAAAAAAAACCCACCTAACCTTTTTTACTGAGTCTGAGACTTACAAGTCCTAATGAATGGAGGGCTTACTAGTGATACTTTGAGGGATAACACACAGAAGATTCAAAGATGCTAATAACTCCAGGCTCTGAAAAGCAGGCAACCATTCACATATGGCTTAAGAAATCTATATTGAAAAAATAAATTAAAAAAAAAGGACTGGATAGTTCTATGCCATTGTGGGTCTCAGTAGGTCAGTGAAGAATTTCAGATATTTTGTTATACCTCAAGAAATTTCATCAGACAATCTTGAGATAAATAGTCATTATAATCAAAAGTGCAGGCTAATGTCAGTAAATAATGGAGCTCAAATTAAAGGAAGAAGGTCTCCAGCCTATGCAAGACAAGCTTATGGGATAAATGCTTTATTTCCTGCAACAGCTTGGATCCTCTCTACAACAGGACAACATAATGCTGCCATGGTGTGAAGCAGAGCTGAGCTGGCACTTGGGGAGCATGGAGGCAGGGACCGCAGGTACGGGAATGCGGAGGCAGCAGCTGGGCAGCAGGAAGGGCCCCACAGCGTGTGCTGAAGCCACAGCAGCCTGATGACACAGGCTTACAGAAACACTTCCCCAGCACCAGGGGGATGGCTACTCTTCCTGGCAGAGAGACCTCAAAGCACCTGACTTTGGGGTCAAAGTCTGCAAGACAGATCTTGTTCGTGTAGTACACTCCAGCAACCCTGGGCAGTTGTGAGTAGCCAGCGATGAAGGGGGAGAAAAAAGCTGAGAATCCATTAGCCACTTATCAGGAGGGCACGGCAGGAGATAAGAGCACTATAAGGGATCCTTTAGGAATGTTATCCAATGCATTAATTCCTAGCCTACTCAAATGTATTTTTCCTCCCCCCAAGTTCTCCACTGCCAATTAATGTATCTTTGATCTAAATAGCTAAACTGGGTGTTTGGGGGTGGGAAACTGGTACTTATCAAGGGACCCTGAATGATGCAATTTTGTATCCCATGTCTTTGAGAGGGGAAATGCAGAATAAATCAAGAATTTTCAGAAGGCTCCCTGAGGTAACTGTGTTTTTTTTTCCCTGTCAACCACCCCTAGAGGAATGGTTATATTTCCTTATCTCACTAAAGCATTCTGTCAGTTCTTGGAACTACAAAGTGGACCTTTATGCAGTAGGTGGGCACATACACCAAAAAAAGTGCTGATCATGATCATCTTTCCTAAGAAAACAAATACGATTCCACATGCCTTGAGCATTGAGGACTCTGGGAAACAGCTTCATAATCAGCCATGTATAGCAAATTGTATCATTGTACTGCAGATCTACAAAATGAATGATAGCTGTGAAAGCAGATGAACTAACTCCCCTGTGTAAACAGTCCAATCACATATAGAGGTTCTACAACTACCTTTAAATACATGCTGAATATCACATCATATTTCATTTCTTAACACCCAAAGGTCTTGCCTCTCTCTTATAAGTACTGTTCTGGAAAATTACATCCTTCAGCTTTCCCAGTGGTTCTGCAGCTGCTGGAACAGCATCACCAGATGTGTCAGGTAGATGTAGATTTATTTGACCCATTTCCACAAGCCATACCCTTCAGCTCCAAAGAAATTTCTATAGCAGGTACCAATTAAGTCACTCAGATCTGGTGGTTTGATGATAAAATTCATCAAGTAACATTACACCGCAGTTTGCAGTGTTTTTAAGTTTTGGTTTCTGAGAGCAAGCCAACAGGAATACCATCATCTCTAGAATCAGGCCTATCCCGTTTTTGGAAAGGTGCATTTGTCAGAAATGAGAGTAGTTCTAGGAAAGCACACTTTTCAGCAAAGAATGGTGTTCTAAAAATCATGTGGAAAAGAGTTTCAGAATTACCAACATGTACTGTTTGACAACATGGAATGCAATGGCTCCATTTAACTTGAAAATGTCTGTTTTGCAATCCAAGTTAATTGGAATGAAAAGGTCAAAACCAAAATATGTTGCAAAAAGATTGAAACAGATTTGATTCACCCAAATAATATTTTTTTCTTTAAATGTGTTAATTCCACACGTTTTTAGAATTTTGATTATCAGTCTAAACTGGAAAACTTTTCCATGCTTAAACTTCTCTGTGACAGAATAACTATTTCCTCATCACTGGCAATAGTCAGTCTCATTAATGCCTAACAGTTTCAGGGTAGACCTTCAGTGTTCATCCCAGGACACTCTGAATCAGACACAGCAGGGACTTGAGATCTATTTTGATTAAATGAAATTTGTCAATGAAAAACAGTTCCCTCAAAGAAATTTTCAACAAATTCTAATGAGAACCATCTACTAAGGGACATCCTCCTGTGACCAGAATTTTGAAAGCTGCAGACCTCTCAAAATCAAACAGAAAAGCAATTTTTATATCTTGGAACCTCAATTCAGTCCTGCAATGATTAACCCCTCATCCTTGTGAGTCTTTCCCTCTAGTACTCTCACATTATATTTCAGCTAAAATTACTTTCATCCTTTATCAGCTTGCCTGTACGAATTTGTGCAGCAGCTGCTGTGTCCATTGAAGAGTGAGATTCATGTGAACAAAATAGTTCTAACCCTGTGAATCCTTCGTGTAGGAGATAAAAACCCACTTCCACATTTCCTTAGGGATTGTTTTACCTATCTCCATCCAAATAATAAATATCAGCAAGAAAAGCAGCAACATAACTCATGACATTGAAGGAAGTTAAACCTTTTCTTAAATGTACTGCCAGCTTCCAAAATACCAGCTTAGAAAAATAATGATTTCTCTTTTTTCTTTTGTTCTAATTGCACGGATAAAAGAACCCCTCCTCAGTCAGATCAAGCTGTGTCAGGGGGCTTGTGCTGTAACAGGACAAAAATTATTGCTTCCTCCTTCCTGGGCAAAAACCCCACTTTTCTACCCTGGGAAAAGTGGAAGATCAGTGACCAAACTGCAGCTAGCCCAGCACCAAGCCCCAGTGGAGCTGCACAGCAGTGCATTCCTGTGCCAGTGTGGGCTCCAGGACCATGCCTTCCCTGAGCACAGCCTCTTCCACTGCCTGCTTTCCCTTTCTTCCTTTCACTGCCAGGTACATCCTCTGACTGAAAGATTAACAAAGCTGCTATGATACAAAAAGGAAAATTTCTTAAACATGTATTTTCTGTGTATGACTGACAATTCCATGAAGAACTATGATGGCAGAGTTTTGCAATACTGAATGTTTTACGTTCTCCCTTTTTGGAAAACAAGTCTCCTACGGTTAAAACACATATAACACAAAAAAAATCCCAGAAAAACCAACCCCATGGGAATTTTCCTAAGTAATTATTGGAGATGGCAGAAAGGAATAAAGAAACAGCATTTTCCACTGTGGTTATCTTGCCTTCTATTTATTTTCAATATCCAACAAGGAGCCGGGTACAGTTTCAGATTCAATTTCCAGTCACCTCCACATGTACTCAAGGGAACTCAGTCTTCATGTCTGAAAGCAACCTGAGCTGAGTAGAACAACTTGCCTGTAATTTCATCAACAATTAACCAAGACTCTTGTGAAGAGTCATCTCCATGCTGCATTTACTTTGTAAACTTCAAACAAACCTCGCTTGGTGTCAATTCACACCATGTGCTTTATCTACATGGAGAACAGCTCTGTGCATGTTCATGCAAGAGAGCAGCAGCATGAATCCACACCAGCAGCGTGAATCCACATTAAAAATAGGTGCAGCAGCACTGGGTTTTCAAAGGATGAGCAATATTGTGGATCCTTGGGAGAGATGGAGAAAAACATATTGCCAAAGCAATTATTCTTCCCATCACCTCAATTCTGAAAGTGCCTGTGTTGCCAGACCCAGGGAAGAAGGGTAGACACCCAGGCAGAGCAGCAAAGGGGAGCAGACCCAGTGCTCCCAGGAGAACAAATCCCCTGCAGAGGCCAGGAGTGACTTCTATAGGGCAGCATTTGAACTGATGCTCAGCTGAGACCTAATTGTTAGTAAATAATTATTACCATACAGTGATAGTTGAAACTACTTTGCATGAGAATTCATTACAAGAATGACAAATAGCAATTGTTACAGAATGAGCTTTAATTCATTCTTACAAATTTATGAAATAACAATCCTATCTATGCAGACTTCATTTACTAGCTGGTGAAATGAGCAGAAAAAAAGGAAAGCTAATAGATAATTCCCCTAAGCAGCTCGAAATAAAATGTAGAACTAATGCAAAACTGCACAAAATAAAAGGCATTATTAGTGTTGAATTTTGTCTGTAACTTTACAATGTGCTGAATTGAATATTGCAATTTTTCATTAAAAATGGCAAAATAGTATGTAAGAATCAATAATGAAAACCTGTTCTAATTTGATGTCTTTTACAACCATAACAAAAAAACTTTATAGATTGTTTTTGTCAAATTCTGATTTCCTTTAAAAGAAATTCTCACAGAAGATTCTCACTATCAATTAGCAATTTCTCTCCCAATCGTCTATAATGGAGCAAGTGTGGCAGTTCACTAATTACTTTTTGTTTTATTAGCAAAGACAGACAGTTGAGAACAGGTTGAATTTCTGTAATTAGCACTGGGCTAGGAAAAAAACAGAAAATAATGAAATGTTTTCAGAAGTGAATGCTTGGGTATGTCTGTCCCAACTCTTTTCTCTCTTTCACATTCATTTTTCTTAGGATTTTATGTCGACACGTTCAAACAGCACTTTGTTCCTTCTTTTGTTTCTGCATGTACTGCAAATTTCATCTCTGCAGAGAACGGCCACTCCATTCAGTGCTGTATCCATTGAAGACTTTTCTCAGTGCGTGGCTCTGTGAGCAGTGGAGCTAATGATATCTGGCTTCCAGCAGCTCTGTGTCTCCTGGTTGGGTTCTCTGACGTCTAATAAGGTGTGACTGCCAATTAAAGCCTTTCCTGTGGCTGACACAATCCTAACAGCGCTGTCCCATGCGGGTTCTCAGAGGTCTAATAAAGGTGAGCTCATAGTGTGCTTGTGCTTACAGTGAAGGAATGCAGCTACTCTCTCTCCTTTGCCTTTTCTGTTTCTCAAAATTTGTTAGAGTAAAACACTTTCTCCCTTCTGGCAAATTTCAGTGCAAATGGCCACAAAACCTCAAATGTGCTGGAAGATACTCAAATGGATGTACAAATACCTATCAAGTTT
This sequence comes from Pseudopodoces humilis, assembly GCF_049639895.1. Classification (NCBI taxonomy): domain Eukaryota; kingdom Metazoa; phylum Chordata; class Aves; order Passeriformes; family Paridae; genus Pseudopodoces; species Pseudopodoces humilis. The sequence continues at coordinate 13,903,179 of NC_142209.1, read as the reverse complement.
CTTTGGAAATACAGTCTAAAAACTTTCTTTCTACAGGAGACTACACTTATCTCAATCAAAGGACTTACATCTGAAAAGTGGTTTTGCCTTAAGTGGCATTTTTTTCCTTAAAAAAAATCTTGGTGGGTTTAAAGTACCATCCCTCGAATCTTGTGTCATATCATTTTTGTAGCCTGACACTGCATCCAGCAACCTATTCTTCCCTCATCAGTTTTAATGATGAGAGAAGAATTAGGTCTAGCAGCTTAACTTCTCTGTGTCATGGACAGCTTTGTACAGAGAGGTTTTGTTCTTCTACCCCTAAAGCAGCAGCCTGTGTCAGAAACTTCACAGCGTCCAGCTGGTGCCCAAGTGTGCCTCTTCTAGGGCTTATCCGCCCTTGGAGCACTCTCTCCTGGCACAGAGCAAAGCCTGCAGCCTGTGTTCCCCCCATGTGCTGGGGTAAAGATAGGCAGGGGGCAGAGGAAGGGCAGTGGGCTCTTTGGGAGTCCAGGCAGGAGAAGCACAGCCTTGCTCTGCCACACTTATGGCACCCTGTGGCAGTTTGAGACTTGCAGCAATTCACCCGACTGCATTCTCCTCATACAGGGCTGAGACAAAGGATTCTTTGTCTGCATTCAAAATCATGGCTATTCATTGCAAGACAAAGTATTTTTTCCCCAATGATTATCAGTAGAAACTTAACCTGGAATTTCAAAACACAGGGCCAGCTCCCTCACTCCCCTGCTCTGCACTCCCATGATTTGAATGCCTTTTAGTTCTTTAGTCTGCACTAAATGGCATGAATGGTAATTCCAAGATGAGAATTTTTTGGCCTGATCTAATCCTCACTTAACTAAGGTATTGGAGTCTTCACTGACTTCAACAGACACTGACACAGACTAAAAAGAAGAGTAATGAAGTACATGGAGAACCAGATCTCTACTTTGCAGTTCTGTAGCCATAAAAAAAGGTATAGAGCTCCTTACAGGGTTTCACATTTGCACAAGTACAATAACAATACTGTCTCATGGATCAAGTCCCACGATTTTGTGATGGAAAAGCCTGTTTATTGACGCACAAAGGGCCATCCTGCTGTTATAAAAATCTCTCAGCTAAATGCTTCAGTAAAAAGCCTACTGAAGAAAAAATAATAATCCAATTGTCCTGAATCCCTTGAGACTTTTGTTCCAAAGAGGTACCAACAAGAAGGCTTGTTGAAAATGTTAAAAATCCACAAGCAGTCTCACAAAAACCACCGTGTTCCACACTGGAGGGAGAGTTTATCTTACAGAGGCAAAACTCATCACTATTGCTTTCCTGTGATGGGCTGTCCCATTTCCAGAACAGTTTTCTTCTTCCTCCTGAGGTCCCACCCACAAGTGGTGCTGGGCAGGAGAGAGGGGCGTGGGGCAGCTCCAGCTTCATGGCAGCTCTGCCTGTGCTGGGGCACACTCCCACCCTCTTCCCTTGCCCGAGAGATGAGGAGGGCCACGGGGCAAGGCCTGGAGGCAGCAGGTGCACATGGGCTGAACACAACGTGGTGAGGACAAGAGCACAGCGCCCACTGGAACGGCACTGCAAGGCAGGCATCCCAGCCAGGACAAGAGCGAGGTGAGGGAGGATGAAGGTGGGTCAGAGAAAGGGCTCAGGGCAAAGCCACAGCTCTTTGCCTGTGCTGCTTTGAGAAGCAGCATTCCATGGGTGGATTTTAAATCATTACTGGGTAGAAAACCCTACAGACATCCATTTCTGCAACTGAGGACATATGTGACCTCTAAACTTTGTGAGAGAAGACATTTATTTGAAAAGGAATCCGTATTCTTTACATGAAAATGAGCAATATTCCAGATGAACAAAGTATTCTATACCAGAGTATAATGCTGAAAGGTTCTACCATGAAACAGGTATACTTCAGAAAGTACCCCTTTGTTCTACCTCTTTTTTTTTAGTTACATCTGCTAGAAATAATGACTACAGAGTCTCTTTCAACAAAAGGTCATTTATGTCAGTGGACAGAACACAGAGAATCAGATCACCTGCTGTAATTGCAAATTAATGCTCTACTGCTAATGCATTAACTACACAATATTGATCTACAATTGAATCATACAGACTACTGTGAAGTGATTTTTACTTTAATATTTTTATGCTTTTATTGCTTTTTCCGTAATGCATTTTCTCTTTCCACTGGAATTTTCTATAATTGTTTCCCATTTTAATTTCCTGCAGCAAGATTACTTTAAAAATTGTATGTCTTTTTCAAAACCTTGCAAAAATCTAACAAACCATCAGTGTGACATGGTAAATCACATGCATGTTTCAAAACATGCAAAAAAATTTGATATACATCTATTTTTGATAAATCTGGGCTTAAGAAAAAGGTACTTAAATTAGAAATAAAAATACCTCAGCCTGACTGGAAAACTGTAAGAATGACAGGTATCACAAGTGCTTCTAGACATTTGTGGAGCTCCTGGTATACAATGAGTGTAAGATTATCTCCATATTATTATTTTATACAAATATTTTATATTTATTTATTTAATGCCTGTACTAAAAAGGGGTTGGTAGATTTAGGTATGTTAAAAAAGTTACAATGCTATGGAATCAGCTGAAGAATGACTGAAATGCTTCAGCATCTTTAATGAGAAATTAAAAAACTATTGGGAGTCTTTTTGCAAGTGTTTCTGAAATCCATGAAGGGGAAAAATGCTCTGTTAAATTGCTGTATAAAATCTTTAGCCCAGCTACTATTGACTACGATAATCTAGTTTGTTCTCCATACCTGCTACAAAATTCTTTACATCCAAACTGTTTTGTGAGTAACAATACTAAGATGTTACACTCCATCTTCTAAAGGAGGGGATAGAACATCTTTCTCTCCCCACACCATTTCCTAATATACCTGCTTAATACCACTTGAGGTGGTTATGGCATATAGCAAAATATGGCTAACCACCTGACTCTTGACTTGCAATCCTGTGTGTGAAGGTTTTGCAAATGAAAGACAAATCCCCATGTTTTAAAAATAAAAGCAATTGGAAAAAATTATGGAGAACTGATTGCAGGTGAAATATCTGCAGAGGAAAATCTGATCTCGTTTTAATGTAAGAACATTTATTATTCATAAACCTTTCTTCTAACAGATATGCTACATTGCAATGAAATCAACTCACACAAAGCCTTCTTATTATCCTAGGCCTTGAATGTCCCACTCCCACGGCAGAGAAGACACTGGACTCTTGTTGGGACACAAGGAGGGGAAGGGCAGTGGCTTCCCTTGAGTGGGGCTCCATGGTTAGATCAGTACAGCCTGTGCTGCCCTGCAGTATGGGACCATGTTCAGTGCTGGGTGATCTGACAGCCCCTACCCTTTTCAAGCACTGCTGGGTAACAGGGTGCTGAGAGCAGCGACACACCCCAGCTTTAAGCCCACTGCCTCTTTGGCACAGCTGAGCACAGAGGTGGCTCCATCACTGCAGAAGCCCAGGCTGCTTGCTTCCTTCCTCTGGATCAGTCATAAGGCATCCTTGTGGCTTTGGAAATGTGAAATCAGATCACAAAATGTGCAGTGTTGTGTCAGTCTGAGTGTCTCTTCAGAACCACCTCCAACAGTATCCAAAGCAGATACTTTAGATAAAGCTATCAGACACATATAGAATTTCCGCAGTATAGTCCCAGCTTCCACCTGTTTAACTCAGGGACTTGCTATGCAGTGAATCTTAAATATCATTCAGCAGATCACTTTATTTGATGCTGTCTACAAATTCTGTACTCACTGCATGTCAGTACTGAGAAAGCAGAAATGAATGTCAAAGCTGTAAACAACAGAGGTTGGGACTGCTGAAGGAGCGAGTTGGGCATTTGATACCAAGGACACATGCAAGAGATAGGGATTCAGGGAAAAGAATATTAGTTGGCTATTTGTATGACCTTGTTTAGAAGGAAAACAATGGAAATGAATCTCATAATCCTAACTGGGGTCCAAAGATGACCTCTGAAGATGAGGCTGTCTTCTTCTGTCTATCACAATGTATCTCATCTGAAAAGCAAATACATTTCAGTCTAGTCCCAGTAAGTGCCTTTCTTCCATGAGTCTCAATAGAGATTACTCATTTCCTTCTCCCTTCCATATGTCCTTCCCATCATGAGGGAAAGACTTATGGCCTGTATTCACAATCTTGCATGAAGCTTACTAAAGGCTTATTTTAAAATGGATGTAATCGAACTAGTTCAGATCCTTACCTATACCAGCCACTTTAAAATCCATTTATCTGAGATTAGTTTAAATGGCTTCCCTACTTTAGTGAAACAGAAATAAACCACTCAAACTGAGGATATTTTTGATCCAGAGGAGTTTAACATCAGTTCTAGAGATGACTTAAGTTAAATTGGTGAAATCTAAGGACAAAATACGAGTTTTTTCAGTATATCTGCGAAAAATTTGTTGAAAAGAGAAATTGTTCTGTAAAGTGCAAAAGATCTGTATAGATCTGAGTCATTTGTGGAAGCCAGTTTCAGAGAATTTGATTACTACTAAGAAGAAAAACAATAATGAATGTCTTGTAAATCAAATAGTCTTTCTCTTGAGCACTGACCGGGATGTCTGCATGAAATTATATTTCACAATTTCCCCATTAGCATTGGGACAAACCAACAGGAAAAGAAAATAAAGAATAAAAACCAAGCAGCAACACAGTCTATATAAAATAGAAGTGCAAAAATGACATTAAACCCCTGGATTTTTAGTCATCCAGAAATAGATACAGCAGACCTAGAATAGAAAATCATTTCATTCTGTGTAGCTCAGATCATGTAACATTGCTGCAGACAAAGCCATCGAACGTGCAGCTCTATTAGCAATAACAAATGAAATGCATCTAGAGCACTAAAAACATTTCCTTGCCAATCCTAATTTTTTTTTATAGACAAATGTTGCCATGTAATTTGCACCACTACTTAGTATTTATATGGAAGAAGCTCTCAGACAATTGTGTAAGAAAGGTCAATCTTTTATCTGTCCATGAAAAAGGAAAGTTTGAATCACTTTAATACAACTTAAAAAAAAAAAAAAAAAAAAAAGCAAATTGTATTAATAAATCCAAGGAACATAGCAAGTATGTAAAAAAGCCTTCTGCTTCAGCTTCCAGAGATGCTAACTTTGATGTGCATTAAAAAACCCAACCAAACCAAAATATTGAGCTGGCTTTTTTTTTTTTTTTTTTTTTTGGTGAAGCATAGCAAACAAATGACTAATCGCAGCAGTCACTGTAGCTGTGTAAAAAAGGTGGTCACACTGAATCTAATTTCAATGTCAAAGTGAATTGTGGGAATGAAACCACTCTAGTCATCCCATGGAGTGACACAAAGCCGATATTCACAGGATCCACAGCTGCTGTTGTCTATGGTGGGACCAACAGATAAACGGGCTGAACATCTACCAGAATGTAACAATATACAATGGAACAATGGACCATAAAGACCACCTGCTCCTCAGCCATTCTAACATACATGCTGCAGTGGTACCCTGACATGCCTGGCAGAGCAGGTAAGGGGCTGATTTTCGGCCAGTTTCCTGGTGCCTGTAACACGAGGCCACCAAGGCTTCCTTCCAGGACAGGGACTAAGCAACAATGCCTGTGTGGCCAGCAGCTCAAACCAGCCTCAGGCAATGCAAAGAGCCTGACTGCTGAATGCAGCTGACACCTGACTCCAGTGCAACGCCAGCACCTCATGCAGTGGGTGCAGCGCTCGCCTCCCGTCTCAATGAACATCCTTAAGGGACACAGATGCCTGGATAAACTAAAGTTACTTTAAACTGGCTCCCTGTGAGACCAACATAGTACTCTTTGGAAGCCCTCTCACCTTGAGAAGGCTCTTTGCAGAAAAGAAGAACAGAATACAGGAAGAACAGATAGGTCTAGGTTAACCCTGTGCCAACCCTGTCTGTATGACAAGGGAGAGAGATGTTTAAATTTTAAATCATCTCAGCCAGAGATAATGAATACTAACAGACTCATGGTCAGCCTTTTCCCAGGTTGGTATTGGTAACGCACAAAGTCTTCTTTTGTCAACTCTTCCTCCTCCTTCATGTGAAATGAATGTCTCTTAGCAAGCAGTATGAAGTTAAAAACATGAAAATTCTTTTCAGTGGTAGAAACTCCGCACTATCCAAATGCATGAAAGGAAGATCCATTACAATGTTAATCACAGTTAGCTGAACGTTAACATTTTAAAGAAAGATGCGGTACCTGTAAGACAGAAGCCCCACTGTGCAGAAACTGAAGGCCAGTCTCAGCAGAATCGATGCCTCCAGTTGCCAAGATGGGAAATCCTGGGAGAGCACGGGCAATGGCAGACACTGCGCGGAGGGCGATGGGCCGGATAGCGTTTCCTACAGAAAACCAGGACACTGGGTGAGCAACATCCCAACTGACCCTGATGGAACGTGCACATCCCTCATGGCACAGCAACATCAGGAACTAACATCTAAATCTGAGGTGAGGAGGTTATATTCATTTGTAAACTGACACCAAGTGGGTTTCAGGTGGTATCAACACTCGTACAGCAAATTTTGCGTGCGGCTGAAATACAGAAAATGGCAGAAATATTTGGATAAACAATTCAAAGCTAGCGTGAACATTTTAGCTGATGCTCAAAACAAAGACTAACAAAGTCTGAGACAGAAAGCAATACTTTACCATACACTGTAGATAAAGAGATCTATGTTTCTACATAAAGAATCAGGTTTTTAAATTTTAAATTTTGTCCAAATAAGAGAAAACATCTCATTTATGTTCAACTAAAAATTGCTTAAAGGTGCCATTTCACTGCACTTTACATTTCATATTTTATTTGTTTCCCCTTCTGGATGTTTGTAGATTCAGATAATTTTTAAAGTAAGCCCCCTATAACAATTAATGATAGTCAAATTCTCGAAAGAATAAAGTATATTCATTTATGGTAGTATCTCCAAAACTGGAGCTCATATTTCAAATGGTACATAGAGGTTGAGTCAGACAACACACCCTGCTATATTTAGAGGATTACGATTAAAGTCAATACACTGTATCTGCAATGCATCTGTTTTGACTACATTCTACTGATGGTATTCAAGTATTAAAAATATGCCTACAGATACTGCTCATTAAATGATGGACAGCATAGACAGACGACACTTACAGTTACTTTTTAGGCTAGTTGGGATTTCTCTAGATAAACCCCACATTATTAAAATTTCTACTTAATTTAGAGAAGATTTAGGATAATTTGATGCCATCACTGGGCAACAATAGTGTAAGAGAGGACACATCACTCCCAAAGGACCTCTTTGGCTGTGGCTGTCAGGCAGTTTTTTCCCCCTCAGTACTGCATGAGGTAACAGCAACTAAATTTTGTGCACATGAAAGGGATAGCCTAATCCAAGATGCACTATTGATATGTTTTCAGGAAGACTAGAGTCTGATAGATAAAAATGTGAACTCTCACCAAAACTGTTTTAAAGAATCTAAGATCCCAACAGAGCAGATCACAGCAAGGATCTGAACAGGAACTTTCCCCAGGACATTACGGACTGTTTCCCATTGTTTGGGCTGGATTGATCGTAATGTGTTTGAAAGGAACAGAACAATTCTTTAAATGAGGATGACTGCTAAGTGTCCAAAGAGCAAATATTATGACATAATTAATGGTCCAGTCTTAGAGAAATACTTGAGGGAAAAAAAAAATGGAAACCATGCTGTTTGCCCTGGCAGATTTACAAATAAAGCCTTTTGGAAGGCATAAGGCCAAAACATACACTACACAGCCAAAACCACTGAAAGTAATCTCATCAAAAACAGTAGTTCAGGAAATTCTTCAAATATTCAAAATTGAAGCTAGAAGTAATCATCAGACTTGGTACATTGCTTTCAGGCTGACACAACTCCAGAATCTCACTGTGATGAGGTAGCTGTTTTTCAGAAAGGTGAAAGAATACAGACACTGGTTCACTCTGAAATCATATGGCTACAGGGAAATCTCTTCCCAATCTGCTTTGATGCATGAAGGTTTATACACTTCTAACCCAAACGTAACTCTCAAGAGTTTGCTTTCAATAGGTTTTAAAGGCTTGTAGACCCTTGGCCTTAAAGGTATCTTGTAGAAGAGTTCCACAAGAAAATACTTCCAGAATATAATTAGGCCCTTTCTCACTTAAATGTCTCTGTACATGGTCAGTACAGGAAAAGGACCAAAGGACAGTTTATTTAAGGTTTCAGCACAATAGGTAATCAGAAGGGCCTTCATTTAGCCCAAAGAAATCAAGCATATGATTCAATGAAGTCTAGCAGAATTAGCAATGAGTTTTAGAATTTATTATGGAACATAGGTACTTTTTAGTACTAAATAAATTTGATATTCATAATATGAGTTATTACTTACATTTGGTGATTAGTAAATTAGTGATAAATTGGTATGATTGCAAAAGTATTCCATTCATTTATAATCCACCCAAATGAATTTAAAAACATTTCAGAAGTGCTTCTGATGAGAGTAAATAAATGGATGTAATGACAATCAGAGGGTTCACTAAGGTCTCACCATTCATCCCAGCATTTATTTATTAGTCTATGTCTTATGGAACAAGCACAACATAAGCTGAAGCTGTTTTCCCTTACATTTTTTCATCAACAGTTCAGAAGCTTCCCCCTCTGTAACAAAAGCTGCTGGGCTGGAATACGTGATTTGCTTGTGATAGAGATCCTACTGCCTAATGAAATGGTGAAACAGCCTACCAGATTAAAGGAAAAAAAAAAAAGAATGCAAACAATAGAAACAATAGTAATGCCAAGCTATTAAAAAAGAAAGCAAATTAAAAAAAAAAGAAATGAACACTCAATTTGACTAACAATCTCTGTTTTCCTGCATTTTCATCCAAGTACATACGAAAGTAATAAATTCCATTATAGAGATCTGTGGAGAAGGAGTTTTTAAAAGGTTGAAATAAAGGAGATTTAATGCCAAATTTTAAAAGATCTGTAAGTAGTAGTGGGAATTTGCAGAACGTTTTCTGATAAATCCAATGGTATTTAAGAAGCTCAGGTCCAAATCCAGCATGCATTTGAAAGACAGCTCACATACTAAAAGATAAGCATCTACCACATACTTTGACACATTGGGATCTGTAATTCCACTAGTTAAGCACCCGTAGCTGAGGAAACTGCTGATATGGTACTCTCCTGATAGAAGTGTTACAGCTGCTACCAGATGCTAGATGTGGCTATCATTTACCTTGCTGTAAAATAATGAGATTTAATAAACAAGTCCATTTATCAAGACCTCAGGCAGGTGAATGATATAAAAATGAAAGAAAAATATCTCATGGAGATGACATGCTACTCTATGTTGAAAGCTACTCCGTCAAATCTCATTAATTATGGAATAATTATAGAACAAACATTTGCTATTACAGAAAGACATAAACAATGAAATAGTTTTAAGATGTGAAAGTTCCTGACATTTTTCTTGACTTAAAACAAAGAGCTTTGGCCTTCTCTACTTTTTCTTTTTTTCTTTTTTTTTCCTCTTTTTTTTTTTTTTAATAAAAAGTAAGGCTTTTCAGACTATCAGTCAAGGAAATCCAATAGTGAAAACACAACATGAAGGAGAAGCAGAACATACATCAATCAAACGTCTTTCCCTCATCAGCACAGGTAAGCAGAGCTGCTCTTGTCCACTGAGGATAGCAAGCTGATGACAAACTGATGAAAGATAATATACTTGCTTACTTGTTTATTTTTCCTTAGGAAGTAAAAAACCCTTTACCAATGCTAGGAGACACATATTTTATTATGACTTTGTAAGTACTAAGAGTCCTGAGATCCTGTCGAACACCAGAAATGCTCACTAGATTGAGGCTTGAGAGCCAAACCTTCTTCAAGAAGCCTGGTGTTAAGTTTCAAGTGACCAGTAGCTTTGGGAATTTCTAGCAGAAACAATCCAGATCTTCTGATCCCAGTGATCCACCAATGGAAGAAAAATAATCTTAGATATCTTGAATATTAGGCTACATTCTCACTTGCAATATATTGGACCAATGTGCCAGTTTAAAGTTTTCAATGCATATATGCAGTAGCTCTAATGAGGCCTTTAAGAAAAGATGATCCAGGTCCATTAAAAAACAGCCAATGGAATCAATTCAGACTGGTACTACTGAGACTGAATCTTGAAACAGTCTCAATGGTCTTTATCAAACTCTCTATGAACAACAGAAACAGAAACAAAAACAACAGAAAGATTTTAAAGGTAAGCAAAATGTCATATCTTTGGACAGTAGATGCATTTTCAACTACAATTATTTTATATTACAAATTTGAAATTTAAACCACTTCACCTAAATATTGCAAAAAAGAAGCAGCTGATACATAATTTTTTACTAATAAGTCACCTCTAAAGTCTGTGCCGCTAAAAAATGTAAGCCCCCAAAACTAAGCAGCATCACCTTTCCTCCCTCTGTAGATACCTTCTTGGAAGAAAGCTGACACAGTTATCTCCCAGACTGTTAAAATTAATCATGCTAATGACAAAATGCTAATTTGGGTCATGCTAATGACCCAATGACCCAATGACAGCAAATAAAAAAAAATTAAAATAAAATAAAAATAAAATAAAATAAAAAACTTAGGTAAAAAGCATTCTAGGAAGGAAAATGGTCTGGAACAGTTCAGGCATCATGGATACCAATCCAATGCTTCGGAAAGTAAGTAGGCAATAACATTTGGAATCAGGTAAAAAGCCCAGAAAACATAATTCTTTGTTAAGACATTTTCTGCATAGTGTATATGCTGCATAACACTGGCAATCAAAGCACTTTACAGAATCTGCATTTGCAAACAGTCCAGGGAAACTTGCAGGTTACACACAAGCCATTTGCATCACATTCCTTCTGACTGCAATTATTCTGCTCGTTCTTTCTTTCTGCCACCTGTAGGTGGCCACCACAAGCTACACTTATCAAATATCTCATTAGCAGGGTTTTCAATACTGTCATATCCAGATAATTAGCAATTTATTTAAATAACCAATTTCTGTGGAAATAATTGCCATGGAATGCCCTGAACCTACTTTTTATAAACTATAATAAAAGTGTTAAGATAATCCCTGACATTTGCAAATGCCATTAGTTCACCTTTCCTTTTGATAGTGCTATGGCATTATGTTTAAACAATTACCTGATAACGCAGCAGTTTAATGAAACAGTGTAGCAGACACATCCTTCAAAATGACCACAGAATGCATTTATATGCAGAAGAAAACCCAATGAACAGACGTGTTTAGAGAGAAAGACTATCCACAGTTGTTAGGAGGTCTGCAAATGGGACACACACTACTTAGTGCACTAAAAAACACAGAAGTTCCCAGAAAGCAAGAGCAGGATACACTTTGCCACAGCTTAAATACTGCACAGCCCAGCATTTCTCAAGATCCAGAGATGACTCTTCACACTGCTCCCTATTTATTTCCCTGCCTGGTCAGTCCTTCAGTCCATTATTACTCATTAACAGCCATTTGCCAAAATCACTAACAATATATACTATCTACTCAGGCTCTGGCTTTTTCCAACCAAAAATTTTAGTTACTCGTGTACCAATGGAGAATTTGAGGGAATAGTCCTTTTATGGAATATCCCTACATCAGTCAGCCCACACCTTCAAACCAATGGCTACTTAATGTTTCATGTTACTCAGAAGTTGTGATGGGCAATGCACAAACTCCACCAAATCAATGGCAAAGGTTCTGCTGACTACAGAGAAGTCAGGATTTGTCAGGACTTTGTCACGAGACTTTAGAATAAAGTTAATGATTCTGCAGATTTGAAACAACTTCTATCTAACTCTGCTATAGCAGGCTCTTGAAACCATATAAACCGACATGATTTTGGTCAGCATATTGTGACTATCTTAGTACATTGATAGTGTGTCAGTAGTTCTTCTGCTAACTATTGATCTGTCCTCTTAATTTCGAAGTTTACATCAATTCTGTTTCTGATACATACAGAATTCAACTTGACCTCTGAATGGAAGAAAGAGGCAATAATTTTGCTTCATATTTCCTTTAAAAAAAACCAAAATGTACTCAAATAGAAAAGAAAAAAACCTTAAACTTACATAATCATAGAGAAAAATCAGTGTCCTTTTTAGGATTTAATTTGAACATTTTAAAATTAATATAAATGATTATTAATCCCCTTTCAGCTAAAAATTCATAAAATCACCACGGTTCTTATTCAACAAACGTTTAGTACTCATCAGAGAATTACCTTAATTAAAAAAAAGGCTAGAATCAGAAAAAGAGAGAGGGAAAAATCAAATTTTTCTTATCTGTAAATATTAGTTATCCATGGAGACCTGGGGGAATTTTCACTCATATCAAACTTCAGTAGGAAAAACCAAGAGGACAGATACAAATTGTTTTGTGAATGCTGCAAGAAGTGGTTAAACATTTCCTAACAAAGCCATTCTCTCACTGAAAACTACAGATTCACTGAAAGTCAATACTTCTGGTCGTCAGCATGAAACCTAGCAAAGCATTTTCTGCTGCAATTCATCAAACATTCATTATATAATATTTCACTCATGGTTTCTACTTTGGTTTGACCTGGAGCTGGAAGCTGTCTGACGGAATGCTTTCCATGTTCTTTGGCTGGCTCAGGAAGCCCTTTCTTTGCCATGACCGCTTTGCTCCTGCTGCCCACCATGACCTGGAGCCCGAGTCAGCTGCTCCAGCCTGGTGGGGCTGGTGCTGCTGCAGGAGGTCTGGCACCTTTTGCACTGCAACCCTCCCCAGGCAAGGACAAACCATGCCTGCTACCCAGAGAGTGCCAGTGCCAATCAATGAAACAAATAATGATACAACAGTAATGAAAGAGTAATAAAACAGTGCTAATAGCCAGGGTAAGCTCCTGACATAATACAAGGAACAGGACATGTGAGAAGGACCAGCATGAGAGCCAACGAACAGCCCAGTTAGAAAATACTGCCCAGTTGCCAGACAAGATCACTGCAGACGTCACAAAGGGACAAATGAGTTCCTGCTGAATTCTTCCCCTCAAAAGATGTGAGAAGTTCACTTTATCACAAGGTGGGTCTTGCTGCCCTTTTATTCCAATGCAGAGACTGACATTTAACCTGAAGTGTGGTAGAAATGGTCCTGGCTATTTACAGATTTGTTCAAAGGCAGCCTCGGCTGTTTGAGCTGGTTTTAACCTCCATAACAACCACCATGGTCAACATGACCCTGGAACCAGGACGTGTGCGTATGCCCACACGTCTGTGCCAGTGCTTTAGAACAGACATAATTCTAACCGCAAAAGGCAATTTTGTACAAGCAAGGACACACTGGAAGAGATGTGACTGCCTGCTGAGCAGGGAATTGAGGTTCCTACACTGTATTTAAAAAGCCAAAATTACTGAAAAATGCAGTACAACAACTTTTCAGGTCATTTACAAAACCTGATTCATACCTTGTGCTGTTTAATAACCACTTGCCTAGGAAGTCCATCACAGAAAGGGAAGCAGCACTTCAGAAACTACTGTAAACTAAAGGAAACAGGTCTAGATAACTAGAAAGCCCAGATAAAATATTTCTTTCTTGCTTTACATAACTCAAGTTAATCATTGTCCTGTTTTGAGGTTTATCTATTTTATTGTCCATCCCTCTACTTTATCTATCACATCCAATTGCTTTTACCTAGCAATAAAGGATTTTATGTGCCAATATATTTAGATCTATTTATAGATACATAGATATATTAAAAATACGTCACAAACACAAATTTTTGTGAAACGAAAGACTCAGTTTGAGTAGAAAACACTGTATTTGCCTGTGCATTACATACACATCTACCATATTATTATTATTACATATCCATATAATCTCAGTGAGTATATATATACACACACACTCAGTAGATGTATTTCCATATTCACATATACATAAAACAGTGGATGACACGTCCCCTGATAAAACCTGTTATTTCAACACTTCAAGTGAAAAGTGTTAAAATAAATGGCTCATCACATACAATGTGTTAAAATAAATGTTTATTTCAACACTGTGTGTATCATAGCCATTTATTTCAACACTTCCCATTTCTCAAGACTCACACAACCAAGAGTAGGAGAACTGATAGCTATACCTAAGGTAGCTGAAGCACACAGCCCTACTCCGCTTGCCACAGGATGAGTAGGAAGTTACTTGACACTTTTTTTTCTCCTAGCAATAAATGGAAACTACCTACCTTGATTGTTCATGGGGATCTGCATGTGTCTGTAAGCTGGTGGGCTGTGTCATCATTTGGAAAGAAAAGCTATACCAGAGCCTTCTGAGATATTTGGGAAGCAGGCTGCTGCTACCAGGCCAGGGTTGGGAAAAGAAGCAAAGCATGGGGGCTCTTGAGAATTTCACTTTGCTGGTTCAGCCTCTGACACAAAAGCATCTGGGCAGACAAAGATTCATGGGATCAAGAGCAAAACCTAGAGCTGTTCATACTAAGGGCTGGATAGGATGTGATTTTTGCAGGACCAGTTATAATCTGGTGATCAAATTATGAGTTAAAGAACATCTGGGTTCTCACTCCACCTGCAGAAGACAGTTTATTGGGAGGATTCTTCAACTCAAGACTTGCCTTACTAATTTCAATACAGAATCTGATGGGTCTTTGGAGCAGCAATCTTCTATCTTTAGGTGGTTTCCAAAGTAGAAATACAGTCATTGGGAGCTTCCTGTTGGTGCATTTAGATTAGGATCAGCAGCTGAACTTGCTCCTACAAGCTGAGCTCAGACATTGCATTATAGGCCAGTGTTGGCTAGCATCAGTTTCTTTCTCTGCTTTATTTTGGGAGGAAAGTACAAGAAGCTCCCATTTTCTGGTAGCTCCCAGGGGAGCCCAAGGACATTATGCCTTTATAGATCTATCTCTAAGACAGAGGCAGGATGAGGTTGAAGAAATTTAAATAATGTACAAAATATTCACAAAATCTCCACAAGCCTGAAGTTCTCTCTGAGCAATATTTATCACTAGCTTGCCTGTAATATTTTCTTACAGCTTTCCTCCTTTGAAAAACTTTAAAAGCATGATTAG
This sequence comes from Pseudopodoces humilis, assembly GCF_049639895.1. Taxonomy (NCBI): domain Eukaryota; kingdom Metazoa; phylum Chordata; class Aves; order Passeriformes; family Paridae; genus Pseudopodoces; species Pseudopodoces humilis. The sequence continues at coordinate 13,888,076 of NC_142209.1, read as the reverse complement.
AGATTGTCTAGGGCCTAGCAAGACAGTGTGGCCTTAAGAAGATAAACACTTGGAGGGGCATTCTCTTTTTTCTTGTACTTTTTCTTCTCTGAAATTGCAGATCTGTTGGAATGGACAGAACACAAACCCACCAAACAAACTAATGAAAGGTCAACCAACATGCCCTATCAGAAGACTGCTTTGCACCCAGACAATGAAAAATGGAGATCACAGTTTTGTCAGCTCACAAATAAATTCACTGCCTCAAGCCAAGCCATTTCACAGTGCTAGTTGCCTATATTCAAACATATCTCTTCCTGTAAAATTATTTTCCTCCCATGTCATTTTTGTCAGATAAAGCACTATAACCATTTTGCAGTAGAATAGTCTACAATGCAATTAAAGTTTTCCAGAAAAAATCCACAATGATTTCAGCCTTTCACTTTCTTCAGATGTGATTAGCCACAGAAAGAGGAGGTATCATCACTCCTTTGTAGGCACTGTAGGCTATAAAGATTGGTCCTCAGAACTTGGCAACACATAATAAAAGTGCTTTATTCATAAACATCAATCAGTTTCAAAAATGGCAGTTGCTCACAGAATGGAAATATTCAGCTAATAACTACTGTAGACATTAAAACACTGTATGACAGATATGTAGTGCTCATTACACAAGAACACTGTCTTATAATTATGGTTTCATAACTAGGTACATAAGTTTCTAAATACTTAGTACCTTACACTTCAATTTTTTTTAGAGTAGATATTAAAAAAAGGCTCTTCCCCCACAGGGTGGTTGGGCCCTGGGACAGGCTCCCCAGGGCAGTGGTCACAGCACCAGCCTGACAGAGTTCAAGAAGTGTTTGGAAAATACCTTTGGGCACAAGGTGTGACTCTTGGGTATGGTGCTGTGCAGGGCTATCAGCTGGACTCAATGATCCTTGAGGGTCCCTTCCAACTCAGCACATTCTGTGATTTTTTTAAAAATGAAATTTACAGGACAACCCTTAGTTTCCCATGAATAAAAAAGACTCCCCTTCCAACAGAGAGGTGATACCTTGGATTTAGTTGAGGCCTTAGATGTGCATGGATGACAATTTTAAAGTTTGCTTTCCTTTTCTTCTTTTTTATAACTTTCACAATTATAGGAAATTTCATGCCATTTCTTTAGCTGAGAACGTACTGAAACTGAAGAATCAGTGCTGCAATGGAAAGCAAAGTAATTGCTTGTCCATGCTGTGTAAACAATTTGTGGAATAAAGAAAGCCCAAACCCTATTTGCAGAGGCCTTTACTAGCTCTGGATATATTACTGAGGGTTGGTAATTAAAACATGTTTATGTCAGTCCTGCTTGTGACCAGTCACACAACTCAGTGCTGATTTCAAGAAGAAATTATACACCCATATCATAACTCTGCTTTCTGCATTAATAAAAAATAACAGCATTAATAGGCCTAAATATTCATTTTTTTGATGTATTCAGAGCAACAGAAGGGGGTGCAAGGGAATTTAGTGTATTGCTCTGTCAGATCACTTTAATTATCCAATGAGGGTAGCTCAGAGGGTGAGTAAGGGACTTAATTGATGTACTTACTCATCCCCTCAGCTTCCACTGAAGAAAAATGGTAGCAACACAACTCCTAAACTGCATTTGTTGGTCTTCAGTGATCAAAGCAAAGGCCAATTAACAGAAAGCCAGGGGCCCGCAAAGCGTTTGTTGATTTTAAAATACTGATCAGAACACACACTGCTACTGCTAAACACACAGCAGCAGTATCTGGCACTTACACAGTGCCTTCTAGGAGAGGATGTCCAAATGCTATGCAGAAATATAACATTTTTATCTCCCAGAATAAAAAGACTGCAAGAGAAGGCCTGGAAATGTCTGTAAAGAGAGCAATTCCACCTGAGCAGAAGAGGCAGCAGTTTGCCCTGCTGGTCACAAATCCCTTGTCCCTTGTCCCAGAATGTCCTCTTACCCTTTTCTTTAAAACTGTTTGTAATTTAAAGCATAACTTTTTAGAAGTATGCTTTGTAAATCAACACAAGCAGTCTCCTCTCAGAAGTAAATGACACACTAACATGCCAAGCACCTTATTCTGTTCTGTGTGTTTTCATGGATGAAGTGTTCTGCCCATTCACACCACAGCCTCAAGCATGGAAATAATGGGGGGCTCACATAAGCATACAGGACTGTAGTTGACTGTTGCTGCCACCCATAAATGAATTATTTTATCCTTCTTTCCTGTTTTTCTCTAACCTAAAAGAAAATGTAGCTGATTCACTTTGGAGGCAGTATCTTTGGGCATTCTGTGTTGCTTCCATGCTTTTCTTGATTATGTAGAATCATTAGGAATTCTGAAGGTTATTTTAGGCAATCAATGTACATACCAAAATGAAGATATGCCATTTACATGAGCTATTGCTGACACAATACTCTGTATGGGAAACTTGAAGAGGAAAACTCACAACAGCATAAATGTTCCATATGAAACTCTAACACATCTGTTCAGCACTGGAAAGCCTGCATTTAAGTCCTAAGCACTAGGCAGCCGAGACAAGTGCATTCTTGGAATCAAAACAAATGATGGTAATTTAAGAAATACTATGAAGCACACAAAGGCTGTACAATGCCATATGTTGCACAATGCATCTGGTAATCAATTTAATGTATATGCCAAGTTTACTAGAAGCCCGAATTGGCTTAAGTTCTTTACTCAGAAATTCAAGAAGTAAACTAAGAGCATTACAAACAGTGCTCTTACAATTAGTAAAAACGTGGATTTTTCTTTTTACCAACAGAACACACAAAAAATTCATCTCCTAAGTTGCTTCCCATAATGAATACATGTCCAAACTTCACTTTTGATCAATAGCTTTCACAGACCCACAGTTTTAGGACATGGTTTGTTCTACACTTTAAAAGATAAATGTGATTTTAAAATTATTTTATGCTCAATGTTTACTTCTGGCTTGTAGGTTTGAAATCATGTAGGTTTTATGCTGTCATTTGTGATTCTATACACAATACACTACTGAAGATGTCATCAAACTCAGATGTATAACCAACCTTGCAAGTACTGTGGTCCTAAATCAAATATGAATCCACAGCTACAGTATTAAAAATACAGCAGAAATCCCTAATTCAAGTGGACAGTATCACCTATAAAGCCAAAATAAATGGTGTAGGATAATAGTTTCCAGACTTGGGTTACAGTGTCAATGCAGAGACTTGAGCTGTGCTAACTCACCAAGCTTGATCTTGCTTGCCAGAGCATGCTTGTCAATATTTAGCTCCCAGGGAGCATGTCATGAATCTTTACAAAAACTAGCATAAATACAAAATACTATATCAGCTGCTGTGATACTTTTTCTAACACTGAGATTAATTTGCTGAAATTTGTTTTGAGCTTTTTAAACCACAAGATGTGTGCCATATACCTACTGTAACAGGAATGTGAGAAACAGCATTAAGGGATTGCAATGCTGTTATTAGTGCTTTTAAAATACATAAAAACACCAGATGCTTACATTAACTGATTAGAAGATATTTTAATGCCAAGCTTAAAATACCACTTTCTCCTGTAACATCAGATTAGAAAATGGACTGGGATAAAATAGCATATACCTGCATTTTCAAAAGGAGAAATCTAAGCTGCACCAGTAAACCCTGCATCATTTACTTGCCTAACCACTGAAATTTCACCACAAAATGCACTCTGCCTTAGGCATTTGACAGCTGTACATATACTAATATGTAAGGAATATACTAACCTCAAATTTCTGATGCATCAATGGAGCGAGAAAGGAAGCCACCTCTGAGAATGCCTGACTCCTTACAGGGATGAGGGGAAGCCTAGGAGTCTCCTAGTGAAGTGCCTGATGCTTAAGGGATAACCCTCAGCTGTACTTGGCCAGCACCTCTGCTTCCATCTGCTGTGTTCTCTGAGCTTGGCCTCTCTGGGACAGCCCCAGACGACTCTTGGACACAGACTCTTGACTTAAACAGCTCAGGAAGGCAATGCAGGTAGCTCAGGCAGAAGAGAGCACCACTGCTGGCTGCCTTCTGCAGCTCAGAACATCTCATTTAGGAGAAACAGAAATAGCGAAGACAGTGGAGGGGCAGCCCTGGAAAAGCCCAAGTTTGCAAAAGAGACTAAGAGTGACTTTTTTTTAGGACCCTTTTATACTATCTAACTCCAACATTAAGCTGGGGATGTCCTCAGAGCTGTAAAATATTAAGCCTGTAAGAAAAGAAAAATAACCTCACGGGAAAGAAATCTATGTGCCAGCCCCACACAGAAGGGAACTCTGTACTAAAACTCCCCACAACAAGCTGGAGCAAGACTTCCCTACATCTGGCAGGGTTTACCTCCTTTCTGGACACCTGGCAAGGACTGATCATCTAGAGGGGTTTTATAAACAATAAAGATGCAAACAACCTCTCTTTTATACCAATAAATCAGAATGTACAACATTGCAGACTTCGCCCTAGTATTTCTTGAGAAAGTAAGGTGCTACCTTCTTCCTTGGAAGTCTGAATCTTCAAATCCTACCTTCAGTAAGTTCTGAAGAAACTTCTCCTTTAACATATTAAAAAAAAGAACATATTCTTGTAAGTATTGTTCGGCAGTACCTCCTTTTCAAGTGCAAAAAATTTATCAGTGCCTAGAAGGAGATCTCTCTGAGTACTCACTGTTGGAAGCTAAGCAGCTCTTTGAGTGAGCATACATCCAAAAATTGGTGAAAACACTGCCAATTCTGGGGTACTCAAATAGGTGAGCAGCTGACATGGTCCTAACAGCCTGAGTAGGCTGATAGCTGACAGGATTAAGATAAGCTTGGCCCAGTTAAAATATGGACTGGAGTAACCATACATTCTTTTGGACACCAACAGGTCGCTCAATACGATCATGAAACATTTGTGAACAGACAGACACTACTGTAATACAGCTTGCTATGTCTTCACTGACACACCTGCTTGCAAAAACCACACAGCTTTCTCCTCATTTTGAGCTGCCTGTAACAAAGTTCTTCACAGCATCAACCTTACCTTGGTGCTGAGTCAGGTGTGATACCACACATTCTACAGACAGACCTCATGCCACTAAAAAACACTCTCTCTAGGTGCCTGCAATGGATTTCTCATTCTGAAACAGTGGGACACTGTGCTCAACAGTTCTCCTTCAGCTCTCACTTAACCCAAATAACAGTGGCTCAATCCCTGACTACAGGTGTCTTCTGGGATTTAAACAGAACTTAGGGAAGATGGTTACACAGTGCATGTTAATAGGAAAGACAATTCCAATTACCCGGCAATGCAGAAACTGCAAATTGATCATAAATTGGAAAACTGAATTCCTACAGCAGGTTCCCTAAAATACTTTGTAGGATATATTTGTATATCCTGTGTGTGAGCAGGACATTTATGCAGCTCATTGTATATAATGAGGTGCTTGCATGAAAAGGCACATTAAAATGCAGATTCCCTAGCTGACTACTATATACTAGATGCATTCCTTAAAAAGGTTAAAAAAAAGTTCTGATTGTTGTGAAATACATTTATAAATGCTTCTGGCAATCATTCACTGGGGATGAAGTGATGCCCAGTGAAATACAAACCCAGGAGCTACCCAGTTAAACAAATCTGCTCTGTTTTGTCTTCTGTATTTTATGTGTGAAGATGGCATTAGGATTTATTCCTTATTCAAGCAGGATACTAAAAAATACAGAACATTAACAGGATTTAAGTGAATAAAGATGTATTCCCTGGTGAGTTCATGATAAATCACAGCTAACCAGTGGTAGAACTTTTCAATGCTACATCGAAGCAGGACAGCAGCACTAATGAGGGAAGTACATCCTTCTGGTGCCAACTGGTGTAAACCATTGCCTTGGGCCTAAACTTTTTCCAAGGATAATTTCTGGTTTTTGGTTTTTATTTTTTTTTTCTAAACCCCAGTATCTGATTGTCAAAATATCCTGCAACAGGATTATTCACAGCAAGCTCCATGTAACTGTGAAACCTTCTCCTCAAGACACTTTGTGACCCATTTCTAAAGCACATCAATCAAGCACTTTTCAGGTGGTGGGAATGGTGAGAGCCTCAACATCCTCACAGAGATGCATAAGCTGTTGAGGCTACCAAGGCTACTGATCCAGAGGGAGTAGCTCACACTCAATAGAGAAGCTGCAGTGTTTTGTCAGCCGTGGTAGGATCCCCACAGTGATGGGAGAAGACAGTAGCCACTAGGCAGCCTATTCTGCAAGCACAGCTGTCCCACAGAGAGAAGGAAGAACAGGAAGAAGCTCCAGGCTAGTAAATGTTAAATAAGAAGTAATTTTTCTAATTATTTGTTATTAATTTATCGAATTATTTGTTAGCTCCTATTTTGATCTGTAAATGTGATGCAATTTTTTTCATAAATGCAAAATGTGTTTATTCTTCGCATGAGAATATGCCCTCCACAGAATAAATATGGGCTCTACAGACAATATATGCCACTTGGTGACTAGAGCAAACCAATATGCAAAGTAATACTGAAAAAAATGAACACGCTTGAGACACACCAGGTCAAACTCGGGGGTTTTAACCTCTGCTGATGTAATTGTTACTCAGAATTTTTTTACAAATTCTACCAGATTCTTGGTTTGATTTGTGGTTTTTTTTTGAGTGGGGGGAGTTTATAATTAGAGCTTGTGCTCTGAATGACAGGTACAGTTTATAATTTCCACAGAAGGCTCTTGTCTCATTGATCACTTTTAAGTACCACCTGTACCACAAACCCTGCTGTTGGTGCGGGTACGGAATAACAAGTCAGCAGGAAAGATAATTATGGGCCCTGCACAATCAGCAACAGGGAGCATTATCGACATGAAATCACATCAGCTGGAACCCCATTTCCTCTGTCGGGCCTTTCCTCTGCCTCCTACACTGAAGCTCCTTAAACTTTCATAACAAGTATTCAGGTTTTAATCCATCATATAGATACACTGCAACAAAGCTTTGCAGACCTCCAAGCCTACTTGAACACTACCACCTGGAGCCATCTCTGGCTCCAGTCCATGACCACACGCCTACCCACTTCTTCTGGAATGGCAGAATGTACGTGTGCATCTGCACACTGAGAGAGGAAAGCTTGGCCCAACTCTAACTTAGTGATGGCCAGAGAAAGGTCAGCAGCCAGAGTGAGCCACCAGGACAGTACAGGGCACACAGTTCTCTCAGGTTAGACACACTTTTGTAGTCAGTAGTAACTTTTCAGTTGTAGGAAAGGATGCAGAGTTATACTGCATGCCATCACAGTCTCTAGACCTCATTCAGCATCATTTGGAAGTCAAAAGAAATTCTGACTTCATTGTGACTATCCGTGGAGAGAGGCAAGACTGAGACCTGCTGAGACTTAATGGCACACAAGCCTAGAAGTAGACTTCATCACAGTTTTTCTTTTTTTAAATAATGCCAATTTTAAAATTTTGATAATATTTTCATTCCTGTGTTAGAATAAACTGGAAAGTACTTAAATGCTAAGTACTTTTCAAATAAATAATAAGATAATGAAAGTAGTAAAATGACCTCTGAAATTAATTATAACAATCTTCTTATAATAGAAATATTTCAGTTTTAAACACAATAATCTCCAAAAAGACAACACAAAAATACTTTGAGAGATTTTTTTTTTTGGTGTGTCTCTGCTTGAAATTAGAAGAGGTGACCATAAGAGAAAGACTCCCCCAGACCTGACAGACATGGAAAGACAATCAACTCATGCTGACAAAGTCACCACCACTGGGTTCCATCTTGCTGATATTACCAGAACAAAAACTTTTCTGTTCCTGACTGATGTTACAGCCCCCTTATCAGGTCATAATTCACCTGTGCCCATTATTGTAATCAGGTTTAAATACAAGCCCCTGCTCTGCCAACATGCTTTGAAACACTCTGACATCTCTTTTACCTTCTCTATTCATTTCCATTCTTTGTTAATCAGACTGTGTCCTCAAGATGCTAAGTATGAGAGCACTCATTACTTAATCATGTTAATCTATACCATTATATAAACAGATTGCTCGTTTTATGCACCCAGAATAAACCTTCATGTTCTTTCCCCCGTGCTCTTTTCCTGCAATATATACCAGTGTTTTTCCTCTTATTTTTCTCATATTATGTCTGAGAAGAATTTATGATTTTATATGAATTGCTTTCTGACATGTGCCTTTGGTTGCCATGAGTAAGACTTGATAGCTTAACAGTTATCTGTTCATTGAAAACTCCAATCAACTGTGAAATAAATTATTTCAACCGTACATATTCTATATCAGCTCTGATATAAACAGTAAATCTACAGTGCTCAACAGCAGTGGTTTAGAGATTAACCTAATTACAGGCTATTAAACCAGGAGAATGTAGCCAATTGCAATTGTAGCAGCCTGCACAGAACAGCAACAGTTAATGATCATTTGATGGTTTTCTAGGACTTTAGAACTAATACTTGGCTTTTAGTCTGAGAGCAGTGCTGGACATTCCTGTCTGATGCTTGGGGGATTCAGCCAACTAACAGATACATTTGGTGAAGAATCTCATTCTAGTCATGCCCTCCCTTCCTAATTTCCCTTTTCACTGTTTTGTCGTCTTTGCCTGTTCCTCAGGGAACCGAGTGATTGATAGCCTAATCCAATGACTGTATTACAGCTGCCTCAACTTGGACTCTTTTCCTTATCATTAGCAGTTAGCCTATGGTTAAATTCACAGCTCACTGCTTGGTACAGCCCCTGAGATTTAAGGGTCTGGCCTTTAGAAAATATTTAACATAAAATTGAAATCTTGACATACTGAGAATTCAGTTCTCTGCAAGGCTTCTTTAATTAATCCAATGTACTGTACCATTGTTCTATATGAGGCTCTGACATGGTGAACTGTTACTGAAGCTCACAGAGATGTGTAATTCTAAATTAAACACTCACTTACCTACACTGCATTTGTTTCCCAAGTACATGTGCATGAATGTGAAAATTTAAATCCAATCTCTAACAATAATAAACCACAAACCAATTACACTTAAGTAAAGACTCTTCATTCATTTCAAGCTCAGAATGAGCTTTTTTCAAAGCAAGAGGAGGAGAAAACACAGCTTTGTTCAAATGCTCTGTGTAAAGACTCCTCCTTCATTCTTTTTCCAGGACTCATTTAATCTTTTGGTGAATTAAATCAATTATGATCATTTTTAATCAGCTACAAATGGCACCTGTGCTAAAAGTGTAAAGTTTTCTTTGTGGAAGTGAAATTGGCTAGAAAATATTAAAAGTGGAAAAAAATATGCTTAGTTCTCTGACCTTATCTAGAGAATAATACTTATTTTTAAATAGCTATAGGAAGGATATAGACCTTGATCTATGCTGTAAACCTTTGCCCTACTTCCAGTCAGTCGATGAGCTTCAAGCCTCTATGAAAATGGCAGCTGAGTCCCAGATGAAAAATTATGCATCTCATAAACTGCTATTCTGCTGAAATGTCAAGCTATGGCAGGGCTGTACCTCAAACTCAGCACTTGGCATTTTCCTTCTGTCTGCTTTGTTGCCATGAAGCAAACATGAACAGTGAGGATTTGTGTAGGGCAGGTAGCAGGCGAGCTCCCTGTCAAAAAATCTATTATTAGGGCTCTGATCTATCCTGCACAGACCAGTGACGGCAATACACTAAGAGAAATCAGACTGCTGCAAGGACACGACAGAAAACAGAGGACTCTTTGTGAATCCTGACATAATATATGCAAATAAGGGCTTTTAATGGCTGAGCTACATTGAACAGGAATAATAAAACAAAATTAAAATTGTACTACGGCATATATTTGGTTTTCACCCCTTTCCACACTGTTTTATAAATACATGTTAATGTAAATAGTCTTTAACTCTTGGTAAATATTTATACTAAACAGGAGTGCCTATGCATACATACATTTTGTTTTGTTTCCAGTGATGGGCAGCTTTTTTATTCATTTCTATTGACCAAAATCCACACTGCACTGTTACTGACAGAACTGTGATGAGTAAAGTGAATGCTCTTGGTTGTTTTTTCCTTTTAATGATGTGTCACTGAATTAAAAGGCACCCCTTATTATTATAACTTCAACTTTTTTTCTTTCAATATAATTCATACATTTCAGATTAGAATATATGCCTCTATTAATAACGTCAATATACATTTTAATTAAATAACTCCTGAAAAACATTCCCTTACATGTCACAATTGCTCCTGGACAGTGTTTTTCTGTAAAAACAGACAGCTCCACTAACTTCAAAAAGTAACTAAAATTAACTGTCTCTGCTGGTTTCCAATAATTACACATTCCTGTGTTTAATGACTGAACCCACCACCTAGACACCCTCCTTCTGATATCCCTTGTGGGCAGCTATGAAGTTATAACACACAGCTTCCTGAATCTCTCTTTTTCTGGAAAACAAGCACATGTACTTGCACATGCTGTACAATAAATTTGTGCAAATAATGCCATAGTACTACAGCATATAATAAATGGACAAAGCAATAACAGCACACAGACAATCAAGTTTTGAACTGCTACTGTAAAATACTGCAACATTTCTGAAATAAAGCATTAAAAGAATACATAGTGAGTGCACCGTAGAGAGATTTCCTTTTAACCTAAGTTTTTGCTAAGTCCAGTGTATGGTTTTATAAATTTATCCCCTAAGGATTTGGCTTCCAGACAAAAACAAAGAAACAAACAGATGACAAAGAACAAAAAACCCATGGAAATTCAAACAGAAGCTCTGCTCTATTTTGCCAGCAATAGATATCCCATTGTGCTGCAATGTGATGTGTTTCATAAAACACATCTGGAATATGGAAGCACAGTATGAAAGCTCATTGAAAAAACCTTTTTTTTTTTTTAAAAAAAAATTTAAAGTACATTTCAAGGAAAGAAATCTTAGGGAAGCGTGCAGCTGCTGACAGTATATTAACATTTCTCTGAGAAACCTGGAAACTTATTCTGGTATCCATAAAATGCCAGAATAAGCATTTTCAAAATAATTTATACTTATACAAACTAAAACATCTCTTTCAGAGTCAGAGGTCATTATTCCTTGTGAGGATAAAAAAACCACCATTAGTGTCTTTTTAATAAACAAATACATCGCAAATTCTCTGCCCATGTAGAGGAAGAATTCATGATCAAATCTCATATATTCTACATTCTCTAACTTGGAATACTGCTAGATCCATTCTAAAAGCTTCGTAATGGAAAGCAAACTGTCTCTAATGCTGCAAACACAAATAAGTTATACAGCTTGAAAAAATGTATCTTAATTTTAATATTTTTTCTTTCATCAAAAGGACTTATTTCCTTAACAATATTTTACATGGACTTCATTAGGACAACTATGCTTTTTGAGTAATGGGCAGTTCCTGTAAATTTATTTGAAAAAATGGACGAAGACTGGGGGATCCTCTAAGCACAATGTCCTCTCAGAAAACAGGGCCACAAAAATCTGCTGGGCTACCATAGCCTTTGGACTCATCTGATGCGCCACAGTGCAAATTGGAAATTTTTTCTGAAAATATTTTAATTTTTGACACCAGCATAGAGGTAAAAGAAGAAAAAAAAAACTGAGAGATTTTATAATGCTCAATATTTGCAGGGCAAAATTGAAATCCAGGAGGCCCAGCTATGACCTGGGCTCACACTTGGGATTTAAACCTGGCTCTCCCAAGTCAGGCTCATGTGCAGGTCAGCAGACTGTGCTGGTATGAGTGTGTATCCCGTGAGAGCTGTTTCACTTTGTATTAATAATTCAATATTTGCAGGGAAGTGGAGAAGAGAGACTCTAATCCTACAGTCTAGTAGTCAAACATCCACCTGGGATACTGGGATCCCTTCCTGTCAAAACCACCCAAGAAACAGGAGGGTAGGAAGGAGGAAACAGGGATACCTCTTGCAGCTTAGCTATTTTCAGCTGGTCAAACTAGATCAAAACAGGAAGGTCACTGCCCAAGCACTGGCTGGCAAGAAAACTCTGACTGTGACAACTCAAAACTAAATGGGGGTTTCAGAGTAATCCCGTTAAGTCTCTCCTTTGAATAATTTTTTAAAAAAAACGTTTTAAAAAAAGAGACAAAAGTCTGTTCCCAAAACATCTCAGGATTTGGCAATGATGTTAATAAACTTTTTTTCTTATTGTTTTTGTGTATGTTAGATAAATCATAGGAAACTACCGTGTATTTAGTAATTTAAGAGGAATTATAAAAAGAAATTACTGCTTCAATGTCTCTCATTTAGAAAAATTAACCTTCTGCATACAGCTGCTTCTGCATGAGGCAGACAAGAAGAGAAGGGATGAAGAGGCCAAGAGGAAGTTTTATATGGAAAATATTTTTTCAGTACCTAGCCATGTAGGAGGAAGACATTTTTGAACACTGGAGGACAGGGAAGTCTGTCAGTCAAAATATCGGTCAGACGCTAGGCCAGGGTACTAGCACATCTTTGTTATTTGCTCTTGGCTGGAAACTTTCCTCAAACTCAGAGGAAGGAGTTTGCACTCACCTGGAGAAGGCAACTTGCACTGCCCTAACAAACTGTGGACACAGTGAATTTATAAATCCCTGGAGAACATTGGTCCTTTAAGAGACCAACTTCTTGTCCCGTGGCCCCCTGCCAGGGCCAGCAGAGAGACACAGGGGCTGGATAATGCTGAGGATAATGCTGAGTGTTGAGTCAAGGTGCATTTCAGAGCTCACCAGGACACCTAAGGGTCCTGAGACCTCCACAGGGCTGAGTCCACTCCCACCTCACCCACGGTCACACAGCACCCTGAAGTGTGGCACCCTGAAGGACAGGAACTCCTGCCTCCCTCACCGCACCTCTGGGCCATGTGAGCATCACTGCTAGTCCAGAATCCATGCACATGGAAAAATCCAGAAAGCCTGATCCAGCTTGGCTGTGTGCTGTATCTAGGTTTGTGCACGGCAGAACAACAATGAACCAGCTGTGCTTTGGGAAAACACGCTGAAAATGAACCAGACTTATTGCTTCTACAATAGTGCTGGCTTTCACTTCAAAAATTAATCCTCTCTTGAGAGGAATTATTTGGAAAAAACAACAAAAACTTACTGACTCTATCAGATAATAAAATAAATTTACGCACATCAAAAGAGAAACCCAGTATGTTACACTGTGAAACAACTTTCATGCCAAGACCACGGAGCACTTCCCACCAAGCCTGTAGGCATGTAAGTGGTGTTCCTGCCATTCCACAGACAGGAGAAATAGAGCACGGAAAGGTCAAGTGTCTGGCTGCAGGCCACACGTCTGCGCCGTGGCACAGCCGCAACACGAGCATGGCCACCCTGCCCTTGCTCTGACAAGATGACACGCTCTCCCACTTTTTGTCTCCTTGTAAGCATGCTAGCTCTTCTGATTGAAAATTGCTTTCCTGCTTTTGGAAATTTGTATACTGCTATACCTGACCACTGAGCAGAAGGCATTGCAACGTGCTGCTGAGCTACTGACTTTATTGGCTCCGTAGCTTGCTTTTGTGTGAGGAGTTGTGGGATTGGGACCCAGTGATGACTCTTTCAAAACATAATAAATTGACAGCACTTCCAGTATTTTAAATATTTTTTTTAATAAGCAGATTTGCATTATACGTAATGGTGCATCCTAAAATGTCATTTTCTCTCCCCTATGATACATATAAAAGTTCAGGGAAAAAAAAATTATACTTACACACATATATACACACACACACACATATATGAATAAAATAAAGAATGAACTTTTCCTTGGGTCCATTTATACACCACATGAGTGCTGCTACATCCTCACTTACAGTTGGGCATAGAGGTGCCGCTGTAATTTACACTACATACATATTTCAAATTTGTGACATAGACACACTTCTCATAATGCAGCCATTTTAAAGATTTTATTAGGCAGAATTATGGTAGGAAGGAATATTCACAAATTGCAACTTAAATGAGAAAATGTGAATGGTGTTACTTATATAAAATACTACTGCAATAGTTCTTTTATCAATTTTTAATGCACAGCACCCACTGTGACCTCCTTTATTCTTTTCCTGTCAACATGGCAGGCTAGAGAAATTGAAATGGGCTGTAGCTGTTCTCTTCTTGTTCCCTTCTTCCTCCCACTTTGCATAATATTAAAACATAACATCTTATTGGACTGTCACTGTGAAACCATTATGCGATAGGCATAATGATTTTTTCTGATTGTTATCACTTTCTTACTTTTCAGTGCTCTCTAAAAAATTCCAAATTCCATGTAGTTATCTAAGGCAATAACACAATTTGCCACTGAATACACTCATCTGAATTAAAGTTTGTTTAAAAGTCATCTTCTGCTACATTTTCTATGGTTCTCTAAGGATAACACCAGTCACATAAAATAAAGCGTATTTTTGCCTGTCTGGTCTCCTCTGATTACATTTTTGGGGTGAGGTAGGAGGCGGGTCCAATAGAATAATGTTTGATTCAATCGAGAGGATGCTATTACTTCTTTTATGTATATTTACTGCTACCTCTATCACCAAGGAGACTAATCTCCATACCAGTAAACCAAGAAGCTCTCAGTATTGTCTTTGCAGGGCCAAGTTTGTGTTGTCACAGCAACAGAGTTCACAGGGTCAATAGATTAATACATTACTGTGCACCGGCACTCAACTGGAGTGTAAAAGTTTTGCAGCTGGTTTGAAAATTAAACAGTGAAGTAGAACTTGAAAATATTGGCTACATAGATATCCTTATATATCTTGATAGGCTACAAAAATATGCATATATTTGCCTAATATTGTCTATCATTTTTACCACAGTGGAAAGAGGAGGAAATAACCTCTCTGGAAAAGGTGCACTTAGTGGGAAGGAGGGAGGAAGGCTGGAGATTGGGCTATGAAACATACACTGCATTTGGATTGTTGATATTTCCCCTGCGATGCCCTTTCATTAGCCTCTGTCTAACGTGGGGCCTGACAATTGTGACAGGATGAAAAATTTGAGGAAAAGCGAGGGTCACGAGGGAAGAGATTTCCTTCCCTCTCCAGTGACCCTATCACAGTATTCTGATGCAGTGCTTTACCATTAAGGAAAGGGCAACCCAAGAGCCTTCACACTTAATCTGTTCCATCTGTCATGACTTAGAAACATTGACCAGCAGTGAGCTTTAAGGACTCGGTGTGACTGCAGACATGATATTCTAGCCCACTACAAGGACCTCCTGATGTTTCGAAAGCCTCCAAGGAAGTACCGTGCATCAAAAAGGGCAACACCTACCTGACATGCCACCATATGTGGTCCTCAGTCCTCGACCAACTGCTGGCCAAGGTGTGCTGTCTGCTTTCAGTCCCATCAGTCCTGACACAGTGTTGGTGGCTGTAACACCATCTGCACCACCTGTGAAAGAAAAGGTCAGTCGCTTTTTGCTAAATCATGTGTATAAGAACAAGAGAGGATAAAACACAAAAGAAAACCTGTGAAACTGAAATAACTAGAAATTCAAATAAACAGCTGGAGAGCAAAAACAACAAAGTGCAATGGGATGCACAGAAAGGTCCTTATGACCAATCCTGGGCTAATAAATTTAACACTAGCTTCAAGGCAGGCTGCATCAGCTGAAAGAGCTGTAAGGGCTATAGGACAGCATGTGGAAATGCTGAGAATGACAGGCAGATCTCTGTCGTTCAGCTGTATGGGACAGAACCTGCTACAGCGGTTGTTCAACACCTGAAGGTACCCCAAAACAGTGGCCATCTCCTCCAAACTTCTGTGCAGCAAGACAACAGAAGCAATGTGATAAAGAAACAGTTACTGTGGTTCTAAATGATGCATTAATACACCCACTTGCAAACTTATTTGCCACCATGTTGTACCTTAAGCTCTAAGGAAAAAAATATATATACCTTCAAGTAGTGAATTTCTGTTTTCTCAGAACGCACACATCATTTTCACTACCAAATATAGGAACAGAGAGATTTACAGTGGTATGGTAAACATATAAATATGATAGAAGTAAAAGCGTGCAGGGAAACACTATACAATTTATTGTTAACAGTCTAACGTAGTTCTCTTCATATATTGCTCTTTTCTAGATGTATGAACAAAATTAGGAAACCTTTGATCACTGTGCTTATTCTAAATACATCAAACAAAATATTTTCATATTAGTTTCTGTTGCTATCTATTACTCCAGCAGCATTCTTATCTTACCCCATGCAGCAAATTAGTAAAGCAGCACAACTTGTGCACTGGAGTCACTCACCTTCCCGTGCAGCCATTGCAATTTTCACAATATCAGTGACATTTGGGGTCAGCTTGGCAAAGAAGGGAATGTGAACAGCTTGTCTAACCCAGCGACAGATGTTCCGTACCAGCTCTGGATCCTGTTCAAATAGGCCAGATAAATATAGAACATAATTAAAAGTAATATGAACAAAAGGTATATTAAGGAAATAGAAAACTTTGCTGTAAGTGGCTATGCTGCAATTTTGTGAAATTGCACATCAGAACTGAACTTCATCCCATTAGTTAACCTATTTCAGACACACCAAGTAACTGAAAATCCACTGCAGAAAGGTTAGTTTGTGAAAAAAAGGAATTTTTTTTTTTTTCCAGAAGACAAAGATATCACAAAATGTTCCCTTCCCAGAGAGAGGAAAACACCACTTTGGCTGACAGAGATTATTTTACCCATTTATTTAAAAAATTACTTTCCAGTTTTAATGACTCACTCTGTGTAAGGTACATTAAAAACAAGCAGTATCCTATAAAATAATGTGAACCTGAAGCATTGTCTGATCATGCCTTGATCAGAACAAGGATGAATCGAGGTTGCAGGGCTATCAGAATGCAATTCAGCATTTCTGAACTCTGAGAATAAGTTGGGATGGCCAGAGTGTAAATGAAAGATCAAAATCTTCTCTGTTAAAGCCAGAAATCGAAATCTTCAAATGTTGGCTTTTCCTGATTTCCAGTCATTTACTTGTCTTATGGAATACATCTCACATAGACAGGGATCAACTGCCCTTTCCACTGAGGACAGCTCAGTGGGACTAACACCTGCATCTGGCATATACAAGGGTTCTTCTTCAATGTAACTCTTGTTTCATTTTTCTGTGGGAAACTGATAATGCTCTTCAACAAATACCTTAAAATTTGCAATACTGATGCATTGTAGAACACAGTGCATGTTCTGGTTAAAAACTGAATGGTGCCATTACAAGATTTAGCACAAGTATTACCTGTGAGTACGCTAATTGGTACTGCAGCAATTATTTACATTTACTAAGTCTTTATCACTCTCTCAGATAATTAAATCTGTCATATATGAATAATCTTCTCCCATTTGGATATTGTAAAAGCTCAGAAAGCTGCATTGCTATGTAGTAACTGAGAATGGGATGAGACTAAATGAAATTTAATTTAAAACAATTCAGTAGACACCAAGGTTGCCAGTCCAGTGAACACACAGGAAATATCCCCTTGTTATTTTTCCTTTTTACACCAATGGTTAAATACAAACAAAAACTCCACAGGCTGTGTTACTAGAAAGTACACAGTGCTTGACATGAATAGTAAAATCCTAAGAGTTAGCTCTGGCATCCCAATGGAAATGGTGATCTCCCCTCCATGCAGCTGCCCTGAAATATGTATGAAACGCTGCACTGGCAGTATGAAAGTAGTTGCAGCTTTGACTTTCATTTCTGTTTTGAATTTCCTTGAGGCCCAATGCAGAAATGAGAGACCCTCTAGAAAACATGAATTGTATATCCTTTATGTTAATTCTTCTCCTTGGAAATCCTTGTGATAATGTTCAGGATGTTGGCACCACATAACTCATTATGCTGACTTCGCTGTGTTTGTAATGCTGCCATAAAAATTCTTACTCTGACACACACTAATGCCTTAAAAAATACAATTATTTTAAACCACACTGAATGACATTTTGGGAGATGTCTTTCATAAAACCCAATTTTCATCCTACCTAAGACAATTTAACTAGTTTGTCTTTTGTAATAAACAATAATTGTTTGGGCTTTTTTCCCTGAAATTAAGTAAAGATCTTTATTTTCAATCAGTTCTACTTCTCACACACCAAGATTAATGCAATTAATGCAATGGAATAGTCTTCTATTTCTCATGCTAGTAAATGGTTTAAATATCTGATTGCAGGGCACATGATTAGAAAAAGCCCTTTGGAAAGGCTCACTTGTATCAGCCTGGGAGAACTGCCCATTTTTGGTCCTCATAAAATCACTGGTAAATTAATAGGAAAATAATTTGAAAATTTAAATGAAGGAGGTAAGATCTTTCATCCTATTCCAGTTAAAATTCCAGGGGAAAAAAAGGAATGTTTAGTGAGTAAATACTGAAAAAAACAAAGTAAAAGTTAAAACAGTGCTTTCTTGCATAATGAGACAACAGAAATTGGAAAGGTGATGAATTTTATACAAAAAAAATTAGAATTACCATGAAATTTGACAGTTCTGAACTGAAATAGGCATTTCTGAAAGCTACTTTTCCCCCATGATGTTTTATCCAATTAAGTTGCACATTAAATAAATCTCGTATGAAGATAATGCTGGCTAACTTTAAAAAAAGTCAGTTTACCCTTGTGCCACGCCCAACAGCCGCACACACGTGATGTATCTTGCTGCTTCCCTTCACAGTTCACTGCGAGTCCTACAAAGGAGTTGTGCTGGAACATCCAGATGATCCATCTTCCACCCTCCTCCTCCTCCTCCTCCCCTCCTTGTTCTGCCTCCAGACTCTCCTGCTCAGGTTCCTCCTGAAGTCACTGCCTGAGAATACCAGAGCTTTTGTGCTCTACAGACAACTAATGTATTCACAAATATCCTCACCTGGTTTTGTTTTAATTCATGTTTTCTTCTTTAGATCATTAAGTGAAGTTATTTGTTAATTTATAAATTTCAGAATTCCCTACTATATTTGCACTAAGGACTTGGAAAAATGCATTCTAAGAAATCAGATGGCTGAAACCAGAAGATATTGATGTCACTGGCTAGAAAATTTTCATAAGAAATTAATAAACTACATTTGTATAATCTGTGGGAAATTCACTGGATGGTGCACAACCTCTCCATAGAAGCTTGCTTGTCTTTAGACTAAGACCAATTTGCAGAGGACACACAAGAACTCAATTTTGAGAAACACTGAAGTGATTAGAAATATAGAATTCATTTCTAAATGCAATCATTGACTAAAGAAATGTAGCTCAAAACTTCAGATTTCTGAGAATATTAATTTGTCCCATTCAGCAAAGTTTTAAACTCAGGCACAAATTCAGCAGAGGGAGTAGCATGATACCAAAAACCAGTTCTGAAGAGGTTATGTACAGGCTTAATTTTCCCTAATTCATTTGACTGATTGAGGACCTCCCACCTACTTGGATTTCTAAAGACTGACCCCAATTCACAAATTGCTGTTTCTGATTCTTTCCTGGATTTATAAAACATTCAAGGATGAGTATATAACTTGTGAAAGACTGAATCTTGAGGCCTGTGAATCACATTATAAAACATACTGTCAGTGCTAATACAACATAAATATCTTTTTTTACCCCAATATAAGTTTATGAAAATGCCTGCAACTTTTATCATTGATAAAGTGGTTGACGAAGCCTGCATAGTCAAGAAATATTTTCTAAAATGCCTGATATGTAAAATGTTACTAGCTTTAAAAAACAGCTGGGCATTTGTATTCACAAAACCAGCACTATGAACTAAATAAAATATTATTCTGCCTAATTTAGTAGAGGATTGTACTGCTTTTGGTTCAGAGTCTACCATGTCGCTAAAAATTATCCTCTTTCATTACACATAACTGGGTTTGTTGGTTCTCTCATTAATAATGATACAGTGTGATTGTAATAGAATTTTTAGTATAATTTTGCACTGTGTGTCAATCCAGAAGAATGAACAAATGCTCCAATGGACTGTAACATCCACTGTCAGCTCACTTTGTTTATCTGCTGTATTTTAATTTTTTTTTTTTAAAACAAATCCCATCTAAATAAAAGCTTGGTAAAATTATCATCGGCTAAAACATAATATTGATTCATGCACTGCACCTACAAGAATCTGTTGGTAATTTAATACCATATAAAGTCTCTTCTGGTATAAGCTGTACATCAGCGTGTCTTCTGTCTTCCTGTTAATCAAATAATGCTTGTTTATTCCAAAGGCACAGGAGATTTGAATGTTACAGGGGTTGTCTTTTTACTTCCCTAAGCAACAGTACAGAATCATTTTTCCTGAATATTCATTATAGCCTTGGGCTAGATGAAGCTTTTAATCCTAACTACTCATTGCCAATGGGTAGATATACTAGAGGAAAAACAACTATTCACCTTTTTTTTCTAAATGATCACATGATAAGCTTAACTACAACCATAACTATGAGTATAAGTCCTCAGAAATTAAAGCAGCAAGTTGTCTACTGATTGCATTTGGCATTAGTAATGAGATGAATCCCCTGTCCTATCACCCCCAAGGCAGATACATCCTGCATGTTTAAAAAGCAGCGTGAAAATTCTGTGCACAGAGTAGGTCACCTCTCCTTGTGTTCCATGGAAAGAAACAAAACCATGATGAGATTACCATGGAAATGTCTGGCTGCAGATTTTTGGAAATTTTTATTGTGACCTATTTTCAGTGTTTTTTCAGGGCCCTCATTTTTGCACTATCCTGTTACTGCACAATCTTTATACTGTATTCAGAGCATCTCTCTGATAGAGAAATAGGTGTTCAATAAATAGAGAGAGGAGAGTCAGCCTGAGGTGCACCTCCTTAACTCACCTTGCTTTGGTGCTCCATTTGCAAAAGTCATTTGCGCAAGGACTTGAAAAGGTTTGTCCGGCAGAAAACTGCACTTGATTCTCTGCCGTTCCTTAAACCATGAGATACTTTACACATTAACAACAGAAATATTTTTAACACTTGGATTTAAATAGATTTTCAGAGCATTTGAATTATGCAAAAGATAGAATTATAACTACTTTAGGGTAACAAACGTGTTTGTTAACTATGCAAACACTCCTCAGGAAGCATGTGTGTGAGTATATGTACATATACGTGTGTGCATGCATATATAGAGAATATAAAAACAACAAACTGTTCAGAATTTCCCCCAAGAACTTTATAAGAAAGGTTAACACTCAGTAGAGCACATTAGTTGATCCTGTCTAATCAGTACTACAGAAAATGGATCATATCTTGCAATCTTCAGGCTGTCCTTATATAATGGTGGTAGTTCTGTCTCACTAAGAACAGGACAAGGACTTGTACAGTTGTGGAATGAATGAAAATGAAACTTTTCTCAGACAAAATCCTGACCTTACGAATGTATGAAGGCTTCAATACACAGACATACTGGATTTATCACCACACATCACACTGATGATTTGTGCTGGTCCATTATCCTGACTGTGATGATAAGTTCTAGATGGCACAAAGAGTGCTGCAAGATGCAGTAAGACATTGCATGTAAAGTCCTCAAACCTCATCTATCATTGACTACCATGACCTAAACAACAAAGTTTCAAAAATTAAAATACTTTATTGCATTTAATGCAAGAGTAAATCTAATCTTCCTCATACATGTAAAATCTTTGGTGGCCACAGGATTATTCTGATGTATGTATGTTGCCTATGAGTTTTATGGCTAAATAATGCATTATGTCAGCATGTTTGCAAATTTAAATGCTGATACTGAGTTACAGAGGACTTATTTTGTCTTTTTTATTAATTTAGCACACATGAAGCTGACATGAAATTTCTTACACTCAGCTAGGCAAGTGTAGGCAAGTGGCACTAACAGTTCTTCATCAGTGCATCCTTCTCATGGCAGATTTTTTTTCTGTATTGGCTCTTCAGAAAGAAATCTTGTATTCCTGTTGTGTCTATTAGCATTGGAGCATTTTTTTATATGAAAAAGTGTTCTACAGTTAACTCCTCATTCTGAGCAGCAGATAGATTTTTCAAAATAGTACCCATAGCTATGGGAAAAGGAGGGAGTGCTTTTACAATTACAAGAATGATGTAGCGTAGGAAAAGCTTTTTAGGTGAGAATTTGCAAGACTCAGCTGTTAAATTTAATACATGTACTACTCTAGCTTTACTGTTTTATTCAAGAATAGTCTACTAGGGAAGAGTTAAAACTATCCTCAGTCAAATCGCTGTCTGATGGCCTGAGAAGACTCATGCACCCTCATCTGAAAAACAAGAAAGGAAAAGAGGATCTTTCCCCACCTACTGGTAACCCCCATGCAGCAGGTCAACTTTCTAAACCACCCTACTGTCCCTCTGAACAGCAGCACTACCTGCCACAGCCTGCAGTGTGGAAAGGCAGGGGCAGGATGCATTTGGAGCAGCTTTAGAAAGTGAGTAATGATCACTTCTACAGATCTCTCACAATCCACTCTGCCGGCTCAATGTGTACCCATGGATCTGCATCTTTTACAGAGATCCCATAAATTGAATGAGGACGTATTAGACTGACAAGCTGTTAGTTTAGATATATCTATCCCACAGACATATCTATCATTTTGATATAACTATAATTTTCTTTTCCAGATTAAATATGGATCCAGAAAACCATTAGAAAAAAATCGTAACTTTAAAAACTACAACAAAACCCAAACCAAAACAACCAAAAAATCCCAATGCTTTGTGTGAAGAACTACTCCTTTGCTATTCCTTAAAATATGAAGAAAAAATTAAATTATGGGAATTCCAGCTCAAAGCTTTGCAAATCAGTATCTGTAGCCTTCATCACATATATATATATATATATATGTGTGTGTGTATTTTACTATTTACAGAGCTATCTCTTCTCCCTCCTCCTGAGAGGCCCAATATTGTCTTCATAAAACTGTCTCTAAACTTACACAAAATTTCCACAGTACCTAAATACAGAATTACAGTCAATCCCTATAGCAAGAGTCGCCATTGCAGAATCTCATGGTTAATTTTACTGCCTTCTTACATTCTAGAAAGGAGCAGTTTAAGTTGTGCATTTGTCCCATTTCAATCTTAATTAAAGCTAAGAATTTATTTAAAGCCTGTCAAAATAAGGGAAGGATTTCCCAGGGCAGAAGATGAATAACTCTCTGCTTCTCATCTGGAGTAAAAAATTCTTCCTCATTTCTCAGGATATTTGACAGCTTTTGGTCAACATATATTGACCGCAGCTGTCAAAAAGAAAGAAATGAAGCAGTTTAACCTAAGGCAGAAATAACAGTTTTCATGGTTGTATGTAAAGCTATCTATATATATTAGAAAAAATTTTTAAAAACTGGCCTAAATTACATCAGAGGCTTTGGGTTAGCCTGGTCAGCTTCACAAAAATGCAGCTGCTGGTTGAGAGTTTATATCCCTCCAGCAAGAATCCATGATGTGATATGATGTGAAACTACACAATAAACTTTTAGAGATAATGATAGAATTCAGGACTCTTTTCCAGTCAATTCTGTGTTGCTTTTTGGCATGAGATCCAAAGTGTACTAGTTTTGCCAAATAAAGAAACCAAATCCCCCAAAATTCAAAATCTCATTAAATTTCTATAAAATGGTGCAGGAAAATCCCATTCAGGATAAAAATTCAAAACATCCAAATATGAATAATTTCATATTTTGTTCTAGGAGAATAAAATGTTTCATCCCACTTAAGCCTTCAGCTTTTATTAATTAACTTGCACTTTGAAACAAGAAGTCTTTTCAATGTGAAGGGAGATTGTCAAGGTGGAGTTTTTGGAAGCATTTCTAAAAGATCAGAGATTCAGATGAGAAAAATTAAGCAAAGTCCACATAGTTACCATTTAACTAAACTACCATAGCAACAATGTGCACTGTTACTATTGTTCACTGATTTAATTCAAGGACATACTTATTTTCTACTATCTTACACAATTTAAAATCCTCCTTCCTTTAAAAAAGTCTTTTGAAAAAAGTCTACTGAGTAAATGAAGACATTTACATTGTTTTTACATAGAAAAATGTTCTCTTTATAATTTGAACAAAAACTGTAATATTTTTAAACTGAAAAGATATTATATGACTTACATAACTAAGTATGTACTACTAGTGCAACAAGCACATTTTTGCTTACAAAATACTGCATATTAAGATGTAGAAGTATAGCTTGGAAAATTCCCATTCATTTTTGCAGACTACATTTGTTCTTTTGGTTATAGACTTATCAATTAGGCAAAAACATTACCACTTGAAGTCCATGAAAAGACCATATTTTTATCTTTAAATGTATTTTAAAAAAAAACACCTTGCAGAGAGTAATGAGTCCCAATTCACAGATGTTTGTAAAAGTCTAAGTGAGAACTGAGAGACCTGACTGAACTTTCTTTTTCCTGTGGTAAGTTATAAGAACTAAGAAACTCCTGTCACCTAGCACCATTCCTAGACGCTTGGACTTTATTAATTTAAAGTAAAGCTGCAAGCAAGGTGTCAAAATTTGATCAGCTGCTCCTTCAGATCTGTCACTGCAAGTTCCACTCGGGGGAGCCTAATTGAGATTCTCCTTTTCTTCCAGTGATACCGATGTGTCACTGGGCTAAATCAAGTCACTCTGGATTAGGGCCAGGTTTTGGTCATGGCTGAACTGAGAAGTCTTAACTCTGAGACCCTGTCTATTCTGAGAGAGATAACAGTGGGCATTGAGAAAAGAGACTGGGGTTCCTACTTCTCAAAGGAGTCACAGACTCTCTCAGACTACTTTGAAAAACTGAAAGAACAAATTGGTGTACATAAAGAAATTAACTTTAAATTTAAAAGCATATAAAAAAATAAACCTTAAAACAAACATAAAGGGTTTCTACAGAATCAGAATTTCAATAATTTTTTTACTTTTAGAAGTTCCCTTTCTCCCTTTTTCTTTCTTACTCTCCTTCAGTATCACAACAACTGTTTCTCCCTATGCCAGCTCTTTAATTAGAACCTTTGTAAGATGTTAAAAGCACAAGGCAAATAACCTTTGATTACCTCACTTTATTAAAAAAAATTGGAAAAGTTACTTGTTACAGTATTTCTTTATTGTAGTACTCTACTGGAGTGACACAAACGAATGATGCTTAATGTATGTCAAAAACCAGACAAAAATAAGCCAAACAAAAAGAACCCATTCCAATGGGTTTTCACATATCTAATCTAAAAGCTGCCAATTTTAACATAGGTCAGCATCCAAACTCAAGAATACATTTATCAAAGTGCTGTGTGGGAGATCCTCTTTGGACATTTTATTAGCAGCATGGCACTCCTACATCCCTTCCGTGATAATGCTGAAATGACTGAAAACCCGTGCGCAGACAAGGTCAAAAATGAGCTGGAGATTTTTGATTGACCAGTACAGAAAAGTGAAAAACATATATTTGTGTTGGGAGTAAGAACAACTATTAGAGGGATGTCAAGATCAAGCACAGCTAAGACCTGAAAGGTTGGTTGCTGCCTTTAGTCAGCTTTGTAATTACTCCCTTTTCAGATTACAGAAAAGATTTTTGTTTTCTCCCCAGCACAGAGGGAAACAACTGAATTTATTTCAAAACCTGATTCCTCTCTCTGTGTAGGTGGTTGAGCCATAATGTTTTTCCTTATTCTAAATGTTTGGGTTTTGTTTAACTTATTTTTAATTTAAAAACCTTATTCTAAGCAACCAGAAGAAACATCTCTGTTAGAAAACTTTCTACTTTAAAAATTAACTGTAGGACATTTTATATTTGTTTATAGTTGCCTTATATGATATGGAAAACTGTCCTTTTGTTTCATTGTGATGTCTGTTAAAACTTTAGCGATGAGTATTTACAGCTATTGCTTTTAATGCAATATTAAAGACATTTAAGTCAGATGATTTTCTTTGGTTTTCAGAATAAAAAACACTAACAGTTGGCCTGAAAGGTGATGCACAGACTGGTAGTCCCAATTACCAGATTATTTGTTCCATTATCAACTGGACTTAAATATTCCAAGCAGCAAATGTGAAGCTGCACAATTACCTTTAGTAAACTTCTCAGACACACTGACTGGAAAGATTTATTTAACAGTGCTGGTGTACGTAAAGTGTTGACTAATGAAAATGCCTTTTTACCCCTGACAGAATATCTTATATTGCTTGTTTCTATCCAGCCAAACTAATGTTTCTCATAGCACTGTAAAAAGTGGAATGCAGCATGATTAAATAATATTTCAGCTCTTTAGTTCATGCAGAGGTCACCTGCTAGAAGGCATGAGGGTTTGATTAGGTTTACGTCATATGCGAAATATTCTAAAGGGAAGCACAGAATCCGAATATGTGAAGGCTGCAGCTACAAATAGCTTTCTCTTGTGGTCAGGTAAGCAAGCTCTGTCCTTTCCTATAATAATAAAGCAGAAAATACTAAATAATTGAGGAAAGCATAAACCTTTGAAACACAAAACTAGGGAATTTAAAACCTATGCTCTGAGAAGAATTTGCCACTCAGTTTTAAAATGGTCATCAAGTGGGCATGTATTCAGATTTGGCCTACTGTAAAGAGCAAGCTTCACAACAAACTAACTTTCCTAGGAACTGAGGAAAAATTTCAAGAAATAAGAGTCTAATCCTGAAAACACTCGTGTAGGCAGTGAAGAGACTAGTTAATATGTTGCTAATTAACTTTATCAAACACTGGCATAAAACTGAAACCATAAAAAGAAAAAAAATATGAATGTGGACCAAGATAAACAATCTTAAAATATTTTATTTTACCTGCAGAGTTATTTGTTGGCGATCACTTTGTTTCCAGCAAATCCTGTTTACCAAATACCATGGTTACAAAAAACTGCAATGCCTTATCATGCAATCACATATCCAGAGGCAATCCAAAGGGCCTGGGCATTTGGTCAAGTTTTCTACACTTCCCCCTTCTGAAAACTTCTCAGAGCATTAAAATACAATTTCAAGAACAAGTACAGATTGCTATTTGTTTTTTGTTTTTTTTTTTAAAAAAAGAAAAAAAAAAAAAGGGTTTCTCTTTTAGGGGAAGTACTCACTATACACTTCATTGCTGTTAGGCTACTAAAGTGCCATTAAAACCGCCAAACAGTGCCAGGTCACTGATATTGTGACCAAAGTAACCTTCTCTGTTGACATATGTCACCCATAACGTGAATTGCAGCAGAAATGCTTCCATCATAGTAAGACTGAAAATAAGTGTAAACCCAAATTGCTTTCATGTCTTTATGATTTTCAAGGAAACAGAATCACTTTTACATTTGCTAAGGAAGTACATTTTGTAGAGAATTCCTTCTTTACATACATAGAAGTCATCACACATAAACAGTGTCTAAAACCTTATTAACAGCAACAGTATGTCATTAAAAATTTTCAGCAAGTTGGTTGTGCTGTTAACAATACTGCCGAATTTATAATCCCTTTTTGTTTTCCATTTTGTCTTTTGAGTAATTCAATTAGAAATCCTTCAAAGCAATAAGAGTGGATTAAATGTTGTTAAACCACAATATGAAATTACAGAATAGAGTTCTGATGATGAATTTATTAAACTTTGCATTTCAATTCATTTTTCCTTGTGTGTATAAAAAGCACAATTCTTTAGACAAAACACCAATTAACTGTTGTACCTCATTATTAAGTATTGTCTCCTTTTAAAAGATAGAATATTATGAGGACATAAAGGATGCATGCAAGAAATCCATTTAAATCCCGATGTTTAATTACACCTGAATCCTGCAATGGTAACAGAAAAGAAATTAACTCTCAGGTAGTGGAGGAAGGTGAATGATGTCACCTTTCCAGGAGTGACCATAAATCCAGCAAGCTTTTCCTGCTCAGATTTCCAGTGAAATATCTCATGAATCAATTTTTACTTTGAAAGCAACTCAGCAAAAGAGTTTAGTGCATGAGGACAGTTTTTAAGAATGAAGGAATAGAAAAAGAAAAGAAAAAGACATCTGACAACAGAGAAAATTGAAAACCAGAAGTTTAATTCAAAGAGGTTAAACAACAAGACCAAATTATCATAAAGGAAGATCTTGGACCACAATCAGTGTGGGACCATGAACATAAGTCCACAAAACACATCTCCTGACCCGTGGAAAAGCGTGCTTAGGTCTACATTCACAGGAGTTGAAGCAGACAATCAGCAGCATCCCTTCTCCCTGCACATCCCAGATTCCCTCCCAGCAAAACCATGCCCAGTGCAGCACATCCCTGCACACAGAGATTAACAGCATCACTGCCTCAACCAAGGAAACCTTGTTTCTCAGGAACTGAATTTCTTGCCTCTGTTGAGCTTTTTCTGAGCTGAACTATCGAGGCTCCTCTTCATATCCATTTGCTTGGACAGCAGGCAATCCCCCTCCTCTCCCAAGCCACCCAGTTTTATGGAACTTACAGTGCCTTTGAGAGTCTGGACTCTGAGAAATATGACTGAAAGAGGTCATTTGGTCAAGACATGCCCCAAAGCAAGAGGGCAGTGGCAGACACAAAGACACTGAGCTCAGCTATGTTCTGAGGAACCAGCCAAAATGGATGAAATTGGCCAATGCAGGAGAACAACAAGATGCACAAATCCTGAAACTCCACCACAAACACCAACACGAACCTCACTCATGCTGGTTTATACTGGATTTTTGGTGACAATGTCCACACTGCTGCTATAGCCCAGTGCAGCACCACTCTGCTGTACCTCGCACTAATTTGTTGCAATAACTGATACAGAAGAGCGAGAACTAATACTGCCTGCAGGACTCAATGAATTATACTTAACCAGCATATTATTGTAGGCTGATAGTAGAATGTCACATGAACACAGATATAATCAAATTCTGTTTGGGGCATCATTTATTTAAAATACTTCAAGCTCCTTGCTGGCAGAGCAACAGCAAATTAGCATGCTATGCTGTGCACTTCAATTAAAAAGCAGCCTCATCTTTCCCATTTCCAAGATACAGCAGAGCAAATCTAATTGTGCCATGCAGTCAGCTCTCATCTTCGCAGAGTAACCAGGGCTTTGGGGTTTTTTTTTTCTTTTTGTTTTTGACAGATTTGTCGTCTTCTGAATGAGGCAATGTAGGCTTTTATGAAACCTGCCTCCTAATTGCAGGCAATAAACATAAGCACAGCCAGCAGCAGAGACTGTAGCAAGTACAATTGAAGTAAAATGAAAATAAAGGTAAGAAAATAAGCACAAAGCAAGTTCATTTTACATATGATCTGAATAGTTAAACCACCAGAATCTGTATTTCAGTGCTCACAAGAGACATATACATTCCTTCTTCAATATAAACTAAAAAAAAAAAAAAAATCAAAGAATTCCCCAAACCTAGAGCTTAAATGCTGAGATAGGAAAAGATTTTTTATATTTTGGAGGTTAGAAAGTATGACTAATTAATGAGAAATAGTTATATGCCAGGATGCTATTAACTTTTACAATATTTGCTTATAGCAAAGGCTGAGCTCTTTGAATACGAGATTAGCTGCTTTTGACTTGAGACCTTATTCATACTGATTATCTCACTCCAAGTGAACACCCAAGTCATTGTGCTTCCTTTTATCCAGTACTCATTTCCTATTCCTGGTACAAAGAATACAGTGCCTTTGGTTAGGAATTGAACAGGGTGAATCCACAGAAATTGTTATCTGAATGGAGTCCAGGAGGGCAGGTACTGGAAGGTCCCACTAGGAGTGGGACTAACCACCAGCAGTGAGGCTGCCTTTGCCTGCCTGAGCCCTGAAAACTCCAGAGATGGAGAGTACACAGCTCCCCCAGAAAACATACTCCTGATCTGCATCACCTTGTTGGGGAATTCTTTTCCTAATGCCCAATTTGAAACATTCAGCCCACAATTTGCCCCTTGCTGTATCATCTGACATGACAGAGAATAATCTTCCCCTCTTTGTAGCTACTCTTGCAGCATCTTTGTCACATCCTCTCAGGAAGTTGTAGGCTGCTCCTTCCTTCCCGCTGTTGTTTTTCACTGCCCACTAGTCCAAGGAGACTCAGTGATAATTTTGAAGGCTTTGGGTGTCATTTGTCCTGATCAATCTTGATCTAATGTTTCTCGGGAGATGCACATTACAGGTCTCAGACCCGGGGTTTCATCGTAGCAGGAATGCAAAAATAAACCCAGATTACTGACTCAATTTAACTATTTATTCATTCTTGGCAGAGCATCTGGAGAGACTTGTAGACCTTTAGACCAAAACCAAAAAGGCAAACACCTAAATTTGTTGGTATCACATGACATTAGTAATTCAGAATAGTCAATGCCACTTTTTAGAAGGATAAGTAAGAAAAAAAAAAATTAGAACATCTTTGTGTGGTTTCCAGTGAAGGACAGAAAGTGCACCACAAATACAACACCACAAGTTAGATGTTGATATGTGAGTGCTACCATCTCACATGATTTATTATTTTCATAATTTTATGCCAAAATTACTACAGCAATGAACTATAGTGGGAAACTGATGCTGTCATTTTTTATTAATCTGCTCTTCACAATGTTGTCTTTACATTTACTGTTAAATGTTTTGTACACATAGGTTATCTGACTCAAAGAAAATCTGTGCATTAGTGCTGGTAAACTTAATGACAAATGCTATCACAATTTTTAATTATATCCACTTTTATACAGTTGCAGATTGTTACAAAAGAATACAAACCTTAACTTTATTATCATTAATCAGCATTAGTAAATATAATTGACACTTTATACAGAACAAGCTTTAAGTAACTTATTGGCAGCAACACAGATGCCTCTTAATATTACCCTCTGGCTAGCTATGCCGTTTGGGCGCCAGAGTGTCTGCACTAATGACTTGGAATTAAAATCAAATAAAAGCTGAGAACTGTAATTCAGTATAAAACAAACAGCCATACTTAGTACCAATTTTTATATATATAATTTGGATATACCAGGATCTTTTTTAATTGGCAGTTGATATAAAACAGTGAAAGCGTTTGAGACTAGATAACAGAACAGGATAGAGAAAAAACGAATCTGATGTGCCCAGATTTCTACACTTACCCTGTAGGCACACCATAGGAATTGGAATGAGAAGAAAAAGTAGACAGTGTAATTAACCTTTCCTTTCCTTTTTTTTTTTTAACAACAACAAAAAGGCAGAACATGTTAAACATTATAAATAGTAAAATACACATTTTTCTGCCATTATTCTTCTTCTCAGCAATTTCTGTAGTTTCCTGAGGATTTAATGTGCTTAGGCATGAAAGAGACCTAATCCTTGAAAAAAATTCCTATGAAGACGTGGATTATGTTATCAAAAAGATTTAAGAAAACCTGCTTCACTTTACAACCAGGAAAGCTGCTCTGCCTCTCAAAGTCTCATGCCCTAACTTCCAGATACTGAGTGGTGTTTTTTTTTCTAGAGCATGTCTGAGCCCTGTCTTCCCCACACCACCCAGGTGTGACATATTTGATTTCAGCTCTGGGGAAAAAAAAAAAAATACTAAAATACCAAAATACTACCTAGCACTTTCGTATCTTCTGATACCATATGTGGAAGCCCCCTGAAGGGCTACTGATAAATCTTGTTGCACATATCATTACTTAATCCTGTTTATCCCCACCCTTTGCTTCGATAATCTACATTTAAAATCACTATAATTTAATTTTAGCCAACTCTGAGGAAGAACATCAGGATCTGGCTCTCTAAACATGGCTTGTTTTATTCATTTATTCATCTAAAGAAGATGATTCTTTTCTGAGCTCTCATTTTGATAAGACAGTTAAAAAAACCACAGGAAAACGTTTAAGCAAGAGTAGTGTATATTAAAAATTCCAAAGACTATCCATATTGTATGGGGAAGATGGAAATTTTATTATTATAAAAACATATATGTATATGTAAAGTAATCTTATTTCTTTGTGGATCTGATCTCCTCCATGGAGAGTCACAAATCCACACGATAGCCCTGAGTGCTCAGATTTTGCATTTGCTTCTCTGATTTTACAATAGCTGAAAGATATGTAAAAACTCATATAGCCAGACAGCTCCCTACTGACTACACATCTAAGCAACTTCACATGCATACATTACTCCAACCACTGAAAGCTGGAAATAACATATACCTAAAAAAATAAAAAAGCCCATGCCTGAAAGGAACCTGTTTCAGTTTCCATGTGGAGCCTCCAGGGCTCTCCCTGACCATACTGCACCTTCCACAGTGTCCTGCCTTCTCAGGCAGGGACATGCCAAACTATTGAGTTATGCTCTGCAGACCGAGAGAATTTCTTCAAAAACTTAGAAAGATGGCTAAAATAGAAATTTGTTGTTGAATGTAATTCAGTGAAAAAAATAATAACCACTGGTGTTTTGCTAGTGTTATCCTGGAGAGCTTTCATGATTCTCGTCAATTTTTAATCATAACTTCAGTAAACGACCACTGGCCATAAAAAGCATCCAGATTACTTTCATTAAAAATAATAATCAACAGCATGGGCCAGATTGACATAATTTTGTTCACAAAAAACAATAAAATGCTCAGGGCACTGTGCCCGACATTATTGCTAGGATAAAGCTATCCTTGAAGTGTGTCCACTTGAAGTGTTGCACTGATTACAGCTCCTGTTGCCTCCCTAGTTTTAGCAAGTGAATGGTTTAGTTATCCAGCTACACCTCAGTTCTTAGAAGCTTTGCCTGTAACTGAGGAAGTGAGGATGAATTAAGATGTTTATGAGCCCTCTACAAAGGGGCCAGGTGAATAACAATATGTCAGTTTCAGGGTATATAATCATGATTCCCACTCTCCATCCCCTTTCTCCTCTTCTTCTCCCCGACCCTAAAATGCATTAAAATGGGAAATCAAACAGCCTTCATAATTTGGAAACTTTGACGGACAAACTCTAGAAAATCTCTCCTGGTAGACTGTAAACCAAGATTTTTCAGAGGCTTCCAATTCACCATATTTGGGCATTTTTCAATCAAAAACAAATCAAAAACAGATCAAAACCAAATTTCAAACCATGACCAAAACATGCAAAAATCTACAAACTTCAAAAAGATATTAGTGTGATAATTAGGGTTTGTATGTGTATAATTTCCTTTCACGGGCAAAACAACACACATTCTCCTAACTGAAGTCATGGGATGTACTGATAAATTCTGCAACAAGTTTCTACATGGCAGAAACATCAGGCATGGATAATTGTAATCTCAACCATATAAACCAACAAACCTATAGGTTACAGAACAGAGGCTCTTATAAGAGGTGTTAACTGTACATGGTACTACCAGAATGTGTATGGCCTCTTCTGTGATCCTGAAATAGTTAGCTTCATATGTTAAAAACTGTGAAATGTAATGTGTGTATACCTCATGTCCTTCAAAATCATTACTGATATATGCAGTGATTACTAGCTCGTGACTTAAAAGACATCTACAGGGCACTGAGATGGAAATCAACAAATTCTGTCTAAGTGCTTTTTTGAAATTATTTGTTTTCATCATATTCCTTGTCAAATACATAATGCATTTTTGTTCCCAAGAAAACTAAGCATTTTGTACATTCTCAGCTTCTTTTATTTTTCCTCCTCTCATCACTAAATATTTAAACATATTCAACCTAAAAATCTCAAGCTGGTAACCTGCTGCTTGCCCCCTGAGGTGTAACTATCAATGTGCCAGTGCAGGATTGCTGGAGAGACATTAAAGAGATTGTGGTTACAGTCCTACCTGCCCACAGGCCAGTCCCATGCCTCGCTCCCCCATACCATGAGGACATGATAAATTCAACTCCAGCGCATCAGCACCAGCAACCTATGAAACATGTGAAAGGACAAAAAATGAAAAATTAATTTCAAGTAATCTACTTTTTCCTGTAGTATTTACTGTTCATGTTAAATAGATTTCTTCAGGCATTTAACTTATTTTTCTTTTTTAAGAGAAAAAGATATGGTTATGATACCATAGAAAAGAAGCACATTGATCATTAGAGATAAAAACTTCAAAAACTGATGTGGTTTCCAAAGATTTTTAAGGAATTAGAGTAAAAAACAAAGTAAAAAGATATGAGCAGAATAAAGAGTTGGGTCTGGAAAATGTTAAAAAATTAAATGTAATTACAGGGCCTAAGAGCAGCACTAAGAGCTTTGGCAGGCAGCATTACACAGGTGTTGCTGTGCTCTGAAGAACTGTAACTCAGTAATAAACTTTTCCTTTTTGCTTTAATGGATTCAGTCTCCAAATTTTCTGCAGGCGCCTGCTTTTGTCATTAAATAAATTTGTTTCTGAAGAACAAGAGATTTATGAAAAGAAGTCTAAACAAACATATTATTCATGCTAACTCCTGTTCACTGCCCTCTATTAGGTACAATTAAAAGGGAAAGGAGCCGAGCTGTCCGAGGGCAGCACACAGACATGCTCTTCTTCCTTTCTGAACTGCTCTGGCCTGACACGAACATCTCTCCTGCTGCCTTCCAGTGGCTCTAACTAGGGTTTTGTTTTGCATCTGCATTTTCTTTTTGCTTATTGAACTGGAGTAACTTTGCCTGCTGTGTGGCCATGGTTCAGCAGCTCCCAAAGTGCCTGAGCAGGGAGAAGCCATCCATCACTCCCAGGAACCCTCCCCGCCCTGCGAGCCTGGCCATGCCGGCGCTGTCGGCCTCCCTGACAAGCTGACCTTTTGGATGAATAGGTCGTCCTCCTGCTGAGACACTGTGGTACCTTCTGGGGCTTCTGCTCTTGTGAGAGCCACATCTATTACTTGCTAGGTAGGATCCTACGCGTGAGATCAAACATCCCTGCTCTTCAGCTGCGCATTCCAGGCGCCCCAAACTAGCGCTGCTCTCCACAGGGCAGACACCAACAATTGAATGTTCTATCACAGAGGTTACACATCATTGACTGCATTTAAAGAACAACGTTTTTCTAAAGGGGTAACATAAATACAAGCAAGGATTGGAAATATGCATCTTAAAGTTGGACAGCAGTATCACCAGATTAAAAAAAGAGGAGCAAATGGCACAATAAAGCCATTCTGTCTTAATCAGTTTAAAAGCGACAGTGCTTCTGTCAAGCATAGAATCCAAAATATGATTTCATGGTCAATTAGGTAAATACAGGTATAATTTGAAATAGTGTTGAAGATCACCAAGATAACTACTGATAATGTTTAATTTCATTTCCCTAGGTCCCCAAAGTCCTCATAGGTTTAAAATGTTCAAAGAAAATCAAGAAGTGTCATCCCACATAACCACAGGAGGGCTTAGGACACTGAAAAAAGCAACAGTGATGTCCAAACATTCTGCCACATGAAAACACAAATTCAAAATATCCACACCTCTATCCATACATATATAAAAGCATTATATAAAATGTTTATAATTTAAACATTTAAATCTGAGCTAATGCTTGCAACAACAAGATAATTTTTTTTCTTTGCTTAAATTTCTTAATACTTTTCATTTCCTCTAGATATTTTATGTGGAAAATGCACTTTAATTTAAACATAACAACTTTGCTTTCCATTCAGATACAGACACCTTTCTGAATGAAATTAGTGTAGTCCTGATAAGTATTTCTTATACTACTCTCTATAGACACAGGTACACGTTATCATATAGTTTTTTTCTCAAATTGAATAGAAATTTCAGGTGCATAGTCTGTTTGCATTTCTGTAAGATTGGATTTATATTATAGAAAGTCTGCTGACTGCTATTATATATGCTGACTTTCTCAGCTATCATTTTTGAAAGTCTGTATTAAAACTAGAATAGCATTAAATGAGCCCTTTATACTTTAAATATTCAAGAGTTTTATATTCAAAATTTCTTCTGGTGCTGTCAAACTAGTGTGCCTCTAGGCAAGGTAAGATCAAGTTAGGCTCTCAAAGGTAGAATTAAATTTTATCAGGGCATCTGTCATAATATACAGTTTGCTTAAAATGCAAACAAAAAGTATATAGATTCAAAGACTAAAGGCTTTCCAGGTACTGTTTAAAAATCCAAGGGACCATTTTTATAGAACAGATTTCCTTAGAATTTACATTTCCATCATTTTAATGAAAACACAGAATAAACAAATTATAATGGACATGTTTTAAATTCTCATTTTTCCCTTTCAATCTATTTCTTTCAAGAAATTCATTACTGCAGGTCTTGTTTTAAAGGTGAATTTAAAAAAAAACAAACATGGAAACACATTTAGGAAACCATTACCTCAGCCATTTTTGAAAGTTCAGTCCAGTCCTCCCTGTTATAGCTGCACATGATGCTGGCAATCAGAACCTGGAAAGAGCACATATACATTATTGTAATACTGTGCATTTCTGTGACTCTAGACATGAACTGCACAGCCTGCATATGGGAACTACCATCTGTCTGCCAGGAGCTAGAGAGTGAAATACAGCTGCAAACTTCACTGGGGACAAGAAACAGTGAACAAACTCATCTATTATATCCCTGGTTCTTAAAGGTGGTCTATCCATGTGCATTCTCTTTGTTGTGTGACACAGTGAGAAGCATCTGCCCTACACACAGAGCCCCTGAGGAAACTCAGACACTTCTTCCTGAGGTCTGAGGAATGAAGTTGTTATTTACTATTAATACAAATGACAGAAGCATTTTGACTATTTAGAGATAGGTAAGACATCAGTGCATGAGTTTACATTCTAATGTGGCAGTGTATGAACACAACATTCCAGCTGACTTCAGGAACCCAGGATACATCAAATCCAGACTCTAGAGTCTCTTACTATGCAACTTTAGGACAGTGACAGACAGCCAGAACTATTTTGTGTCCCAGAGGCAACTGAGAGTAGACTTTCAGAATGTGGGGAAAATCTACAGGACTGGGAGAATGGCCCAGGGAACCTCCAGCCTTTGTTATCCCATGATGCACATTTCATTTCCCATTCACTGACTGGCCCCAGCTCCCCAGAGCTGTTCTGTGTACTTGCCTTCTCTTCTCATTACACTGAGCACCTTTCAAGTCCTGGTTCTGCCTCTAGCTGCTGCTCCTTTCAAAATATCTGTTGAGGTTCATGTTTTTAGGTAAAGTTCTCATAGGATTCTCTGGGGTGTGTGGGGGGCACCTAGATACACAACTTACCAGTTGCATACAGTGCTATTTACTGTTAAATGAAAGTTAACTACTCCTTTGGGTCAATTCCCAGTTCAAGTGACAGTGCTAGTTTCTATTTAAGACTAAAATAAAATCATGTGTTCTGGACCCAAAGATTGAAATTCTGAAGTCAATACATTTGAAGTAAGACCAGCAGAGAAATCAGCCCAGAAACTCCTGCATGAAGGACTTCTTAGAAGGATGTTCGGAAGAAAAAA
Source organism: Pseudopodoces humilis (assembly GCF_049639895.1). NCBI lineage: Eukaryota > Metazoa > Chordata > Aves > Passeriformes > Paridae > Pseudopodoces > Pseudopodoces humilis. Next base: position 13,850,766 of record NC_142209.1, on the reverse strand, counting down.
TGCAAAAGAAAATTACATTGCAGCAGCTAAAATGTTAAATCAGAAAAGATATCATAGAACTTAACAGAAGTCTACCAACTCAGTCTGTGTTCAAGGAAACTCTAGGAGAGGAGAAGAGAAAAGCATCTGGCCACGGTCTTGTTTATTTGGCCCTCTTACATGAAACTTTCACATGAAAGTTTGATTGACAGATAGTGTGACATTTGATTTTAATCTCTTTGTTTTCCAAACAAGTTCTACCGTCTCATTAATATCTAGGGTGGGCTTAAATCTTTCACCCCCTCATTTTAACACTTCTCTTGAACTTTCCCATACTACTGAGGGTTAATGACTCATTCATTTCAAATACTGAAAATCATGGTGTAGAAAAACTGTCCAACACACACAATTGCTGGAAACTTGCAAACTGTCTCCATAAGAAGGAGGAGGTATTTAGTATATTCAGAAGGGAGGGAAATACACTCTGAAAAGTAAGGCAGGCAAAATTGGTAATGTTACATTCTATTAATTTAAAAGGACAATACCACATATCATCATCATTATTTCCATTGTTTTGCTCTGATGATTCTCTACAATGAGCCCACCTACCTGCAGACTGCCCACCCACCCTTCTGGCTGCTGTTTGCAGGATGGGAGTCTGCTGAGAAGGGAAGTGCTTGATGCAGTGCCTGCCTTGCCTGCAGGTGCCCATTTGTGCTCACCTCTGGCATAAATATAAGCCCAAACTCTTAATTTAGCACACACAATCATTACTGCCCATGCTTTTATTCCCCTCTGACAGGGGAAACCAGTCTTTCTCCTATACCATAACTTTTTTAAATTGGGAAGAAACTTATATGGCTGTATAGGTCAAATGTTAATGAAACAAAATCTGCTTGGTGTCCTAATTGAATATTCAGGATAAATTGAGGGCTGTGGAAATAAACAGAAATCTCTTTTAAAGGACTTTAATTTTTGAAAGAAAAATTTGTGACAAATCTGCCTAAGAAATTATACATGAGAAAAAATTAAAGCAACTGGAATTTATCTAGAAACTGTATCTTGTCAAATTCATGCTTTTTATAAACTAACTAAAGCTAAAAAACAACCCAGCAGCTCAGTCACTGACAACATGATAAGGATTTTCACAGTTACAGTCACAATCCAAAGTACATCAGAAATCTGCACAATTGAGCTTTAAAACAAACCAAATTTTTCTGTGGGGAAAGTTGTAAGACAACAAGGGCAGCTGACTAGATTCATAAGTAGTTGAGTTAGGTTACATCAAGTGTTACTAATGAAATTTGAAAATTCTGCTGGGAGTGTACAAAAGAGGAAGAACATGATCTGTGATGTTTCAAAGAGCTGTTAATTAAGACAACATGTTTATTAAATTTTGATTAGTTTTAGGATTCATATTTAAAATTAAGCTCATACTTTTTTGACAGAAGCAGTGGTTTACAAAACCAAAAATAACTGGAAACAAAAATTACAATTTTTGCCATGACTGTTCACAGGAAAATACAGGATCTCAGAGGGAATAACAAAAATTTAAAAATAGTAGGGATTTTATTGTTTTTTTTTCCCCCCCAGTGTTCTCTTATAACTTGAAAATAAACTTATTTCCTGGGTGGAAGAATATCTCCCAGCACTCTGTGCTAACAAAACTGTCCTTTCTCAAGTGACTGTTCTTCCCCAAGCACTTTTACAGTCTTTTCATTTGGAATCAGTTCCCATGAAAAAGAAATAATCACTGTCATGTGTGAACATTTAGGGGAACGATCTGTGATGCCTGAGGTTTGGATCTACTTCTAAAATCACACATGGAAATTTATAAAGAAAATATAGAGTATTATCTCCTACTACCTAAAAGAGAATAGCAAGAACAAAGTAAGAATTACAAGTGATAAAATGCAAGGGTTTTATTGGAAAGTAATAAATGAAAAAATATATCACATTTCAGCTTCTTAGTCTCTTCTCACTCATTTTTTCAGTGCCTACAATATGTACCACATTACGAACCCTGTACATTTAAGGGACCCAAACAGTTGCTGTCTCATGAAAGTCCAGCACATGGCCCAGCCCAGGAGCATCTGTGGAGAGCACATCCTTCCTTTTGAGTCCTGAAATTTTCAGTGGCAACCTGACATGAGCTTAATTAACAGTGGTTTGAGCCACAAGTGTGAGGCTGCACCACGCTTCCCAGCTTACAAAAGTAGACTCCTGACAGATCTTACAATGATGCTGCTGCTGCTGAAGTGTAGTAAGTGGTAAATGAGGGTTGACTAAATTGCAGCTTTGTCATAGCTCGAGTGTGGGCTGCCTGCAAACTGTGCATGATTGAAGCACAGTGGGACCCCTGGCCCATTCCTTATTCCAGATCAAAATCATAGCTGGTATATGCTGTTCCCTCTTCTCCTCCATCCAAACTGCTATTTTGCCTGTTGTGGGAGATGCTGCTGCCCCGCCCCATGCCCGGGAGAGCAGCAGCCCTGTGGACTCTGTCCCTCCCTGAGCATCACTGTGACAGTGTGACAGATGTCAACAGAAAAGGGCTTCTTGCCCCAGCACCACACAACATGACAGACAATTTCTCCAAATGCCTATAAAAGGACAAATGCATGTTTGCAACATCACACACTGTTCTGTGTTCAGCATTTTCCTGATAATTCATGGAACAAAAAAGGTCCACATAAAAACTTGTTTTTTGTTGGAGGGAAGGGAGGTGGAAAAGGGAGGGTATGTAATTTATCAGTTAGGACACCATTATAAGATGAATATACTGTAGCTAAAGCAATAAAAAGCTACATTTCACACAATTCTGTGACTAATGCATTAGCAGTTGTTCTACTTAAAAGAACACTGACAAGGTACTTCTCATAATCCTTAAAATATTTTTCTCCCTGTTTATAATAATCCCCTGGAAGCTTAAACTAGAATCTATTTCCCTTGTGAATGTTTTTTTTCTCATCTATTATCTCTATGTGGATGTCTCACGAATGCAATAGAATGAAAAGAAACAATAAGGATGAGGTTTGCTACTATGTATGTTTTCAAGTGATCTTTCTTTTCCTAACACATGGAATTCACTGCAAGAGGTTGCCAAACAAAAAGAAGGAGGAAAAAACCCAAACACCTGGGTCTAGTTTGGGTCACATCTATTTAAAGGCAGAGAGCAGTAAAACGCTACATTGACAATTACCATTTGTCCTGTACTGCTCTGCAGGGAGAGTAAGGGAGCTTCAGTACATTCAAAGAATCTGAAAAAAAGTCTCAGCGGTCTGGATTTAAATGTGAACATTGTAAATTCCTGCAAATTTAAGAAAAATTCTCAACATACAGAATGAAACCACAACCCTCTACCCTCATACCCATGATAATTGTATTTGTTTTGGTCATCTCTCACTAGCCAGAGTCTGTATCTGTTCTGAACCTACTCTTCCAGGCCTGTGCATAATCTCCCTCCACTTCAGGAAATCCAGCCACCATAATTTCTGCTTACTCTTCCCTGCCTGTCCCTTCTTATTGCTGCACCAGACTTGAGGGCAGCTCTGCATCATGTCCATAGATGCTCTAGACACTCCTGCTGGCCACAACCTGCATCCCTCTCTGGTTTCTCAAACACTGACAAAAATCCACATTATTTTATTTTTTAAGTGTACCATCCTTGCAGAAATAGAAAGATTCCTAGCATCATCATTAAAGACCATTCTCCTGAAAGCTGTAAAATCAAGAGGAGCTTTCAAGAAGGCTGAAGGATTGGGTTTTTTAACAGCTAACAGTTTGGGAAGCAGAGATGAGGAGCACGAAAACTGGTGTGTAAAGAAGAGGTGCAGAGATTGAAGACTTTATTAAGAATCAGATTTCAATACCCATAGAATTACTGCTGATTAAGCTAAACTTCTAAAGGTATTTGTGTTTGGGTCAGATGGAAAGACCTCAAACTTCTTTTCAAGACACGTTTTTTCTTCTAAAACAACACAGTATAACCACCATGTGACCTGTGTAGTCTGAACAAACTCAAACACTTTAAATCAGAATTCTTCAAGAAGCGTTTAGTAAGATGGAGCTTGGCAGTGATGATACAATCTTTCTAGAGCAATGGCAAAAGTAAGATATTCAGTTCAGCACTCACCAGCAGAAAAGGCACCTACAGCTACACAAACCCACAAGGAGAGGAGAATTTCTTGGCAGCTGCATCACTGCATTTCCTGCTGTTTAACAGCATTAAATCCCCCACCCGTCAGAACGAGGGGTAGCTACACTCAGTTCTGACCCGCACGTCCCAACAAGCCAACGCATCAGAACCTCTCCTGAAGGTCCTGCCCAAGTGCAGCCACAAGAGCACATAGTCCATCAGGTACTCGGGGAGAACACAAGAACAGTTTATAGGGAACTCCTTCACTATTTCAACGTCACCGTAAATAACCTTGTAAATATCTACATGGAAGAAACACCTGCTGCAGATGGATTTCTCATGGTTCCTCACATGTGTCAGTCAAATATACGGGCCACAGGCCAGACTGCCCTCACAACACTCTTAAGATGCAGTCTCAGCAGCAAAGAGCTAGCAGTGAGGGAATAACAACAGCAACACAGGATTTTTGGGTTGTTCCACTTGAGATGTTCCTCTTCATGAGACTCACACCAATAGCCTTCCTCTCTAACCCTGCTTCTTACACAGCATCAGGGTCAGGATGAGTCCCAGCTGTGCCACACTGAGCCAGCAAAGTTCATGGAAGCTCTGTGCTATTCACTGCCACCTGTGGCCAAACTTTGCTTTTCAAAATGGTCACTGGCAGATGAAATGGTCCCCCTCAAATAAATAGAGCCAGAATTACCAATGTACAGAACACTTTTAACACCCACTGTAAAAGACAAGAGTACAAGCACAGCAAACATTCTGTACTGCACAAATACACTGAAATGTGCAGTACTGAAAAACAACGGGAGCACAAAAATTTGCTGCTATAAAAATAACCCTCTGGAAACCAGCCTGATTTTGATGCCTTGTACACTCAGCCTGTTTTCTCTTTTTCTGTACATTCTTGTAAATTTTGATTTGTTGCAGAACTGAAATAAAAATAAGCCTCTTATTAAAAACTACCTAGAACATCAAATCCCATGCAATAAGAAAGTTAACAATTGTAAAACCTGTCATGTCTCTGAGAAGCAGAGGAATTATCTTGTTATCAATTTAATAATGGAACACTGAAGTAAATGATGCCATCCACTGACACCAGTAACACTGTCTCTCCTGGGAAATTCATGTTGGTAGGAACTGTCAATCTAGATGGATATGGACATATGAAACATTGTACCTTCAGTCCATAAATCTATTCTTTCTGCACTGCCTTAATAAAAAGATTCTGCATGATGATAAAGACAAGCAATGCAGAATGTCTTGACACTGCTGACCTGCAATTCTGCTTCTCTTCTCTCGTCTTTTTTCAGGGAATTTGTTCTCCAGTAAATAATTTAACAATCTCTAACCATCCATTGTTTTCCTCTTCACTTGTACTTAAAATACATACATTTGAGCATATGAAAATGAGACAAGTAGGAGATATTAGTACGTTTATTATTCAGCTGTAGCAAACCTTCTGAATAAAGCACTTTCTGTGCCTTGTTACTTTATAGTGAGATCTCCTGTTTGTTTTTCAAAGGAAGGAGAAGTTAAATACAACAAAGCAATGCAAAAACAGGCCAAACATTATCAGCACACAACTAAGTCTAGAAAGATGATGATAAAAGTTTGAAAATGCTATTTCTCTATGTATTACATAAAAAAGTCAGCATGAGCAGAAAATACCAAAGATTCTAATCCCAGGCTAAATGGAGATGCTTATTTTTAAAGGCAGTTATTTTCATATGATGACTCTGCTTCAGTGAGATCTACCTATGTAATGAGATTATTTGTTGGATTTCATTGAGTACACTTCAAAATCAGGCCTAGACTTCTTATGTTCTAACACCCTCAGACAAACAAAATCCTTAAGTTATGAACAAACCTTTTTCTTTGCAAAATAACACAACATTGTGTCTTAAATGGAAGCAGAAAGCTAAATAGGTTGCATTTGAGAACTTGCTAAACCTGTAGAAAAACAAGGGAACTACTTGTTTTTGTAAGTGCCCCTCTACCAGGTCAGATCAGCACCACATCAGCACTACCAGGGCAGCAGTGGAGCTACCGTGCCCTTGGCCCTGCTCACACAGAAATGTCCAAGCACAGATCACAGACATGGAAAGTGTGCATAAATGAAAACCTGACCTAATGACAGTCCTGCTAATTCACAGTGCAACTGAAAAGGAAGTGAATGGTCAAGAAAAAAAAAAAAAAAAGATCTGATGCATCTCTCACTACTCAGGGCACTCTAATTAAGATGTGGTAACTTCTGAACAGTGAAAAGGGAACCATGGCATAAGGGCTCCCCAAAACATATGAACAATGAAAGAGAATGAAGCACCTGTATAGAGCACTTCAGGGAAACTCAAGTATTTAACATGACTAGAAGAAGTATGTCCATTTTATGACAGACTGTTGAAAATTTCAGTATTTCAGGTAAACCCTTCAAATTACACTGAAAATTACTTATGTGGCTAAAGACTTCCCTGGAAATTTGATACAATCTCTGGGATTTTATTTTTCATAGGAAACCTATACTAGTTCAACCTTTAGTCTCGTTGGTAATGAGTGAAAACAAATACATGAGTGCATGGAAATAAAGGCTGAATCCAAGAGAAGAGTGAAGACAGATACTAATTTTTAGCGGTACTTCTTTCTAACAATGCCTGCAAGCCCTTGTGGAATTGGCATGCCCCTGCTGTATTTCTGTGCTTTCCACACTGCTTTAATATAAAGAGAAAGCAGAGGAGGCCAGTACATTATTGGAGAAGCTAACAGAAAGAGGATGTATCTAATTCTATCATATTTCAGACACATGCTATGACCTGTAGCAAAAGCTTTTCACCAGGGTGCTGACACATTATTGATTCTCAAGACCATGTAAGGAAAACAAGGCTGGCAAAAGGCTACACAAATTTGTGAATTTTTTCCTCCACCTTTAGAAATTTTTCTCTTATCAAATTCTCCGCTCAGATACACCAAGTCCTTTTAACCACAGCTCTTTGAGCACCTCGCTAATTGTTGCTCTTTATTCTCACAATAGCACAGGCAACTCTCTGCAGGGTGCCCCTCTGAGAGGGGAAACCAACTGGAGACAAAGATGTTAAAGGTATGTAGGCTGTTCCCAGGGAGGAAATGAGCAGCTGTTGACTGAAAGGAACCCTAAGATCCCTTCCAGACCTTGGCTGTTTCTACATATATACAGATATATTTCCCCTGTTACTTAGTGGCAAAGCTGCTTAACTTATTAGAAAACAAATTCAGCAGAAAATAAAAAGAGACAAAATACAGAATTAATAACTTCATCACAATTTCCTATCCCCAGCACTCAGTCAGCTAGCAATTCCCCAGGTCAAATCTGTCTCTTTGCATCTCTGAGAAGTCCATCCTATCTCTTCTCTTGTTCCATCACCCCCCAGGGCTTCTTTTAATTCACTTCCTTGGATTTTGAAGGCTCAAGAAAGCCAGCAGTATCAGTGCTAGTAGAGGAGAAAACTGTGACTCAGATAGCAAAGAGGAAAACCCCTCCCTTTTCACACTTCAGAGCTCTGTGATCTACTTCATCATGTGACCTTGCTGGTGCCAGAGGGATGCTTGGAAGGACTAAATGATTTTGTCAGCCAGATTGCATCCTCCACCGTTCACCCACTCTCTCTCTGTGCACCATTATCCTCATAGTGATATACTGAAAATCAGTGATAATTTACCTGATTTTGCACAAAGCACTCTTCAGTTAGGCTGTTCTGAGAGGTGAGGGTGTGGTAGTTAAGAAGATGTGTAGGAACAGGCAATAAGGCTCGCCCTGTCTTCAGGAAGTTATCTGATGGCTTTAAATGCCAGCTGCATGGGGGAGACCTATCAGTCCCTAAATACTATTTGTATTTAAATACTATATATAAATAATACATAAATACTATTTCCCTAGGTATCAGTCTAGGTATGGGACTTCACAAAGAGAAGAGCTTGTTCACAGTCCCAAACCTGCCTGATCAATGGGACAGGCTCACCTCATGACCAGATACAATCTGCAAATGTTCACAGGGCTAAAAGCATGGTATTTTTTTCAATGGCCAAAGTAAGATCAGTAGATCATCTCCACCAGAACCTTTAATTTGGAAAAAATATGCTTCATATATAAATATTTTTATACTGAAAACTATAATAAAGTAGTCCATTATCAAAGAAAGAAACTACTTTCTGTCAGGCACAAAACTTTTTAAGAAGTCAAGATGAAAATCCATGTTGATCTCTTCGTGTTTCTTTCTTATCATTCCCTGGTATTTCCCAGCCGGGCCAAAAAATTCAGCAAACAACAGTGCCACTATGCACAGAACCTCCTGATGGCAGGTCTGCAGTGCTCCCATCTGTGATATGATCAGAAAAATCTCATGAGTGGGTAGCTTTTTTTTCTATGCAGACATTAGAATTTACTTAAGTAGCTAGCTGTTATGTCTGATGACCCAAGTAGTTTGTTGGCTACACTCCAGCAGCAGCGAAGATACAAAATTAAGGGCTGTAAGTTGGCAGTTACCTTCTGACTAATCTTTCCTCCTCAACTGCCACTTCGACCCACCTCTTCATATTTTAGGGAAGCTCATGTGAAGATGCTGAGAAACTAAAAGAGGCCTTACTATTTTCATGGAAGTTTAATGAAACTGTTACCTAACTTGTTCCGCATACTGTTACGCGATTGGAGATTTTAAAATTAAAATGCATTGAATTTTCTACAGCCTTATGGCCTCATTCAAATGATCATTCAAATGAAAGCACTGGAAGACCTAATGTTGGTGAGATTTTTATCAATGACCCAGCTGTGAGTATGTGTGTTCCCAAAAAGATAAACTGAAAATAAATCACATGAAGAATCAAAGGCAAGAGTCCTACTAGGAACCAGAGGCGTGCTGCAAAAGAGAATGCAAATATAACACATATACATTTTTAATGCCCACCCTTCACTTTCAGATGCACACACTGCACCCTTTGTAAGACTTTGGGGTACTTATAAAATTGTGATTTTATATTCCAATATCAATCTTTAGACACTCTCATCTGAGCTGTATATAACTTAAATGAAACATTCTGCAAGCATATTCAGATTCCAATACAGTTATATAGAGTGAGCATAAATGGCTAGGTGGCCAAGAATGGTGGAGCTAAGAATAAGTATATCATGTTACACTGCAAGAAAAGTGAAGCAGATTTTTATAAATGCTGCCCTGAAATTTAGGAATAGAGCTTCAATATATTTTTTTTTCCAAACATAAGACTTAAAATAGCTATTATGTATAGATAGAAAAAATCAACGTAACAACAATTTTATAAAAAAATATTAAACATTAAAATAAGGAAAAGAAAATTAAATTTTAAATAGATGAGGAACCCTGCAGTTAAAAATGTGAGAAAGATGTAAAAATAACCAGTAAAAAAGTATTCTTCCTGAGATTTGTGAGACTGGGAAGTGTAGTGGCAGGAAACAGGAGAGAAAAGCACTCTTGGTTTCTTAGTTTACATTTAACCTACGTGGCTCACAACAAAGGATGCATTTAAGTCTCCTTTAAACAAGCCTTTAAAATATTTATTTGGGTTTAAGTGTTCAGTAAATAAGTACTTACTGTCACACACTTCCTTCAACACTCAAAAGACTATCTCCACTAGCTCTGCATGCAAGGTTTCAACACACAAAGAGGTTACTGCTGATTTATGAGTTACCACCCATGGGCACACCTGCAGCCAGTGGCTGCTCTAGTGCTCTTTCAAACCCCATAAAATAGGAGGTAAGGCCGGTTTGCTATGACCAAAATTGAAGAAATTCATATTAACTTGAATCAGCCTGTATTTGCTGCAAGTTCCCAATAGGGGTAGTTACCACACTGACACACTGCAATTTGCTGTGCCACAGAAATTGGTTGGCATGTCCGTGTTCACACAACCGTGTATTAGACTAAGACTGTACAAAGAGAACAAGATTTCTTTTTGGATCTTGCTGGACACCTCATTTTTGCATGTATAGCAGTTGCTCCTTTAAGCACAGCTCATCATGAAAAAAAACAAAACAAAACAAAACACCCAAACAAAACAAAACCCAAACAAACAAACAAAAAACTAACATAAAAAAAACCACAAAAAGCCCAGAACAAACAAATAAACAAAAGAATTTAAATATAAAACAGGGTGAATTGAGATCTAGAATATGGACATGTGTCAGATATGAGAAGTTTAGTAATGAAGATTATGTAAAAGTTTATGGTCATAATTCTTAAACACAGTGTGTATAAAAAGTTTAGAAGCTACCAGCAGTATTTGGGATGTAGAATAAGATCAGTTCAGAGCCCACTAAGAATTCTGCTAATCTACATGTTCCTCTTGGTAGACAAAGAAAAGAAAAAAGATCTTGGAACACTTTATTCCCACATTTCTCTCAGAATTTGAGATCTTTCCCTAGCCCCCCTCCCCAGAAAGCACAGGAGGCTGGGATATAGTCCAGCTGCTGTCAATCACACTGAAGAGCTGGCTCTAATTGTGATAGATTCAAGCATGTGCCTCTGCCTTTCTTGTCTGAGCTAGAACATGTCTGCAGAGAGCCAGCTCTCCTACAATGGGCACAGTTCAGAGCAGCAAACGCCGCACTCGCTTCTCAACAAAAATAAACAGTTTGATGGTAAAACTGCATCTACACTAGGTTCTGCCAGGACAGCAGTTAAATATCATTTTATTTTTAGTATTCCTAGCCTACATAAGTATGTGAGCAAGCCTTTTAAATATAGACCTAGCCTTCATATTTTTCTTCATTAGAGCTCTAGCAGAATGCCTAAAATGTAAACCACATCACAGAACACACAGAATATGGGCTACAGGAACAGCATATACTTACTGCTTTGATCAGGTATACATTTGCTTTCCTATCATTATTGTAATATAAATATTGTAATATAAAAGATGAAAAAGCAGAATTATCTAAATCACATATGCTTAGTGCTTCATGAAATACTAAAACAGTATCACAACAGTAAAAAAAATGTCAAAGGTACTGTGCATTTTAAAAGATCAGATTCTATAATTTAGCCAATTGCCTGTGACAAACATGACATGGAAATTAGGAAGACATATTTAGGAGATATATATTTTGCACAGGTAATCAGACTAGCGGGATTTTGTCATTTTTAGAAACTTTGGATTTTAATTTTGATCGATGGTTGGTTCTTAATAATTTTAAAATTTTGCTTTTATTTTTAACATTTATTTTGTAAGACTGCCACAAGATCATTTTGTCTCCATCCAATGGCATCTACATCTTAATATTAAAACAATAACTACCCAGAAAAGGGCATTTCCCAGGGAGTAATGACTGGCTGGGAGGAGTTGATGGCCTGAGGCATTGCTGAGGGCCATTAACCCTGGCCAGTTATTAATCGCCAGGAAATGCCCCGCACCAAGGTTGTTATTGCTATTTTAAGCACAGATTGAGGGGGCGAAATGGATATCTGAGCATACAGGGGGTTTAATGCATGATGCCATTTCCTTTGTTGCAGTTCATGGAAGACATTTCTACATTCTACAGTCCTGATACCCAACCAGATCACACAGATCATTTTGAAGCACTCCACTGTACACACAGTAACTCACCAAACTGAGAAAACAGTTGGGATTTTTAAGAGATTGTCTTTTCTAAGTAATAGTCTGCATAGTCACACTTTAATAAGATGAACAGAAATATGCAACTCTTCATGTCACTGTCAGCAGAATTACATTCTAGAAATATCTTTTTAATCATACTGTCTTTATGTTTAGGGCATTTCTTTTGTCAATACTGCTACTTAATGACCGCTCACATATCTCTGCAGAAAAGGAATTTTTAGCAGCAACTGCCAAAGCACATCCTGAAGCAGCTTCAGCTGATGCTAGCCATTAAGGAGTTTGTCTTTTCCAATAATCAAGCAGATTGGGTCATTTTCTAGGAGATGGTTGGTGAAGTATTTCAGAAACTGCTTTAATTTTCTCCTAGTTCTTACCCCAAGGCTAAAGTTTTAAAGATGTGTTCATAGTCCTCAGAGAACTGTGAAAATGGTTCTTTTTTTTTCCCAGGGATCAATAAATCACTCTTTAAATCAAAAGGATATTCTTAGCATATGTACAAATAGTCTTCTCCCTTACTGAACTACTCACTATTTTTCACACCTTAGCCATGACAGTAAAACAAACAAAATAAGTCACAGCTTTATAACATGCATAGGAAGAAAGTACAGTTCTGCACTAAACTCACTAAACTAGTTTGACAGGTTTCTCAATGAAGCAGTAGTTTCCAAGTGCAAAACATAAAAGACCTTCTCACATTTTTTCCTCCAAGTCCCAATTTGTCACCACAAACATGTACACCTGAATCATAAATTGACTGTAAAAATTTCACTGAACTTACCATGTCGTCCTAGTTTGTTACAAATTGCAGTTTCCAGCAACAGATATGTGCTTTCCTAAAATAAAATTCCCTGAATTTGATGGCCAGAGTATGTGCTTCCACTTCTTTGCCAGATTAATAACCATATTTTTGAAAAATTTAAAATAATAAAAAAAACCACCTCAGTGTAAATATTGTGCAGTTGGGATCAAACATTATGACATGTACTGCATGGTCATTTGAACATGCATGATCACATACCATCTCTGGGTAAATTTTTAGTAGATCTTCTTGTATTACTGTATGTAGGACTGTCTGAGGTGACCCTCTGGAAATGAAGCAAATCTTAGTAAATTGAAAGTAGCACTTGAATTACAAACCCCTTAGCACATCATTTCAGACTAGTACAAAATATATCTATATCTCAGCTTCAGTTCAAGTAATGTAGTTAACATGCTAATTAAGTTGTCAAAATGTGATACAGGAACAATGGTCCAAAGGTTGAGACAGGACTGGGAGGCACAGAGGGCTTCTGATGCTGGGTGCAAACCCAAGAGCTCCTCTTTGTGCACTGACAGTGTAAATCCCCAGCAGTGGGTTACACAGCTCAGTGCCCCTTCCCCCACATGCACCAGCAGCAGCTCCCCAGGGCAAACTCACAGTAGTTTCTCCCTAAAAACCTTGCCCAGCTTTTGAGAAATCGATGTCACAGGAATTCCCTGCGTCAGAGGTGATGCTTTCAGATAGTTTTTCCAGTAGGTTGTTCTCAGCCTGCATGAACCTCTGGGACTGGCAATGCCCCATGAGTATGAGCTCCACAGCTGCTGAGCCATGTGGTGAAGAACTTCCTATCACTCATTTCCACCTATCACCCTGCTGGTTCCAATCCAGAAAGATGTGAACCACAAAGTGTATTCAAAATGTGAAGGGAAAAAAAAGAATCAACATGCTGACATAGTGAGGGGTTTTGCTTTGTTTTCTACTTTTCCTAGAAATTCTGTGTTTGATAAGCTTTATTTCAATGTTATTAAGCATTAAGCTGGGATTTTCATAGTGCTCCCTTACTGTAGCCCTAGCACAGCTAGCTTATAATCGCTCACTGTGTATGTAAATTTATCATAGGTTTATCCCATCTGCGTACTACTGTCAGTTTTTTAACCCTGGCAGTTCATTGGCCAGTCAATCAGTAAATTCTTCACAAACCTTGATGTCAGCTCTCGTCTTTATCTCCCTATATTGCATACTATTATCAGCAAAGTTTACATTCTTCAAATTCGCTCTCTTTTGCAGATTGTTAATAAACATTTTAAATAGCACAGAACACAGTACAGATCCTGCAGCTCTCTATCAATTGTGAAAATTGACTATTTCTTCCTTAACATTGTTTTCTATGTTTAACTGGTTATTTATTTATGTAGGTTCCTTCCTCTAATCTTATGATAACTTAATTTCTTTCAAATTCCTCAGTGAAGGACCCTACCAAATACTTCTGGAAACCCAAGCTCATTTTAATCATCTGAATTTCTCTTGATGTCGTCAAATAACTTTTTTTTTTTAAAGGCATAACATCCTATAAAAGGGAGTTCTTCACTCTTTTGTTAGTTTTCTTTCTACTAGTTCTATTTTTCAGAACAGCTTTTACCAATTTGCATCCAAGGATAAAAGATTTTAAGCCTGTAGTTCCCCAGATCTCTCAGAGAAAAGAGATTTTACATTGACTCCACGTCACTTCTCTACTACTTTTCAAGGCTGAAGCAGATCTGCTATAGCCAACATGACTACCAAAACATGCTAGTATGTGAGATTATAGATGAGAACTTTCCTGTATTTCCTCTTTTTTTTTTTTTTCTTTTTTTACTAACACCTAAGGTTCAAGGAGTGAAAATTTACACCACCGTATTTTTTTAGCTCAGACCCATTTCTATTAATATTCAAGTTATGTGAGGCTTAAACAGTTTTCATGTGTTGTGGAAGAGCCTTTCCAAAAAATAATCTTCCTTATAAGCAAATGTGATCCCTAAAACACAATACATCAACATTTCTGTTACTACCCTCTGGTTTTGTTCACTGTGTAAATCAGACTTCTTGCTGGATTCCTCCTTAGACTGAATATGGGAAAAATTAATCTTGCTGGCTCACAAAGAGCTGAACAAAGAGAGGATCAGGAGCAATGGAGACATCCTCAGAATGGGGGGAAACTGGGAGCTTCCCTGGAACATGCAGAGGTATGTTGTCAATGTGTCTGCTGTTCACAGAAGAGAAGCTTTTTTCCTTCTCTTTTCTAGGAAGTATTTTTCTTAACTGTTTTTCATCCTCCTTTTTTCTTGTGGTGAATGACAAAGAGAAAAAGGAAATGTGGTCATGTGCTCTGAGATCTCTTCCTTTCTACCCACCACAGTAGTCCCTGGAAATAGAGGAGTTATGGCCGTTCTTGTGCTCCACACTCTCTAGGGCCAAGTAATTTAGTTCCTGGACAAGGCAATCAGTGTGAGTGCCGTATTCCAACCTCACCTTCCCTTTTCAGCTAGGATTTCCTCTGATGTTAAGGGAATGGGCCTACTGCCAGTTTTCTGTAGTGAAAGGGATCTTTTCCATATGGTGAATTTAACAACTGCTGTGTGGGCTTTTTCACCTCCTACCAAGCATCCATGACGGCTGGCTTTGGGAAGTTTAAGCTGCAGCAATAACATCTTCTGGAGCTTTTTAAATGTAATTTGTGGGCCTGAAATTCAGATAAAGCAACCCAGGTAGCTGTTCTGCACTTCTGGGAGCGTGCAGACTTCTAGGCAGCCCAGCTTGTGGTTCTCTCCCCTCGTGCTCTGTCCTTTTCAGTTCATGTGGAGAAGCAGCTGGACTTTCAGCCAAGTCCTGTGATAACCCTGAGAATGCACAGCATGTGCTCTCCCCATTCAGGTGGCTCTACACTGGTTGATGTCAGTACCAAGTGAGGTCCACATGGGCAGAAATGTTTCATTCCAAGATTGTAGATATTGAGCTTGTCAGGACACATGAGATTTATCACATGGAGATACAACTTAGTAGGTATTTGGAGAAAAAAGTATAATTTCTCTGCGATAGAAAGGCAAAGCTATCTATACTAGGTCTAAGAAGAGCAAAACTATTGCTTTTTATAACCTGAAACAAGTCCCTGACTGGTATCTAAAATGCAAATACTATGTAGAACATCCCACAGGCTTCTGAATATCCACTAAAAGCAAAAGCTATAATAATACCTGCAAAAACAAACAAATTACTCCTAATATCTCTAGTGAGAAAGCCAACTCTGACTTCCTCACAGTAAAGCTCTGAAGCCTATGAGTCCTTTGTATCTTAAAAAAGTCTTCCACCTAATGTCTCTTAATTTTAACTCTTGAAGAAGATCTACAGCAGTTTTAGATATTCTGGTCAATTCCTCTCAGTAACAAGATTGCAGGGTCTACTATTAGTGCAGACTTAGTGAGGAAAAAGATTTATAGAAATAGATAAACGTTGTTCCCAGTCTGTAGACAAAACCTGCTTTTAAAACTTGAGCTGGTCGAACACAAGATTGAAGTGTAGGACACCACTTCAGGGTTCACAAACCAATTAAATATTTTTGGATGCAAAATATCCAAATAACTGTTGCAAGTCTATTTCTATTCACCTTATAACTTCATCTCTTTGAACACTGCATGTTTCTGCACCAAAATTTATTTGTGGAAGCAACGCACTCATATATGCCTGTTAAGATTGTATTTTTCTTCCTCTGTAGCCTTTTATCTACTCCTATCCTCATAGAGTAGAACTAAACCAAATATGGGTTTGGTACCTAAATTTTTTAAAAAATCAAACCAAGAATCCATGAAGACCAAATCCAAACAAAGCCGGCAGCCTTATTTCATATTCTATGGTAGGAAAAAAAAATTCATAATATAAAAACTAATTGCACCATTACCATTCTAGGAGATTAAAAAAAAAAAAACAAAACCATATCCAAAAAATCAAAAACTAACAGAGCCCCCACAATACTACACAGAAGATAGTTACCAGCCTGGGATCCAGTGATCTGTTCTCACACTCTCTAGCATGGCTACTGCCAACAGGTGTTCCTGGGACATTCTGAACAAAATGTTGAACAAAATTACATCTTTAACAGCTTCAGTCTTGAAAAGCTGCTCTCTGCTGAGTAACTGTCAGAGAGAGTGTCAGCAACATTCCACAAGCAGCAGAACAAACATTAAGACAAGAGTTTTCAGCTTAGTTTGGGGGTCCACTGTTTCTAGCAGAAGAGGTTTCTCAATTCAACGCATCATGACACTGATATCTGAATCACAGATTCAGTGTCACAGCTGACAATCTGGTATCCTATGTACACTCCCTAGAGTCATGCAGGAGATCAAACTCATTTGTGTTGAGATAGGAGGCCAAAAATTTACTTTTTAAGACTTCAGTATACTAACATAGCAATATTAAAAATTATTAAATTTGGCATCTCCTTTGAAGATCCCAGTTCTTTTTTGTGGTACAAATTTCTCAAACATTTGATTGTTTGCGATGGACTTCTCAGTCTGGTAGGCAATGACATTTACCCTGCAATTTATTTCATGAAGTGTCCTGTCAAAGCCCTTATTTGTACTGCTGTGACCTCCTGCACATACCCAGACCCAAACTAATTTGCATATTGAGGTTTTTAATTGATTTGCTTACCTTATTATCATCTACAGGGCACCAAGTATAGGAAGGTGTAGAAAGACTATTTGGAAATTGCGTTCATCACCTTCTTAGTGAAACCTCGGTACACATTTTTCTGCAGAGAAGTATTTTACTGTTTTCAAACCTTACTCTTTTCAAGCTTGTTCTCCTCAGTGCAAATGCTAAAGAGATTACAGCTCCTTGCTTTACCAGGTCATCATGACACACTGCCACCAGTATTCACAGTTCCCAGCACAGATAATGGCCAGACTGTAGCTATTGTCAAGTATGTGAACATAAAATTTTAGCAGTAAATTCTCCTCCCAGGCTTTATAACTTTTTTTCCAACTTTCTCAACCCCTTCCCAATGATTAAATTTTGTTGTTGCTGCTGGACATGAAATGAATCACACAGATGCAGCTCGAGGTGTGGTGAAAGGAAGAGAGAACTTTATTTCTTCTCTCACAATTTATAGGTTTCTGACCATGGCCAGGGACTGGATGGTCAGGATAACACCTTTCCAACTGCACTGGCCGTGAGAGATGTCCATCACAAGACGTGTATCAGAAAGAATGTATACATATCTATGTTTACAGTTACTGTCCTGGGAAAGTCTTTAGAAAACCATGTCAGCAAGCTCAAAAAGCTGAGTTTTCAGGGCGACATTTTGTAGATGTTTGCTAACATAAAAGCAATTTTTTTCCCTCACAATTTTCCTTCCTGTTCATATCATTAGGTGAATTCTACTTGGCTGAATTCCTATTTCCTATGTAAACTAATTTCTTGAATGTACCATACTCTGTCATTTTTCCAGCCACATTTTGGCTGAGAAGTATACCAATACACCATATAATCAGGTATCTCCTTGGTGAATAAAACGTGAAAGGGGGACTGGTGACATTGGTGTTAGTTTTTTTCACCCCACTAACTAAAGCACTTCAATCACTGCGTGTCCCAGTTGTGGCCTAGTCATGAGCTGACAACTTTATGTATTTCCCACCTGTGGCAGGTTGACCCCAGTAAGCAGCTTTTGGTAATACCTTACCAGGTAACACACAAAATCCTGACACCTTCTGCTTGGACTGTTGCAATATTTTATTCATTCTGGTGGCACTGAAGCAAGTTCCTGGAGGTGGCAGCTTTTCCCTCATCCACTTGAAGTGGATTTAAGGTCAAAGGGAGAAGCTAATAGAAGAGGAGAAAGGGAAGGACTGCCAGCCAGAGATATTTGCAAGCTACAAGCAGGAATCAGAAGACAGAACAGACAAAGTATGAGGCCACCCACTACAAGGGTTGAAGAGAGCGCAAGGGAGACACTAGTTTCTGATTTATAGAGGCAACATGCCACAATTAAGTGACATTGCCCACAGAGCTGTGACTGCTGGTCCTCTTCTGCACAACCATTGCAAAATTCAGTTTACATCCTAGCCTCTGCTGGGACAACTTAGATGCCCTTTATGATTTGCTTCTTCCCAATGGCACAAGACAGAATGCTATTGAGGGATCATCTTCTAGTGAGGTGACTATTTTGCTCATATCCTTTTCATCTGTAACATAAATCTTATTCTAACTTACTTGTATTTCACAGATGAAGTAATTATGTGTAAGTTTTGATTTGCTTTTAAAATTTGCCTTAGTAATATAAGTTTTTTTACTGTAATCACTTGTGTCCTCACTTTGGCCTTTGTCTGAGCAGAAAATGTCATTCTTTGCTTGTTAATTAAGTTCACGTGAACAGTTCTCAGAAATTGGTTCCAGTTTTAATAAAACACACAGAGTTGAAAAACCCTTTCTAGAGGAGTAAACAGCAATTGGGTGAAGAAAATTCTGCAAGTTGTAATTATACCAAATATCTCAAAATAAGCAACAAGAGACTTCTCCACAGTGAACAAAATTCTGTTTTCAGTTAGCAACAAATTTACCATTATAATTATATGACAGTTCTTAGATGAGTTCACAGGCATGTTTTAAAAATCCCTGTAAGCAATGCCAAGGTCTGCTGCTGGGTGCTGCTTCCCCTATGCCCACGCAGGCATTACCAACCTCAAAGACACAACAGTAGCAGCCATAGCCAACATGCAGAAACTGAATTCACATTCTCTAAGTAATAACTCACATATAATGAGGGATGATCAGAAGATGTTCACCCCAGGAACTCTGGAAGAGTAGGACTTCTTCATCCCACACACAACGCTAGGCCTCAGAAAAATCAAATCTTCCTTTTGAAATGCTGCTAGTGCTTTTCCTCACAGAAGAGAATGGTTTGATCTCAAGCATTAAGTGCTGTGAGGGATTTTTGGTGAAGACTGAAGTGGGATAGCATTCCCACAGCAGAAATGGCCAACAGTCTGCCTGCATGCAATATCCAGTACTTTGACAAAGGATGTTAAAATCAAAATCAGGGAATAGTATATTATCTTTTGGTTCACACTTTCATTATGATGAAGCTCAGTCACAGTAAATAAAGTGACAAGAATCTCAGCAAAGAAACACACAGTCCATTCATAGGGAACTAGGATATGCAGCACTTTCACTGTCAATATGAAATATTTAAACACTTTTATACTTGCTGATGTACACATTTAAACACCAGGAATAAGAAAAAAACCTCTTGATTATCTTCATGTCACACTATATTCAGGAATGTTTGCTTACTTTGCTCATAGCTGTAGCTATGTACCATTGTGGAGGTAATAACTTCAAGACAGAAGATATGTAGGCTCTGGGATTTCTAGTTCTATCCATTCAAGATAATGATTGAGGAGAATTTTACTTTCTGCCTCATTGTCCTTATTCACAGGAACAGCAGCTGAAAGCCATTTATGCCAGCTAGCTGGTGTCATTGCTCCCAGCTGTGATTATTACCTTTGAGACAGATATTCCCCACAGCCAAACAGGCTCTAACAAAACTCTATCCTTGTAGTGAAGTTGACTGCAAGTATTAGGTTTTTTTCACCTAAAGCACTCAATTGCTTATAAAAATACTATAAGCATCTGGATTAACAATGAACACATATTCGTTTTATGATCAAATTCAATTCACAGTAACAATTCTTATTATAAATTACGTATGATCATAAATACAAAATTATTCACAACAGAACTGCCGAGCACCCACACTGGGATCAACTCTTTCCCTTGGTATTCTATATTTAAAAGTAAACATCAGCCTAACTAAAAAATCATTACTCTCCTCTGCATAGCAACAATTTCACAGAATCTTCTGTCATAAATATTTGGATGGGCTTTTCTGGTTTTTAACAATGTACTTGTATGTCAGTAAAGCAATTTGCATTCTACTGAATAAATACTAAATTTGTGGGTTTCAGAGACCCGTGAACTAGAGACTCCAAGTAAGTATGCTGCATCTTTATAAGTAAGTGGCACTTACATGGTTTGGAAAGTCAGCCTTCAGCTCAGTAATGCTTTTACACCAATATGCCGCTGTTTTCTCGCTGATCAGTTCAATGTTTAGAAAAGAGCCTTGGCCTGGGCCATACAGAGGTCCTGAAGTAGTTCCACGCACAATCCTTGGAGAAACATTGGTTACAATATCCTGCAAAATAGGAAATACTTTCAGATGGATTTTGCAAAGTGAGGTTTATGTTGATGATGTATATTATATAATATAAGCTAAAATGCACCAGGTGTTTTAAAAATCTTCTGCTATTATGAGTAAAAGCTACAACTACAGGGCCGTTCTCTGTATTAGCAGATTCTCCAATTAAATTCTTTACATCAGAGGAGAAAAATGTTTGCTCTGTGTGTGAAATGGCATGATAATTATAAAGAAAATGCCAATATTGTACACCCATGAGCTGCCATACAAAATATCGTTCAAATAGTGCTTCTGTGTTGGGCAGAGGGCACACAAGACCTTGTGAAGAAATCTGTGTGGGCCTCAGCCATGTCCCAGGACATGGGAACTATCCCCGCAAAGGTGGCCAAAGTCCATGTCCTACACCCACGGGTGAAGCTCCAAGAGGTGCAGCTCACCAGCCTCTGCTGCCAAGGCATGGGCCAGGCACCAGCAAAAGTGTATCAGTACATCCAACTTCACAAATAAAACTGTATGATTAAAAGAGATAAAAATGAAAACACAAAACAAAATAATAGTGAAAATAAAGATTAATATTGTAAAGTATGACATTTCTGAAGGTCAATGTGAGGTTAGCAAACAATTTTGAAACACATAGTAAACACACAAAATGTTGACTTGTTTAGTAGTCTTAATTAAGCTGCAATGTCACCAGATCTATGTTAACAAAGAACCGTAAATTCTGACATTATTTAAAACTAAAAAGAAACATAGATGGCACAGTGTTCCTTTTGCCAATTTCTAATTAAAAATAATTTTGAGTAAAGGTCATTTATTTACAAACGTATCAGAATTATTTGTTTAAGTACCCCTCCTCACCATCTTGTCATTTTTAGTGAGATAACATGAACCTCTATTAGTATATAGCAATTAAGGTAAATTTACATATTTTAATTAAGAACCATCCCATATAAAACAATTAGGGTAATAGGCATACTAACTGGATTTCATAACATTTGGACGTTTTTCCAGCTAGATAGACAGGAAACCTTAATTAGCATTAATTAGCACTGATCTGCATATGTTTGATAAGGCATACCCTTGCCACAAAAGATTATTTATTCCTGAATCTGCCAAATGCTGCAGTTACAGAGGATAAAGGGACTTTTCTTCACATTGTATGTAAATTTGAGGCAATCTTAATTTGCTTATAAAGTTGAATTAATTATTATACAGTAAATATGCACTAGTATTTTATATTGATAGTTATATGTCCATTTACATATGTAAAAATCATACAAGGTAATCTCACCAGTTCATCTATTTTCAGACCTAGTAAGTCTGGAACATGGACACCACATTAATTCCCCATTTTCCTATGATACTATTTTCCTTAAATCACAAAACCTTCACCTCCCTCTCAACAGTTAAGTTATATTTTCAGAAAAAATTCAGAACACTTTCTGAATTTATGCAAACCAAAACCATACAGCAAAATGCACTCCCCTCGCTCCCTAAACAAATTACAAAAATTGCAGTTTATGCAGAGGAACCATTTACATCAGTTTGCTCCACATTATCCTCTTGAGCATTTCAGTCCTTTAAAATTGCCTCAGAGGAGCTTGTGCTTTGACTCCATCCTAGAGAGCTGCCGGAGCACACTGGTCACGGTGCCCTGGGAGCAAACACGCGGGCAGTGACTGGCAGCCTGACCCGAGTCCTCCTTTGGGCACAGGGTGCCATGGGCGGCTGCAGCGCGCAGTTACCTTGAACACGCTGCGAGCTGCCTTCTCCCATGCTCCAAAGCAGTCAGCAGCTATGCAGCTACTGTAGCATGGCACTAAGCCTGAGCTAACAGCCTGTCTGCTGGTGGGAATTATTACTCCTGGGCTTAGTGCAAATTACAGTGACGTACGTGGTCTGACTTCCATTTTGCGGCTCGCTTGTGTGCGTGTGTTTGCCAGATAATGCTAGGAGACACCAATAGTACCTCTTGTTATCTTACTATGTGCAAGCCTTGGTGTTCTTCCACTCAGTTTCATTTTACTACAGGTAAGAATTCAAAGACTGAGCTATTACAGCCCAGATTATCCCCCTTGTGGGGCTCTCTCAAAGCCTCTGTCTGTTTCCACGTAAAAACACTCTGAAGTTTTCCTATCTGCCCTGGGTCTCCAGGCAATCACTTCTCCCTTCTAAAAGGAGAGACCCTGGCTTAGACCCTGCAACTGCTGCTGATGTCCCACAGCTTTGGCATACTCTTTCTCAGAGCTCAGTTATAGTAAACATTTGAGTGACAATTTCTCTCTCCAGGATCCCACAGAGTTGAATCAGGGAATGCACAGACTTTGCAAACTGTCTCAAAAGCAGCCACTCTTCACTTTAATGACCACAAGAGATACGTGGAGCCATCTGGAATAGTAAAGGCATCTCTCTGCCTGCATTTCCTCACTGTTGAATTTTTCTCGAGTTTTTTGTGAGATCCCCTTTGGTGCTCAGGGACCTTCCCCACCCATTCCCCAGAAGCACAGATACCAAGTTCTCCCAATAAAGAAGAAGAGGCTTCCACTGCTTCCCCACTGCCTCTGCATTACCTCTCCGGTGTGTCTGTGCATCACTTTACCTTTCCTGACCAAGCCATTTCTGCTTCCAAAGATCCTTCCTGGTTTTGAAATTCAAACATTACCACCTGACTGCTTTGTCTTGGTTCTTTGCAGGAGGGATATGCTGTCCTTATCTAAGATCTAGTTCCTCATTTGCCCCTCCTAGTTAAGAGCAAACTAGACGGAAGGAGTCTAATGACTGACACCCTGGCATTCCTCCTGTCTCTTGTTAGCACATGACAGCCCCAGGCACAGGGAGACTCACAGTTCATGGAAACAAAATGGAATTTATAACTTACATGATGATTCAAGGAATCTGTCTATGTACATACAAGATAAAATCACACAAGTGACAGAATAGAAAATTGTCTCTTTGAGATGAGTGTGAAATACCTACACAGAACGTACCTTACCAACTCTTCATCTTCTGTCTCCTGCCATGGCTATGAGAAGGCTGAACAATGGAAGTTAGGCTGTGCTTAGCCAACTTCATGGCCCTTAGTCTTAGGAATGAATTTTACACAGTACCATAGGTTGTTTCACTAAAACAGGAAATTCTGGTGGCTGACCAAATGCTATTGCTGTCTCCAAAACCAGGAGGTAATGGCAGAGTAGATGAAGTAGCCCTTGTGCTCCAGCCCATGGAGTTTGTGACAAACTACCTTCTGGAGTTTCAATTGAACACTGACTTTCCCTGTTTACAGGAACTGTGAGACCAAATGCTGGCACTAGTAATTCCCTTCCTTTTCTGAAGCCAAAGTTTTTTCCTTTTATCCCAGCTATGCACACAACCTTTTTATTGTTAATAAAAATTACCATGTGCAAAAAAAAGCCACAAAGAACAAAAAGCCTGACAGGAAGGAAGTGCTCCAGGGTTTGAACCTAAAAACTTTATTGGTTCTAAACAGAGATGATCTGAGCAATGAGTTGATCTGGTTCCTGAATGCAGGTGAAAGGAGAGGCCCACATACAGGAACAGAAGAATGTCTCCAATGTCCAAAACAAATCAAGTATCTAACCCCCTCATTCAAGGGAGGCAATGTATGGTTCTTGAGAAAACCAGCACAGCATTTTCATGTACTCTGAAGACCAAAGATAGAAGACTTTTAATAAGGAGAAACTAGGGCGGAACAAAGCTCATATCTTTCCACACTAAAAGACAAAGCTGTGGGGAAAAACAAAAAAAAAAACAAAACTCAAAGAAACCTTAAAAAATAATTGTCAGAGATAACAGAAAATACCACATAAAATTTCTTTGTTTCAGGGGGAAATACTGCAATTAAAAGTGGACTTGGAGATTAAGGAAACTGTATTCAATACTGGATTACAGAAAAAGAACCTGGTTTGGGGGCTAATGTAAATGAAGAGAAATGGTGACAACAAACAGAATCAAGGCCCAACTGTGAATCATGAATATTTCAGTTACTGAATTTCTTCCATTGCCTCAAAAGCTTATTCATTTCTCCAGGAGAGCACAGCAGAAACACTCACACTAACCCTGCAAACATCTCTAGTTCAGGACATCACCAAAGAAGTGGTGTTACACAGATAAAAGAGCTAATATTGTGCTGCTTTTGGATTCCCCTCTTCTGCATATGACCAATTCTGGTATTCTAGTAACTTGAGACCGAGTTAATTTGCATTACATATATATTTCTGTTCCTGTTGATTAATTAATTAACACACTGAAAAGATGACCCAAGGCATTGATCAGGCTCCATTTGCTCTAATAATCTCTGAACTCTGCAATCAGATCATTGAATTCTAAACTACTTAAGTCTAATAGGGTGGGAGATTTGAGACAACATATTAAAGATAAAGTCCAGACACTCAGCAGCTTTTAGTCAGCTAAGTTTATTTAGGCATGTATCAATATATCAGTCCATACCTTACTAGTCATTCTGGATTTTGTTTTGCTTTACAGTGTCCACATTTGCTGTTGTTAATTGCCACAGATTTTTGTACAGTAAAATCTCAACCATGCTGCCTGTAATGACCAATGAAAGCAGGACAGCAGGGGCATTTCAAGTTTATGGGCATCCAAAGGGTTGTTGGGCACAGTGCTAGATCATGCAGTAAGTACATCCATTGTGTGTTCCTCCTAAACCAGTCAGCAGAGAAATAATTCACATTGTGAATATTAACATTGCTATCTGAGGGCAAGGAAATTAATGACACGTAGAAATTAATCAAGCCATTCATTTCTCCCTCAGTTATTGTTTTAGGGAGCCAATAAGACAGCTCTCCATTAACTGAGTTCACTTTTTATTTCATAAATATGTCTCCCAGAAACAAAAAAAAGAAAGAAAAAAGAAAAAATACTCTGTATGATTCTTCATATCAAAGCTCGGATGTTTTTCTATTGATTTGCAGAGCTCAAAACATTATTTTTCTGCCCAATTTTTTCTCTAACTATTTCAGTAAAAGTATGTTAATGAACACTTGAAATAATAGGGCTGCTGTGGGGGAAAGAGGGGTAAAATAAAAGAAAACTGGAAAGTTACAAAAATTGCAGTTAATGTAAATGCTAAGGGGGGATAAAACAGAATATGGAGAGGAATGGAAAGCTACAGACACAGTTATAACAGTATGGAAAATTATAGGGAGAAAATGTGGTTGCTATTCTCCAGATGGAATGCGGTCAACATGCCCAACTTCCCACACACAATACATGCTCCACCCAAACATAAAAAATAGTATGAAAGTAAGTTAAAAATGGGGAGAAGATAGGGAAGACTCCATCACAAATTCTGGGATCAGTCGAAGGGAGCCACCTTCTCCACAGGGTACAGTTCTGGGTACAAACTGTATTTTTCTGTACACTGTTCATCTCAAGCTAGCTTTTGTTAGGAATTAGAGCTTATCCATATTCTGCTTTGAATACAATCCTGCAGCCAGATACTATCACCAGCAATCTTTGAACTTTAACCTGTGACAATCTTCTATAATCTAAATTAAGAATATTATTCTGTAGACTGTTAGTGTAGTTCTTCAAGGGCACTGGCAGTTGCTGGCAATGGGTGATATTCTCAATTGTGGAGCCCCAGGAAGGGCTGTCACTTGTGCTGTGTGACCTTGAACATGTCAGCAGAGCTGCCCTCTGATCCAGTGACTGTTCAGTGAAGGGTCCCTGTAATGGGACACTGACAGACGTGTGGGGCACAAGAGTATTGGCTTTCCTGGGGCACTGACAGACTAATCAAACACAAAGTGTTTGAGAAAATTACCCAATTTACATGACAGTTGTTTAAGAGAACACCTGGGCATTTTTATTCTGGATATGGAAAAAAGAATTAATTGTAGCTTTAATTAATATATTAAGCAATTGTATAACTATTTACTCCTGAAGTACAGGTATTCAGCAATGTAAATGGCTTCAGCACAATTAAGGTTATAAATAAGATTTTTGGATTTTAAAAATACATTTAATCACACTATAAAAAGTGTTAACATGAGTTTTCTTCACTCTGAGAGACTTCTAAGAGACACAGAGAACTTGCCTTGCAGCTTTGGCCCCCAAAGTCAATGAAAGTCACTTCACACTTCAAATTATTAATGTACTTCTCAGCTTTAACATATGAAAGCAGATAGGAATTAGTGACCATTGTCAGTTTCTTTTCATTAATATGAGAAAAAAGATTAAACACAGTGAGCAGATTACTATTTCTAACAAAGTTAATTTATTTGACCTTTCTTTCTTATAAGAAAGGAGGGCATTATACTTGCCAAATGTAGTATGCATCTGTACATTCCTAGGGCTGATGTTCACTAAATGTCAAAGTGAGCACCAAAGAAGCCACAATTGCTTCTTTGTGAAGGGGAGATCTAAATAAATACCTTATTAAGGTAATTTTAGTCCAGTATGTCAAAACAGAGTATCTAAAGTTAGTACACAGTAAACTGCAATGTAAAAAATGCTCAATGCAGCTCAAATGCAAGTTCCTACCTTACTATGTTCAATACATCTTTCTTAAATGATTAACAAAGTTCAGTAGTTGAAAAATGCAGTTATTTAACCAAATTATGATGTGCCTTTTTCTACAACATTTCAAAAATATATTGAAAAGGTTGTATAGGCTGCAAAATCTAGTATGTGTGAAATGGTTTTAGAGCTTATTTTCTAAATGCTTTAATCAACGCCCCAACATCAAGATTCAGTTTTCCCTAATTACCCTAGTTAAAGTTCTCTAGTAGAACTTTATTACAATTTCACCTATGTGAAAACATGGAGGAGACTGCCTTTTTCTGCCTAATATCGCAGTAGTTAAAGCATTCTGGAAATCTGGCTCACTGCTGTTTGCACACCCTCATAGATACGAATGGCATCACAGACTTATGTCCTCGTAATTCCCTGCCAACTCTCACTCAAGGTCTTGTGATGATTTGCCTCTTCTGTGACTCAGCTGTCTAGCCAGACTGTGTCTAGTATCACCCCTTCTGGAGTTTTAACCATCCACAAAAGGCAAGTGAAACCTGCAGCAACAATACCACTGCACACAGCGCTGTTCCTGTACAACCTTTCCGACTTGTTCATCCCCTCCTCTCCTTCAGAACTGACACGTACTACATCTCTGCAGGGTTTCTTTTATGAGACCCAAAGCACTGACTTGCTCTCCTGAATTTCCCCAAGTCAGAACTTTTTCCAGCTGAACTGGAAGATAAATGCACAGTAAGGACCTCTACAAACACAAAACCATTCCAACAGTTACAGGACCCTATCTAGTAGAGTAGGACTTTTTGCAAAACATAGGAAGATTTACTGGCTCATGGAGAAAAGCAAGAAAATCTGCTTATGATTTCTGCCCAAGGAGGCTTGATGCCAGCCACTGCCTGGCACTTTCCAGTGCACAAACCACTGCTATGTTGCACACATTGCTGCTGAACTTTTAATACCTGCATTTACCTTTTTTTTAGTGAGGGAATAGGCCAGACTTTATTCTTCCCATACAAGCACAAAACATCATCTATGTCACTTCCTTACTCTCTCCTTCTCTTTCCCTCAGTGCACTCAGAGGCATTTTCTTAAAATTAAAACCACCCTGACAGAAAAACCTATCTCAGAACATCCCACCATTCAGAAGCTGTTCTAATCTCTCCACCACCAGGTTTGAAAAATATAGTACCATAAAGACATCTCTTTTTTTTCATTGCTTTTGTGTATGAAATCTACATCTAGCCCTCTCTTTCCTCGTCACTGCTCTCCTTTTCTTGAAGACATATAGTATTTCATGACAATATGATGTAAAATATTTTTAAGTTTCTTCACCAAAATAAGAACTGAATTTAAAAACATATTACTTCCTCAGCCTTCCAGTATTTTTCACATTGGTGATTCAAAGCATAAGTGTTCTGCTAGTGCAGAACACATCTTGAAAAGGAACCTTGCTATAACTTACAATTCTGCTTCTTCAGCTTTTGCATACAAGATCTATTATGTTATAGAGGGGAAAAGGATAACTTAAAAATATTCTTATCTGTCTTCTGATGTCTGTTTGTCCTGTGTTTGCAAAGATGAAAGTACACAAATCTGTACTTATATTCCAGAAGTCTGGAACACAAACAGTGCTTGTAAATCTTCCATAATATCCTTTTCTAGTTCTTGGCTGAATAAGCTGAGTTATGCATACTATTTTTTTAAAAAAAATAGACCATTACCTCATAAATGCTTTTACAACATTAAACTATCATATTTGTGTTTATTAAACCAATTTAACACTACAGCTTCAGCGAGTAAGCTGGCTTTCCAAAGCACTAAGTTAGCACAGAGAACTGCAGCCTCACAAGGGAAAAAGCAATGTGTCAGGACTTTGGAGAAAAACTGCTGAACCACTCATATTGTGTGAAAGACAAATGATAAGTTACAGGTTTAGTTACCACATATTGAAAGCTTTTCTATACTGTCTCATTAGTGCTTTAAGATTTAACCATGAGAACACATGAGAAACTTCAAAATTTACAGACACCGAACTTCATTTCTACCCAAGCTTTTATCACTGCTGCTTGCTCAGCACACCTTCCTTACTAATGCAGTTCCCAGACAGAATACCATCAGTACCCATAACTTGTGATGAGGACAGCAAAATCCCAAACTCTTTAGATAATCTCACTAGATTAGTATTAAATAAAAAAAAATCACTCTCTTTACTTTAGAATAATTGTGGAACAATCCCTTCCCCACTGTAAGTCAAACAGAAATGGTTTGCTGCCCTTGCTTAAAAGAACAGCCATCCCCCGAACTTTGTTAATTCAGACATGATAGTTTGTCTCAAAGCCACAATATTATAAACTTAAACTTGCTAAAATAATAAATTAGGAGATTTAAATACAATACAAATTAAGAGCAAAAGTACAAAATAATAGAATAGCAACTACAATGTTTATGTCAAATCTACAAATATTTTCTAGTTAAGTTGTATATTTCATAAGGAAATGAAGTATTTGATCTTTACTGACAGTTACATTTGCTTGAGAGGTTTAAAAACCCCACACTTTTTACAATACAAGGCCATATTGCTTTAAATTAAAACATTTATTTTTTCTTCTCTTTTGTTTTACATATTTGCTTGTTTTCTAGCCATTAGAACATAAGGGCACTTTTACTGTAATTACAAAAGATAATTTTTTAAATGTGTTATGTCCTACAGCACTTTGTCTTGACAAACAATTACTAGATATCCCATTCAACAGAATACAAAAAGCAATTTCTATCACAAGGTTAAAATTAGTCTTTGAACAAAAGCCGCTTTCAAAGCAAATCCAAATTCTCATCAGCTTTATATCAGTTTCTCTGTGAGACAGGGAAGTGAGGGATGGAAAGGAGAGAAAGAAAAAAAAAACCTGAAGGACATTTAAAAAATTTCTTGCTAGCAATCAGTGTGAGCACACATTTTATCAGCTTTCTGATAAAGGTCTAAGCAGAAGGACATGATTAAATTTCTGCTGTCAAACTGTATTGTGGTCAAAATTACACCCATCAAAGAAGAGATAAGTAGAACTTACAGTTT
Organism: Pseudopodoces humilis; assembly: GCF_049639895.1. NCBI lineage: Eukaryota > Metazoa > Chordata > Aves > Passeriformes > Paridae > Pseudopodoces > Pseudopodoces humilis. Next base: position 13,820,456 of record NC_142209.1, on the reverse strand, counting down.
TTGAAAGAAAGTTGAATCTGTATGCAGACATTCACTTTTGCATCTGGTTTTGCAGCTCAGGGTTATTGGTTGGACTTGATGTTCATAAGGGTCCTTGCCAACCTAAATGATTCTATGATTGTTGATTCTTGGTGTTTTGATATAGTAAACTACCTAATCAATGAATGGTTGCTTTAGCTGATTGATGAGAAAAATGTTCAGTAATTGCCTTAAAACATTAATTAATTTTCAGTAAGAGGTCACAAGAACAGAAAACCACAATGCAAATGATACAATGCTAACAATTTGAGAAGAAGATAATGAAATAAAATAGCAGTACATGGGTAAATAAAATATCTGCACTGACTGCAGCTTTTGATCTGGATCCTAAACTATATTTCTGTACCACGGCTTCTAAACACATCTGTACATTCACAAACATAGAAAATTAATGCATAGTAACTGAAATACTGTACTTCAGTCTATAATGCTTACCCTTGAGACTACAGTGGATTCAGATCATAAAAACTTAGCTTGCCTTAACAGATCAATAATTTTACAGACATCTAAAAATATTAGCCCATTTTCAGCTGTTAGGGAATATCATCATCTAATCAGTGATCAAAATTTGTTGTGAAATAAATGTACTTAACTGACCAAATAAAGGAGCAGAATTCTTAAGACTTCTTTCCAGATGAGTGCTATTAAATGGTCCCATGAAATGCAAATGAAAAGGCACTTATAAAAGTGTGAGTCTAAGAAAATCAGGGTGGAAGCAACATAGGTAAGACCCTTTAGGAAAAAATAAGAACCAGGAAAGAGAAGGAATTACACGTTTTCAGCAGCAAGTTTGAAAGAGTCACTAAAGGGAATCATGCCTACAAGGAGAAGACAAATTCTCTTGTACATGCTGGGGAGAGTAAATTAATACAGTTTTCTCAAACATCATCATTAGAGAAAACCCAATGATAGTTTCTATAATACTGTTTTCTAATTGCTAAACAAATGACTGTAAGAAGGCAATAGGGCAGCATCAGTATCAGGAGGTTCCTAACAGGAAAACCTAGAAGCCAAGACACAAGACCACAGAATGAGTTCCTCTAGAAGAAAAACAGAAGAGAATTGCAGTTCATCTCATAACTCTAACACAGCAATACTAATCACTGCTAATTAGGCATGTAACTTCACACTGGAAAAAAGCAAAAAGGTAACTATTTATTTAAGAGACAATACTACATGGATTAAAAAAGCTCCTGTCAACAACTCTGGACACCTGTACCAAGCTCATTTATTGCCTAATTAAATATTAACATGTCCTGATAGAATCTGTGGTATAATTTTAATTACTGTTTTCTCACAGGGAAGCCATATAATCAAAGTATTTCTAGCTGTTCCTAGAGGCTGTTTTGTAAAACTTCATTAGTAAATTGTGAGCCATCACTAAAATATTTTCCTCCAGATTTCTATAAGTAAATCAAGACTATTATATTCTCCTAGGAGGAGGGGAGACTAGATGTTTTCCTTCAGGGGAAAAACATGATTTCTTCAAGAATAAAAATGTTTTAACTACAATCCTATTTAAAGACTTGTTAAAATTCTCGCACAAAGAATCAACATCAGGGAGATACAGATCACCAAAGTTGTATTTAAATTTATGTATAATCCAAAATATTTTTATTGCTGGATTGAGTAATTAGGATGAGAGTCACATTACTTCCTTCAAGCACGTATTTAAATTTTCTGCTGGGGATGAATTGCAAATATTGAGGTAAGTCCTGAACCTACTTACGTATTTTCTTTTTCCATTAGGATTAAGAATGCTAAATACTACAAGCATTGATTAACATTCCTGTGTATTTAGGGATCAGAAATGCAAGGAAACAATACCAATTCTATTTGGGATGCTATTTAAATAGGTATATACATAACTTTAAAAGTACCAATTCTCCAGGTAGCACTAAATTTCAAGTTGTAGAAAAAGAGGTACAAGGAAGGTAGAAGTATCTAAAGGATAATTTTGCTTTACATTCCAAGGATAATCTAGCCATAGATTACTACTTTGATAACTGAGCTCTTGAACATTAACTTTGTTTTGAACATACTCCTTTTATCTTTTTTTCAATGTAAAAGTCCTCTGGAAGTCAAAGGGTCTTTTTTAAGAGCAGGGATTTCAAGGCTAAGTCGCATTCTCAGAGCCTGATTATACAGAGATCTGGATAACATAATCATGAGGATAAACAAACCATGAAAATATCAGCCCTTGTGAATTTTAACTCAGCATTTGAACATCCTGTAAGAGATTCAAACCAATTTTAACTCAGCACTATTTTCAATAGGATCTTTAAAATCGATTTTGATTTTTACTGGAGGTCTCATCTACCTTAAGATTCTTTAAAAACCCCCAGAATTTCCCCCTTTGTATTGGCTACCAGAGTAAGGACTCTCATAAGGGTACTGTGTGCAAACTGTTAGATTTTATGTTCACAGAAATAAAAGTATTTGAACTACTTTTCAAAATAGGTTTAGGTTAAATAAAGAAAAATCAAATAGTTGCTAACATTTATTCAAAATTTCTGTGAAACAACTTGCAAGGCATCTCAAATCCTGCACTGCAAATTAAACTATCATCCTGAATTAGTTACCATATTTGTAATGACTAATAGTTTTCTTCTGATCCCCGGAATCATGGAACAAACTCTGCTGGCAAATTTTGATTGATATGGACACTGCACTTCCCTGGCAGGACAGCTCATACAGAACTTGGGTTAGGATGCATACATCCCAGGGAGAGCATTTGGGAATGCAAACTCCAGGTGTTCCAAGCTCAGGAAGGGTAGAACCAGCAATGCCCGGGTCTGCCATCAGGAGATCTGAGCTCCTCTGAGAGCACTGTGTGATCATCCATCAGTCATCATGAGGGGCACCACACATGGGCTCAATCATCCAGAAAGAGATGGCTTTTTCTACTTGAGAGCTTCAAAACAGAGATTTCCAGCCTGAAGGGCTGATTCTGCTTTTCCAGACTGAGCTCTTAATAAATAAACATTCAGTGTTTGCAGATGTTATACCCTCTCTGACAGGCAGAAATCCATGTAGAGAAGTGCTGAAGTGCACATAGAATTTTTATGCCAAAGGACAAGCCCTGTTTCCCATCTGCTTGTGGCAGACACAGAGGCCCCATCTCAAGTCTGGTTTTCCTCTACATTCACCTGAAGTTTTCATAGCAGTAGCTTAGTCTTTTTTAAATGCCCATGAAAAATGAGATGTTCTTTTGGCTTTTAAAAATCCACCCTGTGGGACATAAAACAAATTTAATAAAGCAAAATGATCAAAGCTCATTAAAATATTCTTGTAAGAACTGAAAGCAACCATGATACATGGAAATTCCTAGCAGGACCATTCTCCTGTTTACCAGCAAGGAAAAACACTATTCAAAGTTAAGCATATCCTTTTTCATTATATGTATATCAGGTCCCAAACCCCAGCCTTCTCTGGAGTCATTGCTCAGGTCTGTCAGTTAAGTAAACATGCTCATCAGAGGATCTAGCAGCACACACAGGTAAGGTAGAGATGAAGTCCATTCCCCTTGAAATCAATAGGAATGTGGTTGTTAGACACTGTAATTGCGTTCGGATTTCATTTGGGAATCTGTGGTCAATGTTCCCACTTACTGCCACAGGGGTGCAAGGAAGTATATTACAGCTGGATCTCTGGCACCTGTGATGGCACAGCCAGCTGAGACCTTCTACAAAAGGCTTATGCATGCACAAACCTGGAATACTAAATCTGTCCTGAGCTAGAGAGGGCAGCTTGATTTGCAGGCTCTCTGCTTATTCCAATAGAATATTGATTTAAAATTGGGCAAGGATTCAAAAGCCTTCTGATGCTAAACACAGGAAGTCAAGGACAAAGATATTTAAGGAGGAAAAAGGGGTTTAGCCCCACAAGTCCTTGGTTAGGGATAATTATACTAGTGATAAATAGAACATTGGGACTGTCTTTGTTTCCTTTTTCCTGCAATGGAACCATGCAGTTTAAAGCACAGCTCACTCCAAAACATCACTAAGAAACAGGATATACCCATTACTTCCACATGCCAGATCACAGGAGCAATCTCACTCCAAGGGCAGTGAAGCCAAGTTTGCATCAGGCCAAGGACAGCTCTGACACCCAGCATTACCTCACACACCCAGGAATTACCCAGACTCTTCTCAGCCCAAAGCTCATCCCTACGTATGGAGACTAATGTAGACAGCACAGTCAATGCTCTCTTCATGGCTAAAACAGTTAAGTACATAGGCAGGTACAGACTGCAGGTTTCTGCTTTTGGAGGCATCAGAGGTCTGGATTTTTACACCTCTTCTATTTTAGACAACCTAATGCAGCCAGTGCAGAGCAGGGCAGACTTCTTTGTCTGCCTGCACACCTAGAACAGGATGGATAAACACACCAGTACAGCAGGAACTCACAGGATTTAAATGGGATTTTGTAATCTACCATGCACAACACTGTAGGGCAGACTCCAAGAGGATCAACAAAATCTGACAAATTCTTAAACTGCACTTTGTAGCATTATTTTAAGATGGAAACCAACTGAGCATTATGCAAGCTCTTTATGCCACACATCTTTTCACAATTTATATTTGTATATTTTAATTGTGTTTAAACATCTATGCAATATATATGTACATTTACAAAATAAATTGCATAAAACTTAATTTGTACAATCCATACTTTAGTATTGCATAATCCATATTTTAGTGAAGGTTTTTTTTTTTGGCTTTGGTACTCTATAACCCATAGCCTCCTTAAGAGAAAAACCTGTTTAAAATCTGACTCACACCATTATTCAGTGATATTTAGTGTCATTAGTGTAATAGCCCTTCTTAACCGGGCCCATTCCTGCAATTAATTTAGTTTTCACAGTTCCCATCAACTCCAACATTCATTCCAATATGGCTTCACTGCGAGATCTGAGCTTACTGAATGCCTTTTCACTTTTTCTTTCTGTGACTAGAATTGTTCTGAGAATGGCTAATTTTCTGAATGTTGTACATGTACAACAACCAACAACTCAGTCCTTTGTGAAAGAATGTGAGTTCTTTAAAACTATCTTCTCTTTCACTACAACCATTCGATTCTGCAGTAATGTAACAACTTATTTCTGAAAATACACACACCTACTTCTTATTTACACATATTGGATTTTATACCATGAATTCACCTAGTTTTAATCATGCATCATTGCCTAGTGATACAGGAAACAGAGCTCCCCCATCTTGATTGTGAACGCTAGGATCTCAATTTTTTTTTTCTTTTTAAAGTGAAGATAAGTTACTGCATTAAAAATAAATGAGGTATTTTTTGTCAGTTGATTGGACACTGAGTACACATAATAAATCACCAAGAGCATTGTATACTGGTCTACGTGCTAACCTTGAGCTGCAGTTTATCTATTGCCTGCAATTCAGGAGACAATAAGGTATTTTACCCAATCAGCTGATCAGCTGAAGGAACTCAAAAGACTGAAATGGCTTTGAAATACACAGGCTTTTAGATATCAAATTACCTCTGGAACCCTCTGCCCAGAAGTAACTCAAACAAAACCCATTTGAAATACTGCTTCAATATTCAAAAAAATCAATAATTTAAACCACAGGTTGAACATTTTTACTACTTCCACTGCAGACTGTCGTTTTTTGAAATGAAAATGCTAACGGCACCAAAGGGGAAAGCTCCGGCCAGCTGAGATATGTGTGCGCAGGCGTGGATTGGCTGGAAATGCTGGCTTACTTTTCCTCCCCCAGTTACGTTTATATAAGATCTCTTAAAATAAACAACTTTCATTTCCACCACTTGGAAAAAAAATGTTTTTCTTTGTTGCACTTGATGTTTCTGTCCCTGAGAGCTCAGCTATATCAAGACACTTCAGTGTAAACACACATGCTGAATGCAAATACTACATCCTCAGTTATGCTATTAAGTCATATTACTTTGTATGTAACAGGCACTAACATCATGGTTTTGAACACCAGTGAGCACACTGTGAACTCTTGATTAATAGACAGAAAAGCATTAATATGGGTGATGTTGTGTCCCAACATTGACAGTGGGAGCAGGAAGCAGACCAGCGCACTTTGCAAAAGCCAGACAGGTATGGACGGCCCACTTCCCATGATACCTGCTCGATTAGGCAGAGAAACAGCGGTCTGCAAAAAGATCTCTTAGAAGACATGGAACACACGTGAGTAAGAGACCTGGTAGGAATGTGAAACCTTGGACATAATTGAAGCAAGCTAGACTTGGAGGATGCTGGACACAAAATCAAGTCTCTCCTCTGCATAAATTTAACCATCAGGTATATTTTTAGCAGAGCTTGAAATATGTCACTCTCTTTCTGCAGAAACTGTTGGGTTTTTTGTCATTTAAAATCTCATTAAATCCTTGTGCTCTCTGGAACTAATTTTTTAAAATTCTGTTAAAGGAGGAATGCAAGAAACAAAAAAACACCACCCAAAAAGCAATGAAATAAACATTACAAGACAGAACTTATGTATCTACAGGTATATAACTTCCAACACACAGTAAGAACAATTTTTGTTATGGTAACAAAGCATCACTTTTAGTATTGTAGAGAGGGGAATAAGAAAGAAATTATAAGATTGATGGCCCTTGGTTTATTATTTTAATACTTTACTCTCAGATATATTCTTATTCTCTCACACATTTTTAGAGCCTTCTCTAACCATAGTGTTAAAATACAAATGAAAATGTAAATTATATTACGAGAGTAAAGTTGCTCAAGTAAAAAACTATGTATTTGTATACATACAGTATTATTGTGAAGTGAAAATTATATTTGCATTTCTGTTTCTAGAAAAAGAAATTATGATATACTACTATGAATTTTCTGGCTGATAGATTTGTTCAAGTTTAACAAAGATAAATTCAGATTTTTAGCCTAGAATAAGAAATTATGAAAATATAACCATTTAAGAAATGTAACACTCAAAATTATGCACCCCAAGAATCTGGACATGGACTCCAATATTTTGTTCTTCTTAAAAGCACAAAAACTTTCTGGATATGAAACAAAAAAATCCAAAAATGTCAACAGAGAAATTCTTCTGAGTTTGAATATATCCAGAATATTGGAAAATAAGATTTTGCTTATTTATGTGTTTGAGACCTGTGTTACCTCCATGTGAAATCACCTACTTCAGGTACTCCTGTCAGTCTTTAAAATACACCTGCTACACAAGAGCAGCAATCAACTGACCTTCTGAAAACACTGTCCTTGGCAGCAGTATAAGCTTACACAGAATAATAAAAATCCAGCAGCAATAAGAAACCCAATATTCATCCTTTCCTCAATTCCTGAGAAGTTAGGGAGGAAAAACAAGCTCTTCAAATTTGTGCTGGAGTTAAGGGATTTGGGCTGTTACAGATCACCCTGAGCAGGAGCTCCAAGCATGTGCAACAACAGTGTTCTGTGAACTGCCAGCATCTCCTTCTGCTCCATCCCAGTGCACCCAAAACAGGCAGAACAGGCTGGGGCAGTTCTGATTCCTCTGGCAGAATCCAAGCCATGAAGTTCATCACTGCTGACAATACTTGGATGGATTTAAGACCTAGTCCAATATAGCACAGGATGGCAGTAGATTAATCTTGAAATATAAAGCATGGATACTCATGGCAAAGCTTGTATTCAGAAAATGAAAGGGGTGTTGGCTTCTGGTTCCTATCTGTTGCAGCTACAGCCTGGAATGGAAGTACATTCCTCAGCCAGAAGGCCTGATAATTCTCTTGCTGTAGCCTCTGGATGTTTCCTCTAATGATCCCAGCATCACTCCTACCTTGTCTGGATTGACTTCTGCTCAGCATGCTTTCAACCATGCCCCAGTCTCCCACAAACACTGAACAATGCAATCAGCTGCTCCAGATAAATCAGCTGAGAGTTATAAAGCCGAGTTTCAACATCCTGAAAACACTTCAATCAATGTCATTTTACTGAACCGAGTTCTCTATGGCTTGATACACACATAAAATAAAAGGGTGCAAACAGGAACCCTCCTGAACTGCACAAGGAGAGAACCATCACAGGCAATAAAGCCAAACACAACACCAACACTGTGCCAACAGCGTGCTCCTCTCACTCCATTGTTTAAGCATGAGGCTTGAAAATGGACCAGGAAGATGCTTTGGGACAGACTGCATTAGGGACATTTGGGAAATGTTTCCAATTTTTATAGATTCCACAGACATACAAGATTGACCAACTGCATATGAAAAAGATTGATAGGTTTAAAGCAAATTATTTCTAAAATAAGTTGGCTATTGATGCTGTTTAACAGCAGCATTATTGCCATACATTTTTTATTACAGATTGTCATAGAGCTTTACACACATACATTTACTACACCATGTGAATTACTAGGAAACATGCTTTTCTATGTTTGTGTGATTTATTAAAACATAAATCATAATAGCATGTGCCAGAAATTTCTTTAGAAGGCTATAATAAGGTAACAATTATCCTCTGAACTCCTTTCTTTGTCTTCAGAGAATAAAATGCATTAGAACGTATCCATTTGCTGCCCCATGACAGAAAATGAAAGCAACTGTGATGGTTGCATCATACACTTTCAGTTCCTGCAGTTGGCTGGTGAAGTGAGCTTTGCTCCTGAATATGCTGTCAAAGGCAAAAACAATAGTTTCTCCAACACTTTTAGAGAATAAACCTTAAAAACAGTAAGGAAAAATTAATTTCAGAGGTTTGTTTTTATGTATGTGAAGGTGGATGTGGAAAAATTCTACATGTAAATATTAAATGTAAATTTAAAGTATATTTTATTTGAAATAAAATGGTGTACACAGGGCCTCACTATGGTTTTTATTTGGATCAATGTACTACACCTTTTTCATTTTATACAACAATTCATAGGACCTGATTCAGGGCAATTGGAGCATTTTGTTTTGTGGAAATATAAACAGAGGAGCAACATGGCACGTACTGTTGTAATTCAGAGAAGGTTTAAGGCCTTCTGGATCAGCCTGTGAGTGTTTGGAGTCCTATGTCTGATGACTGGCACAATGAGAATGTTCTTAGTGGACCATGGTTTTACTCAATTATTTTTGAAAGAAAAATCATAAACAAACATTCACTATATAGAAGATGCTACCTAAAGGTAACTATTAACAGTGCAGGTAAGTAGAAGCAGGAAGATCACATCTGCTTTATTAATGCAAAGAAAGCATAATTTAATCTCTCAAGTTTTGATTGCTTTAAAATTCTGTTTCTATGGGAGAAGAAACATATGTGGTTTAAATTTAAGAATGAAAACCAAGTTTCAGCAGCAACACAGAATTCTCTTAATTTTTCTTTTTCTTCCAGAAAGACACTGTGCCCAAACTACATACCCCAAATGCTTAGGAGTTAAAGGATGGGGATCTCTGAAACAAAGGTGATTTCCAGGAATCAAAGTGGATATTAAGTTTAACTTTCCTCAGCTGACATCAAAACATTCTTAACAAATAAGTACATATAAACATGCACACTTTCTTTGGTTTAGCTTGTGATATATAAAGAGCTATTTTTTTGTAGATTTTGCAGATGCACAAAGCAAAATTAAATCACAATGTCATGCACATCCTTGTTGTGCAACCTGATTCTGCAGGATATTTACCTCTGTAATTAACTTGAAGCAAGTCCACTTACCACATCATTTTACTGAATGAAAAATTTAAGTCGAAGAAAAGTGGTGATTGGCTGAATTTGGTGTCTGTCCTCCTGTACTGCCCAGGCTCTCTCTGCTTAATATTCCTGACCATTTCCATTGGCTTTGGGTCAGAATCTGGAATCTAGATTTTCATTGACGATATTATAGTTATGCACAGTGCGCACATATTTTACTCAGAGCACCATTATGACCTGCTCATACTCTATCATATTTAGGGATGGACACAATGCCAATTAAAGTGCATTCAGAATGCCACACATGATGGTTATGATGGCTAGCAAGCATCCTTATTAACAACTGTACCTTTTCAACAACAACATACATACAGCAGTTCCCTGGAAACAGGATCATTTTGGGACTCCACTAAAAAGATCACAATACCATAATTACTGCCATGGTCAAGTCACACAGTTTGGTGAAGTTCTGTACATGAGAATTTTGATACTCTGTGTTTATCTAAAGTTCAAACTGACTAAAAGAAAAGAGCACATGTCACTGCTTTTCTAATATTACATGCTTAAGCCTTATTTTATTTACAGCTTCCAGCAGCTCTCAGCTCAATTCCTCATTGTGCTCGCTGCCACGTAGCTGGAGAAGGCTAACAAACCCCTGCGTGTTCACATGACAACCTTTGTGCAAACGCATCCTTATTCTGTCATCTACTGGCAGCGTGCTTCCCAGTCATGTTCTCTGCCAGTCCTTACCAGTTTGCCAATTACACAAGCTGCTTCCCAGACATCAGACAAAAATTCCATAAGACTGCTGTGCGAGCGTACCCTAATTAACCATCAGCTTAATTAGACAATTTACTGTGTAATTAGCAGGCAATTAGTCAACACCTCTCAGATCTTATTGACTGCTGTGACAGCCTTCCTTAGTCTACACATTCCCATACGCTTCCACGACCATGATCCCAGCCCTATCCTGTGCAACAGCAACCCTTGCAAGGGAAGGGAAATCGTATTACATAACAAGGGAAGAGGGAGAAAAATCAATATATAGCCTGTTCATTTATTGAACTGTCTTCTAGCCAAGACTTTCTTTTCTCTAGGAGTAGAAGGTCAGCTGCTAACAAAGAAATGTTCAGCTATAACATTAGCTTATGTCTTTTTCATTTGTAATGTGGTTAAGGAATTTAATTTTTTTTCCCCTCTTATACTGCACTAAATTATCAAAGAAGTCAGACAAGCAGAAGTTAAAGAAAAAAAAAAATTTAAAACTTACTAACATACTGTAGGTTTAAATATATGGTCTAGAACAGTGAAAAGGCGCTGATAGCTACTTTTCAGACCTATAGCTTGGACTTTTAAAATTAACTTTATTAACTTAAAATTAACTGCTTCACAGTTTAAAGTAAAAGCCAAAATAAAGTATAAACTGTCAATACTCAATAATAATTCAATTGCATTAGTGTAATTCAGTAGAAATAATTTTTGAAGTAGTATCAAGTCCTCCACACAAATCTAAAGTTGTATGTCTTTATAATACAAGATGTGAGAAATTACAATTAAAGACTAATATAACATGGATATTAAGGGATTACTAAAAATGTGTGTTCCTATTTCATTTTTTTATAGACTAAAAATTGGATTTTGCAATTAGCATTGACAAGAGCTTTTTGGATCATTCTTAAAGTAGTAATTCCAAAGTTCACAGAATGGATACACTTGTGTCCTCCTGGAATCAACTCTAAAAGGATAGAGTCCCACAATCACTATTGTAATTTAAAAAATATATATATATAATTATGTATCTCAAATAATGATAAGAAATGTTATTTAGAATACACTCACATACATATTTGGATTAGTAACAGGTATTTTAGCATAAGAACCTGTCAGGTTTTTTAAACATATGGGATTTCATTCCGCTTTTGCAACAATGTCAATCAGGAGTAAATGCAATTATATCACCATGAGATTCAAAAATCAGCTCTTTGCTTTCTTAACTTCTTGTGTGGGCAAATCAGATGTTGAACACAGCCTTATCCTTTTCATCTACCAAGAGGGAACTCAAGACCTGAGATAACTCGAACACTTCAGAGAAGTGTATTGCCTGTACGCAGAAGCTACACAGTATAACCAAAAATTCCTTGAAAAGTGATTAAGCTAAACCCTGCAAACTTGTGTGTGGAAACACACGCCAGCTCAGAGATAGTTACATCATTTCAGCTAGTGCCTGTAAAATTCTTGACACGAGCTGTACAGTACCACATACACAGTCGACACCGACCTCAATCGAGTCAGTTTGGGCCCACATTTCTGCCAACATCTTGCAAGACTGCATGGTCCAGCCAGGAATCTTGGGGCAATAGCTGCTGCATGAGGTGTTTCAGGTCCCTCAGCCTGCCGTGGTACAGAGCAGAAAAGCAGCCACCCAACAGCACGGCAGCCTTGTAACGCGCCCAGCTGGAGCAGAAGCCACCGGCTGCTGCCAGGGGAGGAGGCTGCACTGGATGCTCTTCCCCAAGGCATCTGCAGCCTTGGCATGTCAGTGGGCAGAGGTGGGGTCCCCAAGTGTCACCTAGGCCTTGGCAGCCTTCAGCCACAGCAATGAATGCAGACCTCAGCAAAGATGCTGAACTATAAATCAGAGCAACTGAATCATGACAACCGCTTTTCCTTTATTCCACTTCCGTATCTCAGCAGGCCTAGACTGAGGTCTAGGTCTAGATGGTGTTCTGGATTTATTTTTATAATTAGAATGTGGAAATGAGGGAAAAATCCCCTAACTCTGACACATACACTAAACCAAATGGGGAGAGACAAAAAGGCAATGACTTGACAGAAGGGGAACTTCTGAATTCTATATTGACAAAATAAAGATTACGTTTTTTCCTGAATTACTGTGGTTAGCTACTAAAGTGCATCCTAACAATTTTTAAAAATAGGGAAGTTTATAATTTATGCTAAAACTCATAAATGTTAAGTATGGCTTTATGCTGTCTTAGGTGGGTTTTAAATATAACTATTAAGAAAAATATCCTACAATCTTTTCTAATAAATTATAAAAAACATTATTGCAACTTAAGAAAGTTAGATGCGGTTGGTTGGCACAAAACTAAAAAGTTTGCAACCAATCTGAATTGAGAATGGAAAAAATGTGAAAATTCTATATTTCAGAATTACACTTTCCAATTTTTAGCTTACATTCAAACTGCCTTTTTAGCTGAATTCCTTTCAGACAAAAAATTCCGTGAGTCATTTTCAAGATCACCAACAACCTTCCAAGGACATACAAAACAACCACAGAAAAATGTAGCTGAATGGTATTTTACACAAGTATGTTACATATTTGCTTTTTAGAATCCTGTTTATTCAGGATGTGATGTTAAAAAATGTTGAGTACTTCAGATACAGCCAACAGGACTAGCAGATCCTCAGCAGCTTCGGAAAATCATGTATGTGTGCTCTCCTTATCTCTCTCTTGATAAATATTTGCAGGTATTTTCAGATGAATGAGGTAAATAAAGCAAAATTAGTAAAGAGAAAAGCAGCTTCTCCAATATAAAAAGAAATAATGTTCTGATTTTTAACCAGTGTAAAATTTGCATCCATTTTGTTTGACTGGGTAATAGTTGAAGTATGAATAGAAATTATGTCCTCTCTTAAGTATTGGTCACTACCAGAACAACACATATTATGCTGAGAAGGAATGAACACTCCCACTTTTGGAAGCCATTTTTTATATAAAGGCTTAGGCAGAAAACCCCTCAGTACTGCAGTCTGTATGCTCTCTCAGAATTACACTTGAACTGCTCCTCATTTATGCCAATCTAAGTGAACTCTAAGTTTCATTACAATACACAACAATTTTCAGATTAAAAAATACCTTAAAGACTGATTTACAAGTCTTTTATACATAAGCTGCCTGAAATAGTCAAGCTCAAGATTAATGTTCACACTTACACTTCACATGTGTATGTGCACTCTGGCTACACTGTTTTAAACCAGACTTTAGAAGAAAAAGAAAGGAAAAAGAAACAACCCCTAAATACTGTGTAAAAAATCCCCAGATTAATAGAAACCAAATCCCTTAGACATAACTGAGAATCCTACCTGCAGCCTACCAAGAACCAGTTTTAGACATGAATCTGGTTTTACCTTTGCTGGCCAGCTTTGTGTGTAGCTCTGAGGAAGGTAAGCTTAGACTTTGTGCAACTTCCACCACAAGCTCAAGGAAAAAGGCATGAAAATTACAGCCATGCTCACTCTGCTCCTTGAGGGTGAATGGCAGAAAAAGTGATAACATGGGAAGAAAACTGCTGATCCTCTGTTTGTAAAAATCTGTCCTTTAGCACAGATGAGGCTTACTGACTCAATGTGCTACACCCCTGCATGACAGATCCCTCTGTCTTCCACTGATGAATTGTCACATTGTGCTCCACGCCTTGAGATAACAGACTTCTCCATGAGAGACTCCGTGCAGAAAAGAGACTCCCACTGCAGATGAAGTGCAGCATTTCTGTGATATTTAATGCTACAGGAAGAGTGGGACTAAACATTTCCTCAGAGGTTTAATTTTTTATCACGAACTTGTAAGAAGTTTTTCATTTCTAAAGTAGTAAATACAATCAACAGAGAGAGAGAGAAACTTTTTATGGATTGTTGCTAAACTCCTGCTTTAAAATTTCAGTTTGCTATGTTCAGCATTCAAAATATTAATTGGCCTGAACAATCAGAACTACTGATGGCAAAAACAGATTTTTAAATATTTCAAGGTGCCTCACTTGCATATTAACTGGTGTCAAGATGCACATCTGCATCAGTTGAAGGTGGGCATCTACCTGGTGCAGATGTGGTAGGAAAGGCCCTGGCTTATCAATAATGACTTGGTTAAAGCTCTCAGTCCTGGGATCTTTGGTCTCTCGCTGTGTTCGAGCTGTGCTCCATCCCTCCAGATGGATTTTCCCAGGGTGAAGATATGCCAAACTCCTGCATCACCCGGTGTATGGACTGAGGAAAAAGAATGGTTAAATGCAGTCCCTTCAAGTGCCTCAGACAGCAGTTTTGAAGCTTTTGAAGTTATTTGTATACAAAGAAGCCTCCAGCCTTCTTTAAATGGGGTCAGAGATAAGATAAAACCAAGTAGGGAGATGAGATCTGGTCCTTAAGTTGAACATATCAGAGAAATACTTTTTTTCAGGGGAAAAATGAGGAAAGTCTGTTTCCCTGCTACTTATGTGGATTCACAGAATTATTTGTTCCTTTTTAGTAGCTAAATAACACATTTTCTGTATAAAAATAAAATTGCATAACTACAGCATTTTAAGAGATAATAATTACACTCTATAGCACTTCTCTAGCACAGCCTTTTACCTCTCCTGTTAAACTTTGTTGATTTTATGCACTGATCTAAAACTACAAAAATTATGGAACAGTAAAGGTATTTCTTATTAAAATTCTTTCAGAAATATTGAACAAAATAAGGACATAAAGAGCTCCTAAGAATACTAAAACCAATAATAATAATTTTAAACCTGTAAAGCAAGAAAATAATTTAACTTAAGAGTGTTGTGTGCTAAGGAATCCCATAAAATGCTCATTTTTCTCTTCAAAAAATGTAGTTAATAAAAGTTGTCTAATGCTGTTTAGTAGAAAGGCAAACAGTCCCTTTTATATTTGACATTAACAATCTGATCATTTGTCTCCCCAAAGAAAGCCCATACAGCTTTCATACAGACCACACAATAAAGAATAGTAATATTTCTGTTTACTGAGATATCAACTGGCATTTCGTTGCAAGTCAATGGTCTATCTTTGCTACAGCATACTAGACCTCAATCTGGCATCTACAAATGTCAAGAGTATAAAAAAAAATTATAGGATGGAAATCAAAAGCATGTTCTAAATTCCTAAAAACCAAACAAAGTTCACCTAGACATATTTGCTGCAGGAATCAGTACAATATTCAGCTGTCAATCTTGAAAAACAATGAGAGAGCGATGCTGTCAGTAGGACAGGATAATAACATTTCAAGCAGATGTTCAGGCGGGGCTCTAATTCTCACTGAACTCCCTTGGTAAGCATTTAATTTCTTTATCATATGCAAGCTAGGCAAATTGTACTTCATCAAAACTGTATTGTGAAATATTAATATTTCATATTATAGCAAAACTCCATAGAATAACCTTTGTCATATTAAGAACATCAGAATTTCAAATGTCATGGTTCTGCATTTTAATGCATCTTAAATAGCTTTTTGGCTTGGCACCATAAATTATAACTAGTTTAATCTAAATTACTACGCTGTAATATCATACAAAAATATACATTTTGTAATACAGATTCACTTCTGTGAAATACTAATGTTATGGAAAACAATGCATCATTGTACCATGATTTTTTTACCACCTTCAATTATGGAGCGAGGTGCACACAGTGCAAATGTACAGAGACAGAACTAGCTGGAACCTGAATATGTATATTGTAATAACAGCACACAGAAATGCAATATATACTGGGCAAATTAATTAATTCTCTGCTAGCAATCATTTTTATTTAGAAATGGTTCTGAAAATGTGTTGTAAATCTACATCTGTAAACTTCATAAACATATATTATGGCTAGAAAGTTTCCTCTGCTATGGTTTAGATCAAATTTAATCTAGTTTTAATTGTAATTTTGTTTTTAAAATCATCCACACAACTTGCTCCATACGTAATGAAAAAAATTAAAGATTAAAAATGAAGTAAGTCTGCATGTGATTTCTGCTGGTTCTCATAATAAAGGCAACTGTTTCTGCATTATTGAAAGCGACAGCATCACAAATCAATGCATGTCACAACAAAATAAAGACAGATGTATCTGATTAATCAGAATTAAATCTTAGAAGTGAAGGAAGCATCTAAAAATCAAAGCAAACATTTCTGCTAACTCAGTTGTTTTTTCATCTTTCTAAACAGCCTGTACAATGCAGTGAGAGAACAACAAAGCCTGAATTCAGCTGATAAAACCCTAATTTCTGCTATAAACTCCTCACTATGGTAGTGAATATGGCATAGGGACATACACACCTCACATAACCTTTGACTTATTTTGATACTATGTTTATACAAACTTTCTGATTACAGGTTTCAATGCAAATTTTGTGTTCTAAACAATACTCACTAATAAATTCTTAGTAAATAAACCAGCTCCACATAACACTTCTCCTAAAACCCTCCCACTCACAGTTATGTGTCTAATTAACGCAGAATCTGTCATTCTGCATGTAGTTTTCTGTTCATTTCAGCTCTAAAAGAGGTAGAAATTAGTATACATTTATTGTGGGCTCTGATATGGAGCTCCCCCATTTCCCTTCAGTACCTTGCAAACAGAATTTACAAATAATATGTTGCATACAGTTATCTGAACAAGACAGAAATACTGTTTGAACCAACAGAACAATGACCTATTGATCCTACAGTCAAAAAGGGAAGACATGAATGTAGAAAAAGGTGTGTGAAGGGACACTTCTATTCTGCTACCATTTGTCTTTCCTAGTGATTGCCCATTTCAAAAGCAGTTACTCCCTTTTCTGGAAGAAATCAAATCTAGTTGACACTAAAGCAGCTGTGCAAAGATGTTTAATTTAGTAAATAAAATTCTACAAGTCACTATCTCCCTCACAGATAGCAACAGACACATACAGGTACAGTCCCCTACGATTAATATTTGCTCAACACTATAATTAGAAGGAATTTCAGCTATTTCTTACGTTAGCTTTTTGTAGGTTTCAACAGTAGTACGGTAGCATGCAAGAACAAACTTTGCTGAACCACTTGCAGTGGAAATGCTCACCCTACAAACAGAAAATGCTACAAAAGGCTGTCATGAAGACAATTATGAGCAAGGTGTGAGTGGGTGTTTAGAAAGGGAAGGAGCACGGCAGGAAACAGCGTGCTCTGTGCTAACTCCCTCTGGGCAGCATGTGAAGCTTTCAAGGTGAGGCCATGACACATGAGGATTAGAAAGAGTAAGGGAGTAAATTACGGTCCAGAGGCTGAACTGCTACCCAACAGCTCCTCTGTGCAAGGCAGTAGGGCCTCTCATGGGCTGCAGGGATCCCTGGCCTTGTGTTTTAGAAGAGCTTTCTGTGCTAGATGATGAAAGAGAGAAAAGGAGAAGTAGCTCATATGAAATAAATCCTGTGTCTTATGAGAATTACAGCTCTCCAGCCTGAGTCCTTTCTATCTCTGTCCTTGGATCCCCTTTCTCCAAGATTTATCATGTTTTTCTCTCTGACCTTATTCCATCACACTGTAGTTAATGTATGGAAATTTGTGATTGGGCTGTACATGCTTTTCACCGCCTATATGTCACTCATATTTAGCCTGCATCAGTCACTTTTGCTGAAGTGCCAAAGGATGCCCATGGTAAACAGGGAATTCACTGGTTTCCCCTATCAGTGTCTGAACACAGTGGCAAATTCAGTCATTGGTTTTGGAAAAGGGGGGAATTTCTGCTGCTGCTAAATTCCCCATGGCCACACAGTCAGGTCATGCTTGGCAAATCAGAAGGAACCCCATCATTTAAGCCTTACCAAGACAGACAAAATGAGGAGATGAGGGAAGAACACTGAATCCTACTTGCACCACAAACAATCAAGGCTGAAGTGGAAAAGCTTCAGCTGCCAAAAACTGTGTCTAGCAAGCTCTCTCCCTTCCCAGAAGCTCTTCCACTCTTGGGAACTGTACTGTCTGGGGAGCTGCTCCTCCTCCCAACAGCTCCAAAGGCTTAGATCAGGAAATCTTCGCTCTTGATCCTGCTGTGTAGCTTGCTTTGACTGGGCAGGACAGCTCAGTGTGAAATCCCCACTGTTGGTACCACAGCCCAAGCGAGCATTCTGCTCCCTGCACAAGATTTATGTATACATAATCAGAAGTTAAAAAAAAAAAAAAAAAAGTTAGCACATTATGGCAACCTGTAATATTCCAAACTCTATACCAAAAAATTGTTCTAGCAGTAAGTTAACAAGAGCCGTCTTTCCATAATATTCAGTTCACATAAGAACTGCTGTACTTTACTGAGCCTTTCTTCCCATTTGAAATAGGGTTTTTTTAAGTATTAAGTACCATGTTACTCTGATAAATAAAAGCAATTTTGCTTCTGCAGCACTTCTCAGCCAAGCACCTCAAATCATGCCACAAATACACCTGTGGGAAGTGCAGTACTAGGAAGAATACAATAACAGAAATCCTAGGCAGCACTTGGGTGGGACACTGTTCTACTAGACACAACACAATTCAAGAGTTTAAGCACAGAGTAATGTTTCCTGCTGAATATTAGAAGGAAGCTTAAGCAGAAATAATAATCATTGAACTAGAACTCACTGGATAGCACTTTTCTGAATGTATTTACTTAAATAATACCTGCAATATCTTACTGCAACAAATACTTAAAAAAAATCTCGAAAGATCTTCATGTGAGTCACACCTCCAGAGCATGGCATCCAGTGGAACACTTCACAGTCGCCATTTCAGAAATGACTCAGAGTCTGCTGCTTAGTATAGCACCAACATCACTTCCTACAACATGCATGTCTTTCCTCCTGAACTCCCACCCAAGCTGGAACTCAGCCTGTGTCTGTTTAGCTCTCGAGATGCACAGTAATCAGTGTGCAGTCTGGCAGGACTGCCAGCATACCAGCAATAAAACTGATAAAAAAATAAGTCTCAGTACTTGCTATGGGTTGCCTGTAGCCTAGGCACTGAATAATTACAGCTGATGGTATGTTATACATGTAAGTCAGTTGTAAAAACAATTGAATGACATTTATGTCCTAAAAAGTGTTTTAATAAGAAGCCCCGTGAAGTAGATTGGAATCTCCACTACAATCTAGACAAACACGTACTTCCTCAGGGCTATTTCAGGTGTAAGTGGCAGCAGAATCCCGCCTGACATACTTTACAGTATTCTGCAGCAATACAGCATTTTGTCCTTAGACCTTCCTTATACCAGAGGGGCACCCACTACAGTTAATTCACTTATGGTGCTTACCAATGGAAAGGTGGCAGAGAAACAAATCCACCTTTTCTCTTTTGCTCCATCCATCAGTACCCTTGTACATCCCCACTCTAAACCAAGAATAAAAGGCCCTAGTATCGAAATTCAAAAGCTTTTTTCAGCCCACACTAGTGTTTGTTACTGATTAACAATACATTGCTACTCACACTGTTACTCAGGCCTGTGTTCAAGGATTCACCTTTGCTTTTCTTCCTCCCTCCATAAGTCAAACCATATCAGCCCAAAACCTGTTTCTTTTCTCTGTGATCTGTTTATCAGAGCTGTTATTTTCTTTCAATGTCTAAACTTCTTGCTCGGTCTCACTTCACCTTTTTGAATGTAGCAACAAGAACTTGGCAATTCTCCTGAATTCAAACAAGCAACTACACACTTAAAACTACACCAAATGCCTTTTTTAAGTTGCCACACTGAGCCATAGCCTTCAAGACTTAATTCTAACTCCTTCCTCCTCCACTACATGTTACTGAAGGTTGATGTCACTGTGCTCTTCTCTCCGTAGGGTTGGTTTCATGTTGCCTCCATCTATCTGTTCTACTACCCACCCAGCCTCCTCCTTGCAGCCACATTATCACATTGCAACTGCACCTCCAGCTCAATGGCTTATCTTGGCAGCCTCTGGCACAGAATCTGCCTTTCATGAGCTATGTGACAAAGCTGTTACTCATTCCCTTTACATTCTGATCCTTCACAGAAAACATTTTCACTTTGGTATTTAAAACATGGATTTTTTTCACTTAATAATTGACTAATATTAAAAGTTGGGGCAATAAAAGGACAGAATGTAACAACAAACAACCAGAAATTGTGTCACTGCACCATGGAAAGCTCACAGAAGAGCTGAACTACACAATGTATCATACCCTTCCCTGCTATCTTTATGCCAGTCGGCTGTAACAGAGCCATTCCCCAAAGATTAAGATTTTTCAATTATACAAAGACGTGGTTACATGCAAAATACACATTAAGCTATTTCCTCACCTTATCCAGGGAGAATGTTTTAGTGACAGCAAAGCCCCATCCAGCTTCAAATGCTCTTCGAATCATTGGAGAACTAGTAGCAGGGGTTGCACTGGCAAGGCCAAAAGGATTTGGAAAAGTCAGTCCAGCCATTTCTACACTGATATCCACTAAATCTATAGGAGTGTAGAAGAGAGGTAGTTCTGGAACTGTAGAAACTGCAACACCATATAAGGACTGTAAAAAAAAAACAAAAAACCAACACTAAACCACAGATTTTTCTATTTTTATACAATTTATTATTAGTCCTTATAAGGGAATAATTAATATATAATAACCCAAAGTTTAAATATTCTACTTTGTATTCAGAATTACAAATCAGCAAAACATGCAAACACTCACCTATGTAACATCTTCAGCCCAAACAGTCTTCATGCTGAAATACTATGCTATGCTGGAAATAACTGAATGACAGTAACACAAATAATGAAGAAACAGCTACTTTATATCTTGTACTGATAAGCCTGGTTCAGTCCAAATGTTTGTTCAGCCTTTCTGAAGAGCCACCTCTGCTCCCTACAGCAGTCAGTAACAGTGAGACTGCAAAAACCCAGGCTATGCGGATGGACCCTTTCTAGTTCTCTTCTCAGGTGCTGATCTATAAAAAGTATATGAAGTTGTGAAAAATGAGGGAAAGCATCACATGGAGGATCACTCAGCCCTGATTCCTTTTATTCTTTTATTTTTGCTCCACCTTGAAGGATTTTATATAGCTTCCACAATGGCACACCTATGAAAAACTAATACTGGGTTATATTTAATTGCAGTAGTAGGAATATACTATGAATAGTTTTTCAAGACTGAAAAAAGTTAGAGTCTGATTGCCATCAAAAACATCATACACACTATGGCTGTGCCACCACAGTCACTTTTGTTTTCATTTGAAAAGGATTCAGTGGCTGTGAGGCATCTAATAATATAAAAATTGTAGAGAGAAAAGCTTTTTCCATGTATGGGTACTGAACAGCCTCCCAATCAGTCTGTCGTGGGTAGAATTTAAATCTTTGTTCACTCAAATGGTTGACTCAATAAAATCACAAAGAAATAAAGCAGGAACTTCCAACACAGAGAAGCCCTACACTCTAATTAAAGTAACAGCTAAGAGCACAGCAGTTTCTTCTATCTTTAAAAAGATTTTTTCAGCAGGACAAAAAGAACCAGTACTTGAAGTTTGGAGAAGATTTTCTGTAGCAGAATAAAAACCTCAGCCACTCAGGAATTCCTGCCTTTTGGGGATTTGGATTTTTTTAAGGAACTTACTTAATCAAATTTTACCTGTGAAAACTGATAAGCACAGATGGGATGAGGAATTTTTTTGTCTGTTTTAGTGCTTTTTGCTTCCTAGGCTGGCTTAAAGCCTGAGAGTTTGCACCTGTTTGGTTTTGGGATTGTGTGGATTCCACTCATACTATTCTGACCCCAAATCTTTGAATCTTCAGACAAAGATTTTGGGGCCAAAATTTCTGATGGCTTAAAGCATTGAAAGTAGTGGAATTGTCCCAGACTAATGATGCAAACCTGAATGGGTCACTAATGGTGGGCATTTTGAGAAAAGCTGATTTCTAAACATCCCTAGCACTTGGGACCAAACTCGCCTCAGTATCATGACCTCTCCCAGCTGGAGGCCAATGCAGTTACACTTTATAAAAAGCCAAACATGACTCCTTTCTTCCTTCCTGAATGCTCACTGCTTTCTCCATGTCATACTCCACAGTGCTATTTTTCTACACCAGGAGAATCTGAGTTCCTCAAAAACCAAACAGCCTGGCATTCTACATCACAAAAGCTTTTGTTAACTGGCAAATAACAAAAAGAGGGAGGGAAAAATGAAAGAAAGTATTGTCTTTTTATCACCTTAAGTTTGATTTTGTCTTTTTAACTTTTTTCTTTTTTTTTTTTTTTTTAGCTTTTCTTAATTAATATTTTAACTGCAAAATGTTGTTTGCAGTGCCAAACCAGAAAATCCTGGATCACACAATTCAAATTAAAGCATTTTTTAAATGCCAGCTTTTGTCTCCTACATATCTGAAAGTGGAGAAATCTGCTGAAATCAACACTGATATACTGAACTCTTACAAAAAAGTCTTTGATTTTCATTCTGTAAGAATGACATCAAAGAAAGACTTAAGGAAAATCGGTCAACTTCACTCTTTGTGTACATGTGCACAATAAACCAAATTTTCTACTTTGAATTATTCTGTCATTCAGAATTCTTCAAATGTTCTCTGTGAATACATTTCAGTCTGAGGATTGATAACAAACTACTCATAGCTTGTACAGCTGTGTCATTTGCAGTACACAAATAGGCAGAGAGTGCCGAATATGAAGCTCAAGTTCCATTGTACTGTTTCTTTGCCCAAGTAGGACAATTAAATCTCTAAAAGTTGTTCCCACCTAAAATGAATGCTGCTTGAAAGTGATTCTTAGTGACCTTTCCGTGGTAGAATAGAAAATATATCCTATACATAACAAAAAAGCACCAAAGCAGTGACAGACTTTTGAAGCACATGGTTGAAAATAACCCATGCAGGAACAGGCCTTGCCTTCTGCATGCCACCATTCAAACCAGTCTAAAGACACTTACCAAACCATATATAGGGGCCCATCTTTCCTGCCTTCCCTTCAGAACCACAAAGAATTCCACCCACATGCACCCAGACCCCACAAAATGTGCCTAATGGTTTGCTAATGATGAAGTGACCCAAACAGAGGTGGCAGGGGGAGAAATATCAAAGGTTTCAATGGAATAAACCAAGTATCTAAAGACACACAGGGGCAGGATGCAGCTGAAGGTTTAGTAGTCAGTGGCAACACATCTTTGGAGATTTATTTCCCTGCTTCCCCTCCTTCCTATCATTTCCTTATTTGCTCTATTTTTTTTGCTGTTTCTTTCCTTTCAGCACAATGCTTATAAAATAAATATATTTTATAAACCTTGATGCATTGTTTTCTACAAAGCAAAATTTTTGGCAAACAAAAATGTTGTATAGCTTCCTGAAAGTGAAATCATCTTTATAATGAAGGATTTCCCTGACATTGAACAAACAAATAGGAAAAGAAAGCCTGCAGGCAAGAGTTTATTTATAATAACTCTTCCCTTGATTTTCAGAAGTAGAGGACAAAAAGTGTGACCCATTCTTCCTCTTAATTTGATGCCAACCAGCTGAGCTAACAATATTGCAATCATGACAATTTTTTGGAGACCACAACAGGGTGGTGAAAAATCCCCAGCACATTGCAAGCAGTGGCTCTACCTTACCCTAACCAGGACTTGGCCTGAAGGCAAAAGCACACGAGCTGCAGTGCAGGCCTGAGAGACAGGAACTCAGCTTTAGACCCAATACAATTTTTGACATTAATTTTCTTTAGACAGAGAAAATTCCTAACCAGAGCGATATGGTCTAACTGCATTTTCTTGCCTTTAACAAAGACAGACTGTGAAAGCAAGTAGTTGTATTACTGTTATTTTTCACAGAGAGCCTTCTCCACAAGTCCTACTGCCTGGAATTTTCCTGAATACTTCCATCCTACTCTGGCATTATTCGTTTTCAAGTCTGATCTTAAAACATGTATTTTCTCCCTTGCTTCTGCTATCCTCTCTCCAATTATCCATTAATTAATTGTGGTAAATATGTTTATATTACTTCATACAATGTCTGAATGGTTGTGGTTGGAAGGACACCTGGGGAATACCTCGTCCAACCTCCTTGTTCAAAGCAGTCAGCTACAGCAGGTTTGCTCAGGGCTCTGTCCACTTTGACAGAGATTTTCTAAGCTCCTTCCTGGCTTTCTGTAACAGACATATTGCTCATTCAGAGGCAAACAACTAAATTACCAGGCTTCCTGAACATGCCTTTAATTCACCTTTTTTGCAAATGGTGCCTTATTGCTGCGTGCTAGCATTTCATACGTTGTTCTAGCTAAACAAAGGGACATTAATTTTTTTCCCTGCAGTTGTCCTGAAAAGAAACAGACAACATAACTAATGGCTTCAAATTCAAGCTTCCTGGAAATCTCTCAGTTCTGGTTTTGATTATGAAATAATGTATATTCATGCATGCTCAAGGAATATATGAGAATGGTCAATCTTGATAAACAATCAACACTATACTCTTCAGATACAAAGCCCATATATTTTCTGACAGCATAGGTAAAGGAAAAATAGAAAATACACAATCATGTTTTAAAATAACACTGTAATGTGCCCAAAATTCATCTTGAATAATGTCTTAGTGAAGTGCAATTTGTATCAGCTGGGATCCAAACCTGTATTCTCTAAATGTATCATGTACATTTCAGTCTAGGAAAAATATAAAAGAATATAACTTCCACACTGGAAGGTTACAATAAAGAAGAAAATAGATTTAAATAAATGAAAACTTACTGTGATTTAGAAAAAAAACCTCACTTTAAAAGAGGGATTTTAGTGAGAAGAAGATGGCAGCTTGACTATCATATATGGGAAAATAGCCCACAGGTAGGTGTATGAATAGAGCAGGAGTGAAGCATTAAGACTGCCACAGTCATCCAGTAAGAAAATACTGTAAATGTCTTTGCTTTCAAGATAGGCACAGAAAATTAAAAGTTAGTCCTGCAGAAATTGTGAGTTACCCTGAATATAACTATTATACTACTAAATCCATTCACTGATCAAAAAAAAATGAATGGTAACTGAGGCCTAGAAGAGAACAGCAGCCTGTATTGCTTCTGCACAGGATCATAAAGTCACTGTCAGACAAAAGCAAAGGCTTACAATATCCAAACTAAATAAATCACTAAGATTATTTAATTGAAATTTTTACGTCATTCACAGAATATCAAGAGGTTGAATTGTGAGAAAATGTGAGTAGTAGAAAGTTGCATGAATTGGGCTGATTCTGTTTGGATCTCTAAAGTCTTGCAAGGAACAGTTCTAGGAAGACTGACTGTATTTCCTAACAGGTTCTACTACAGCTATCCTTAGTTAGGCTCTGACCGGTCATGTTTATAGAAACTAACCTGACACAGCTGCAGGCAACAATTTTTGAGATGAACCTATGCCTCATATAGTGGGAGGAATATGTTAAGAGGCAGGAGATATTTAGGCAACTAATGATGGAAAGTTTCCAGCATAAGAGCAGCCAAGAAGCTTCTGTAAATAACTCTCAGTACTGAACATAAGGCATTTCTGCTGAAGAGTCCTGGAGTCTGGATCTCACGCCTGACTTGACCACGTGCCAGAGCTTGCAGTGACTGGAGTTTCAGGGCACATATCAGCCCCATCTGTTCGCTTAGCCTTTTGCCTGGAGTAGGTTGGGATACAAGCAGCGTGCTGTTAAAACACTGCATTCTGCAAGCAGTCAGGATGGTGGGTTTGAGTTACACTCTTTGACATTGTCTTGTATCAGTTGAGAAATCCTATGGAATAGTTTTATTTTGATGAAGACTGACTGCATCGTTTATAGATCCTGGTGCTGCAATAGTTGGTGATTTTGGAAATGGCTACCTACTCCTTAACTGAAACATAGACAGTATCAATGCATTTATTTAAAATTTTATGTGTACTTGATTCAAACACTCAGTTCACAGCATGGTTGCCTGCTTTAGAATCTCACAGCAGAGAGAAAGTAAGGTGGTGTGTAAGGGTGTTTCTTCATTTGCTTTTGGAAGTTTCCAGAATACAGTTCAGCTGTGAACTGAATGCATGTGCACACACATGAGCACAAAGGCAGGCACACCTGCACACACCTGTCCCTATAAACAGTAGGGCAACACAATCCTTCTCTTACCCTTCTCAAAACAGCTGCTTTAAAAACAAACTCCTCCAGTCACTAAAATTTCTACCAGGTCCAAACACTGGTGAAGTAAATTGCCAAATTACAGCATTTTGCACCACAGCAACCAGATTTTACAAGGGCTGCACATCCAAATAAATGCCCTTGGGCAACCCATTCATCTAACAGCTGGAAAGGTGACACTTGCCATTTGGAAACTTTCCTGTGAAGATTGCTGTAAGGCTTTCCCATTAGCTTCCTGGTGAGACTGTAAGGTTGAATAAGCTGCCTTGAAACCTGCAAAGGGTAACAGAAATGCTCTAATATCACAAGTCTGCTTGATTTAAAATTCTAATTCTCAAGCCATGACTATTCAGATTTTTTCCAAAGTATTAAATACATTCCAGGGGGGGAGAAGCTTTAAGGAGGAAGCAACATGATACAGGAGGGTTTTATAAATGATGTCTGTATTTTAAGAGGCTGAATAAGAAGACAAAAAGGAGAAGATACCTTCTCTCCCCTACAACAGTTAGACAAAATCACTGTGCATTGAGAAATTAAGCAAGCAGGCCAGGGATTAAAGATGTTTCACACTCAGCATTTTCATAGGGTCTAAGAAGGCAGGACACAAACAGTGCTTTAGAAAAAGTGCGAAAAAATATGCACAGATACTAACAACAAGCTTTCAGTTGAAGTATTTTTAGGAAGTGAAATCAGACCCCAACAGCATGAAATTGCACAAACATGCAATCAGAGAGGCTTTGAGCAGATGGATGGGGGAGAAAGACATTGAGCTGTTACAGTCCCAACTTCAGTTGTTCAAATCTCTTTATGTGGGAGAATGAATCATGTATCATGTTTCTTAAAACTTCCCTGCACTACGAACACACTTTTTGTCATCTGGTTCTCCAGGCTGTGTCTCTGTCTCAGGAGATTTCTTTTCAGCTCCTCTAGATTTTGTGCTCTTATACTAGAAAAATTAGGGTGGAGTCAGCAACATGCGAGGAGAACCAAAGGGAGACATGTGGGTTACCAGGTTTTACAAGTCTGTACATCTTACATTTCTCAGGTAAATTCTACTTTTCATTATTTGCCTCTGTGCATTCATTGTTTAGTTTTTATCAAGCTCTTGTATCCAGATTATCAGCCTCATCAGAGCAAACTTGGGTTCCAGTGTAGGTAACCTGAGCGTTCTGTAAACTGTTAGTAAACTAAAAATACCTTCCCCAGGTAACAACATTGGCAGTAGTTAATTTTTACTTTATGCACTACTCGAATATTTTACTTTTTAATACTTATGGAGCTCATTCCTTTTCCCCAACTACCCAATTAGGGCTTCTGCTCGCAGTGTCTGTTGTGCAGGGAGGCTTACTACCCTTGAGTGGAATTCAGAACTGGGGCCAAGAAAATGTTGCTTGAATTTTAGCGTTAAGATAATGTAAGAAAGCTGAACTCATCTACCCAAATGCTAATATGTGATCCAAGCTGAATGAATGTATAATGTTCTAACCACCAGATAATCTAAGTATTAGTTTCTCAAAATTCATATAATTAATCAAAACCACAATGTAATTATTTTTAGAAGCATCTAAAAGCAGATAAAACTGGGAAAGAGAAAAATACTTTTGAAGAAGTCACCTGGATGTATCTGTGCATGTACCAGGAAGCTTGCTTGCCATCGTTCACGGATTCCACCGTAGTGTTGGCAACACCAGCAACGTCACCCCCTGCAAACACCCAGGGCTCACTTGTTTGCATCGTTTCTGGGTCTACTTCAGGGAGACCCCATCTGTTAAACTTGATAGGTGCCATGGCCTCTCTGACTGCAATTAAATAAATGACAAATATGTTAATAAAATAAAGAAAAACCTGATGCTAAAATATGTCAAATATATGCTGATAACAATAAGAAAATCTAATGCTGAGAAAGGTATCTCTCATTGAAGTCAAAGCCATCCTGACTTAATATTCAAACTCAGAACATCCTGGAAGAAAGGCTTGCTTCAAAACTTGTTACACATACTAAGAATAAAACCATAATTAAAATTAAATGGTACAAGAAGAAAATATACTTTGTATCTTTTTCACAATTTCTGATTTTTTTTTAGAGCATGAATTAAGAGATCTTAATATTTTTCATGCTGTTAGAAAACAGCACATGAAATATTATTGTCCTCCAAATAATGTAGATGTGAAAATAAAATATATTTTTATACTGCATGGCATTATATGTATGTCACCAAATACACATAAATGCTCAGAAAAATATTTTCTTAGTATTTTTTAAATTACTATATTCTCAAGACACTTCAAAGTAGCTTCATTAAGAGAATAATCTTTTCAATAAATATTTTTAGCCAATTTTGATGGCATCTATCAAACTAGGGGGGGCTATATAGCTTTGTCTGCAGTAACTGAACATTCTGGAAAAAAATGCAGCTTAAACTTGCAATGTCCCTCAGGGACATACCACTGGTAGATGCAGATTGCCAAGGCAAATTAAACTGATGTAGTTGCACTGCCATAAATGTAAAAGAGAAACCTGCCAGTTTAAGATGAAGATTTCTCCAACAGAAAGGGCAAAGTCATGGTACTGTCCCAGCACACACCTCAGTACAGAGCAAGCTTCACTCACAGCTTCCCCACACATCACACTGACGGGATTCTCATCCAAGGCTCTGTGTGTCCTTTCAACTAAAAATCATCTATCAGAAGTGCATTTCAAAGTGGAGGCTATGTATAATCAGGGGCAGAATAATTAAACGAGAAGCAAGGCATGAACATTGTCACCTATTTGTCCCACCTACTCTCTCCTCCTCAACCTTGGTATTTACAAATATATCCAGAGGACTCAAATTCAAAGGAATTTTTTGCAACTTGTTCAGAAGCACGAGTCAGAGAAGACAGTTCTGAGCTGAAAGACTATAGCAGATTTTCTATCAGAAGTATTTAATTTATCCACAAGACCTATTGCTTGCATAGTCTCTCCTACCTGGCACATACATGTGGCTTAAGCTGACAAAAGTAATATTTGGGTAGCAACAAACTCAAAAACTTCAGAAATTATTTCCTGTAAAAATATCTAAATTACAGAAAGATCACATGGAACACAACCTTCAGACTGAGACATTTTTCATCTGGAAAATGAGAGGTTTGGTTTGTTTGGGTTTGGGCTTTTTCTGTTTGTGTGGGTTTTTTTAAAGGAAAGAGTTGGCTGATAGCAGTTTTATCAAAAATCCTTCAGAAATCAATACATTAACTTTCTCTTTGTGCCTCAGACTGTCTATACTTCAAGAAAGCTCTTGAACATCTTATATTTGTTATATATAGGATAACTTATTGCATGCAGTGGTACCATCTCAGCATGCAGTCTAGACAGCTCTCACAAGTTAAATATGTACAGGCTTGTAAAGACATGTTTGGAAAAAAACCCAGGAAAACTTGGTACTGCAGGATTTGGTAGGGGGGATTTAATAGACGACTTCTGTCTGAGACAGGACTGAACCACAGTAAAGGTGTCTGAGGACAACATGTTGTCAAAAATGTAGTTTTCCAAAAGAAATGATGTAAAACTGGAAGTTCTGACTACTTATTTCATCTTGTGGAAAAATAGGGTATTACCTCTGTTATCCTGTATCTATTACATTTCTCAAATCTCTTTGAATTGCTTTGTTCTAAAATAGCTGTCTGGACATAATTATACCAAAAGCTTTTTGAGTGTGAAGAATGCCCAACATATCTTCACCTGAAACATCTCTCCAGGCCTGGGGATTCGTCTGCCTGATCAGTATTTTTAAAATTGAAAAAGAACATTTCCCTGGTGGCAAGGCTGACAGATATCCAACTGCTACTTCTTTCTTTCTTAAAATCTCCAAGATTTAGGTGATATTAAAAAAAGGGCATGGTTCCAAAGCATTTTATATGGGCTCCTAGCATCCTCACGATTTGGATCTGATACCTGGTGCAAGTGGGAGGCTGAAGGGACCACCTCCTAGACCACCTGCACAAAGAAGGGGAGAACTTTCATCTACAGAAAGGGAAGTCTCTCCTCTGCCCCTGCGAGGGTGAGAGAGAGCCCAAGAGCCAAATGTGAGCTTAAGCTATTGGTTCTCTGAACTGGTGTTTGACACTCAACAACCAGCAAATTAGATATTTAATGTTTGCTGTATCATTTGGGACAGAGGTAAAGAGTATCTTTAAAAACCTTCACCCTCTCAGTTTCAGCCTTCAAAGTTTAAAAGTAACATCTTTTCTCTTGAAGAATCAAACTGCAATCCTGTGTTTTGCTGCCATCTCCTCCCCAGCCTAGTGAGATACTATATATCATTTGAAAAGATTCTTCTGGATGAAAGACAATATACAATTTAATTATTCTACTGCTATCAAGTGATGCTAACACAAATAACACCAAACAAAAGGACAGTGCTGAATGTATTTTCCAAATTCGCTATATTCACAGAGCAAACAAACACAAATGGAAACACAGCAGCAAATTATAGCATTTTGCAAAAACAATATTAAAATATAAGTGAATACAGAAAAAATATTTTAATTAACAAAACAAATCAAATGGAAAAGATTCCCCAAATAAAGCTTTAAAAGTGAGTCTCTGTGTGACTGCCATGACTAATTATGCATCTATGTAATGTGTGTTCAATTTGGGCTTATTTAAATAGCAGAAATGCTCATTAGCTGCAGTATATCTGTGAAGCTTCAATAAACAGTTTAATGGTTTTTATGTTTAACCAATTTTGTAAGTTCCTATAATTTTAGCTTTAGTAGCTCATTAATGTTATTTTTGATATCCATCTTACAGAATTCCTTTAAAGTGAATAGTAGCATTACATCTGAAAAATACAAATATACTGTAACTTTTTTTAATCTAAAATGTATAACTGCAGCTGTCACACACAAAAACAGATTAACTGCTGACATTGCCCAGTCTAAATGCCCAGCAAATAAAGAAAGACACAGCCATGCCTACTCCACTGCTGTCCTGAACAGGATTAAAAAGTGGTTTGACTGGATCAAGTTGAGTCCAGTTACAGTGGGAGAAGGTCCTGTTGCAAGCTGCTACTGACTTTGTTTTCTGTCTGGCACCAGCAAGCAGAAGTGTCTGATGTCTATCAACTCTAAGGGCAGAATTTCTAGGCTTTAGAAATCATCATGAAGCCACTTTTGGATATGGGAATGGATATTGGGAATGGGTAACTGGAACTGCTGCACCCAGACTAGCTCAGTAAACCTATTTGTAGAGAAAAATATTATTCCAAATGACTCAGCAGGAAAACTCCTACCTATTTCAGTGAACGTATACAAATTTCAGTTTTATATAACAATTGTTTTACAAATCTGGTGACTCAAAGCCTGTTGGTGTGAGGCAGATGCTGTGCTAGCAAGAAGATGCCAGGGCATTCCCAGCTGCGGCATCACAGCCTCTCTTCCTCCCATTTACTCTTTCATTAGATAGTCAAGACGCCAGTATTCTGAGGTCAAAATTACTCAGTTGTCTGAGCAGGTTCTATGAAGAAACTCAACAGTCCTTCCAAGTTCCAGACCTCCTGGTTTCTGTGCCATTTGGAGTTCTATATCTGATCAAAGGAAAACTAAAATCTTTTTCACTTATGAGGTCAGAGCTCTGCAAACTCTTTTTTCCTTTGTTCCTTAGCAAATTTCTCTCAAACTGTAGAAATAAAAATTAACTATGAGTGGGTTCAAGTATAAAATTGTAAACAACTTGGGAAAAGTTATCTTTACTGTATGTTGAACTGTTCCAGGGAAGCAGTAAGCCTAGGATTTGCTGCTGCAGTTTCCAAGAAAGATAACAGTTGTACTAAAAGTAAAAGCAAAATATCTGAAAGTTGTGACTGATTCCTGGAATTATGAAATAAAGTTTTGCCCTTCAGTCACGATGCAGTAGCTAGCTACTACCAACATTTTCATTAAACATATTTTGGTTCACAAATAACTTGCTATTTCTGTGATTTTTTTTACAAAGGCGGTACTTGGATTTTGCTCAGATATTTTTTCATTTCTCTTTATTGCTGTTCCAAGAAAATAAAATAGACATTATCATGCTAAGATTCAGTGTTCTGGTTACATGGGAATTCTTCCTCTTTACTGCTGCCTGCTAAACAGAGTATCAAACTAAACTTAGGTTGCCAGTCCCCTATCCTGGCTTAGTT
The DNA here is from genome assembly GCF_049639895.1 of Pseudopodoces humilis. Classification (NCBI taxonomy): domain Eukaryota; kingdom Metazoa; phylum Chordata; class Aves; order Passeriformes; family Paridae; genus Pseudopodoces; species Pseudopodoces humilis. The sequence goes on along the minus strand of NC_142209.1, from coordinate 13,787,775 downwards.
CTTTGTTCTGCACTGAATTTTGTAGTGCATTTTGAGCACTATTGTCCATCCTTTCTCCATGGTTCTCCTTGGAAATTCATGAAAACAAATCATAATGACATTTGTTACAAAATTTTGCACTCCAAAAGTATTGTTTCCTTTGCTTATCAGAAGGAAATAGATTAGAAAAGGGTTATTTAAAGTTCAGACTTTAAAACCAACGGCACTGCTGTTAAGTAGGATGTAGAGGCTGAACACAGTGTGAGGGAGCACACAGAACTGTGATTGTCTATATTGAGTAGTTGCAATTAGGAATAGTGACAGAAGATATTTCAGTAATTCACTGATACATTGTAAGTCTCAAAAATAACAAACTAAGCAAAAAAGCAAGAACCAAGAAGTTCTTCAAGAAGAAGCAAAACATTTTTCTTACTCCATCTGCAGCAGTTGGATTTGAACACTTTGTTGGGCTGGCTTTTTACTGGTTTTAATAAAATGTTAACCTTCTTAAAACAGTCTAGAAGGCAACTCCCATTTCATCTGTAAACAACTCTAGGAGCATAAAATGAAACTAGGAGTCAATTTTTTTTAAGTCAGTAATGCATTTATATGATTCCCAACAAGAGGATGAATACCCACTAGAGGTGTTGCTTAAAAACACAATCAGCATTTTATTTCAACAACAAAAAAAGAAAGACTAAATACCTATTGTGAATGTACAGAATCTCAGTTGCAAATTTAATAGTCACCATGCAAGAATAGGAAACATCTTGTTGAGGATAATAGAGTAGAAAAAACTTTCTAACCTATGAGCTATTTCTGCTCAGTCACCCACACACTTATGGCTTCTTATAAAACTTTCAAACATGAGCATCAAGGCTGCCCTGAACACTTTGTTGAACTGGGGCTAAGTCTAATTTTAATCTCTCTGGTTTTGACAGTATTTTCTTTATTCTTTTATCACTAGAAACAGCTTTTGTAGGATATTACCTGCTATCTTAGCCCATACCAATACTGCATTTGCAGTTCCCCAAGGTGCCTTATGAATTAGGTCAATTGATAGAGCTCTTTGTATGAGCAGCAATTAACATGTTTATTCAACCTGCACCTGAGTCACCCAGTCACAGAATAATTGAGATGAGAAGGGCCTTCTGAAGGTTGCCTATTCCATTCCTTTCAAAGTTAGATGAAGTTCCAAGTCAAAACAGCTTGCTCATGGCATTGTTCATGTATTTTGAATGAAACATGGCATTTGAGTACCTCCAGTATTTTCATCTCCATCTTCTGATGGGGAATACCTGAATATTTTCATCTCTTGAATACAGAAGTGTACTTCATTTAGAAAAACCAATCAACCACACAAACAAAAAACCACAACAAAACACTAAGATGATGTTTTGGTGGTGGCTTTTTTTCTTTTTCATTTATCTTTGTTATGTACACTGAAGTAGTCTGGAGTTTTGGTTGTAATCCAGCTCAGCGGTGAAAAGCAAATTTGACTTTCATTAAGACAGCTTAAAAAAAAATACTTAAAAGCAGCTGAAATGGTATGTTAAAAATAAGCACTTTATGCACTAAAGTCTTAGCTTCTTTTCACTTTCACAACATCCAAAACAAATGACTTGCATTTTTCCTTTTTGTTTGATTGCTCTTCTAACAGCAGTTACACCCAAAATACAGTGTGAAACTGAGGTGTTTTGCTCACCCCCAAAGTAAATGACTCTCTTCTCTCATGATCAGCTCACTGCGTGACTGTTCCCCTCCCATTTTATGCTTCTATTTAAAAACCTCTCAACAATTAATTTAGACTGTGAATGCGCCCTAGGAAATACAAGACTGGCACAGTACTTCGGCTAAGCAGCACAGTAAGTTCAATCTTTTAATTGAGGTAATTTTTAATGTGGGAGAAAACAGAACCACTCCTGTATCATGGGGTCTATGAATCACAACAAAATATATTGATTGCATAGGTTAATATTGATTTACCACACGAGATGTTAGAAAACCTTCCAAAAAAACCTAAACACAGGATTTTAAAAACAACACAAACAAAATTTGCCAAAATTCTCAGTCAATCAATGCCATCATCAGAGTAGTTAATGAATCTCTTTAAAAAGATCTTTAAAAATCTGTTTAAAAAAAATCTTAAACCTTCTTCTTCTTGCTTCCTGGAGGTTAGACTGAGCCCTGAAATATGACCCACACAAATGCCAGAGTCTTTCCACAGTAATACAGCTCCAAGAGGAATGGGAGTCTGTTCTCTCCTGTGCCCTGCAGAGCAGGAGGCAGTGGCATGCCAGCCCTGAGTAATGAGCACTGTAAATAGCTGGGTGCAGTCACTGTCCAGAAACAGCCAAGGATGCACGAAACTACCCCAAAGTAGCACACACAAGATAGGACTGCTCCTGATATTCACTTCACATGTTCCTTGAAAGACCAGGCTGATCCTTCTTTTTAGCGTAGGAGAGGGTTGACTTTTCTGATGTTTGCATGATAATTTACCGTTCTATACAACTGGATGTTGAACTGGGAGCGCCGAGTATATTATGCAGGTTTAGAGCCTGCTTACATCACTTACAATTTACCATTTTCATTGATTGCAATGACTCACAAAAATACATTACGCTAAGAAATTTTGAAAACTAAATTTTCTGTTCTTGTGCAATCTGAGGCACTTGACAAGTCCTCTGTCAGAGCATTTATTCCCAAAGGACCACAACAACATGTCATGGTTAAATTGGCTGGCATGACCATGCCCTGGAGAGGCAGGCACATTGTTCACTAAGGCTTTCAGAACTTGCTAAGCTCCATGCTGAAGACCTTCTCATTTTATCAGTGTGCCTACTGCTGAGTCAGTGTTTCTAACTTCTGAGGCACATTCAATGTATGTACCTGAACTCCTGAAGTCTAACCTAGTGTCAGAGGAGAGAAGAATAAATGCTGCTCAGTTCCCATGTATTCATGGTATTCACTGTATTCATGTTCATCCCTCTGCTAAATGCAGATAATTCATCCAATCTCTGAAATGTCATCAATTTCTGTACCTTTAATATATTCATTAACAATTCATAATTCATAATTAATAATTAATAATTAATAATTATATTAATTAATAATTTCTGTATCTTTAATACAGAATTAAGTACTTGCTAATTTTGAAGACTAAACCTTGTCAAGTGCAACTAAGAAATACTGTGTAAGAGGGAAGTCACAGTTCTCTTGTATATGCACAAGAAATAAGTAATACCCAGACCAGCTGAACCAGAATAATGGATGTTTCAACGCCTGTTTAATTTGCTCAATTTTTTTTAAAAAAAGATATTTCAGAGATCAGATCAGTTCAGCCTAAAGATGTAATATAATGAGTTTCTCTAGAGTTAATTAATGAGACCAGAACAAATTCCCAGGAGTTTCTTAGAGATCCCAATTGCACTGACAAAAAAAGCATATGCTGAGGAACTGTACTTCTATGCTGAGCTCCAGCTCTATATAGCAACATGCAGCCTGGTTACCAGACCCCCAAGTCTTTTCCTAGAAGGTGTACCTGAAGGACAAACTCCTGTAACAGGACTGGCAGTCACAAGCTGAGTAACCTCCAGAAGACCCATTTCACAAATGGCTGCTGCTAAAAGAACAATCTGTATTCGCAGTAGTCAGGGTTACCTTTATTGTCACTTAAAATGGAGCCGAAGGCACTGATCACCACATCGGCTTTCAGACGGACAACCTGATCCTCATCTTCTTTCCAGTTCCCATCGCTGTCTTGTTCAGTTCGAACAAATTCCATGGCAACAATTTGTCCACCTTTAAGAACGACTTTCCGAGGAGAGAGGAAAGGCAGAAATTCACACTTCTCTTCCTTTGCAAGTTCCATCTGTACAGCAGAAGCAATAAAATATGTAACTTTAACATGCTGCATTTTCATGGAGAAAAGCCCCAAACAAACCAAGCAGAAAACATTTTTTGACTCAAGATGTTACCATGGATTCTTCTATAGTACGGATCAGCTGTGTCCAGTATGCAGACAGTCATCTTACTGTCAGCTTCAGAGACTCTCATGCTATCAAGTCAAGCAGTGGCAGTAGGTAAATTTTCAAGGCAAATATTTCTCCAATATACTTTCTTATTTTTCCATTATTTTGAATATTTTTAACTTCTTTGAGGGCAAAAGATTTCTCTTATATAAATATCTGTGTCTTTTAAAAAGTGGCCTAGGATTAACTTAGTCCATGCCCTGATTTACATTTACTATGATTTTAAGATTTTATTAAATGCTGACTACCATGTACAAGCAAGAGATTTCTGAGTAACAATCCAGATCTTCTGAATCTCTGCTGTGGTAAAACTGCTTAAGTCAATTGTCTTCAGAATTTGACTGTCTCTATTTAGGCAACTTTTTTGAATAAGTATCTCTCATCTGACATAATTCTTATTAACTGAAGCTACTTTTATTTTATTGTTTTCAAGGCCCACTGCATGACTGGATGAGTACAAACATTGACAAATTTAGAAATTTACCCAGGCTTATACAGAAGATTTGTGTTCAGACTATAGTAAGAATCTGAATAGCATGAGTCTGTGCAATGGCTTCAGTAATCTCGTGTCTCTTGGCTGAAGTGCAATGGAAGTAAATCATGCACCAAGAAAACCTCTATGACTTTATCTGCATCTCCATTCCCCTTCTGGAAGATCTAAGGTGCCCACCTTCTTGAAACAGACAACCAAACTACCATAAATCTCATGATAAAGCTGCATTAGGTGGTGTGCTATTCTCGGGTATATAGAAGTGTAATGTACCAAATAAATGAAACAGAAAAAGACCACCAAAATAAGAGAAAATAATTTGAAAAACCCTCCTGTAGTACATACGAACTGAGGAAGCAGAATAATTTCAAAATGTGCAGATGACTTGATAAATGCCGAAGTGCAAAGCCAAACTAAAAACCAAACTGAATGCTGAAATATGGAATGAATAACAGTGCTTTGAAACCAAAATCACTGTAAGTAATTGAGGGAAGGGGAAGAGAGGAGAGGAGGAGGAGAGTGGGAAGGGAAGGGGGAAGGGGGAAGGGGGAAGGGGGAGGGAAGGGGGAAGGGGGAAGGGAAGGGGGAAGGGGGAAGGGGGAAGGGGAAGGGGAAGGGAAAAGGAAAAGGAAAAGGAAAAGGAAAAGGAAAAGGAAAAGGAAAAGGAAAAGGAAAAGGAAAAGGAAAAGGAAAAGGAAAAGGAAAAGGAAAAGGAAAAGGAAAAGGAAAAGGAAAAGGAAAAGGAAAAGGAAAAGGAAAAGGAAAAGGAAAAGGAAAAGGAAAAGGAAAAGGAAAAGGAAAAGGAAAAGGAAAAGGAAAAGGAAAAGGCTTTTATAGGCTCACAAGGCAATGTCAGAATCACTGAGAGTCCTTAAACAACACCGAGAAGGTATTCTAAGATCTAATCATGATCTGAAGGGCCACCTACAATACTCTAATGGCTGTTTGATTACAAGATTGAAAATTTTAGTTCATTTCCTAGCTTACAAGAAATTCTATCCCCTGCTTGCAAATACATCTCTCTGACTTCTCAGGAAACAGATACAACAGTGGAAAATTACTTAAATACAGAGTATACAAAGTGTGCCTCAGATCTTTAATAAACATTTTAAGAGCATTTTTCTAAACAAAACCTTTAGCAGATGTCTGTTAAGTGCCTACAGCACACTTTTAGGCTACATAGAAAAAACTAAGCTGCCTTCTCAGAAATGCTGCTATTCAATTTTACCTCTTCTGGGACAGCCCTGATATGAGTGAATCCCTTTCTGAAGACCACAAACACACGACGAGCTCCGCAGCGCAGAGCAGATGTTGCACAGTCAAAAGCAGTGTCTCCTGCCCCAAGTACAATCACAGTTCCATGTATTGACGGCAACGGAGAGTGACAGGCACACATCCCTGAAAGATAAAAGGAAAACCCCATTTTCAAGTAGAGAAACCATTTCTGCATGACAGCTCAAAAGGTACTTGTACTCAAAGCAGTGTAAAATTGCATCTTACAGTTTTCAAGCTTGGAGTGTCACTATCAAATTATTCTGCTCCAGTGAAAGACAGTTTTATTCCCCCTTTTAAGATATGCTCATATACATAATTTCATAGTCAGTACTCTAAGCAGCTGCATCTTTCTATTGAGAAATAATTCAAATGACAACATGTTTGTAGGATTGTGGGTCCTGTCAGGTTGAAGCTAGGATTGTGAGATCTTTTTATTCAAAAAGTTTCTCTCTCATCAGATTCATTATCCTTCCAGCTAAAAAAAAGCCAAAACAAAACAAAAAAAAAACCCCAAAATCGAACAAAACAAGAAAAAAAAAATTAGTTGTTGATAGTTATAGTTTTGTGTAATAGTATACCAACATCAGTGCCCAGAGATTTCTATAAAGCACTGACACTGTTCTGGATGTGACATGATTCTCTGAGGCTATTCATCAGCTGAACATGAAGAAAAAGAATATTGTTACAGTAATTCCTAGTTCTTCCACCAGAAGAAAATCTACAGTCGTTTTCTATAAATCATTTGTAAAATGTTACATGGAGAAAATGACAATATTATCTGCTTGTCATCTACAGCTTGTATTTGGTGATTCAATTAAACAAGAAATAGTAAGTAAAACTGAACTGTATCTGTTCCCTGAAAGAAACTGCACTTCATCACATTTAAGTACAATTAATTGTTGATTAGGAAAATGGTTGTGACTTGCAAAATAATGACAAAACTAATACAAAGCTATACTCTCACTGAGTCCAGGACAGCTCCAGTCAGGAGGCACTAAGCTGGCCATTTACCTATTGTACTTTAACTCAAGTATCCGATTACAGCAGATTTTCACATGTAATTGTGGAACACAAGTATTATTCAAGTAAACAATCTTTTCCATTTAGAAATATAAACACAGTGAGAAACAACATCATAATACACCTATTCTCTCTCCATTTGAAAAATGCTTATTGTATGACAAATGCTGTAATTTCTCCCTATCCATGTATGTGCCATCATATTTACTATTTATTTAATAGGATTCTTAGTCTAAAATTCTCTCTAAACTTTTCTCATGTATTTTTAATGAACTTAACACTTCACACAGATTGAGCAGTGGAAAAAGCACAAGTGAAGCAGGGGGCTGGCAGCTCAGGTGGCCATTAGAGTATGAGCCGAGAAGGGATCAGTCAGAGCAGCCCACTTTGCTCTTGGGAATACACTCCTAAGGTAAATTCACAGCTATGTATTTGCAAGGGGAAACCCTTTTGGAGGAAAGTATATTAACAAGTGGCATTCAGAATTAATAAGCAGGCAGAATATATATTTTACTATGAATAAGTCTATTATTTCTATTATTTAGACAACTGTCACAGTGAAAAAAGGAGGATAGAGTAGGATGCAGTAGGTGTATATTTTATTCTAAAATTCCATTCCGTAGAGAGCAAAAGGTGGCTATAGCTACAGACAGACACCAGGAAAATTAAGTAAAAGAGACCATGTTAATTAACAGACAACACCAAAGAGCTATCCATTACTGTCAATCAGAAAAGGTTAGTTCTTCCAGGTTCATACTTTTCCCATTGTAGACTTAATATTAAAAAACATATTATCACATATGCTAGCAAATCAAGAGGACTTCTCCGCAATATTTTGAAATATGTGGATCACAGTATACAGATCCTCATGCAGGCAGGTGACTTACAGTACACAACTGCTACATATATTCTCAGAAGTCTACAAAGTATTGTAAGTCAAATTGTTTCAAGAGAGGATTGTTTTGCAGGACTTACTTTTTCTTTATTTATCTACAAATGTGTTGCACTGCATATTCTAAATCTGTTTTCTTTTTAAACATCTCTGTCTTCAAAAAGAAAACCCAAAAGCTCACCTTTTTATCTCAAATCATTTAAGATTCCTTTAAGAAAACAGACAGAAATAAGCATTTGATGTAAACAGCAAAGAGATGGGACAGTTGGGATGCAGAATTTCACTTCCAAAATATTTTGCATCAAATGTGGTAATAAACTTTACTTTTATAAGCAGAATAATCTGCCACAGAATATATATTCCTCAAAAGTGTTTAAGAAAAATCTACTAAATAAGCAGGCAATCCTATATGATGCTAAAAGAAATTTCACAATGCTGAAATGAAAATCAGTTTGTAGATAAAACTAGTTATATTAAGTCATATGTAAAATACCACATTCTGTCCTAAATAAAAACTGTACATTAATTCCTTTTTTGTCTGGGAAATTTAAACCATGAAGAAATGTGGCATAGAAATCACATACTTTGGGCTTATGAGTTCATATTCAGGGACACTGAAAGCATCTGTACTCCTTAGGGAGCAAATGCAGCTATCTCTGTGCTCAAAGGAAAATGTGAAACCATAAAACAAGACTGCATTTGGTGCCTATGAACTCGGCACTTTCTTATTAACTGCTGTCATACTCCTGTTGTCCTGGGTCTTAGACTGTTAGAATTGGGTAAGGAACTAGTGCTGATTTAAATGTGCCTGCAAAACCAGCAGCATGCAATTTGGGATTAAGTAAAAGAATTTATCAACAATCTAAAAATCAGCTGCTTATATAAGTCAGAAACACCCTTTGTAATATCAGATTTTTTCAGACCATCTTATACACAATATTTTTATGAAGATATTTTATACAAAGGAGAAGCTTATGTCATCTTTTGACTATAATCCAAAATAGCAAATATAACTTATAAGGGAAAATTATTTGCTATAAATTTAGATTTGCACATATGATTACTGAGTTTATAATCTTTGGGTCTAACTTTCCTGACCAATGCTCCTGAGCTTGCCACCCACCAAGAAAAAACCCTGTCCCAGATATATTCAGGGGAAGGTACTTTGTAACTGGATGTGCTCCTTGGTAGGCAGACAGTTCCATAAAACAACAACTGCTAATGACTTACTGAATGTGATTACAATAAGAACATAGTATCACACACCTGGTTTACTTGCCATTGCTACCAAAGGTAAGAAGTCTTTAGATGTGTAGAATCCTTGATTCATTCTCAGTCCTTGGAATATACTGTCTCTGTTTGGTTCTGGCAAACCTGAAACAGATATTTTGTGGCACATCAGAATTACACAGGAAATTTTAGCGACCAATGTATATTTTGAATTACACACATATTCTCAAAAACATCGTCAATACAAGCATTTTTACAAACCCTCAGATGTCTCCAAAAGTAGATTGCAAAGGATCACGTGTAGTCTGCAGCTTATATAACTGGTGATTGTTTAATAGCACAGGCACTTGAAAATCAGGTTCCTCGACAATGCATGTACTTGTATAACTCATAACAAAACCAATGCAGGGGAAGGGATTAGAGAGAACACAGTGCAAAAGCAGATAATACAAATGAGGCAGTAACAAACAGCTTAACTGATGAGGGGAGGAGGAGAAATGGCAGTGCTGTAGGTCTCATCTCTGAGTATTTGTATGCCATCATTTTTTTGCCATTCTTGATTATTTTTTCCAAACTTTGAAGTCCAGATTGGCTGACATTTATTCCTAGTTATTAAAAGCACACACTTACACAGAATCTGTAGGATACAGACAAGGATTTACTTCACAACTATTAATAACAACAAATACCTTTCAGTTAAAAGAAAGCAGCAAAAAGCATCTTCCAATTACCAAAGAACATCATCTGATTTTGGTGTGAATGGTTGGACGGCACAAAAGCCAGCCCAGCTGACACACCAGTTGAGCCATTTTATTCATGCAAATGCAATCAGGGTATTTTCAACAGTCTCAACTTTCATATTTACATCTAAAACCCCATAATATTATCAAAAGTATGCTAACTAATAATTACATACTGAAATGGAGTAAATGTGAACAATTTTTCTAAGAAAACACACTAGCACTGAGGAATCCTCAGAGCAAGCAGGAAGAACTGCAGCACACAAAGCAATCTGTGTTCCCTCCTTTCTCAGGCATGGGTGGCAGCAGACTAATATTACTCCCCTTTGAGACATACTGCTCTGGAAAACCCTAATAACACAATTTTAGCATCTACAATAATGCAGAATTTCACGATGAAGAGCACTTTTCTAAATAGGGAAGGTTGGGGGTCTTTTTATACTAATTAAGCAACAAAAATTGATCATATGACCAGAACTACATAATGAGAAAACTTAGTACTTCTTCATGAGTTACCTATATGGAGGAAGTTTTTCGAACCTCTAGAACTCTGAATGAAGTTACTATAATTCTAGAAAAATAAAATAAATTTTTAGATTTCTTAGTTTCAGTGAAGCAAAACAAAATATACTCTAAGTGAATTCAAAATGCTTACAAGCGAAAAAGCAAATTAAAAAATCCTGAAATTGACTCAGTTGCTGCACACCCACTTTGAAACCAACACTTATCTATAGTTGGATATTGAGAAAAATAAGGTTAAAAAATACTAGCACGTCCTGAACTTCAAGACCTCTGAATGCTGTACTTTCTGGGTAGACTGGAATTTTATCTAATGAATAATGAATAATGGATAGCTTAAGAGGCTGCCAGAAATACTTAGTACTATTGAAAGTACTATATGTAAAATGCATTAAAGAAACTATTTTTAAAAAGGCATAGATTATCCCTTAAGTATATATTGCAAAATCATCTATGGCAAGAAGAGTACCTCAGCAAAAGCTCTCAGTGACTGCCTGCAGGCAGAGGACAGAGTAATGCAACCATTTCTATTGAGATATCCATAAACCAACTCAGAGGCCTCAGTTTACTCTTGGGAGAAATACTCTTATCATTAGTGGGATGTGCAGCCTGCATTAAAGAAAATTTCCTTTCTACCTAATATGTATCTCCATTCAAACCCAAAGAGAATCCCTCAAAATATTTTTCCCTACATACTTTTTGCTGCTTTTATCATCTCCTAAGGAAAACTATCTGGTCTCTAACAGCATCAGTACTTTAGCTCCCATAGGCTTAATAAAGAGTGTAATAAAGGAAGTGTTGCAATGTTCTTTGTCTAGGTTCATCACTTGTTTGGTATCACTGAAATCAAAGGAGTTGGATTAAGAATGCATTGGGTTCAATAATGTTTAGCCTGGCTGATATGACCGAACAACTGCCAAAGAGGGAGTCAATAATACATGGCATTATCTGCTATTTATTTTACTATTTTCATTTTGCTGAAAACTCTGTGAAAACCAATTTTGTGATATTTACATTTGAAGGAAATTTGGGGATTTTTTCTTTTATACTTATAAACACTTAGCAGAGATTGAAGCTCTTTGCTAAGCACCTGCTGGAATTTGTATTGTACTGGCTTCTGATGCATCTCCTTTTGCTGTTTAGTATTTACTATTGTTATGACTGCATTTACTTTTGTTAAAATAGAGGCATTTAGTACTTCTTCAAGCCTCTAGGCAAGCTAAGAAAGAAGCAGACAGAGGCAGACAGAGAAAGAGATCAAGAACAGATAAGATTCACTTTAGAGACACCATTTCATAATAAACAACCACCCCACAGAAGTATACTTTACAGAGAGATCAAATATTGATAAATAGCCAACAGCCTCTTGGGAGAGAGAATATTTAACAAAAAAATAGCTGTAGAGGGAAAAATCCAGTTTTGAGCATTTTAGAGAAGGAATAAAATTTTAAAAAACCCAGTCACCTATGAAAGACACAATTTAGGTCAAAATAATGAACCGTGAGAAATAGTCTTTGAAGATAAATCAGAGAGATCCTTTAGAAAAAGGGAATTCACACACCAGTACAAAATAGCCAAGAGCCACCCCAGAAAAAAATGCTTAAAAAAATGTAAGGTCTTTTCCCTAGCTTTTAGGCTGAAGCCAAGTAAGTCAGTTCTCTGCTCTCCAAATCCGCTTGCAAGCCATCTAAAAAGATTTTTTAAATTTATTATTAGGTATTTAATGTTCTGAAACAATCTATCACTATCCCACATCTCCCATCTTTAAATAATCTGCATCAAAATCTAGTGATAACAATGATTTCCTTCCCCTGCACTGAAGAACAACTCTTTGGAAGGGCAAGCAAGAGGAGGCAGATTAGAAAAGCAGCTCCCCTGGTGCTGTTTGGGTGGCATCTGCACACCCTCAGAGCACACAGGCACCCACAAGCAGAGGACTATGCTGAGCCCCTCATCTTCTGCAGCCTCAGCTCCTTTGCTTGCTGATGCCAGGGAACAGGCTTCTGAAGCAACTGATATCCAAACCACGCAATGAAGCCTCATGGGCTGTGGAAAACTGCATTTACTAAGAATAGAGAAAGTAGAAACATTGTGAAAATAACAGCTTGCATGACAGATCTAGTTCAGCTTTTCAAAATCTAACCTAGACAGTCCCAGTCTGGCTCAGGTGCAGCACAGAAAGCAATTCATCTTTATTCCTGACCCTCTGGTTTGCTGTGCTCTGCCTTCCATCTCCAGATGCTCCAGCTATCTCTGAGCAGTATCTCTCACTACTCTCTTTGCTTCTTCTCTCCATTTGGACCCCAAAACTCTTTCTCCAGTGTGCAATTCCTCAGCACCAAAGCCTCTCTCATGTATGACACACCATATACTTTCCAAAGTCCTGCCCACTGTAATAGTGGTTTTGGAAAACACAGACTAACTTCCTATTTTTATATCCTTTATATATATACATTAATATAAATATATACGTGCACATATGTATTAGCAAAAATACATATGCCTCCTATTAAGATCCTATACTCTCTGTTCTCACAGTACTGATGCATATAAATTTTCTTCATGCACAGTCTCAAGCCCATTGTTTCCTTTGAAAGAAAAGTTAGATACAATTCCCTAGTCCAGTTGAGATAGGAATTGCTAAATGATTGGAGTAAATTTGTCAGATGTACAAGGCAATGTAGCAGAGTGATGCATAGACAGTGTAGGGGATTGGCTTGCAGAGCAGGGCACCAAGTCCACTTGGCTGCTGCACCAAATAAATCCAGGCATGTCAACACATCCATCAGCTAAGTCTGCCACTACTGTAACTATGAGCCTGATACAGAAAGGGAAACTAAAGCAAGTACAGGCACTGCATATCTATCTCGTATTTTGATCAAATCCCCTCTCCCCAGCAACAGCTATACTTCTCAGCCTGAACTTACTGTTTGGATTACTTAAATCTGACATGGCTGGGCAAATTTGCAGTTTCAAATAAACTTCTCAACCGATCTTAATAACTGACACACAAAATAAGCTCTCGTCCTTGATAAGGGTCAAATGTAGCTTTCACTGGCAGCTGACTAAAAACACATCTCCAGACAAAAAAAATAAAATGGAGCTGAAAGTGAAGAGTAAATATACAGGAGCCTACAGGGACAAAACTAAATAGAGTGTTATTTTTTTCTCATTTTCCTCACATCAAACACTGAAAAGGTTTGTCACCTTCATTTTTAATTGTGATAATACTGAATTTTACTGGTGGATGTAATCTGTGTCTGAAAATACCAAGAGCTACTTTTTAAAAATGAAGACACTTGTATGTTTTTTATATTGAATCTTTCAAATTTGTTTTGAAATGACATTGCACTCATAAATTTATCCAAATTCAAGCAAAAAGAAACAAAATGTGATTTACTGGCTATGCATTCCTTTTTCCCTTTTCTAACTTTCAAAACAAGGAAGCCAAAAATCAAACCTCATTCACCAATTTATGGATTATTTTTTTTAATGTTCTCTTGCCTTACACATCTGGAGCTAGAAAGTTAGAGGGCAAGGACATCTTTCCATCTTTTTACCATCTCCATTCTATTTCAGAGTTAAACCAGATTTTTTAAAACCATGTTTACAAGGAAAATTCTTCTGTCCTTCACAGTCTCCATTACAATAAATCCTAGGACTGGGTGGAATGCCTTTTACTGAGAATGAGGAGAAAAATCCATGAAACCCGTACAAAACTGAAGAGAAGAAACATGGGATTGATTTTCTGCACATCTGCTCTGGTGGCAATGCAAATCTTCTGAAATAATATCCAAGAAGTCAAGCCCAGACAAGCTGAGCCCCACCTTGCTACTCAGCATCTTGAGCACAGTCTGGCAAGGAGGCAGCACAGATCCTGCAGCAGTAGTTCTGCACCTCTGGCCAGAAGAAAGCTGTGCCCCTTCGTGTCTCCTAGGGAAAGGGGCCATGGAAAGCTGATGGGTAGAGACTGATGTGAATTTTGTAGAGGAAGTGACATTTTCTGATTAATTATTTTTGTTAACAAAGTTTGTTTATATTTTTTGTTTCATTTTTCTTAAAGGGATATGCTAAAGTAGATACAGAGATAAGATAATTTCCCTCAGAAGGTAATTTCTAAATCCACTTGTCTTCTGAAAGGGTCCATTTGAACAGAAAAACAGCATTTTGTCCCATGTCCCTGCCTTCTTACACACCAAGTGTTCCAACTTGCTCCTTGTGTGCCCATACAAAAATATTTCAGATGTAGCACATCTGATGACATTTCAGACTTGCCCAGAGACTTGCAGCTACAGGTACCATATGGTTAGACTGTGACTACAAAGGGACATGGGATACTGTAAAAGCCAAGCATATTAGCACTACTTTAATATTTCTGAATGCTCTGATCTTCTTGAACAAGTCTCTTTTGTGGGCTGGGGAACTGGAGATCAAAATCTATACATTTAAAGTAGTTTTATTTAATGTCAGACAATTCATGCTATGTATAAACTGGACCATGAGTTTTAAATATGTTATTTTCTTGATAACACTGAAACTGTAAACTTTCATAACTGTCAAATTTATAGTTTTAGCCAGACATGATAGAAAGTACTTCTATGCAGTGGAATATGCTCTATGCAACCTATTTCTATCTAAGAAGCCACATTCACTCATATCCATACTGCTAACTGCTGTCCATGGGTCAGTACTGCACAATTTAGAAATGAACTATACTGAAATACATAATCCAAACACAGTACTTAAGCTGTGCCCCACAGCTGGTTATACTAAACACACCACTACAGCTCATGCTATGACATGCACCCAGCACAGAACAACCACTGGAATCTAGGGAGTAACTTTCTCTACATTTTTAAAGGTTTGATACTGGGCATCTAGTCTTTCAGAAAAGTTGCAAATACTCTGAAAGTGCTCAGCTTTTCTCAAGGTCAGTCCATTAGTGATTAGCACTTCAGTAAATACTTTTGAGGCTCATATTTGTAAAGAATCTCTCTCATTTTGCTGGAGATTGTTTTTTATGGGGACAGCTTTCTTACTTCCTGTTGTGACGTTCAGTAGAGTATGTTTTCTAGGTGGTTGATTTTTTTTTTGTTTGATATGTATGTCGATGGAGATAAGTGTTTTAATTACTTTTTTAATGTCTATGCTTTTGTATTTTCTCCCTCTCTCCCATTATTTCCTGCTGTTGAGATTACTGCCTCATCTCCACAGCAGGTGGCTCCTTCAAACTTGTTTTCTCTGTAAGCCTGGTAGATTAATTTTGTAATATAACTACTCCTTTTCTGTAGTTTTTATTAATGATTTATTTTCTTTGGAAGAGGTGTGCTTGCAAGGTTTTTAGGAGTTACTCCCCAACAATGGCTAAAGGCCTCATTCATAAAAAATTAAAAGTAAAGGGAAAAAAGTAAAAGAACTACACTAGGGTTAGCCTACTCTTACCCTCAAGTTAGAATGAACAGTGTGTACAGCACATGTGAAAATACCTTTCACATCTACCAGCACGAGCCACACACAATTGCTGCAGTGCATTCTAAATTGAACAGCCATATCCCTACCATGGCTTTTTAAAACATCTGAATAAGTAGCTGAACCTGGAAGCAATGCAGTCCGTAGGTCTCACACCTTACTTTGTTGCTAAATTATACACAGAGACAAGTATCTGAACTCCTGCAAATAGTAAAGAAATAATAGGAGTTAGGGAGTCAGATTATTTAGATCTAAATTTCTTCATATAATACAATTTCTCTTTGAGTATCAATTGTCCAAGCCCAGTTTAGAGGTAGCCAAAATTCACATATCTGAAAGTGCAGATGGAAACAACACGCAGAGTTCAGAATCAACCCATGTGAGTGATGGAAATTAGGATTATGACAACGCAATCAGTGTTGCCTGCCAGGGCATGGAATACAAAACACTGCAGCCTTGTGGTCTGTCCTCACCACATTTAGTGATCCCATGATCAGATCAGGCTGACATCTAACGTTGACCAAAGTGTCTGAAGGTGAACTATAACTCATTAGGCACATCAGATATAGACCCCACCCCTCATGTGATTTTAGGGTAATCAGTCCAGCCTCACTCAAGGCTTCAGTATATCCTCTACAGCCTGCCTCTAGTCTTAATTCCTGTTTCTAATTTTATTATGGTCAACTTATGGGACCCGTGCTTTGAATTTTAATGGGGCAACACTCAAGTATGACTAAAATATTGTACTTTAATGAAAAACATCAGTGTTCCAAGATAATAAAACAAAGATCTGGAGAAATTATGTAATACCTTTTCAAATCTCAAAATCTGGCTATTCGTTTAAGCACCACGAATATTTTTAACTCAACATTTTGAGCCCTTGTCCTCTAAAAGCACTCTTTTAAAATGCTTACTTCAGAACTGAAGCATACAGTACCACTAAGTGTTTTTAAAACGTATTTCTTTAAAGGACACACTAGAAGAAGTGATACTAGGTTGTACACACATATACAGACTTCTAAATTAAGAAATAGATGGTAATTCTAGCCTTTCTTCTGTGTTTGGAAACTGATGCTTAATGTTCCCCATATTTGAAGTAATCAAGTTGAGGATGTTAGGAAGTTAGCTGGTAGCCCTGGTGAATGAACTTGCTGAAATGTGAAGATCACTAGGAAGCAAACCTTATCACAGAGAAGGATGAATGCAGATGTCTGCTTACCTTCCCTCTGGTTCTGTTCTGCCTGGTGTTGTTTATTGCAGGACTTAAAGCACTGAAACAATTTGCTATGAATCTTGATTTGTAGAACATAAGAGTTCTGTAAATTGTAATACAGAGTAACTGAAGAAACATCTGCTGTAAAAAATAAAGTGGAATATTGCTGCAAACCTTTCTTAAGTCATCTTGGCAACATTTATTATACTGGCGACAAATTTGAAAAGGTCACTAGTGAAAATGCATTTAGCAGTCTGAGTCCAATCCATCTCTACCACAAGAATGTATCATTCCACCCAGAAGCAGAGCTCTCTCCAGTCTGCTTACAAGAGAGCTAAACTGGATTCTAGTCCTGACTGGAATCTGGTCACTTCCCACCATGGACTTGAGCTGCCATTTTTCAGGAGTATTCTTGAACCAGGAAGGCTGAAGTTTCAGACCTGACATACTGATGTTGTCAGTTCCTTTCCTTCTTCCTTCTACAAGTTTGTTTCTAGCAGTAACCTGCCAAAGGAAAGACAGGGGAGCTGTGTTTCCTCCAGACACCAGCCAGATAATATTTGCCAGTGTGATATGCTGCACCATTCTAGAGGAACAGAAACTGGTGCCAGCTCTTACTCATGTTCTTTAAACAGTGCTGAGTGGCCACAAAGCAAGATCATCTCCTCAGGGACTGCCTATCAGTAGCCTGAAGGACACAAAAAAATCTATTATCTCAGAAACCATATATCACAGAAAGTGTTTTTTTTCCAGTACAGAAAATCCAAATATATGGAAGTGAAAGCAAAACAAACTGGGTTGCGAGACTAGGAGTAATAGACTCCTGAAAAGAAAGCAGAAAACACTACCCTACCTGTTTGCAATGGACACAATATCTTTCCCCAAGTAGATTCATTATAACTTAACTGTCCAATATGTCGTGCTTATAAGCAGTCACGCTGGTATATTGAAATAATCTAAGCAAGTGAAAATTATAAAGGGAAAATTAAATGTTAGCATAGAAAAGATCTCTTCATATTAATTTTTCATTTCAAAACATGGGAAACAAATCTTGAAAAGCTAGATCAATAGAGGCTACATACAATAAATACACGGGGAATGGATAAAATGAGAGCAAAAGTAATGATAAACATTCACAAAGAAAAAAACACAAATACTTAGTTGGCATCATGAAGAAAAATAAATACTAAGCTTCTACACTATCGCAAAGCAACAGCTGAAAAACATCCATCAAAGACAGTAAATTCATTCTGTAGAAATATATGAGGAATAATTAAGTCATTAATATTCTGGAATCACACCTTTGTCAGACCTCAGGCACTGTTCAGCAAGGAAGTTGCAATGAGGTACACTGAGACAACATCAACTTATGCTACCTAAAATCAACTTGTGTTTTTGATATATTAGGAATATAACAGCCAATAGGTGGTATCTGTGTTGCAATTCTAAACACTGATTTTTATAATATTGTTTCCTAAATTTGATGGAAGAGAGCAGTAAAGAATCATGGAAATATCTAACTACAGCCATTTGTCTTAAACCCACAACTACCCTCTGCTGCACACTACTTCCATAGCTCCCATTCTGCTTCAATGTAGTGGCTATGAAACAACAGGCTGAGGCAATCACAGCTTTGTACCCTGTATAACTGGATCTATATGAAATATTTGTAAAAACTTACTCCTTCAGGAAGAAAATCCCACATGCTAAGTACTACTTGCAAAATACAGGGCTTTCTGGTCATTCCTATTTTTAAAACATTACAAGGATTCATCTTTCTTTTTTTTTTTTTTCATACGTAGAAGTCATCAACGTAATTCAGCAAGGTTTTCCAAAAGCAAATGAGTAATTAGCACTCTATGAAATTTCAATATAGGAAACAAATATTTTTGCTCAGTTCTTTGTTAATGTATTATATTGTCTCATCTTAAATCTTAGCATATTTATACACTGGTTTTGTCTACATGAAAGAACAAAAAGATACTAAAGAACGTATTCAGCAATTATTACGGTATCATTCACCTACACTGCATTTTAATCACTTCAGGTAAACCACCTCTACATATATTTCAAAATGATGCTTCAAGAAAAGAATTCTAAACATTATTCATTATCCTGCAGCACAGATCTACAACTGAAAACCTATCATCAGTGCATTCTGACGAAAAGATAATAATTAAATCTTTTTTCTCCTTTTTTCTGCAGCAGAATATTTGACCTATGATAAAAAAATCCCATCCTATCAAATTTCCATTTATTACTTCTACCTGAAGGGCTTTGCCAGCTCACACAAACATAAATCTCCATTTGTCAGATTTAAACTGTACCTGTCCCAGATGCTGTGAGAGTTCATAGCTCTTGTCCCTTAAAAATTACCAAATAGCATCGTGCAACATAACCTCCCTGCAGCCTCCCCTGACCCTTGCAATCAATAATATTTGTAACCTGTATGTGCACAGTTATGGAGTACAGGAGCCCTGCACTATCCCAGTTAACCACATTGAGCTGTGATACTCAAATCTGCTCCCTTGTGTCTGCTGTGATCAATTTTAATCTCTGCACCAAGAATAAAAGAACGTAGCCCCTTGTTTCCAAACTCATCTGAAACGGATGTTATAGATTTGTAGGTCTGCACAGGAGCTGTGGATTTAATACAACCAGCAGTTCAAGGAAAGAACACATCTAAACTATCATTCTTTCTCATTACCCTCAGCGTATTTTGGATTTTCAGAAGCAAAGAGAAACACAGGAAAATGCACATGTACTGACTTAAGGCAAGCTGAATTTTTTAAAATAACATCAGCTAAGTGGTATTTGCTAGAGCTTTATCCATTACTGCCAGGTAAGGTGGAGGTCAGCCTCTCCATTATGCTTACATTATTACTTAAAGGTTTAGTAATAGGCAGCCAATATTCACTTCTTCTGGAAATGTGTCATATACAGTAAATTAAACAAAAATTCCCTAGAAATAATAAAGCCTAGCTCTGCTCAGTTAAAAAGAAACAATTATTATGGAAAGAAAGAATAAATCACGTTTCTGATGGTATTTGTTCTCTCACCTCCAAACTAATTTTATTTAAAAGCTGGCAAATTTGCCAGCCAATTAGCCTAATTAGACAACGACATCTGAATGTAGAACAGGAAGAGAGCAACTTTAGAAACCTATTCCAGTAGAAAAAGTGCTTTTTGAATCTGTCACACTACCAGAATTCATGTTTCCAGAGTTCTCGTAACTGCATATTTATAGACTTGGCTATATTGGCTCCTCATCAGCAGCTCCAGTGCCATGAATCATCTATCAAAACATTTGAGAAGATTTTCTTACTCATTTCTTTAAAGCAACATTCTGAAGAGACACTTTCAACATGATTATGCCCCAGTGTTCACTACGAATTATGAAAAAAAGCACACAGAGTTTTATAATTGCAGGTAAATAGTAAGTATGTGTTATCAGAGGCTTTGTCTCCTCAGATTGTCACACACTGTCAGTACAGAATACCCTGCAACAAATATGACACCCTTGTAAATGAGGGTCAATGAGCATTCACTCAGGTCATTTACCTCCTACACATCAATGTCCTTATCATTAAGCACATATTTATCTGTCTTTCCTTTTAAAAGCACCTGTAGCAAGGGGTTTCACGTAAATAACCTGTTAAACTGATACTCTTCTACACAGGTGGATCAGCTCACAAACATTACAGCTACTGCATAGCTACTCCTTCATACTTTTCCTTACTGGAAATAACTATGCAAGTTCATACTTTGCCCACATCCTGTTCTGAGTAAGGGTAAATGACAGAAAGAACTCATGAATTGTCTTAAATTTTTTAAATCTATTAATTAAATCTGAATTCCTTTCTCAAGAACAGCATATGTGGCATTTCATATAAAATTTTATTTAAAGACAGAGTGTCTTTATTAAATAATTATATTATTTTCATCAACTGCTTGAATTTTCCTTGGGCATTTCCCATATTGATGACAGGGCACTAAATCTGAGACTTGGAGTCAAAAATACAATGCAGTAGAACGTCAGATGCTGTAAGGCTGCTGTCTATAAAACAGACAGAGAAATGGTGGTGCACATCTCCAAATGCCTCCTTGATGACCAGCAGTCAAGAATATGAAGTGAAACATGGTCACTGAAGATCGTTGGTCAGGTACTTGGCTTGTATGTGCAGATACCCACACAAGCACGCACAGAAGCTTCCTCCTCTTCTTATTCTTTTGTTGGGGAAGTAAAACATTCAAAATGGGAAATTTATACTAGTCTTAAGCAAAAAATTTTTGTGATAAAGCATCAGTGAGGTAGGACTGTATGTCCCTTTTCAATCCATGAACAGATGTCTACGATAGAGATGTCAGAAAGTTAAAATGAGACTTCTCAAATTACCTGCAATGATGATGCAAATACTCCCAATGGAGCGTATTTTTCCTCTAAAAAGGCATCCAACCCATGCTAAAGTCAACCAAGGCACACAAATCTACCTGGGAGTGAGCCTGAATCCTTAATGTCTGCTTGGTGCACATTTTTGTGTTCGCAGTACTACAACAGGCAGATTCTCTCTGAACAGAGTTTCAAATGGTAACAAAAACAAGATCAATAGATAGAAAATCAAGTTACACAATCCCAGTAGGTCCCTCTAACAAGGATTTCTCTGTGAAACATTCATGCTTGTCTAATGCTGCTGCTTTTAATCCTTTCACACCAGTGGGTCCTACATGCTTGCATTATTGCTAATGTAAAACAAAGGAACATTTTATACAAGGATATCCACTCTCCCCAAATAAAGTGGTTAATACCAAAGTAAGCTTTAAGAATGTAAATTATTTTCCCAGTGTGGCTGAAAAACTACATGAGTTATTAATTTAAAAATTATTAGCATATAAAATCATTATTATCTCTGCAGTTAATGTACAGTTCACTGACAACCTTTTGGACCATTATAATTAAGAAAGGCAGCATCTTTAATGAAGTTACAAACCACATTGTTTATTAAATAGCAAATTGTATCTTTAATTACTTTAAATATTATAATCAGATGAAAAATTATTTCATAAACCTCAAGACAAATTATGTCAGAGATGGAGGATGCATTTTGTTCCTCTATGAATCCTAAAGAAGCACTTTCAATTTGCTTACAGGTTTCTGTTGTATGCAAAACATGCTCTTGAAATTGTTTTCAAGTGCCTAAATCCAATGGCACTAGCATAAATCTAAGATGCAACTTGTGCTATTCTTTTTTTTTAAAAAAGATTTAATTTCTTGTCAAATGTAGAATTTGGCAGTTCTAGTAAATGCAACTTTTCCATCAGAAAAAACCTGAAAATAGATTTCTTTGAGAGTCATAAAAACAGGCTAATTGAAACAAAGACTATTTGGGGATCTACAGAATTATATGGATTTGCTGTTGTGTTTTGAACTGAAAGGTAACTTTTGTTCAAAACTGTCAAAGGCTTTGAGGATATGCTATAATGCCAACATATAAGCACAGACTAAGCTAATTTTAAATATTCCTTTTTTTTTTACACAACTTAGTCTCTGCACATTGTCAAGAAACCTTTTGCTCTCTGTCCATAATTAGACCTACTTACTTGATATGCTCGCTACTGTCTGAAATGGCTGAGAGCTGCACAAGTAAAGAAAAAGTTTAGCTGTTCACAGCATTAGGCCCTTCAGTGTGCTTTGGATCCAGCCCAGAACAAAGTCAGTATTAAAATGCATTGATTTCTAGATCACTAAGACAAAATTAATACATTCAACTTCCATTATGTCAACATCAACTTGCCACTGAATAATTTTGACAGTTTGGAAACACTGTTAGCTATCGAACTTTCCTGGGCTAATCAATATATCAGGAAAGCAGATATTATATCCAATTTCTTTATGCTAAAACATTGCTACCTATGTATGCCTTACCAGAAATATTGTCTGTGGAAAGCATTAACGAGAAACAACATATCAGTGTAATATTATAATGGTAAAACTGAAAATTTAAAAAGCACCAGACTTTTTTAAAAACTTCTGACAGTAGCAAAAAAAAAATATATAATTACATAATTATACTCAATTGTAAAATACAATCACAGATAACATGTTTTTAGAGTTGAAATGAAAATATGCATAAGATCAAAGATAATAAATTTGCTTACTTTCACATTAGTACAAAAAATTTTGAATACAGAAACCATCTAGAAACATAACTGGAAGTCTGCTGTGACTACCCAAGTGCCAGAAGAAAATCCTAGCAGGGATTTGTAGGCAAGTTGGGTAGTGAAAGTCAGATACGTTTGTGAAAGCACTCACACTCACAATAAAATCAAATTTTGAAAAAGGTTTCCCTGCAGAAATACAACATTAACTGTAACACAGTTACAGGTGTTACAGACCAAACTGAGTACAGTACTTCAAACAAACCTTTCCTAAGTGTACACCTAAATACTCTGATTGATTTGGGCCTAAGCACCTCCGGGACCCATCCCTTGTCTGCCGAAAGATCTGTATGTCTGCTCATTACTGATGCGGAGGAAAAGAACCTCAGGAGTGCCTGGAGACTTTCAGAGCAAGCATTCTTACGTATTCAGAGATGTTCAGAACTGGCTATGGTCCTAGGCAACCTGCTCCAGCTGACCCTGCTTTGAGCTAGGGGGCTACACTAGACGATTGCCAAAGGTCCCTTCCAATTATTTTACGGTTCTATGAAATATGCCCTGGTAGAGGTCCGAAGCCATGGAAAAGATTTCTGAGTTTTTCATCTGGGATTTAAAAAATCCACTACTACATTCAGGTAAAAGACAAGTATCCCCTATCAGGGCATAGGTACCAGACACTCCCAGAAGAGAGAAATTCATCAGCTGGTGTGTTTCTATCAGTTACAGAGCTCTCTGAGCCAGTGGCAGTGTACCAGGAATCAGACCCCTTCTTCCTCCATCCACGCTACAAACAAACAAAGCTCAGGCATGGAAAAGCAGAAAACACAGATCTCATACAAGGGTCAAGAGCTAATTTCTGAAATGTCTTCTCTCCAAAACCTCCTTCCATCCTTCTAATTAGTACCACGCATATTTTTTTTTGCAGAAAGCACATCTTGCTACTCACAGTCCCTTTCTGAGTAAATGATGGGATTGGGTTTGCCTTATTCAACAAAATGACTCACTAGTATTGTAAAATCAGAGTGTAGGATAAGGACAACAACTTTAAATCAAAAACTGAATACGATTTTCCTTCATCCACAGATTATTTCAGTTGTTAGCATTTAAAAACAGCTTCTCAGATATCATGTTCTATGGTTGTGGATGTTAGTAACATGGAACAATAGTAATTCTATTGTTATTGTCTCATGTTATTTTATGACAGGTTACAACTGATACTGATCAATCCTGGAGCTTCCTTAAAGTCCATGCAAAAATTCCACCACATAGATGGAAAAACTTGATTTGTACACCCACTGCCCTATTGATAAAATTATCTTTCACAAGTACAGCAAACCAAATCAGTTATATTGAACCAAGCCATTTACACAAGTATTTTAAATTAAAAATTAGTTTTGCTTTACATATAAAATTAGACATAGAATGACTTTAATTAACCTTAGCAACAACAGTTGTGTGAGAAGAGAGGGACTCAGATAAACAGTATCATCTGCTAAAACAAAGTCTACCTCTGATTCTGCATTATTTCTGATTATAGTATGCATATAAATAGAAAAACAAGTATTCATTTATGCATTCAAATGCAAAATCAAATCTGCATGTTGAAGTTATAGCATGTGGGATGAAAGTTCATTAACCCTGCACTGATAATGATGTCACCAAGCACATGCACAGATACAGCGCCATACCTTTAATTACACGTCTTTCCAAAAGCTCATGCCCTCCAATTTTTGGAGGGAGGGATTACAATTATAGCAACTCTTGAACCTGAAATCAAATGCTGAGATGTACATTTATATATCAGACAACTGGGGTTTTTTTCCATGCTCATCTCTATCACCACCTTTAAAAAAAAAGGCATTTTCAGAGACTCGTAGCTCAGGAAAAGATAATGAATTAAGCTACATATCAGAATATCTGAATAAAAAACTGTTGAAGGGGCAAGAAGTGAAACAGTTTCTAAGTGCAGTCTTTGCAAGATAAAAAGATATTATTATTGAGGAACCATAGGGGAGGACACTTCACTATTTACTTATTCATTCAATCATTTACACAGATAGTTTAGAACACTGGGCTGAAAATAAAATTCCTAATTACATACATTTTACAGAATGAGGGGACATTTATTAATAAAGGGTAAATCATACATCCAACCAAACACCTGGGAAGAAATTAACAGAACTACACACTCAGCAATTGAAGCCATAAGAAAGATGCCATAAATTGAATGCTGTTGTGACATAGAAGAAAAAAGGAAGAAAATATAGTACTTAAAATTTCTGAAGCCTTGTAATTAAATGTATAGCAGATGTAATGCAGAATTTCTGACCATACAGCAGAGCCATAGAATTTATAAAATGCAGGTATTGATATTATAGCAACACCTTCCTATTTTCACTGCATGTAGGAATGCAAATCAGGTAAGCAGACAGCAAGCCATACTCTATGCTTGGCTGCATGAGTTATTCTGATATCAAGAGTTTACAAATAGCACTCACTGCTTGTAGCACTTTCTATTTGCAAGTTGCTACACAAACAGTCAATTCTCAAAATATCCAGGACCCAGATAAGAGATCAACATTTATCCCTGCATTTTACAGATGTGCAAAGAAATTTAAGTGATTTGCCGAGCACCATATAATAGAAGCAAGGTTGTGATGGCTCTTGGGCAATTCACACAATAGGATTTTAAAAGGCTTGAAGAGTGGATCTTCAAGCTAGAACTTTCATGGTGTGGGAAGCATGCAGACTATCTCCTGCCTCCAACCATGCTTGTGCAAGTATTGTCTGAACACTTATCCTGCTTGCACCTGGAGCACTGGAGGAACCCAGACCACCCGTGCCCCACACAGGAACCATCCCAGGTGCTGAGAGAAGGGAACAACGTCCTTGAAAGGCCACTCTCTATGGTCTTAGAATGGCCTTGCATACTGGGAGAGCTCCTCATTTACTAGAGACAGGAATCGAGCCCCTGACATCTATTAATTATTGTGAAATGCTTATTTTTGCAACTATTTTTCCTTCCTTGCTTCTTGGAGATGGGTTACATCTACAGACTGTGTCACATCATAGCTATTTTGCCAGTAGCCTGTACAGGCTTGACACAGGTAGAAAGACTCACACATATCAGTGGGCAGATACTATCTTTTTCTTTGAGAAAAACATGTGATTGCTAATATTAAAAACCAAGGAATAATATGCTGTCAAAGGGATATTCAGAGAGCAAATCAAAATTCACACTTAATTAAAAGTCTCCCTGTTTGCATCGACTCCACACAGAGCAGTAAGAGCTCAGCTGCAGAAGCCAAGCAGGAGGTGACTCTTTAATGAAGTGCACATTTGAATGAGATGGTCATTTGGTGTCAGCACAGACAATGGCAACCTTCCTTCAGGATTACTACTTTCCACTATTTGACTGGTTTTGGAAATGTCTAATTATATGGCTTCTCTTACCTGTCACCTAGCAACCTTAGCTGTGATTTAATTATGGGCTTTTCTTAAAATGCCATAATATATTCACTGACATAACAATATGCTTATTTTTTGAGATGAATAAGAAACATAATCAAAACTGGTATAAAAATGCTCCGAATATACACATTTCCCCATCTTGTAACTTACTACAGCTGACCAGTCAGGAGAGATTTCCATGTAAATACATAATTTTAACTTTTAGATTTTACTTATTTGGTATACATGACAATTAATATTTTATGAAGGACAGAAGAGATTAAAACTCAGTAAAACACATATTCCATTCTTTTTCTTTAAAGAGAAAGCTGACATCTAGGTTATCAAAGGAATAAAACTACTGAAAATGTGGCCAGAACAACAATATGAGCTTCTGTTTTATTTTAATCCTTCCCATTTTTATAATCTTTATGGATAATATCATATCTTTCCACTTTTATTTCCCCAGTTTACGCATTCTATCCACTTTTTCTTTCTATTTCCTTAATTTTTTTCAGTTCCATATCATTACAGAAATTCTTGTCTCCCATTTCTCTACTACTGTCTTTTTATCTACTATTTTTTTTTTTTTTTGAACTGTCCCTCATCTTGTTCAGGGCTTTCCCCTTCAGCCTTTCCTTCCCAGGAACACACCACATGATGTCTCTGGAGCAGCTGAAAGCAACAAGACTCAAACACAGCTTGCCTAAGGGCCCAGGGATTTGTCAGCTACAAGATGCTTTAGAGAAAATGTTTTCTTACAACTTACTTATTGCCTCAAAAATGCCAGGAGAATTTAAAGCATGTTTTGTTGGTTCTTTAAAATATAGATAATGTATATTTAAACAAAAATGAACAAAAGCCCCCAACACTAACAAACAACATAAAAAAATCCAAATACATACAACCGTCCCCATTTTCTAAGTAAGTAGTAAGCAGAGTGGAGACTTAATACTTTGCATTTGAGTATTTTGAACTGTTCCAACCTGTAGATTACCACAAGGCATCAGTGGGGCTGTGGGATCACTGAAGGTGCTATGATGTTGTAACAGCTTTATATGGCAGTATCTGTCCTTGACTGCGATTGTGAAGACAGCGTGGAGAGCATTCACCATATCTCGTATGAATACTCCTGATACTAGTGAAAAATACCACATATGGTAGATGTCCCACTGGCTTAAATTCCACATTAAAAAGATACACAGCAAATTTTATAATTTTTTTCTACATGAAGTGCTTTAAGCAGTTTTTTCTTGCTATCACTTTTCTACAATATTACAGGTTGTTATAATGCAAGCATTTACCCTCATACTGAAATCCATGCCTGGTAGGGTATGACACTGTGTGTTGGGAGAAACCCCACATTTGCTTCCTATACAGAAGGCAAGCTTGCCTTCAAGGAAACCTTGCTCATACTTCAGTCCTGACAGAGCAGGGCATGCGTAGTCACTCCAGACATTGCATCAGAGCTGTGGAGACGTAGCCATAAATGCCAATGGAATTAATTACATTCTGTTAAGTGAAGTTTGTGCATAAGCTTTTGTGAGAACAAGGCTTAATGTTGTTTTTAACATAAAAACACTTTACAGAACTCCTCCCACACTTCTTAGAACTGCATCCCTAATTATGGAGTGTGGTGCTCTACTATAAGTGATTGATGTTGTTTTGTGTGTTGTTATGGAAACAAACCAAGTAGGAGTTTCTGATTTGCGTATAGAATTTTGAGTCAGATTTTACAGTAAATAACTAAGCTTTCCAGTGTATAAGCAACAACACCATATGGCCATTAATCTCCACTGAAAGACTATGTCCTCACTTGCCACTACTTGTTAAAACTAAGGTCTTTTGAGGAAGAGGGTTAAAATCAATGGACCTGCTCCATCTTGTCACTGGTCAGTGAACAACAAAATGTGGTTGTCTCAATTAGGGACAGTTTATGGGTGTGAACACTTGATAAACTCATTCAAAACATTCAAAAGAAAGTAGTTTTTAAACTCAAACTTGAATTGACAAATTCTGCAGCTAACAGGATGCCTGTCTGGAGACACTACAGCTATACACAGGAATTTATGGAAGTGCCAAATGAATGGAAAGTTCAAATGAATGACATATCTAAGTTAAAAGGTAGTAAGTTCTGGTACTGAACATGTGGGATGTGGGTGCCTTCCAAACAGAAAAAGACCAGTGTTCCTCAAAGAGCTTACTATGCAATAAACAGAGGTTTACAAAAAAGATTGCAAGTGGGAAAGCGAAAGTCACAAGAATAAAAACATCAGGGGGGTATGGCTTAGTACGAAAAACAATGTTAATTTTCTGGAAGTTAAATGACCTAGATAGACCAGATGATGATTCCTGTCATAATCATTTTCCATTTGTGCATATGGAGATGAACTTCTGCTCTGCATATCTGAATCCAGCCCGAAGCTGTGGCCATCCTTTCTCCCAGCACCTGACAACAGGACCGACTATCCCTTTCCTTAGCACCTGTAGACTATTTCAATTCCATAAGAACCCTCTCTTTCATCAAGAGGCATTACTGGTTACTTTAGTTCTTACTTTGCGTGCTCCTGGACCCACTCCCCATTTGGGTCCAATGCATGTTCACCCCACAAATCTGCCATTATAATATTGCATTCATTCCTTATTAAAAAGTCAGTCACCTCACACTCAGAGGGCACAAAAACTGCCCTTACATCTCTGGAAGCAGCAGGAGAAAAATGGAAACTGCCCCAGCCCTGCTTCGTGACCTCCTTATTCCGGCTTTTGATTCTACCACTGATCCAAATTTTTTTGTTCATATTTTTGCCCTGAGGATGTGCAATGTCACTCTGGTTAAGGTGACACACTTCCCCACCCCTTCCTGACCAGTAGTCACTTCTGCCTGGGAAAACACTAATGATGAGTCTCTTTTGACATTAGATATTTATGCTGCCCTAGTGCCCTTTGCTGCATCCCTGGGTGATTTCTAACCAGGCCTTAATGTGATCCCATTAGTTATCCTCCAGCTTTGGGGACATCTAATATCCACTCTGTCTGACTGGGTACAGCAATGGACATAACCCCTACAGGCCTCTGCTGCCTCCTCCTCACTCTTACTGCTAATCCAGGCATCAGGCTGGAACCTGGCTGAAGGACATGGCTTAAATACACTTCTTAGCTTGCCCCTCATCAGAATAAGCAGTGCAGTGTCTTTACACAGAAGCATTCAACAGGACTAGGCAAAATAATCAGCAGTCTTTTGTTCAGGCTTGTTTGACTGACCCACATGTTACAACCTTTGGGCCAAGTTTCTCTTTTAATATCAGAAGGGGAAGCAATGCCATTTAGATGGCACAGAAAGTGAATCATAAAGACTTGTAAAATTACAGAGGCAGGTAATAATATTATAGGCTGCTTTGTAAGTGATATAATTGCAGTTATTTTTGGCAATAAAAATCCATTGAAATTAGGATTTGAAATACATATAAATGTAGCCATCGGGCTGTGCTTCTACAATCTCAGCTGAATACTTAATTCTCATCCAAAAGTGAAACCAGGATTGAATAACCAGCAGCCAATGCTACTCCTCTATAGTAAGAATAACTAATACAGAGGGTATGAAATAAAAAGAGCTAGCAATGCATTTCCCCCCCAGCATATCAAGCAGGTTTTCATATGGAAGCAGTGGTCATCAATCACTACCTCATTACCAACCTGTCATCTGGGTTTAGGCTAAATGTATTCTGGCTTGCTGCCATACTAAATGTTCAATGAAACATCCTTAAGGCTCTCTACAAGTTCAGCTGAAGTCACACGTGCTATACATCAAAAAAGAACATTAGCGTTATCATAGCTTAATAAATAGTGCCATTCTGGCAATGTAATCCTATGTTCTAGAGCTATCTTCCATTCCCAGTACAATACTGCTTAAGTAAACAATCTTGCTGTCTTGTGTGAAGTTTATTTAGTGATAAATGCATGTAAAGATAATTAGTCATACTGTTACGGATACACTTCCATCCCAGCTGAAGAACATGAGCAGAAATAGCACAGGATTTTAAAAGCACACAATGGCATAATGAACTTTATCTTGCAGCATTAGTTTATAATTCTTGAATATGGTAGTTTATCATCGAAGTTTCACTGCTCTGGAAAACAATGACAGCCGAAGGACCCCAAATCAGTGTCTTTTCAAAATAACAGTGGCTTGAATATACCCCTGGGATGTAATACAGCCAGTAAGATGACTGCAAAATATATTTCAACATCTGTGAATACTACTTACTTTGTGAATAACTCTTAACTTAAGGAGGGATCCTTACATTTAGTTATTCATTCCCATGCACATTTGAAGCACTAAGTCCTGAATCTGTTTTCCAGTTTAAAAATGCCAATAAAATATTCATGTAGATTCTACAGCGGCAGAAGCTTCAAGAGGTAGCATAAAAAAATCCTAATAACACATTTTCAGGTACATTAATTGGTTTATGAACTTTTTTTAAACAATAGTGAAAAATCATCTCAAAATTTAAGAATAATTTTTGTCCTTGTATAATTTTTTTCCTTTGTAGACACTGCATTTGTTATGTAACTAGGCCCTACTAAAATATAATAAATAGATGCAGTATGTTCAACCACAGATTTTTGCAAATGATTTTAAGTATGTACCAGGAAACCTGCCTTACTAATGAGTCTGGCCTTGTTCTATGCAAAACACATGGAACTTAAATCATGGATTCAAACCCTTACACACATGACACTGCTGCTTTCCCTTGTGCACTGATGTTACTGAAACAGCAACTGGACCAACCCTTGACAGAGCCTGTTTCCAACACATTCACAGACGCACACATACATGAGGAAAGGTAACCCCTTTTTTAAATTGAATTCTGGCAAACTGGAGAGACAGAATGTTAAATTATTCTTTGGTCTGCTAGTTATATCAAGCAAGCATAAATTGGCTTAAACCAGGCTTTTCTCTTCCTATTCTCTTGCTTCATCCTCTAAGCTACCCAACCAGAATTCAGTCTTGGGACAAATTTTGTTGCCTGCAGAGTCTTAGCAACAAAGACTGAATTTCCAGACTTACAACTGGAGAATGAATGAAGGAGAAGGAACTTGTCTTTTCTCCTTTGAGTTGTGCTGCTTTTTGCTTGCCTATTCCACAACCATTAAAGTTATCTTATGCCTTTAAGATAAGGTCTCTGCCACAAAATGGGGATGCTCAAATAGTTGTATTTAGTGCTTAGAAAAGGCAGTATGTTAAGAAGTAGTAGTAGCACAGTTCTGGCACTCCTGAGAGCAGTGAATAGTGTATTTTGCTCCCGGTTCCTCCTCAGAACTGCAAGGAAAAGTCATGCTAAGGTTTTCCTTTTCCATTTTCTATTTCTGCATATATACAAAGGGCCAGGCATCAAACTTGCTGTAAATATTGTGTAATAATACAGATCAAAAGCTTGCACAGATTTAACTGTAAATTTTTTTACAAATATATTAAAGAGAAAAGATGAACAAAAAAACCCAAACATGTTGCATGTACAAATCTGCTTGCATTAAACAGTTCCATCCTTAACCATAACCTTAATTCAGTGGCATTTTAGAAGCCATCTGCAACACAGTGAACCAGTTTAATTCAGAAGCTGCCAAGTAATCACTAAACAAAACAGCAAAAAAGGACATTAAAAGTTGTATTAACTATAGGTGTACTATGATTTCCTTGTGAAATTGGTGGACAAGAAAAGAAGGGGAAAATATGATGCCTGGCTTTCTGCATACTTTTTACAAAAGAAGCCTGCAAATAGGCTTGCAGCAGATCTGACCTCTTCCATGCTTCACCGCTTGTAGACTCAGCTGCCTGACCAAAGAATCTGGATCCAGATTCTTCAGTGCAGAAAATATCACATTAACAATGCTTTTGACAGCTTTTGCTTCTGAAGTTTCAATTTGGCTGCTAGACTAAATTATTGCAACATCCATGTATCATCACTATATATTCTAGTTATCTACTTCTTTTAAGTTTGATTGGTTTGGATTTTGGAGTTTTTCTCCCCTCTCCATCTAAATACAAATGGGTCAGGATTCTGAGAGTTCTCAGAGGACTTTGTATCCAGCTGTTGATCCATATGTTCTCTAGGCCAACATCTGCTGCAGAGATGCTACCAAGACCTCACAGCTGGCACGCTGCTCTAACTCCACTCAGTTTGTAGGTTGAAAGGTCACTCCTTTAATGTAGTCAATTTGTGGCTTCCACATTAAAGAGAGGGAGCTGTCTCTGCTGGAGCTCTGTTTCATGAAATCCAGTGGCAGTAAAACCTGATGCCCTCCACTTTCCTAATAGCTTTAACTGTCTAGTACATCTTAGAAAAGTAACTTCTAGGGCCTGATGACAGGATGAGCTAACCTCTCCATGAACAACAGAACCTTCTAACTCAAAGCTACAACATTACTTAAGGATTCTACAGAACTGGCTGGAGGCACCCCCCGAGGACAAGATTAATTTCCTTTTCTTTCTATTTCAGATATAATATGAAAAAGAATTGAAGATAAAGATCCTTTTTTCTACTTGTTAACTCCCACTATAAGATCAAAACAAGATGAAGAACAGATCAAATACTATGAATAGACTCTAACAAAAAAAATCTTAAACAAAGCTTCTGATAAACAATTTTGACCCTAAGTAAGTAAATATGTTTTTGCCAGTCATTACTAAATTATACACACAAATCAGAGTGAATTTAGGTTCAAGAGACATTGCAGTGTATTATCCAATTTTACCAAAAATTGGCACACCTTTATTAAGACCTTCATCAGGTTATGCTTTATTTGCACAACATAAAAACATGTATTTTTTTTTTTACTGGCATTTATACACATAGAACTAATCAATGATTATTATATTATTATTATCCTATTTCCTTTCCAAGAAGGAAAAATTTTTAGCTGTCTACTGAATTGGAACGGAAAAGTAAGAAAGTGGATAAGGTATCTACACATAATAGGTGTAGATTTACGGAACAGCATAGATCAGAATTTCCGAACATTACCCACTACAGAGAACTGTGCCACAGTCACTGACCTGGTGTAAGAGTAGAAATTTGGAGAGCAGACTACATTTCCACTCTCCCACCTTTCCTATTTCCAAAACTAGAGAGAAGGCAGTTTTCACTAATCCTGGAGTCAGGGCACTCCAGCTTGTCTGGACACACAGTGCAGCTGATGGAGGTGAGCCCGCACCATCATTAGCTCCCCGTGCTCCCAGCTCCACAGCAGCTCCGAACAGAACTGAGGGACCTGACATCAGATCGGCAGCCATGGACATGGAGCACAGAGTAAGCTCACTTCAGAAACCAAAGGCAGGCTAAAAGACCCAGCAAATACAAGACTACATTGCAAGTACACAAAAGTAAAATCTCCCATCTACAAGTCATTGTTCATTTTCAAACACAGCTTGAGTAGGGACAAGAGAATCAGACACTGGTTCACAGACATATTTACAGGGAATTTAACCAACTTTAACGACACTACCTTTTAATGACACCACAAATGAATTAATTTTCCTACTTTCAACGTTAAAATTGCATCAATACATTTTTTTGCTCCTATTATATTTGTATTGCTAGGAGAATTCCTTCTGTTCACATGAACAGTTGGAACAGCTGTGTATGATGCCAAATGCAAAAATTTAAGGGATGTTCCAGCATATTAAGTTTAACCCTCATTTCTGTCTCAGTGATAGATGCAAGAATTCCAACTAGGTTGATTTTATGAGCCAGTTAAATGATTTGTATTCAGACCAACATAAAAATCCCCAAAGTGACAAAGTGTACTTGAACAAAAATACCCTGCTTGTGACATATCCTTTACAAGTAATGTGTTTTCATTTTTCACATGTTGCATCTCATTTATTTTATTCAGGCACACACAGTTGAATCTACAAGATACAGTAAGCTTCCAATACCTTTGAAATAATAAATCATTTCTTACAGATGTTTTCACCCAGTGCAAGTCTGCTGCTCATTAATCAAACATTATCAGTATCTATCACTGCCCAGTGCTAAACAAGAGAGGCACCTCATTTTGAGTTTTGACTTTTATTCACCAGTTAGTCCCTGACCCTTCTACAACTGCATGCTTATTAGAAACACCTACTGCACGGCAGATCCTACTATATGGAGTTTTAGAAGGGGTTTTTGTTTCTTAAAGAAAAAAAAGCAGAAGCATTTTTTCTTTAAGAACCAAAGGAAACTAAGTCAGGCTACTATTCAAATTGGTGACACAAATGCAATCAAATTGTCTTCAAGGCTCTTTTCCAACATCTAAGTAAAATATAACCATGTAAGCAAACTATTTCTGGTCTAGATCATTTCATATCTGAAAGGTTGAAATAAATATATATTAGGCACTATGCAAGATACATTTCATATTTTATAAATTATTAAAATTTCATTTCAGAGAACAGTATGTAGGACACAATACATCCTTACCAGCATAATCCTGCAGGGCAAAATCTAAAGAAAATGTTTCAATGTAAGAAGTTATCTGATACAAAATTTTAACCTCCTTGTGATCATTAATATATTGCTGGATTCATTCCAACAATGACAAATAAAATCTGCATTATTTCATCTGCTCTATTGGTTGTTACACGTCTTCTTCAAAACGCTGGAATAGAAATTAAATTGGGTAAACCACACAATTGCAAGTGCTTAGGAATGAAGATTTTTGTAGCTTCAAGGAACAGCCTGAACATTTGCCAGCAAGAACACAGTATGGCTTCCCCGCAGCATTTTACAGTACCGAGCACTTTCACAGTACTTTTAGTGCTACATTTCAATCTTCCACCATCATTTTAGAGAAGAATGAACTCAGGACACCAGTAGCCAGAGCCCAAAAGTCTCACCCTCAGCAGACCATAACTGCTTCCACACTGCTTCCTTCTAGTGATCTATTGTGCTGTGCATGATTCATATTTTTGTTATTAACCAAGTGAAAAATTAAAGGCAATGAGCATGCTTCAGGTGAAAAACTACTACCATCTCCTGCCATAGCGGCAATTCACTCAGCTTTCCTTTAACTAAACATTTTGTTTGCATATTCCACATCTTTATGAATGAACATTGAATGCCACACTTGTATCTAGGATTATTCACCCTCCAAGGCTAATTAAACATTTTCCATTCTTGGCAGGTCTACAGAAGTGGCTGAGCTACGATGTGTATTTTCTATGCCTCAATACAATAAAGGGCACATTCAGCACATGCAAAGGCCCATATTTGCATCTGAAAAATAAGAAACCAACTGGTCAATGTAGAGGTTATATTAAGACTCTTATGTCCTTACAATTTAAAAAGTGCTAAGATTTCAGAACTTACTTTATTTAGTTTCGTTGGAATTTCCAGAAAAAGCTGTGCACAAAGAAGATGTAAATTGTAACAATTAGGGGTAATTTCTTCAGATTCTACCTACTGCAGGAAGGAATTTTTTTTTTAATGCAAATTAAAGCCAAACTTTTTAATCAAGCAGCTAATGCAGAAAGAAAATGGGCAGAAAATTAGTCCAGAAACCACAACCAAGTACCTTATGCTTCATGCACAGAATGGTCACTTTCTCTTCTAACTGCAAATTTCTTTCTGCAAGAGACTTCATTCAATCAAGAACTCAAACTTTGATTATAAAGTTATAAAGTTTATATTTGAGTATAAAGAAACAAGCAATAAAAAAATGTAAACAGCGGCTATTTGGTTGCCCAAGATGGTAAAGTCCTTCTGAGAACATTTTTTTGTTTTGTTTTGAAGAGACTCTTATCTAACTTGGTAAAGTTTAACAAAACAGGAATATTTCCAGATCACAGAATACGCTGAGGTGGAAAGGACACACGAGGATCATCAAGTCCAGCTCTTAAATGAATGACCCATAAAGGGCTTGAACCCACAAATTTGGTGTTTTGACCACCATGCTCCAACCAACTGAACTAATCTCAGGGTCATAAATTTCTCACAGATAAAAATCTGGCCATCATTTTTCAGCTGCAAAAGATTTGTACTGGGCCATAATAGAATCATCAAGCTTATGTTTACCAACAAACAAATGCAATCATGTCTAAGTCACTCAGATATTGAAATAATAGATTGTGAAATTTCCAATGTCTAACTACTAAGCAGTAGGCTATCTATACAATTAGAGTAACTATTTCCTTTGGAAGATAGTTCTGTTCTCATTTTAAGAATTCAATGTATTAAGGATAAAGCTATAAAATAAATATTGCATTAATTAGAAATTATCTTTAATAATGGTTAATAATCTAATTTCAATTTAAATAACAAGCAGGTACTGACATTCCACTATCTACTGAAGTGTTACAATCTATTTAATCATATGCATCATAACTAAATAAACATCTATTATCAATGGTGAAAAATAAACAAAGAATCATTTTTAACAAAAATAGTTCTATAAAATCTGAAATGAGTTACACCATCTCCTATTACATCAATGGAACAGTAACAAATAAAACCTTGACAACTCTTAGAAATGCAGTAATACACTGCAAGTTTCTACTTGGTGACTACCATTTCAATACAGTGGCAATATTAACATTAAAAATGAATTGGCTGAAATCTACCTATCTTTAAATTCTTATTATTCTTCCTCTTTCTTCCTATGAAACTGATCACCAAAGATCATTTGAGGGAATACTGAGTTATCACACTAGCTGTTGAATGGATTTTCACCTTCTCTAATGGTTCATATTCAGCTTGGCACATTTTTAGCACAAGTTAATGAACAATAGCCCAAGGATTTCCAAAAAAACGGTGTCAACATTTGGAAAATAATTTCCCCTGTTAGATAAACAAGTAATTTGTATTACCATTATCCAAACACTCTAAGTACTTAGTGTGCTTATATCTGTGTTTTAGTCTTATAAACAATTTTCATAAAACAGTTTATAGTAAATTTAGCATTAACACACTGAAAACTCTAACAGTACAGTCAATCTTAATTACTATATGTACCCCACACCCTATGACATCACCAAGTGTCAAGTTTTAAATATGGTTTGATACTTTAAAATGCACACAGAAGACTGACTGTGTGACTTTATGCACAAGGAATGACAAAGTTGATCTCAAGTCTATAGAACACACCAACATATTACATAAACACAGAGAAATATTTGTATGCCTCTTAGACTTTAATTTTGTATTTCTAAATATATGCATTTCCATAGTTATTTTAAATTTCATACTAAAAGCAACCATATGAGTGGCCACATATAATATGGTATATATAGTATAGTAGATTAGAATACAAAAAAAAAAAACAAACTATTTTCAAGTATCATAACCACAGCAAGTGGTTCAAAAGCCTGGACAACCTGCATATATGCAAAAGCAGAGACACAGGAGCACAAACATTTACATAGCTTAGTTAAAGATTATTTATTATAGTGCACATGTACAATTTTTTTTCTCAGATATTTGTTTCCTTTAAAAACATCCATGGCATTAAAACTAAAGAAGGGCAGAGGATGTGCCTTCCCATAATGATAGAGGCTACTGTATTGGACAACAAACTTACAAATGCTTCTGGAACAGGAAAGCTTTTCAATTAATGTGTTGAGCTTGAAGGGAGGAGTGAGGGATTCCCTTGGGCACACGCTACAGGCCATTATAGGACTCAAAAGGCCCTCAGACTGGGAATCCCACCCAGAAACAGAATCACTAGTGAATATGCTCCAATTAAATAAAGAACCAAAACTGGCCCCTAGCAACACCAGGGATTTCCCCCAAAATGAGGTAAGTGCCTTTCATTGTATCAAAGTGCTCCTAAACCAGCAAAGGCCTGGCTACTGAGCAATGATGAAGAGGGAAGCAGATGACTGAGAACCACAAGACAACTGGATCAGATGGAAGCCCTGAGCCCTGCCCATGCCTAGCAGTGGCTACCAAGGCACCACTCTCATGAAGCAGAGAAGTGGCAGAGCAGGAAGATCTCCTAAAGCAACCTCTACAATTCTTTCAACACGTACTACGAATCCACAGCACAAATCCCGTTTTGTCTTAACTCTGTCAATCCAATTCAACAAGGACATACACACCTTGTTGAGTGGGCAGTGAAAGGAATATGAATTCAGGAACATTATATTTATGAAACATAAATATGACAGAAAGACTGCTTAAAACTTCATTCATTAACACAAAAAATTGCTTGTCATCTACTCACCAATAACTGCCATTAAGAGAGACTGTGACACTCTATTTGTGCATCTTTAAAAACAAAAAAAAATAAATGCAACAAGCCTAGGTTTTTAACCAGTGTTTTATCTTTTGCAAACAAGATGAAAGAAAGTAAGGAATTTCTAAACCTCTTATGCTGATTTTGTATTATGGCAGTCCTCCTATAGTATTAGTTAAAACAATGTTTCAAAAAGTGTCTGATTGCATTAAACACATATGGCACCACATACACCTTTCTTACAAAAAAAACAGAGAGCTCAGCTACAAAAAGAATGATACAGATCAACTCACAAATGGCACTTTAGAAGGTTGTTAATTCTGTGTCTGAATATTAATGTGGAAGTTAAAAGATGGTAGCACAATTAATATTTGTACATCTAAAAGATAAAAGTAACTGAGTCATGGAGTCAACTTTTGGAAACAACAAGCAAGCAAAGCTCTTTTCTTTAGGGGTACAGCATTCAAGTGCATAACATCAAAATAGGAAAATATACTATATAACATCACAATTTTGTTTCTTTCTTTTCTTTCTCAAAAATAAAAATGCATAAAATTATATGCTTGAATTTAAAAAGTGCTAAATAATGTTAGATTACATCATCTGGTAAAATATGAAAAAATTAACTTTTCTTAAAACAATAAGAATCAAATTTATTTTGTCATTATATTTAGATGAGCAGTTCTTCAGGCAGACTATCTAGCATTATGGAAACAGACAAGAGAGTGTTTTGTAAAACATATGCAGGAGAGATTGTTATGCTAAATAGTGTTTTGGTAGGAAAGATAAGTAAGAAAGAGCACAAAAATCTGTGTAATTTACAAGTGAATATCGTAAGGATGCCCAAGGGCAGATTATTAGTATTTTTGAAAGTGTCCTAAGATTATTAATAATAAATAACCCATTTTGTGAATCTTAGCCATAAAACCTTTCAACTGCCTAGTGCTTCCGATATGTATATAGGAATATTCCACCAATATCCAGAGCAGTACTGAGAATTAAAGAGCTGAAATAACAGCTTACTACAAATGCCAATAGTAGAAAAAAATGCCTCAAGCATAAAAATTCTTGGATTGATGTACATGGTTGGTCTCCAGGAAAGATGCTGCATTGAGAATAAAAGCAAGAAATTCCTTCTATAGCATGTAAGAACAGGTTCTTTCACAGAGTTCTTTTTTTAATATAAGTATTTGTTTTTTAGTAACAATGCTTTTTAGATTAAAGAGTAGCAGAAGATAATAAAATAAAGATGAACAAGTTTTGTATTAGAACCAACTGATTGTGTAATTAATTTAGAATATTATTCACATGGGACACAAAACCAGAAATGTAGTGTTAAAGAAGGAGGCATTTATTCTCCAAGCTGAGAGCCATGAGCTAAGGTTCTCCAGCAGGCAGATTATAAAGAACTCCTATACCTGACTGCACAGACTTGTGCAGACCTTCTTCCTTGGGACTTCAGGCAGTTGTAGTTCAATGTGAAGCTTTAATCCTGTTTTATACAAACACAACTATCACTGGCCTTCCCATGGAATATTTCATAAAAAACATTTTTAAAATTTAATTTCAATATTAGTCAAGGTGCTGTAAGACAATTGTGAAATATTTTTAATTAGCTTTGCCCAGATCCTGCCACTTCTCTTAACCACTGCTGTTCTTCAAACTCTTCAGAGCACCCTGACTTCATGACTCATCTTGATTATTTCATTCTCATTATTTCTAATACCAAAGGCTCACAGCTTTTTGTAGATACATGAATTTGAATATGTCAGTTTGCAACAATAAAATATAATTTTAAGTGTTTTCCCTGGTTCTGTAGCCTTTACTATCTTCAACTGTATATGGGTACCAATGTCTAAAAGGCCATTGTTGTCACAATTTAAAATCCTTGGTGAAAAGCATTTTGTTTGCAAGATTCTGAAAGTCTTCTCCGTTTGTATACAAAGGGCAATGAAATAAACCCAGAAACCAAGCCAGGCACACATTTATTTGCAGTATCTAGCTGATCATATTTCCAACACATCATTCTTTCCTGCGCTACCTTCCAAGGTATTGTTTTTCTTCCTAATTTGTTGTCTTTTATCTGCCTGTCTTTAGGCAAACCTATATAACCTATAAAGTGTCAAAATATTCATGAAATTATAAAACAATACAAGACAATACCAAAAATCCTGCTGTGACCCTAAGAGCCTAAGGCTGCACAATGCCTTTCCTAAAGATCTATCTTTCACCAAGGTGTGCTGCCATTTATGTGACTTGCTACATCACCACTGAGACAAACAGCTCTTTACCAAGGGGCCTAACAGCCTCCCACAACATCACAAACACCAAAAAACACACATCAGTTCTGAAAAGCAACAAACTAACAGATTAATCCTGGATATGTTTTCAAATAAGTCTGCCTCTAAACGCCTCCTTTGGAGAAGGTAAGTGAAATCGCCAGTGAAAAGAAAAAGAAAACTCAGAGATACAAGGTAAACCAAAACCAGAGAAGCAAGCAAATAAAAGTCTGTTCACAACCTGAAATGAGAACTATTTTGAACATGACATATTTCCTCCATAAATGTCTGTGCTGGCCATGGGCCTACGGGCCCCATATGCAGATTTCATGTCCTCCAAATTTAGTTTATGAATCAGGAGTACGATGCACAATTTTTTCCTATAGCACAAGCAAAATGAACATCTGTTCACTTTTTGCCATGTAGGTTTATATCTGTGTGGGTGGGTGTGAACAGAGCTCTTGATGTGTAATAGTCCTCCCATCTGCACACCAGGTGGCACTGCATAGTTAATCAGAAGATAATAACAGGCATGAGGAGATTACTTACTTTTTGGGTAAGAGAGAGTAAATCAATCTCACAGTTTTTTTTAAAACAAGGTACATTAATGCTTGCACTTTTAATTTATTTTCTTTGGTGTGTAATTTTACTCCAATCAATGACATGATCTGATTATATCATTGTTTGAGTGTTATGTTAATTAACTATGAATGACTGCAATTATGACAAAGGTTCTTTCCACCAAGAATTTATTCTTTCTTTTTTTTCAATGTACAGTTAAACCTTGCAAGCAGGATATACTATTTAGAGTACACTCAAATAACAATCTGCTTAGACTTACTTGGTACACACACCTAACCCACCATTTCACAGTATTTAACAGACCTCTGAATACCCACATACAATAAAACTAACTTCACAGCAATTCAGCAGCAGGAGATGGAGGAAGAAAGAAGCAAGCTTCATTACTGAATGAGCAGTTATGTAGAAAGTTAGTGCTGCAAGTCTAAATCTACAAACACTGAAGTTCAAGCGTTTAAATAATTTCTGGGAATGAGGGCTTTAGATTTTTTAAAAAAGTTTACCAAATAAAACAAGATTTGAGGACATATTTTTATCTGATATTCATCCAAGGAGAATGTAAATGTTATATAAAACACTTACATTATGATAAAGTATTATAGAATAGGATTGTTATATAGATACAGAATAAGGATAGAAGTTTGTGTATAAGTCTGTAAAAAATATGCTTATGGTGACAGCATGTATTCTATGTATTCATTTGAATGTCACATGAAAAATGTCCTTAAATACTTTAAATATTTAGTTCATTCATTTTTATTCCATAAATAGTTCTATAAAGAACTATACAGTAGTTCTATAAAGTTGGGGTTTTTTTTCTCTTTTACAAAGGATATGAAATGTTTTGTGGAGTCTTAAAAGACAAAACAACAGAATCCTGTTTTCCAAAGAACGCAGATCAACTTCTAGAAGGATGAGTAATAAAAGCCTTGTATTTCTGCATTTGTTGTGATAGCCATGAGAGACGCATACACACAGCTTTTTTTTTTTTTATATTGGTAAAAATCATATTCCACTCTAAAAATCTATGAAGAGACACAGCAACACAAAGTATTCAGACTGCTCTGTTCCCCATAGGATACCCTTGGCTGCCTTCCTCTGCTGTCTCTGAGGACCATGTGATCTCTCCTCTAGCCCCTCACCCCTTCATTGATTTCTCCTTTTGCTCTCAGCATGCTTATTCTCTGTTGCCCTGAGTCTCTATGGTGTTTACAGAAGGCAGCAACTGATGCAAGACTTTCTTTTTTTTAAAGCAAAATTTTCAAACTGATTTGTCAGTTCAGTCACAAATTCCTCACAAAGTCTTCTTATCAAAAAGCAGAGCTGATTCAAGGTGGAGTACAATGAGTAATTTTTCAAATAAGGACAGGATGGGATTTTTTTTTTCTTTTAGAGGTTGGTTTTAAAACTCTGAAAGTTTAATTAGGAGATTTAAATCCTACTAATTAATGTTTGTGAGTAACAAAATATACCCAAAAGTTTTGTAACTGGAAGAGAATTGGAATTCTAAGACGAAAAATTTAAGGACTAGTTCTTCATCTCTAATTCTTAATTAGCATTTTAACTTCCTTAATGAAATAAGACTGAGTTTAGAAATGTCACCTACCTAAATGACAATGAAAAAAATAATTGAAAAAATACAGTAGAGACTCCAAGAATACTGTTCCTCCCATTGTTTCGCTGCTATGCTTTGGTCCTACGAAAATTATCATGCATGCCATTGTCTACTATTACTTTTGATGCAAATAAGTGAGATTCACGGAACCCCTAATATTTATGTTAGCGGTTATCTGAAATTGTGACTGCTGGAGAAAACCAGAAGCATGGTGTATCTCTTACATTGCCATTGCTTACCCAGGTAACAATGAAAGCTTTTCCTAGGATTTAGCCTTTTTTTCCTAGTTCAACATATGCTTTCATAACCCCAAATTCCACATCAGTCTTCACAGCCTAATTGGGAAAGGTAAGATGGAGGTAAGGGGTGACTCACACTGAGACCCCAGGAGCTGTCAAAGGTTGGTGACACATCCCGGCCATCTGCTTGTTTTCAAGTCTAGTACAAGGTAATTTCTCAACTTTGAACCAGTGACTAAATGTATCAGACCTACTGGCTGGAGAGCATCCTTCCCCTTAAGATAAACCACTGCAGACTCAATGCCTCAGTAAGCAAAGAATTGAAGTAAAGCATCCTTTTTTATTATTATTCATTTCAAATAAGTATGTTAACCTGTACCCTTTTGTGAACTTAGAAATTCTTTACTTCTCGTGTCAGAAACACAGCAAATAGCTGATTAGAGCACACTTTTAACACCTGTCCAAACAGCTCTTAAAAAAGTCTTTGCTATTTATTTTTCTTCAATATAGTCACCCGCTAGAATGCTCAAACCTCAGTCACCTTTGTTTTACCACTGACAGAACCTGCAGTGGAGGGCACTTTCCCTACCACACATAATGTTTCCACAGGCAACAGATTTTCCCTGATGCATAACTGTGTGAAAAATAGTTTTCAAAGTTCTCTTTGCAACGCCACCTGCCCTCAGGAAGCTGGTTATTTACAAGTGCTCTTCTGTTTCATGAATTACACATGGACTTTTGTACAATCCCAACCGATAATACCTTGAATTCCATCTCATTTGCAAGACTAAAGACAATGTGATCTTCAAAATTCACATTGCTGCAAAAAAGTCCTCTCACACTGTACTCTCATCCCATCAGGGATTTCATTTTCTTTTACACATTCATTTACTTCTTTTTTCCACTAACAGGGAAAATTGAAAACTACCACATTTATTTTCCATCAAGGTACAACTTCATTCAGAAGCAAATTACAACAAAAAAGAAATCTGTTTTATGTAAGTAGCTCCATAATTATTTTACCCCTATGATTCAGGGTAATGTTCAAATGTGGTATTTCATTGAATATGTTTGTTCAGTAGGCAAAGAACACAAAAAGAAATGCATTTTAGACTCATTATG
Source organism: Pseudopodoces humilis (assembly GCF_049639895.1). NCBI lineage: Eukaryota > Metazoa > Chordata > Aves > Passeriformes > Paridae > Pseudopodoces > Pseudopodoces humilis. The sequence continues at coordinate 13,743,258 of NC_142209.1, read as the reverse complement.
GAAAAGCAGCTGTTGCTGAGAGCTTATAAATGCTCTATTGCATTAATATCGTTGCCTCCACAAATATGTGATCCCTTGTCCTCTCCCTCTCACTACCAGTAGGCAAGGCCACATTACTGTCCAGTGCCTTACACCGCACCGCGAAAGTGAGATGACAGGCAGACAAGAGGCTACAGAGAGGGCATCATAAATGCAAGGTAGCTTCAAATAACAAAACTTTGTAGGTACACATAATCCTTCATTAGCATTTATACCCTCTGTTTCCTAGTAAAATCATTGAGCACGTGCTTTACAGGAGAATTATGCTTCAGATACCTTCTCGTGTTTATTAAAATTCCGGCTGTGTCCCTTTACCTAGCTTCTATATGGCAAAATGTTGTCTGTTGAGATATATATAGATATAGATATATATTTATAATCAAAGATATTTTATATTAGATTATCTTTATTAAGGTCAGAAAATAAACCCAAATACATAAACCAAACACTCCAATTGTATGTGAAGTGCTCAGTGGTCATTTTTGCTGACACTAAACTGAACTGTTATTCTAAGCTTTTGAGTCAGAAATGCAGAGGAATGATGTTGATGCTAAAAAAAACTGAGAGAATTTTTTCTTAAGTGCTAGACTCACAGAAAACAAATGCTTATGAATTAATTCCTCATTGGTGAGATTTCACAATGTGGTTTCAAAGACACAGATGAAAACAATAAAAAAATATAAGTTGCACCGTTTGCCTTGTATACAATTACATCAAAATGCAATACATCAGAATTCCTATACGTGGAAGTTCTCTAACAATGTGAGGATTTGGGATTACATAAATCACAACACCCTGTGCTATCATTACACAACAGAATAGACCTGAAAAGCTTATTATACTGCATAACCAGATGGTAAACAACAGTTGTCGTCGTACTAAGAATTACATCTCTGTAATCAATAATAGGAAGGAGGAACAGTTGGACAACTTGTTTCCTATTATGTTCACTTAGGCAACGTCTAGATCAATAAAGAGCATTAAGCCTCATACCAACTGTAGACAATGCCTGCTCAACATGCCTATCATATGGCAGCAATGGGTCCAGCTGTACTTCAAAATAATTATAAATGGATAATAATTCTAATCTAACATTAAAAAGAAGCGATGATTCAAACAGCAGAGAGGTGCACGACTTCTTTAGTATATGAGAGAAGACAGACCTATGATGCCAGTTTTAGTATAAGTCAAAATCAGCTTATTTTGTTAACCCACTCCATAAGCATATTTCACTACAGCCTATCTGAAGGATGTTACATGTTTTATATGGATGAAAGAAAAAAAGCAACCAAGCATGATATCACTGGCTTACATATAGACTCAGTAATTGTGTGGGTGTAGTAAGCGGTTCACAAAAATTGAAAACTAAACTTGTGTATCGCTCTAGGCCAATATGGCAATTAATTACAAGCAAATTTTTAGTTCATCCATTTTTAACTACCTAAACAATAAATCAACCCATTCAGCTACATTCACAGCTTACTTAAAGATCTGTAATATAAATCTGAAAATTTTAATAACCGTCTTAATGCCACTAGTTTTAGCTTCCTGATTTTAAAATCTTTCTTATATTCTGTACTTCCATAACTCATCAAATTAAAGCTTTCTCCCATCATGCAATTTAACAAAGATACAAGTTCCAGTTTATTCCTAGGCAGTCCTTCAATTTCAGTATGACCAAACATGGGACCATGAGCTCTTCTTACCTATTCCAATAAAGACTGCTTTATAGCCATCTTCTTTCAGGGTGTGGAGTGTCATTCCATCCACTGCAAGGCCTTTCCTAAAAATTATCTGAAAGAATTAAAAATTACCTGGTAAAAATTGCAATTGTAATGAAGCAGCACATTTTGCATGGTAAACTAACAAAGGCTTTCAAAATTATGAATGACATAAGTTTTTATTTAGACTTGCAATTATTAATTCTAATTTAGAAAAGAAACAGTGTCCACAGTGCAGAAATTGGTGTTCATTTATTGAAAGAAATAACTCGCAGCAATCAAAACATGTCTATAATCTATACTGGTTTCTGATCAATTACTTTTTACTTCCAGAAGCAAAAGCTGAATTTTTTTTTGCCAGAGCCATTTTCCACTACCAATCCTGCTCTGAGCAGCCACTGGCTGAGCACCTAGAGGAGTTGTAAGAGTGTAAGAGACAGGGAATTATGTTCTCTGCATGTTCAGGCAACCAACGATGGCAGTCCCTGTGCAGAGGTCATGCAACTGGAGACACACACACCTTTTGTTCATCACTCCTAACCCCAAGGCCTTTGAGCACAAAAAGTGTGTGTGATTCTGCTTCTGATATTTCATACTTCTTGACATAAGTATGTGTGTTTTTATCTCCACATCTTAGACTCTCTGAACTTGAATGCTTTCCCCCAGGTTTTTTGTATCACCTGTGATTTTACTTTACAAAATGCAGTGCTGTTGTGTAAGCTCTCTACTTTGTGATCTTAACAGTTTAAAGTCACTGTGTATCTTGTTTTCTATTCAATCTGCCTATATTTCATTTAATATACTTTTCAGGTTGGCAGGGGAAAAAAGCCAGAGATAAATACAATTTACACTACTTAAAACACTGACTTTCTTTTGTCTTTGGAGATTTAGTATAAATTTTATCAGAGGTGAAAATGCCATGTACTAGTGCAATCCTTAAAACAATACAGACTCCATCCTCACTTGCAACAAAAGACACTCCATAAACTGTCATTACATTTTTTTATCCTGTTGTGTAGATATGTTATGAAAACCTAATGAAGGAATTTAAATAGAAATACTATTTTATGTGAAGATTCATAATACTTCTAGGACCTAGCTCTGTAATCCTTACTCAGCTGACTAATTCTTACTAATTTCAGTGGAATTACTTGAATAAACAGCACTACTGAGCATTTACACAACAGCACCTTCCACCACAGATTGGAAATGCTTTAAGCAAACACTAGAAAATTTTTCCAGCTCATAGAGGTATAAATCTAAGGTACTTATTTAACCAGCTTGCCAAAGGGTCAATTGCAAACCAATGGTAGAGCTTTGAAGCAAATTTACATTGAGATTCTCTGCTGCACTCCAGAACTGCAGAGGACTTGCAGGTCAAGATGACATGGTGGCTCTATCAGCCCATTCTGGAGACCCTGTCAAAACACAGAGCTCTGGGAACTAAGGCTGGCAGAGGATTCCCAGAGGTCTACAAAATCCCAGCAATTTTGTCTAAAGGTGTCCCAGTGCTCTGTTTAACAACACCCCTAATTAAACCTCCATTCTGTCAGTCTTTTCAAGGGTTGCAAAGGGAACTTTATAGCAGAAAAACAGACCTGTAGCATTTTAAACCTTAAACCTTGCATCTTACTAGTATTTTTATAAAACCCGGGCAGGACAATGTTCTCACTCAGGTCTTGTGACAATAGTCTACTGCTTTTACAAAAAGAATGAATATGAAGGATTCCAAGAAGAATTTCTTGTTTCACTGAAGGCTTTAGCAACGTGTTAAAGTATCGCTCCTGGTACTCAAAAATTTGATCCAACAATACATTCTAAGTTTGCAACTTCTATTAAAATGTGCAGCAATTCTAAACACTGTCTCAATCTTCAGCTCAAGTCCTAAATTATAATAAATCGCTGTTTCCATTATCTATAAACAACACACATTTATTTAACAGAATAATGCATAACTATTGCTTTCCAAGAAGTTGAATAGACTTATTGTTTTTAACAGATGATCATGTAAACACTTCAATTTGATGCATTTTATTATAGAATTAACTTGGATGCAAGACTGTATGATAAACCATTAAGGAAAAAAACTCCAGGAGAAGGAACAAAAGAAGTCTCAAATAAGAATGGTTTAAGTAGTGCCAAACTTGAATGAAAAAAACTTGATTAAAAAAAAATCAAATGATTTCAATAGCTACATTGAACCCCTAAAGCAATTTAGGAATTTGTTTCTTACAGACAATTAATCACATGCAGACATGCCAGATGAGAACTATTGATTGCCCTTTTCCAAACTAGTGGCATTCAGACAGGAGACAGACAAATGCCCTGAGCAAGAGGAAGCATCTTCCTGCCTCTGTCTAGCATAGCTTTTAATCGTTCTTTACTAATGTGCATGACATTTTGCTGTTAATCTTTAGCAGAGTTCTTGTTCTTTTTTTTTTTTTCTTTGAGCTATACATAGGCAGGATATATTTTTCATTACCTTCACTCCAAGATCCTTCATCAGCTTGGCTTCAAAATTCACTACATCATGCGGCAAACGGAACTGGGGGATTTCAGACATACTAAAACAAATAAAAATGCTTGTAACTATAAGGAAAAAAGTATTTTTAGCATTTTTTAAATTATTATTATTATTATTGTTATTGTTATTGTCATTGTTATTGTTATTATTATTATCGAAAATACTTATACCTTAGTTAATTTTGACATATGTGAATGGAAATGTGCTGAAATGTGAGTCTTGACTTTTTTTAATTGTTAGAGTGATAAAAAAGCGTTATTCATCCAAGGCTATAATATAAAAATATAGGCCAGGAAGGCAGTACCTTGAAGCCAACACTGCCCACTCTTGCAGGTGACTAACATATGTTTGAGTTCTAAAGGACTTCAGCTTTGTTCCTTTTGTTCACCAGAATACGTAACACTAAACTTAAGATACCCATTTAAAAAAAAGATGTCATGGCTACTGAAAGCAAAGTGACATAGTAATTTTTCATTAAGCTATCCAATCAGAGAGTATCAAATTTCCCATGTAATTTTATAAAAGTGTTACATATGCTATTTTGAGCTGTGATATTTAAAACTGTACCTCCATTTCTACTTCATAAATTTTTAATGATTTTTCAGGATGGATAAACACTTTATCAGCTCTTGATTTCATGTCTGTTTTTTGACTTAATGTTTATTAACTGGCATTTTTTCCTCCTGGGGAAGATTAGGAATGACATCTTCAAGTTCCCAGAATCACAGAAGAGGAAAACTGCAGTGCTAGTATAGAATCTCAGTTTATATCTACTGATACACATCTAATAAATATATATTTCTCTCCAGTGAAATGACATCTATATATGCCAGTTCAAATTCCTACCGTAAAACATGTTCCAGATAAACACAGTGAAGTCATATTTTAGATACTTTTGTTCAATGAAGATAAAAAAACCTAAATTTGCAGAAAAGTAAAGGCTTCTCCCCAGATACTTCTACACTTCAAATGGTCTAATCTGTTTTCAAATTAATGAATCTGTAATATCCATAACAAAGCACAGGCACAAGAGATTCAATGCAGCTTATTTTACATATTGATTTTGACCACACCATCTTTAGCATTTAACTTTGACAGGCCAGAAGAGTTTTATTTCTTTTAAGTTGCATCAGCTTTAATTATACTGATAAGAAACTGGTGTTCTTCCTTATTTCTAATACTGCCCTTTTTACACCTTTCTTGACCACTGTGCAATGAGAAGTGTTGTAAATATCAGATATAATGAATGTGTCAATACAACTTCCATAGGTCATGCTAAATAAAGGTGTCTGAGGCAGAAATTAATGTATCAATATGATTCTGAAACAGAGATTCAATAAAGAAATCTAATAAAAAAAAGGAAAGTTCTATTTTCCAGGCCACCCCCATTTGCTGGAGGCCTGTCATTTTGCACAACATGCTCCTAGAACAGCACTGGTTGTTGCATCACTGTCAGAATTTGTAAACACTTTTTTTTGCACCTATTAAACACTTAGTTTTATGCTGTGAGGTATACCCACATGCATGCCCATTAACTACAAAAAGAGGTTTTTTATGAAAGTCAGCTATACATCAATAATTCTGATGCAATTTCTTTCAGCAGCAGCAGATGGTCTCTAACTCTGTAATGGAGAGATGGGGGTGGGGGGGGAAAGGAAACGGGGCAGAGATGGAGGAGAGATGCAGTGGATACAAATTGTCCCACAAATTCACATCGACCTCAAATTTGAAACAAGTCAGAGGTGCTTGGACAGGTGCTCGGTGTTACTCCACCACCTCAAATTATTGTTGATCAAGGGACTACTCTGGTCAGGTGAGAGAGGTATTTTGGTACAATGTAAAGTAGTGGCAGAGACAGGAGCAAAAGTAGTAAAGCTTGTTCATGGTCACTAAGCAAGAGCATGGTGTGCTCATGCTAATCTACTATAAGACATAAATTTTACACAACCAGTGAAATGTAGGAAAAACTGCCTATAAATATGAAAAATCCAGACAGTTCAGAGAAGCATGGATTTATGTCATATTTAAATATCCCACCACAGGAATTACAAGCACAGACACCTTTCTAGTGTCACAATATTATGAAAATTAGCTATGATGCAAGAAACATCCTAACTAAAAACAATTGGAAAAAACTTTAAGAAGGCACAAACACTGCCATTATAAACAGCTGATTCCAAATACAAAATTTATTTGGTCTTCTTAGCAATTTGCAATACTTTATGAAGCCTTGAAAACACACCCATCAATAACCTAAATTTGTTAAAAAATGTGGTGCAAAGACTCAGAAATGCAGTAATGGATGACTGCTGCCACAGGCCAGCCCCCCTTCTATTTTAAGATTAAAGTAAGGACAAAAGGAACTGATGCCCTTAAGCCACACATGAGCTTTTCTACAGTGAATAGAAGTAAAATCTGACTTTGATTGATACATGTTAAGACTCAAAAGAAAGAAATACATTTTAAAATATACTCCTCAGCCATTAAGGATACTAACAGAACCAGCAAAACTCTGTGTAAGGTTTTTTGCCTTACACATTAGGAGAAACAACAGGTAAAACATTATTTTAAATTCAAGTTAAACCATGAAGAACTTAAGATCACACTGTTTCAAATACAAAAGCACATACTAAGCAACTGTAACATTGTACTACAGCACTGAAGCAGCTGCAGGAAGTCCTGCACTGTATTGCCAAGTCCAACCAGAGTCCAACCTGTCACCACAAAGAGCCTTTTTGTTAAAAACCTCTGATTAATTATGACTATTTTACAGCAACAAAACTGACTTTAATCTGGAATTTATGATAACATGCTACTGAACAGGTAAATAGGTATTTCACATACAAATTTGCAGTCCTCTATGGTAACTAGTTCAAATGAAACAGCTTCACAGTTAAATGCCTATGGATTAACATCTTGGTAATTAGGTAGAATTCTGAACATCACTGGAAAAAATGCAAGTAATCAGTTCAACTTCTCCAGAACCGATTCGCTTTCTTGCAGAACACTGAATAAGTATTTGACATTATGACATTATGGATCAAATTAATTAACCGTGTCAACTCTATTGATCTCAGTGATGCTGCATTAAGAAATGTAAGTGCATCACCCTTTTTTCTCTCCCTGTTTCATTACATTTTTTATTTTTTAAACACATTGTGTGAATGCATTTTGTACTCTTGCACATCTTACATTGCAGAATTTGCAGATTTTGAATGGCTTGGTATCCACTAGTCAGTGTCTGAATTATCTCATACACAGGGATTCCAACAAACCTACTAGATTTGATCACAGCCATTACTGTGGCAAAAGGCAAAAATTAATTTTCCAGTGTAGAGGACTGAAAATATGCAAATATTAGCCAAGGGTTTACCATACAGGAAAACTGCAATGTACCTTCCTTTATCTATTTGTAAGTTTTTTAAATTGAGAATTGCAGGGGGTTTATTTAACCCATATGGTATGGTCTGCTAAAGCTGCAACCATGACTGTCACCTTTATTTGCACAAGGTAGTCCAGGAAAGCATTCTAAACCTAAAACTCTCCATGAAATTAATATCTGTCTAAAGCATTTTAAACATTCTTTCACTAGAGCTACAGATACTTCATCTTGTTTTAAGAGTTTTGCATAAGGGAAAATGGTTCCCGACACAATTTTCTAATATGTTAATTTGATAATAACAATTCCACCCTGGAATTTAACAGGTCATATGAAGAAAATAGAGGAGATAGACACCAGATTTTCAGTTAAAGCTTGCCTGCAACTGTACCTCTTTTAGCATGAATGATCAATTACTTAAATAAAAAGTTATTTTCACAGATCTGGAATCTTCTATTCTCTTTCTTTGCTAAAAGTCAAGGGAGCATATATAAACTTTGTATGTACAACAATTTTCATTGTGCTTTCTACAATAATTGGAAACAGTGCTTTATTGTTATTGTTTTATTACCTTAAGCCCCCAAGGTACGCCTGCTTTTCAAATATGGTGATGTTTGAATAGCCCAACCGAGCCAAAAAGGAAGCACAGCTTAAACTTGCAGGTCCTGCACCAAGAAGAGCTATCTTCACCTGATATGCTTCAGGCATTTCTTCTAGAGGAGGTAAGGAAGGGTTTCTTATCTGAGGAATGTTCATGGCTTTGAAAACCTGGAAAGCAACACAATCAACAGGTTAAGTACTTTACATACCCTCCTTACATTTTATTGTGACTGATATAATGGAAACTTCTGCTAGTAAAGTCACATAGCTGATATATTACAGAAAATTCTCAACATTATAGAGGTTTCCAAATGACATGATCAGTGCATTTGTGAGGGATGTTGTATTTGCAGGGTTTGGTCCTTCTATGGGTCTTTTTGTCTGAAAAATCTCTGACATCAGATTTTTCACTACTGTAAATTTTACAGAGAAGACAGAGCCAGACTAGCACTAACAGAATAGGAATGCAAAGCCAGCCAGATGGCAGAGAATCTCTGCAATGCCAAAAATTTTCCCTGCAAACAAATTATTCTTACTAGTAGAAAAACACCTCTGCAAGTAGTGCAAAGGATTATAGTGCCAGTAAAGGGGCACTGCAAGAGACAGCCTGCATGATCCCGGAAAAATCACTTATAGCTTGAATTTTAGAGGTGGTAGGTGACAAACATTAGGTGGGTTTGAAATGTTTTTTAGGAACCACGCTTAGTCTTCAGTGCTATATTTTCACTGGTAACCCATGCTTTAGATTCCTCCTCTTAGGTAATTTTTATAGGACTTTATTTCAGTTTCTTATCGATCTAACTTACTGCCCAATTTTTAATTGGGTTTCCAAAAACTGTAGACATACCTGAAAGTTGGACTGTTCTCCCTATGCCCCAATTAATCATTCACCTGGTGAATCATAATGGTGATGATCTGCTCTGATCTGTCATGACTATTAAAAATACTTTGGAACAATCTCTGCCTTGTTTGGCATTTCTACAGAACCCAACACAATGGGCTGCTAACCTGGTTGTAATGTCACACATTTTTTCAGATTTGCACTAAATCAGTTCTTTACTCAGATATACAGGTAAGAGGTGAAGGCAGAAATATTCTGCATTCCCCAAGCTAGACTTCACTCTCCTCTTTACTTACATAAATTGTAGGGAAAGAAACTGAGTCTCTATCTTGTATGATCTACAGAAGGAAAAAGTATGGACTTACAACCTTAGAGGCTACTAAACATTAGAAGCATGGACGAGCACAGGTACACCTTCTTTTTACTTTAGGCATTAGGGGGAAAAATGTTTAACCCAAGCAGTATATAGTTGTAGCAGATGAAAGAATTCAGGAGTGCATTACATGGGGATTCTCAGTCATATCACAAACACCATCAATGCAGCATCTTAAAAACTACCAGGAGACCACACTGTTCCCCACCTATTTCAAGGCAGAGCTGAGTTCCCTAAGTACTAATTAGTCCTCTAAAATACATACACTCTCATTTATCATAATAAAGATAATATTTAGACTGTTTAGAAGCTTACCGACAGATTTTACTTTCCTTAGAACTCAAGACGCAAAGGGTTTTCAAGCTAAATTTTGGCAATTCCACTCATGATTAGAATTTTTCATTTATATTTTGAATCAATGTTCATTTTCTTCATGTGCACTTGAGCACTCATGCTAGGTAAACCAATGATTAGTTCCTTCCCTCTCTAAAATTTCTGTCAAACTCCCCCAGTCTTTGTAAATTGACACAGCGGTTTAACAAACTGCATGAAGCAAGAGACAGATAATTGTTTTAAAGAAAGAACCATTTAAACCTGACAATTCATACAATATGGGAAAGTTTAATGTGGTTATTAATGGATTTCACAGGCTGAAAAGCTCATATTGCATTGTGAAACTAGACTATGATAACCAAAATGCAATGATATTTCTAAAATGTCTGCTCTGTTATATTCATAAGAAATTGCTTGAGTTATACCAAATTTTCATTAGTCTCATGTAGTTGTTTATAAAGGCTATTCAGTAACAAAAAATTATAAAAAAAAAAAAAATTATAAAAAAATTAAAAACGAAAGTTATATAACTTGCATATTTAATGTGTATATTGAACATGCTGAATATACATATGCTTAAAACATTTACTACTAAATTTACTTTATTGTTAATATTACTATTTTTATATGTATTATTGAATAGTCATACCCATCAAATAAATGTTACACTGAAGTTCCAGACTACTGTAGTGCAGTGTTAAGCTTCAGAAACCAAGCATTCATGCAGAAAATCCTAGGAGTTCAGGCTGAATGGTCAACTTTAATTCTGCCTATTTGCAAACAGGGTAAAACTGTCTTTATGCAGCACAGCCAGCTTGTGTGGCAGCATCTTGCCATCTGGAATTCAGTGGCAGTTTTGCATATTAAGGCTGGCAGGGTAACTGTGTGAAAATAGCAAACTGCTTTAATGCATTTCAGAGGATTTTTATTCACCTCATGGTGAAGTTTCCTATACTGTAAGTCACTTAATTAAATATCACTGAATTCCTCTGTATAAATCCTTTGGTGGCCAGAGATGAGTAACTGGCAAGCAAGTGTTCAGTAGCACATTACATTCAACTGTCCTTTCTGCTTCTAATCTCTACAGACTATGTTCAGGATGCAGGTAAAATTTAATACTACTGCCCTTCTTTTCACTTTTCCTCCAAAAACATGATTTCTTTCTTGTTTGGTGTTTGGATGGAGTTTTTCCTTTGTTTTGCAGGGCTTTTTAACCAAGACCCATTCAAGAAAATGAGACCAAATGATGAATTTTAAAGCGGAGTCTCTCAGTCATCATCCTCATGTCTGCCTTTCCTTCTGGCTCTCTCTCATATTCAGTCAAAAGAGATCAGATATAACAGCCATTAATAACATTAGGCATATATTCTTCAACTTTTTACCAAATATGACACAATTGTCACTACTTCACTGTCTAGGGCCCATTCAAATTAAATCCTCATTGATTCTATCCACTTCTTATGCCTCATGTCCATTAGGGTCTTCCAACAGGATAGCCCAGCTTATAAAACATGGAGACTTAGTCCACAAGTGAGATGCAATTCAACCAAACCAAAACAGCCAATCTATTCTGCTAAGTTCCAACAACTGAAAAAAATTCTCTCGAGTCACACATTTGTAACATATTATAGTTCTCCTACATGCATCACTTCATTGTGATGTGTAAAGGTGTGAATGCATTTGCTCAATGCTCTCAAAAGCATGGTTCCTCACAGTATGAAATCTAAGTTTGCTGTATTCTCTGTTGTAAATGAAGCATCCTTTCACTGCAAAGGGGTTGGTTCATGTTTCAAAATATTCAACAAAGAGCATAATTCCAAAATACATAAAAATAACATATAACATGAGTTTGTACTCGGGTTCCATAACATGTCCCACTTGAGCAAACTAGAGTGGTTTCAATGAGCAACTGATTCCAGTTTAAATTTCCTGGAAAGTTTTAGCCAACTCATTGTAGCTGCTCTTCAGAATGCAGATAGGGAAAAGCTTATTGCTAGCCTCATGTAATAAAATTCTGGTTCTTTTCTTCACTGCACCACTTGTATTAGCATGTTTTGATGAAAAGACGTGACATTCAGCGAAGAGTAGCGGGTGACTCAGAGAAATGTATTTTGCTCATCAGATGAAAATAATTTTATGGCATAGTAAGCATGACTTAAGTCTAAAACATTTTAAAACATTAAAACAGGCTGGAACTGATATTTAGAATTTTTGCCTCTAATTTTGTATTATTTAAAATAAATAAAATAACTAATTTCACACAATGCGACACTTAGAGTTATGGTTTAGTTGACAAGATGTTGTTTGGTCAAAGGTTGGACTTGCTGATCTTGGAGATCTCTTCCAACCTTAATGATCCATGATCCCTGGCAGTGTTCAAGGCCAGGCTGGAGGGGCCTTTGAGCAACCTGGTCTACTGGAAGGTGTCCTTGCCCATGGCAGGGGAGTTGGAACTAGATGATCTTTAAGCTACCTTACAACACAAGCCATTCCTCTATTCCATGATTGCTTAAAATTATTTTTGGACTATAACAATGTATTAAATAAAACAGTTAATAGATTGAAAGTTTAATCTCAGTGTTAAAATGTGAAAAACCTTTGTCTAATCCTACAAAACCAGACTATCAAAACATACTTACTTTGTATATCCAAGATATATGCAGAAGGACACATTTTGGAATGGAAAACAGAAGAAAAATTTAACCTTTTAGTAATGTAAGTTTTGATTTGATAACTAAATCTTGTATATTATTTAGATATAATGCTTGGTTCCATCCTTAAAAGGCTCTAGAAATAAGTTTATCAGTAAGGTTTACAGTTAAACATCCTTCACTTATGCAGTGAGATACCAAACAGCTACTGACATAGACATCAGAATCTAGCTGGGATTAATTTTAATGTGGAACATATCAGTATATACTGAATTGTTATCACATTCTACTAGTGCAAAGAAAGTAAAATACAGGCAATTAAATCAGGAACATTTAGGTACTGGTTTTATTAGTTTCACACATTCCCACTGGTTTCCATGGATATTTATCTGTAGGCTGGTTTACATTAATACGGGACAGACTAATATTTAAAGAAGAAAATCATATTCTGCACATATTTTAATGCAAAATAAAGCAAATTGCATGCACAGTAGTCTTTTTGAAGTTGTCAATTTACATGATCACCCAATTAATTCCATTTAATTGCAGTGAATAGCATAGGATGTTACATGAAGTGTTTTCTACAAACGTGCTAGTTATGAAACCTTCTTGCTCTTCCCTCCACAATTTAAGAGCTAAAGTTGCAATACTTCAAATTTTTATGGAGGTAGGTGAGTGCTTGCAAAACTAGGGCCTAAAACACCTTATTAAAGACTTTTTAAACCTCCATTATTTTAGTCCTAAGATATCCCATGGATCTGGGACACTGCAGAGTTCAAATCTCAACATTTCATGAATCGCACCACTAAACGGACTCAGCAACATTCATGCAAACACCTTCAAAAAACAAAAAATGTTTAACATCTGCAAAACAAGCTGTAGAGAAGTTTATATAACGTGCCAAAATATCAGCAAATCTTTCACCACTGGCCAGAAAAATCAGAAGTCCTCAGATTCCTCCCCTGAACTATTGTAGAAAGCTACACCATCCCTTTAGACAAGCCTGAAATCTTATTCATTATTATCATGGATTTCAACATGACTTAAAAGATAAAGTTACCTAAAGATGTATTAAAATTAATACTGACAAATAAAGGGCTTTTTCTATTTGTCCTGCTGTCTTAGCTCCCCAAAACAAGCCTCCTCTTGCAGATGCAGCTCATGTATCCGTGACTATGATGATGCCTAGCCTGGTATCTCAAGGCCATCCAACTGCAGGAGTGGCAGCCCCATGAGAGCCACCTTCTCCTCAGAGCTGCACTACAGACTGATCAGAGCTGTCAATTTGCAGCTCAAAGAGGAACCCTAAACCCAAGGCACAGTGTGCCACTCCATGGCAATCCCTCAGGGAAGACATTTCTTCCTTGACAGTGGTGGGCTGAGGAAGAAGGGAGGTTTAGAACTCGGGTCCCTCACCAGAACACTCCTTCCAGCACAGGTACTCTGCTGAGATGTCCCTAGGTGAGCAGCAGGTAAGCTCATACAATCCCTCTTTTTGGAAAAACACGTATCCAATTTCTTTTTCCAATTTCTTTCTGCTGCAGCAGCAGTCAGAATGCATCTGCAAAGAGGAACTAATCAGAACTGTGGCTGGCACAAGAGCCATAGTACTAAATAATCTAGTGTTTATATCTAGTATGCAGAGATTAAAATAATGCATTTTCTATTTAGATTGTGCTGCATCATTCAGAATGATTAAACAGAAACAGGAAAGAACTTTTAGATTCTATGAAGTCTATCCAAAAAAGTAATAATTTGTGGGTTTCTTACTGATACTACAGCAGATACGGTAATAGACCTCCCTTCCTTTTTACTACAAGCTTGCAAACATGTACTTGTGTAACCAGTGATTTTAGTTCATTTTGGGACTGACAGCCATATACCTCATGCTTACATGTATTGTCACTGCAATCTCAGTATATTTTCACTGAAATTGTGCTCAAAAAATGGATGTTTCCTGATTCTGAAGTACTTGGGCAAAGGAGACAGATAAAGACATTAATATGATTTTGACCTGTGCAGTAGCAGGTGTAACCTGAGCTTGACACTTGTCATTTATAATAGTGAGATTTACTCCATGTTATTCTCTAGATGCAACAGTTACCATGGTAACTGCATCCCAGTATACACAGTCTACATCACAAATACAAACGGTCATTTCCTTTTTTTCCACTTAAACATTTAATTGTCAAAATTCACATTTTCTCAGGCTGGATTACAATTCACTTTGAGAATGAGCCAAACATAGTTATAAAACTATATGAAAGGGCAGAAGGAAAACGCAGGCGGCATAAGGTGCCATTTTTTTTTACTGTTCTACCGTATGCAAGACAAATATTTTACAATTAGAGAGCTTTATCTCCAGTATGAACAGATGATCAGTCATTGTTCAGAAGCACAAACGGGCACACGTCATACCCATATATTTTCCATTTTAAATCCAAATTCCTGCTTTACTGCAATTTTATCTATTATCTCAGCTAGCAGTTGTGCCCTTTTATTATTGCTCACTCTCATAATGCATCAAGTGTATGATCCTCAGACTAATTCCAAGGGAAAAAAAAGCCTAAAACTGGCTTCATGCACAATGGAGTTTTCAGTAAATAAGCCCCTGTGGGACAAATATTACACCACGCATAAGAATCACCATGCAGCTCTCATTAAGACTAACACATGTTGCATGCCTAAATTACACAATTTCCTAAGTTACTTGTACAGGTAGAGCTGTGAACACACTATCTGGGCCAATTCTTGTATAAACAGCAGTAACTTACAATTTTCTTGAATATTATAATCTATATTTTCATAATGATTGTTACTTTGAAGCACTCATACCATTATTTTTTTTAAACTACACCTACTTTCACAGTAAAATTTAACTGAAAAGTAAAAAAGTACTAATTGCAAAAGTGACTGCCTATTATTACTAATTAAGAGTGGTATAATACATACAAATTCTATGTTAAACAGCAGTAAACCTCAAGGTTATTAACAACAATTTTTTTTTATAATATTTTACATTTTTTTTTATATACTAGATGTATAGAAATATAGATACCACGAAAATACTACGGAAAATAATTTTTTTTGAAACATTCTTTTTGGTGGAGTCCCATACAGAACTATGTAACCATTTTATTCTGTTACAGCTTCTGAAACTAACATAATTTCAAAAAAACTTGAAACATTGGAAACTATTCATCCTCTGCAGTTTTCATATCAATCATTATGCTAGCACTGAGCTTTTTTTAATAAATTTCTAAAGATTTTTGAAGAAAAATGGCAGATATTTAGCATTATCTATCAAGACATAATTCCTCTCTATTAATCATAAAATAAGGGCTAAAAGAAGACACAAATCAAATTATAACAGATATTACTTGCATGTGGTTCCTAAACAGTAATATTTCACCATTGTATTTATGATCTACTTGACAACTGTTTAATTTTTTTTTTTTCTTTGGTCGGTTGGTTTGGAGTTTTTATCTTTGGTTTTGTGGGGGGTTTAAGGAAAAAAGAAGTCTTCTTGTTTGCAATAAATACTAACTTTTTATATATACAGAATACTAGCTTCTTATACATACAGAATAAACGCCAATAGAAGAAAAGGTAATAAAAGTGTTTCTTGACTGATGAAGCCCAACTATTCAACACAGACATAGAACTAATGCAGCTCAGTGTCTCTAGTCTCACTCTGTAAGTGAGAAGTTTGGATTCTTAGACTTGTGTGCTCAAATCTCAAGAAAAATGAAGTAGGTAACTATTTAAATGACAGAGAGGAGAGAAGATTCAGCAACAGCTAGCAGGAAAGTTTATCAGGTGCTCCAGAAGATTTACAAGTCTCCTGGAGAGAAGGAAGGAGGGATACAAACAGATAAAAGGAGAACAGCAGCAGCAGGTAATAATATTTGCTCATCAAATCATAACCCACAGCCATAGAGAAGAGGGTGTGAAGTCTGAGCATGATACCTGAGGAAAATACTGGTCCTATAGACATCATCTCTTACTTCCAGATTGATTTGCATTTCTATTTTAGTCTGTCCTACAAAGTTGGTTTTTTTCCCAGGCTTTGCAAAGTTGACTGGAACGTCATTGTATGTTTGTAAATAAGATTAGACAAAAGGCTCATGATACAGAATAGGGACATGCACATTTGTTAAGGACTATATAGAAATGTGCAGTCTTAACATAAGTATGCTGTTTTAAATATAGCCACAAGTCCTTCACTTTTACAGAGGCCAAAATAACAATTTTTACCCAATGTTACTTCCGATAGATCAGATGAGGTACTGTCTGAGACCTTAACTTAGGTAAAAATTCTCCACCTCAAAAGAAGTTAGCAAGTGAGTAGTTGCCTCTGTCTTTCTTCAGATGGAAATTGGAGCATTGAAACTACGTAATCACAAGCAATGCACGAGAAGCTCAACAAAAACCCATGCAAAGAACTTTTAACGTGAAGAAGCAAGTACCAGCCTTTGCTTCAGTAGCCAAAACATGCACCTACCTTTATAAACTAATCAATTTACATATATATACATATATATGTATACATATATAATGTGAATCTGTACCTATGTAAATAGATACACATCTACATATATTTTAGGTCAGCCTCAAACTATGTATTTAATTAGGTTTGGAAAAACAGGACAATAAAAAGAAAAAATAATCTGAAGCTTATCCTTTGTCTCAAAACCAGTATAAATACACATTAATTCTGCTATAGAATCTGCCCTATGCCCAGAACAGTTCTACATCTCCTTAATATGCACTTACAGATACAGCTGCACTTGAACTTTTCCCCTATGCAGCCTCCTTGAGTAAGATCCACAATTTCGCCTGAGATAAATCTTTCATTATAAAAGAAATTGTCTCAACTACCAGTATGTCTAAAGAATCATCTTGTTCACAAATAATGTTCCTTATGTTCCTATAATGTGCTGCATTATGAAAGCATTTCTAAGCATTTGAGTGTGCTGTAAGAAAAAGGATAATTATTCTAGCTTTCTATGCCTTTATTTTATTACTATCAACTTTTTTTTTTTTAATTCATTAACAAAGACAACCACAGGCAATACTCAATAGTACAAACAAAGAATTTAAGAGATTTGCATGTCCTACCTACCTCAGTAGCAAACTGCTGCAATCCACCAATATTAATTGGTCCTTCCTCAGTGGCATACAAATTGCAGCCACCAACACAGAGATCTGATGTTGGACACACCATTCCGCATGTCAGCCCAAGTGGATTGTCAGAAAGAATCATTTTGGCAGCTCCATAGTAGTTCTGAAGGAAAAAGAGAAAGGAAGAAGAAATAAAAATTACAGTCATATACCAATGAAGCAAAAATTCAAACCTTCAAGAATTTTGTAATTGAATAATATATAAATATATATGATAAATAACACTGACATTACTTAAATGTATTTTACATGTTATACAAAATTCCATCAAAGACACTGAGAAGAAAGTCAGCAAAAACTGTAGATTATGGAAGGGTAAACTTTTGCTTTTTAGCTTGCAAAATGCTTACAAGCATCTTCAGTCTGAAGTGGTTGTAGGATTTTTAGTAGCTTAACAAATCTACCTTCAAAAACTACAATTGTTGCATTATGTGCTTGAAAATATTCTCTCAATTTCTAGGTCAATTGGGCAGTAGCTGAGTTGCAACCCTTGTTACAGGTATGACCAGAAAGTGCTGGTTACATTACCAGTTCTTTATGACACAGGAATGAAAAGCTTATTTTACACATCTGTGCACACCATCTCTGGATATTCCTGTCCTTCACACCAGAGCAGTATGCCAATTCTCCCAGACACATGATGAGAAGACTTTCCATTTAGTCACCTACAGATATTGCACTACTGAATTCTCTTCTGAACTCTTTTTTCTCAACACATACTGATCAGGGCAAGCACTAATTCTCTAAACTAGGGAACTGATTAAAGATGTTACCTACGATTCACAACTTCAAAGATTCTCAAAATACAGTGGACTTCTTCTGAAAAGGAATAGTCACCAGATACATGAGAACTAGCAAGAATTCTTTCCATAATAAAACTCTAAGGAACGGACTTCAGCAAGTTCCCAGTGTCTCAGGCCATGAGGAGACAACTGGTGGGTTTTTTTCAGCTGGATAATTATCCAGCTGATAATTATGTCTTAAGAGGAAGAATCAGAGGAAATGCCAGAAATGACCTGAAGTGTCATTTAAAGGGAGAGAACTACTGACAGAAGTTCTGCACCTACATTAATGAAATAATATTGTAATTAAAGTGAACTTTTTAGATACTGTATTCTATTATGTATTGTCAGTATAGAAGTGTAGTTAATAGTATAGTTCTTCCTTCATTTAACCACTTTTCCCACCCCCTCTAAAAGTTCCACCAAGGGAAGTCCATGAAGATGGGTTAAATTTAGACCAGAAGACAATACACTACCCCTTAGAACCAGCAAATAGCTGAGATTCCACAGAAGTTTCTTTAGTGAGAAATTAATGCTGGGATCTCATTTCAGCTCTCTCCACACTAGAAGTAACTGAGTAACTGAAAAACAGTATGTCTCCTTCCTCTTCCATATTCCAGTCTTCAATAATCGTCACCAATAAGAAACTAGTTTTTATAACAAAAAATACCTGTCCTTCACCTGTCCTGTCCTGTCCCATGACAGCTGACCCAGAAGAGAGAGAAGATGTTTAAGCACAGTGAAGTACTTGGTCACAGCAGACCCCGTGCAATGCTTTCTGTCTAGTAGGTTAATGCACACAGAAGTCTGTTTTGCCCTTCTCCTAATCCGTATCTCACAGCA
The DNA here is from genome assembly GCF_049639895.1 of Pseudopodoces humilis. Lineage (NCBI taxonomy): Eukaryota > Metazoa > Chordata > Aves > Passeriformes > Paridae > Pseudopodoces > Pseudopodoces humilis. The sequence goes on along the minus strand of NC_142209.1, from coordinate 13,723,988 downwards.
AGAAATGAGTAAGTGCACTGGTGATTTTAGCCAGCACTAAACCTACCACACTATTTGGTGCATTGGCCGGGAAACTCAAATTGGTGGATCTAAACACTATAAATGGGTAAGAAGAATTTGGTTTGGCAGGTTCAAATTCACTGCAGGTATATTATTAGACTGAGCATGCAATTCTCTAAAGTTAAAACAGATCATACAGACAGAGATTACCAGGAAAATGCCAACATTCAACAAATTTATTTGCAAACATAACTGGACTCATGCTTACAGTTGCTGGTCTACTGCACACCACGAGCCTCTGACCATCCCCTGGAAACACAAACCAGCTGCCTAGGTGTACTATCATGGGATTTCCTCAGACACTATTAAACCCCACTGAAATTCTAATCCTGGCTGAACAGGTAACCACTTTATACAACTGTTCTGAAGAATCTTCAGCCATTTCCCCTGCTAGTAAGACATTTTATTATCCCCAATTCTCATTTATCCCAATGCAAAGGAGTATTAGTTAAACTGGAATCATATGTATTAGCAAACAGTTTTGCTCTTTCAGATTAATTATACTGTTTTGATATCAGAGATTATTAGGGATGCTTAAAAAAAACTTGTAAAGATACTGCAAGCTCAATTTGATAGCAAATTACACAAGTCCAGTTATATTGGAGATGTCACAGACAGAAATTTGCAGACAACAGAGGTGACAGTCAATGCAGGAGACCCACATCTTTCTGAAGCAACAGTGAGACCAGTCTACATACCCTGCAGAATCTTAAGTGACACTAGAAGCCTGCTCCTCAGGCAATTACATCTAGCCATTCCTTTCTTCTACTCTAAAGGAATAATTACATATTAGTATTGGTGATTTTTCTCACTAACTCAAAGACAAAATGGTTTTCAATAAACTTTTGCTCTCTTTTATGTTTCACACATATTATAGTTTTCCTTCCTGTGTTGTCCACAATCATTACATTTATTACCTTCAACTCTGGTTCAATGGAGACAGAGTGCATTTCCATTTAAGCAACTTCATTAAGGATTTTCTACATTTTTCAGCGTTGTAATTAAAATCTATATACAGACCTAGTTATTATGCCTAGAAAGCAAAGCTTTTAAATATTCCTTTTTTTTTAAATTAATTTTCTTACATATATAAAGTATATTCTCACTCTTGAGCGGTGCCAATACAAGCAACGTCAACACAGCTGGCACATCTTTTGCATTCTTTTGCAAGCTCAACCCAAACTTTAAGCACAGCTGTGCTACAGAAAGATAGGATATGTTAAAGAATGAGTGACTTCAGAGATAAAGGCCCAGGGTCCATATGGTTATAGGACCGACATCAGTTTGTTAAGGGGATATTGAAGGAGATCTGTCTCAGAACACCATACCAGAGTTTGGTAAGAAGGAAGCTGCAACTGAAGACTCAGTGGGGGTAAGGCCAGCTGCTGCTTAACTCTTACTTTGGGAGAAACGTGACAGAGTACATGAAGGTAGAGACCTGATTTGGGAAGTTTGGGATATTGCTGTCTCATAAGTTTCTGCTAGTTCAGGTGCTACTCCACTACCAGTGGTAGCACCTAAAAAATAAGGAACTACATCCTCTTCAAATAAGAGTACCAAAAACTATATAGTAGACATTGCCATGCTAAATATTAAGACCTTAAATAAATTGTACCAACCGGTGTGTATCTTCTAGTCTTAGCACCTAAAATAATTTTAACGATAAATTAAAAGACAGACACATTTGAGAACAGCAGAGCAAGGCTTCTGCACTGCTTCACTAGCGTGTTCCAACTGTGCTAACATGGTCACACCTAGAGATGAAATGGAAGCACAGGTTGGGATCGGATTTGGTTTCCTGGTCTGTCAAAAAATTAATTAGTCTGTGCTAATTTTACCATAGGTAAATTTACAGCATTCTCTCAGAAGAGCTGCAGTTCCCTCATTCTCCTCTTCTACCTTCCTGAAGATCAGTGTAAGCACAGTTCCCATTGCCACAGTTCCTGCCCACTGCCAGTGGAAGGATATTGCCATGTGCTGCTACCACTGCTGTGCAGCAGCTCGAGAGCAAGTCCACCTGCAAATCTCCTGCCTGCCAGGGCACGGGGCACAGTGGAGGCTGGGCTCTGGGCAGGACTTCCTGTGCCTAGCTCTGAGCTGCTTCATCTCTTTGTCCTTCTACTCTATTTAATCACTTATCCTATCTTTACTGTGCAATTGTCTAATGTACCAACCAATCAGAAAAACATTTTACAGTACTTGACAAAAACTGGTGGATAAATTCAGTAAGTCTAGTAAGTTAAGCTGAGTGGTGTTATACAAACTGTGTTACAAAACTACAAAGCATTGTAGTACAATAATAAATGAGAGTTTGTAGTATGTGTATAGTATCTTAATTGTTTAGTTACACAAACACATTGTGCTTATGCAGCCTTATCCTTTTTAAGCTGAAAACATGTATTAACAATCATATTTATCAGTGACATGAAAAGTAGAATATTCATAGAATATTCACGTCTAAAAAAAAATATTGATCACATCATTTCACAACACTAGCATGTAGTAGGCTGCAGATAAAATAGATATGCAGAGATGCAGATCTGGCAGGCTGGTAACTACGCATATGTTGTACATGAAAAAGGATCATAATTAAAGGGAGGCTGGCTTCATTAAAATGACACAGTTACTTCAGTACATGGAATAATGCAAGCTACCTTAACAGTTTGGAGTAATTTTTGTTTAAATAATAAGATGACTCAGTTGGCCAGTTTCTTACAGACGTCACAGAGGGAACAAGTCTAAAACTAGAATATTTCTGAATTTTTTAATGAGATAAATGTCTGTTCCTGCCTTTGTTTACAGAATCTTTTTTCCTGTGCACTTCCATAGAAATAAATTAATCTAACTGGATAAAATGTTTTGTGGTTTCCTACATCAAAATGTCAATAAATACTACACTGCTAACACAGGGAACAAAAACAAGCCTTAAAGAGATATCAATAATCAGAGGAAAACAGGCAGAGGAGGATCTCCACATGTATCATTTGGAAGCATTATATAATTTGCATGCAAATTAGACTGGTTTTTACTTGAAAAAACCTATTAAAACACATAGGATCAATACTGAGAGACCAGAAGAAATTGCATTTATTATCAGGAAATGCTTATAGCGTCCTTTCTTTCGATTCAATTTGAGAGCTTTTTAAACAAATTCATTATGCATCAGGGTGCTTCAATATTGCAGTTTTTCTGAAAAACAATGAAGAATATGCATTATTATGCTTTATGTAATAAAAATTAATACACTGACTTTATCAGAATTTGGAGATAGCATGAATACCTTAAAAGGAAAGAAGAAAAAAGTCATAATTTCTTTTTCATCTGGATTTAAGTTTAAAAAAGGGAGACACAGCAAAATACATGGAAAAATATCACCACCTCCTATTCTAGTTCATGTTCTGCAATGGCTTTAAAATTTACTCAGTATGTATTGGATTAAAATATTTCCACAGACCGAAGAGTCACTATTTAAAGTACATTGTTATATAAGGAACATTTTTCACACTGACACACACCAGTTCAAATATAACAAGAAACGCCCTCAGTCTGTCAGCCCCCCCAAATATCTTCCGAAGAAGAATGAACAAAACATAACAGCAACTTATCAAATCATACATATTCTATATTATAATGCTGATGATTTTTAATCAATCCAGAAATCTTTCACATCATTTGACTTGTGTCATCATAACAGGACTGTAATTTCACACAGTGTCACTATCTTTTTATGAAAAAGAACGGAAGAAATATCTTGTACTGTCATTTTGTCCTTTGTAGTCTAGAATGTGAGAGATTCCTTAATTGACATAGTGTCATCGCAAAAGTCTATTCTACATAATTACACTACAGCAACTGAAACCAGCTGTCAGCCATTCCATTACACTAAGTACAAACAGACATCTCAAGAAAAGTCACTGTTTCATGTACATCAATTTAATATCATTCCTAATTTTTCTTTTAAATTTTTTTTTTTTCTTACTATTTTATTTAGTGACCTGAAATACACTACGATTAACCGAGAAAGCTGAATAAAACAGCACTTTTGAAAAACCTGGAGCCTCAAAGTAGTATTTAAAGATTAATTGTGATGAATATCTATATATAATTATTACCAGTCACCTAGCAGCTTTCTGACTTCCACAATCCTTCATTGTATTAACAGTACCCCACCTACAGTATTTTACATATGAACTGTGACTCGTCGTTTTCTACAGTCTGCAGTGGCATATAGATAGCTTTTGTTAATTTAGTCAGAGTTCCTCTGGCACAGAAAAAAACCCATCATTCTGTTTTTCTCACCTGTCATAATCCTATGTCTCTCAACACCCTTTCTCTGTGGCAATCTTCTCTTCATTTATTCTCTCTTAGCAATTCCACAACTTTTTGTATCTTGTCTTCCTCTGTCTAAATACTTTTCATTTTTCTTATTTCTTGTGTATTACCATGAACATATTTTCCTTACTCCCTCAATCTCCCAAACTTCAGATTCACCCTTGTCCCTTGGTATCTACCTCTTATCTTTCAGCTTGTTCCCTCTCTGATTTCTTCTTTGAAAAAACAGAATATCACTCTTGAAAATTCCATATGAATTTTCTTTGGTTTCATTTAAACCTAAAGATCCCTCTGAAACCCTAAAACTTACCCCCATGTTCCGCAAGTTTCTCTCTACTGTTCCCGACATGGATTTCTCCCTCCGCCATTTCCCTCCCAGTGTTCTGCACAGCCCAGGGACAACCTCTTATCCAGAGGGCAGCATGGCTTTGCTGATTTTTGGGATTGGGCTGTGTTTTGAATTTGTTTTCCAATGCAGGGTTTTTTATTTGCTTTTGGGACTTTTGGTGGGGCACTGGGTTCTTTTTTGTTGTTGTTGTTCTTTTTTTAATGCTGGTTTCCATATAGTCTGTTAAAAAGAGTTGATGTATCAGTGCAAACCAGCTTATCTTTATTATTAAGGCATATGGGAGAAGATGGTCTTTCTGAGCACAGAAAAAAAATTGTAGAGTCAATGTCAGGAATCATTCTAATAATGCATGGCTTGAAAAAAAATGTGAGGGCTAGTCACAGAGGGCTCTAGCGACAAAGTGCATACAGGTAACACAAGATACTTCTGTACCCCCAGTTCTTCATCACAGACTGAGACTATAAAGGCTGAGTCACTCACTCCTTAGGCCTGTGCTGTGTAACAAAAGTTGATATCCCTGTGTGCAGCAACAGCTGTTTTTCAACGCTACTACTCAAACCATAAAGGTGTCTGGTAACAAAAAGCTCCAAGACTCTATCACTGAGCAGTTCAAAGGTAAAGCATGAGGAGCTGTTGCTTTCTAAAGGGCCACTTCTCTGGCACAATTTTGCTGAGCAGGAGAAAATCTATACACCCTACAAGTGTTCAGGCTGAGAGATGCTCCTGGGAAATTGTAGGATTTTCTGCTGCTATAAAACATTTGCTTGTGCCAGTCCTAAAGGACAAGTGCTAAAGCTCCATTTTACAAATTCCTTCTTGCTTTGACATCAACACAAGGAATGAAGGGTATAAAACCCTAAAATCATTCCTGGTACTACTTCAGGGCTGGTGGGCAAAACCTCTCCTGCAGCAGCGGAACATGTTTGGATTGTGTGTATTTTTTTCTTTTTAAAGAAATAAACAACTAAGACAGCACTTGTTCATTATAAAGCAAGGAATACAGGTTTTGCAATGTGGTGGTATTTGAAGAGGACAGCTGGAAGTCAGAATACTTGTTTGCCATCTTCTGATGTTTAGAAACAAAAATAGCAACTGTGTGCCTGGTGAATTTGAAGTCTGATCTCTGAGAAACAGAATTGCAAGTAGTCTTTATGAACAGAGAAACACAAACTGGGAAGACACAATGGAATAGATTGTACCTTAATAAAGTGGAGTTGTAATCCAGTTTGTATGGAAAAAGAGAATGGAAGTTGTGGCCTAAATTCTACTGAGTCACAGCAGCTAACACAATACAGCGTAAGTGACATCTTTTCTCTCAAAGAGGCTCAAGGCTCATTGAGTCTGGCAATTCAATTACCCTCTCAACCCAGGAACAACCCTCCTCCCTTGTCCCTCTTCTACTCCAGAGCTCAGGTCTAATGGCAGAACAGTCAGAACAGCTACATTGTACATGGCCTGTAAATATCTAAAAAGCCTCAGGCTTAAGAGAACAAGAATCCCTGACCCTTTATGATTGCTGTAGCCATTTCCCAACAAAACAAATCGCATACAATAGAGCTTTTTAATACCCAACAAAGTAAATCCTTTTCAGTTTACTGCTGTCTAAATAGTCTGTATTAATAATGAATCATGATTAAATAAATACCTGCGCGCAATACTGCTTACACAAGGATAAGGGCAGGGAATTTACTGAACACAGTCTTCTCTAAACAAGTAGAAGGGTAACCAGCTGAAACAAGCTTCTCAAGTGGGTGATGAGAGATTCAGAAGCAGGACATGGACGTCAGTAAGTAGAAAATGTACCCCAATTCCCTGAATCTATTGACCTCAAACACCTGAATGTTCTATGTTTCACCTATTTATTTCTTCTAGAAGCTACCATACATATTTATGAGCTTTTGGATTACAAATGAAATTTTATTTGTAAGATAAAAACAGAAAACAAATTTATCATATTGAAAATGATTTTCAATGACATGCAAAATATCCTTGATCATCTTACGCAAGAACTTCAGTGACAATAATACAGAAATTTTCATCAAGCTGAATATTCACTGCTGAATGATAGTATCTAACTTATTATTTCAGCAGAATTTTAGCAAAATGCATAACAAAGTAAAAAATTACGGACTGGTTCCATTAAAAACTATCAAAAATTATAAATGATCTATTTTAGTGTTCAAAAGCACATCATTCTTGTCTTCTATCTGCTCTAAAAGCATATGGTGCAGATACCACCACAGCAGCAGAATGAAAGAGAGCAGATTATACCACAGAAGCAGCCATGGTAGTTGACTCTCACACAGATTCTGCCAGGTCATGACTTCAGGTGAATAATTTCAACTTTTGGTACCCCCCTCAAAACTTCCACCCTGTACCTTTGACAGAAAGCAAGGAGTTTCAAAATGCAGTACTGTAAAAACAGAAGTACATACCTATAACTATAAAAATATTCTATTAAAATAAACCAGAAGAATTTCCTGTTATTTTATGAATAACAGAATTTGTTATAGTAGATATTTTATACCAAAGGCATCAGAAACAAATATATCAAAAGGAAAATTCAACCCAGCAGACTGCAGCCATCAAGGCAAGGCTGGGTTCCCTCTATGTGCTGTTAGTTTCCTTAAGTTGCTTGGGACATGAATTACAGGAGGCATAGCCATTGACATGGAGGCTAAAAATACAGAATTATAGAATGCCTTGGGTTGGAAGGGGACCTTGAAGATCATCTAGTTGCAAACCAACTGCCATGGGCATGCAGGATTTTCTAGCCTTGTTTCTCAGCCCATGAATTCAGCTCATGAATACTGCTAAGCGTATCCCCTCCCGCCCACCGGGTATTTTATTAACTTCCAGTTTTGGGAGGTTTTCTGGCTGTTTAGTTTAAAAGTCAGCATTAGAGCTGTTGCAGAGAAATGCCTCCACAATCTTGCTATGGAAGATTTCTTCTTATAGGGCAAGGAGAGAAGGAAGAGAATAAGACTGTATGTAAACTCACACTTGAAACTTGTATTAACAGAAGCAATGCTGATTTAGGCATGCAATTTCCCATCCTAACATCTTCAACAGCAGAAACCAAATATCCAACTTTTCAAAACTTCCCTGTGTGTGAATGTTTCCTGTTGCCTATACAACAACCAGACGTAAACACGAGGTAAAAGCAGTTACCAAAGCTGTGTTATATACCTCTTGTCGTAAGTTTCACAGTGGATACAGAAGATATTGATAGGTAGGGATAGGGTCCAAAACTACATGCTATGGTCACATTTCAGTAATATAAGATACTTCGAGCTCTCCACAAAAAAAAGTTGTATCTACTTAGAGAAAAGTAGTAAGCTGCAATGCTTTTCTATAGCAGGATTTTCTGATAAAACAAGTGTGTGATCAGTTCACCTGCTCAGGGAAAAGCCAGTGTCTTACCACACACCTGCAGCTTCCAGGAGGATTCAAAAGTCATCATCAAACAACCAAAATTTCATAGGGTTGATCCACCTCACTGACCATATGACAGGTTAAATCTGGCCCTATTAGAATCAGAAAGCATGCACTCATTGGCTTCAGTACGGCAAAGATTTTACTTCAAACCTTCTAGGCATTTTACTAATATTTATTAATATTATTCCATGGCCAAAATGCAACTCTTGAGGCTCTGTGGTCACCCCACCTTGATTGTTCACAACACATTGTCTCTGCTCTACAACAGAAACACAGAATCCAAAATGAATATGCCTTTAAAATAACTTACCCTTTCCATCAAGTTACAAAGAAGCATCATATTTTGGAGGCTGTCAGAGTCTAAGAGACCCACTAAATTTATTGTACCAGGATGCTGCTGGTGTTAGTTCTTTTTCTGACATCGTCTAATGCAGGCTGCAATCCATCTTCCTCGGTTGCTTATTCCCAGCTTTATGTTTTGATAACCAGGTGCCTTTTCTTTCATCAACAATGTATCACCCTATCCTACCCAAAGCAGTAGCATAATGAATCCTCCAAAAGAAAAGACCATCCTGGTAAAATACTTCATAAAATTTGCTTTAGGTTTCCTAAACAAACTACAGCACAATGATCACAGAATCACTGGGTTGGAAAAGACCTTCAAGATCATTGAGTCCAACCCAGCCCTAACCTCAACTAAACCATGGCACCAAGTTCCACATCCAGTCTGTTTTCAAACACATCCAGGGATAGTGACTCCACCACCTCCCTGGGCAGACCATTCCAATACTTTATCACCCTTTCTGTAAAAAACATTTCCTAATATCCAACCTATATTTCCCTTGTCTGGGAAAAGACTGTCCTCTGGTTCTGTCAGCTGCTGCCTAGAGAAAGAGACCATCCCCCACCTGACTACAGCCACCTTTCAGGGAGTTGTAGAGAGTGATGAGGTCACCTCTGAGTCTCCTTTTCTCCAGGCTAAACAACCCCAGCTCCCTCAGTCCTTCCTCACAGGGTTTGTGTTCCCAGCCCCTCACCAGCCTCGTTGCCCTCTCTGGACGCGCTCAAGCGTCTCAACGTCCTTCCCAAACTGAGGGGCCAGAACTGGACACAGAACTCAGGTGTGGCCTCCCCAGTGCTGAGTACAGGGGAAGAATGACCTCCCTGCTCCTGCTGGCCACACTATTCCTGACACAGGCAGATGAGACAGAGTAGCAGTTTCATTACTGTACCTTTTCTGCTCGGTTTGCCTGCTTCACGATGCCTGAAGAGGTAATAAGCAGCAATATGCCACAAACTACACTGTGGTTGCAAACAGATGCCTGCATTCATGAAAATAAATGCACCAGTGACAGGATGCAGATTATATATGAAAACAATCTATATGCATATATTGGGCATAATGCCAATTATTGCAAACCACAGCACCACGTAGTTATGTGATAATTCATACACACATTTTAGTATCTCCTCTTATCCTAATGTTTCTTGTTAAGGTGCAGAATTTACTGGTGTCTTCTCCGTACCACACAGTTTAGTAAAAGCAATTTGGCTGTTCACTTGCACATGGAAGTGCTGCTGCTGCTCACCCACTTCACCCAGTGTTACCTGTGTTGTCCCTTTCAGCTGCATGTAACAGCGAGAAATGTTAGAGCATAAAAAGCAGACAGACAATGTCTATAGCATCCTCAGTAGATTATGAGTCTAGTTGGGCTCATACAGATGTAAGTCACATGACAGCTGATGATTCCACAGATGGGAAGTAAGCTTTAAGACATATGGGGCAACCAACGTCCAGTCATCTCTGGGCTATCCCAGGTGGCCTAATAATTCTTGTCACATCAACTCTGCAGTAATCTTTATTTATTTCTCTTTATGACCATTAAAAGTAATTTGTAAACTACAATTCAGAATTATGTTTTTAAGATTTCATTATGATCTTTGAATAGTAGCCTATAAAGAAAGAGTACAGGACCTCCAAAGAGGGGGCCTGTTTATTCCTGTAGGATGTTATTAATAGTCCCACTGAGTGACTACAGTTGCATTAAACAGACCCTCTTACTATAAAGGAAAAGATAGCATTCCTTGAGATTATCATCTTTATATCAAATTTCTGCCCATAAGAAATTTAAATTATAACCACTTCTAAAAAAAAATAGGAAACCATCAACACTCCACCACATGCACCTTTAATGAAAGAAGAGGTTTGTGACTGTAATACCTCAGGTAGCAGAAAGGTTAAATAATGACATTATAATGCTCAGGTTTTTGAATACCATTGTATTTGAAAACCATCAAAACCAAAAACTTTATAGAAAAAGTGACATGAAGAAATAGGTCTGAACTACACACTATCTGTATGGGCACAGAACAGAAGTAAAAATAATCAAAATTAGCTGACTCAAACTTCAAAATGTCTGTTCCATACACTTTATTTTGAAGACTTTCCAAAGATAAGCCTTGAAATGCAATCTCACCAGTGAAATTGCAAGTAACTGCTGTTATCTCCCACCATGTACAACTGCAGACCTGATTTTACCTTGTTTGCAATACTTGTGATGAATGACTTGATGTCCAGATTAGTTGGGCAACTCTTCTGACAGGGGGCATCTGCACACTTTAGGCATCTACAGGAATAAAAGAAAATGTGTCAAGGAGACATGGAATACAAGTCCTCCCAATAGCATAAGGTTTTCAAGTTAGCATGCTAAAAGATAAGTCACAAAGCAATAATGCGTAACATTTTCATAGAATTTCTATCTAAAACCTCAAAGCACTACATTGACAATCATTATTGACTGTCATAAACACAGATTAGTTATGTGTTGTTGAAGGCAGAGGGTATCATTTACACACACACAGACAACATCTGTAGAAGTATTAGGAAACCCTCGAATTACAGAGAAGTAATGTTTTCCCTGGAATCCATGATTGCTAAACTGACCAGTTCATTTTTCTATTTGAAAAAATCTGTGTTGTGAACCTAAACTTATTTACTAAGTTCTGGAAGTCTCATTATGGATTAAATGCTGAATGTTGGACAATCAGACATACAAAAGCAACAGTATTTCCACAAAGGAAGGAATTACTTTTACTGTATGTCCAAAGAATAAGAATAGCTGCTGAATTTTCAAGTCACTTTTCTATGAATTTCCTGTGATAATTCTGTGACTTCTGAAAACAATTCAGTAGTCATAAATATACTCCCAACCAAAATCCCTAAGACTTTTTTCTTGTAATTTCTAAAGACAAAACCTAAGTAATAAGGTGACAAAACAACCTAAGTAATAAAGAATGATTTTCTGTTTCTGCACAGTCATACACAGGGGTGTAATGATCTGGTTGCTTGCACCAGTCCCATCTAAGGATTAAGTCCTCAGAACAGTCTACAAAACTTGCATTAAGCAAACCTAAAAAAAAGATAAAAATCAGCTGAAGGAGTAAAATGGTTCTCTATTAGGCACAAAGGTATTAGTACACAGCCTTGGTTTTATTGATCAATGATTATCGTAGGTCAAACGCCTCACTACTTGTCTCAGAATTCATTAGGTTATTCCAGATGCTCTTTTGCTACTGCTTTAGTAATATTCAGAATTAATGCAAACTGTGGGTTTAGCAATCTGTGGAAAACAAAATAAAATTGGTTTTTACTTTTTATTTGAGCTCAGACACTTATGTAAGTTCCATAAGTCTACCTTAATTATTGTTATTCAGTGCTAGGTAACAACATTGTGGAACTGGCTGAGACAGTATTTTTAAACAGAAAAGCTGCAAGCGGCCAGTGGACTATATACAAAGAAATGAAGAGTCCATTAAAAGAAAATAAATGACTGGAATACCTGCAGCAAAACACTGTTATAACTTTTTCAATCACACACATCAGTTTATTTTTTATTTTGTTTTCTCAGTTAAGGGTGGAATATGAGAGAAAGGAAAATCTAGTTAAGTAGAAGATTAATTAGCCTTTCATCTAATTATTCATTATTATCTAGCTGGGTATTCCGGACAATATGGCACCAGCAAAATTTGAAGGCACATGGGGTAGTGGCTTATTGGATTTTCTCACAAGACTAGCCATGGAAAAAAGGATACACCAGAGGATATACCTAAAGTAAACAGGTCTCACAGGCTGTAAAAGACGGGAAACCTACACAAGCCAAACCTGGGTTCAACACCACACTGGGTTACTAGTTCAGCAAGGTGGGATGTCAGAAAAGCACCAGCAGGTTTAGCTGTGGCAGCTGAACATAACACTGCCCAGCACCACCTGTGACAGGTACATGTTAAAAAGGCCTTAACAAGGAAAGGTGGGACAGGGGGATGTCAAAAGGTTGAAAACACTGAGTCATGAGGATGCTTTCAGCATTCTAAGCAGACAAGAATTTCTTATTTGAAAGAAAGAAAAGTTCTAGTACTAGAAGCCAGCAAAAAAGATGTGCTAGACAAAATAACACCAGTATGAGGGCTCAGTTGAGCAGTTTGCCTGTGTAGGTAGTAAGGAAATAACAGAATCCAAAAATCATACAATTAAAAAAAATCCATTCCATTAAGACTTTTCACTTTCCTCAGTGTGGTTTTCTTTAAAATACAACAGTCCTGTGTTCAGAATCAGAGGAAGCACACTGAACATAAAACACATTCTGTGGAGTATATATAGAACAATCTCATGTCAAAACTACATGGCACCTGGCAGGATAAACTGTGTACAGATTTCTTGTTCAGACTAGCAAGCATCTTTACCAAATTATTTCTCTTTTGATTTTTGAGCTGCTTCACAAATAACAGCTGTTGAAAATGTCAGCTACTGGGAGGGGCAGGTAATGCAAACCTGAATGTGAGCTTTGGGAAGGAGGGGAGTGTGCCATGAATATGCCAGTCCAGACTTTCTCTTATAATAATACCATCTTCCAGGCACTCTGCAGACTAAAGTGCACCAGGCTGCCATTAATCCCACTTATCACCATGACAGCTCTGTAATTACACTCCTGCTATAGCTAGGTACTGTAAGGTACTGTAGTCCTAATAAAACATCAAGCACTGTGCTGAATGCATGCTGGTGAGGTGTTTTATTAAACTTGGGGGGTTGATCATCAACTGACATTAGTGTTGACCTATTTTTCTATCTGATAATAAATTATCCTTTGACCATACCATCATAGATATTACAGAGTGCATTTACCGTACAAAGGAGCAAAGGTATTGCATTCTGGCAAATCAGGCAAAAAGAATAAATAAAGTAGTAGAGTTACACACCAGAAAGTTATTACATAAATTGCTGCAAGTGATTGATCCTTTCAAAAATCACAGGCAAAATACCCTGCTTAAGGAATACATAAGCAATTTGCACAAGCTTCAGTTCCACATGCATATACCCCAGTGGAGAAACATTAAGTATTATACTTCCTTTCTTTTTCTTCAACTGTCCTCCTACACCCTGAGAAATTTCACCTTTCATTTTACAAGGTTATTTTACTACTATGATTTTGGTTCAAAATATTATAAACAAATAAGAAATTCAGATTAAATGTTTCTAATTCACCTGTTAGCTCCTAGCAAAGTAAATGAAGAGGTGCGTTCTCACTACTAAAAAAAACTCAACATTCTGGACTACATATGGACCTGTGCTAATTTGAGAATATCTATCTCAGCATTTCTTAGTAAAAATGTAGGAAAAATCCTACCAACTATCAGAAAACACCCTATATGATGAACTTTTCTCCCATTGTTCATGGAACTGCATCTCCTTTAGAAACATATAGGTTGTTTTGAATCTTATAAGATACTACATTGACTTCACAAGCATATTAATTTCCATATAAAAGGCAACACCACAGTCTTTGCACTACAGAAGATAAAAGGAAGCCATAGCCAAGACTAATTTTCAGTTAATAGCTTTTGTTGTGTAGTTGTTGAAATATTACCCAATATTTTATTTTAAAGTTAAAATATCTGACCAACAGTCCCATTTCCAGCTATATGCCAGCTCTTAACACACTTTTGCTTCTAAACAAAGAAGGGCAATTTATTTGTATTGTTACCTAAAAATGAAGCCAACAATTGTCTATATAACTGGCAATAAAATCACCTGAAGTGCAATCACATGAATGCTGAAAGGCCAGGGGTGAAACAGATAATCTGGAGTAGTATTTCTCAACAAATTGTAGCTGATAACCCATCAAATCTTTATGTATCACAAAACAGACCAAATAACCTTTATTATGGTTACTGTTGGCAGAGGTTTAGAAGCAAATTGAATCCTAATTCATTTATGCAGGTTTCTGCAGGACATAAACAGTCATTTTGGAAAAAGGCTGCCAACTCTATTACTTGTAGAAATTTCTAAAACTTCATCCACTGCTCAGAGAAATAGTATGTACTTCCTGAGGCCTTGGTCAATTAACTTTAAGAGAATGGTAGAGCTAATTGCACCCAGTAAATAAGAGGTCGGTTTGAGCAGGAGACCCAACTTTGACCCAACCAAGGCTCTTCTTAGTTCTAAGTCTCTCACGCCTCTCTAAACACTGAGCTGGAGACAGTAAGCACTGAAATAAGAAAGCTGCATGTCAGGAAGAAATGAATCTATTATTTCTAAATAAATCTAAATCCCAAGTTGAATGGCCCTTGCCTTTGATGGCAGAAGTGAAAAGCATTACATAGATTTTTCTCTTGAGGTTAAATCCTTTAATTACTTATGGCTAATCCTGTAGAATTTAGGCTTTCTTCTCCCCATTTGGTCATGCTTCTTACTGTACTAAAAGAGGGTCAAGGACAAACCTAAACAGAGATTTGGATGTATATAGACTCATTTAAAAAAGGTAAGGGAAGCCAGGATAAAGATCCACTACTTAAATGGTAAGCCATTGGAGACAATCTACTGCTGGCAGCTGAAAAATAAAAAAAAAAAAAAAGTGCCATTATTTTCCTAATTAAAAACGAACAAACAAAAAAACACACACCCAAAACTAACATTCATGGAGAAAAATCCCACGTCCTTTTGTCTTTGTGTTCACTGCATTTCACAATGGATAGAAGAGGAGAAAATGATTACAAAGTAACCAGGAGATGTTTTGCCAGGTTTAAATACCAAAACATCATAACAGTTGATATGTGGGTTCGATGAGTACCAAAGACAAATGATACTTACAGGAATATTCAAAGTCAAGAAAACAGAAAAAGGCCATCTGCAAAGCCAAAACTCTGCTGTGTAAGTACAATGTGGCAAAGACAACAAAATCTTAAATTAGAATCAACTATGGAAACAACTTTGGACTACAGAAAAAACAAATGTAATTGCCAAGAAAAATCTCTGAACACAAAGGGCACCAGAAACTCTACAAAACACAGCAATACAGACAAGTAGATATCCTGGTCCTGGATATGTAATACTGGGTGAAAGATAGTAGTCTTTTAGGTTACATTGCAAAATGACATGTGAAAAATTCTATTTGTGAAAAACGTCTGGCCTGTGAGCAATGCATAGGAGCCATAAGAAACAAATCATTCAGTACCATGTAAATTGGAATATCTAGTTCATATCTAAAGAAAGAAGGAAAGACTCTCACATTGTCACTGTTGCCTCTTCAGTCACCTGAAGTCCTGTAAGCCTTCTGCAGACCCATTAAAAAATGGCACTACTTCTCTCTCAGTAAGTTCATCTGACTAGAGGAAGTAAATTTTAAATAGAGGCTTTCTACAAGATTAGAGACAGACACGGCATTGCTGCTGGCAGTTACAGGACGTGTAAGGGAGGTGCTTTTTTATCAAAAAGAAGAAATGATCAGAGTTGAAAGTAAGTCTTCAGACACAAAAACCTCCTACCCTAGTGCAGAATAATGGCACTTACAGACAAGGTTATTTTTGGACACTTAAGAGGTGGTGAATCATATGGACACAGGCTCCAAATCATTCTATTCATCAATGCCTCATCTTTCTCTTTTCTTCTTTGACTCTCTACACAGCCATAATTCTTTTCTCATCTACTTCTGAATCCCCTTTGAGTGCAGGAACTCTCCTCTCCTCTTCGCTTCTGCTTGGCTGTCTTCCTGTTTTCTGTAGTCTTTCTTCCCCATTCATCTGAAACTTTTTCACTTCTCTGTCCTGTAACTTTTTGTCATCTTTCACCATAACTTCATTTTAATGGACAATGTTGGTAACATAAAAAAAGAGCCAGTGTCTGCCATCGGGTATCTATGACAGTGGTGTAGGAAAGTGTGCACCAGTCACTTTACAGTCCCATCTTCTGAGTTGTTGTCAACTAACAGCCAGCCCTTCAAAACCTCCATTTCTGCAGTAAAACTGTCATTGCCTAATGCCATGTCTTCTGCATACTTTGGACAGCACTATCTTGGTCTGCGATCAGACACACAAATAGAGCCTAGCAGAGGAAAAGTATGTTTGTGGAATTTCCTCTTAACCCCTTGATGAGCAGTGAGAACACAGATGGCCTTTGTCCACACTGCACCATGGGGACCAGCCTGCTCCACGTCAGTTCACGGGAAGTTATATTCTCCTTAAATTCCTCATTTTACTGGGACAAAGAATTTTTCACAAATCATTTTTCAACATAACCTAAAAGATTGCTGCCTTTCACCCATTTCATTTATATAACTTGTATATCATTATTTTAACCATATTTCTCCAATTTATAACATTGCTGAATAAAGCTGTTATATAAATTAGAGGGATTAAAAATAGAAAACACAGTTCTGCTTACAGAATATTGTAGCACAAAGCATGCATATCAGCTCATGCCAAATCAGAAAAACTGTATCATCCTTTTGGCATATTGGAAATCAATTTTTTTTTATATTGATGGTGAAAATAATTTCAACCATCCATTACAGCAATGTTAATTCTAAGCATGGTCCCCTTTTCTTGTTTCATAGTAAGGATTAAGAAAATGCTGTGTTTTCAACAGTATTAATCCACATTCAAAATTCATTAAATTTTCCCTGAAAACCTATGTCTAGTTAAAGGCTTTATTGTTGCCAACAAAATATTTTTATTTAAATCCTAAAGTTTTTAGATTTACAAAACCCAAGTACTTAAAAGTCAATCTGCAACTTCTCTGTTAACACTCATTAAATTTCACACTACATATTAATTCATATTTTCTCAACGTCATAGGAACACAATATAGTTTCCTGCTTATGATAATAAACTTGATAGTACCCATACTACTCCAGTAGTGCAAAAGACACACAAGAAACCCACTTTTTGGTAAAACACTGATAATACCTATTTAGACCTTGCACTGTGCTCTTTGAGTCCTTGAAAGCAGCACTTTGCCCGCCAAACCAGCCACTTGTGGCCCAGCCACACCTCGCCTTATGGAGCTTTTTAAACGGGTACATTTATGTTCGCCACAACAGTGATCCCTTTCACATAAGAGACAGCTGTTACACAATGTTCAATATCCTTCTAATCCTCTATAGACCGTAGACAGAAAGGTTGACAGAACTGACAGCTTTTATTATGGCTTGTCCTGTACACAATAATCTTCTTTCGCCTGGACTACTCTCCCAGACATGTTACAGATTTTTTGACTTATATCAAGTCTCCTTTCTAGGGTTTTTAGGAAACAAGAAATTAGTTTTATGTGGTATGATTCTTGTCCTGCGTAAATTACCTTTCCAAAACATGAATCACCTGTTGTCTGTTTATCTTAATATCAACAAAACTCATCTGGGTTCACTTCAGGAAAGATACACTTTACAAGTATAGTCAAAGATGATTTTTCTCCCAAAATGCCTTCATCATCTATGCACATCATACAAATGCCACTCTGTTCAATGTATCATTAATATCAGGAGCACAAATCTACCACTTAACTTGCATTGAAAATCTTGATTAAATTTAAGAATTACATATATAAACAACCTATGATACAATATAAGCTAACTAAAATGCATTAATTGAAAATTTAAGAAAATGTTCTCAATTAAAAACTACAAACCCAGAAGAAATGGATTTCCTCGCTACAGCACCACAATCTGTCTTGCAATTTAGGCATGCCAGCAATTCTACCACAATCAACGGAAGAGTGATTTAAACAAAGAATTTTTGTGGAAAACTAGTCTTGGGAAAGGCAGTAACAGCATAATGAGGTAAAGCTTCCCTTTTTAGAATCTGAGCACCAAAAAATTCCCCATCTCTCTCTTTTGCATCACCCTGCAATTATCCACAAACCTGCCTCACAAGTCAGGCTGTACTGCTCTCTGCACACAATGCATCACCACCATTTCCCAGCTCATGATGCCAATATTAGCAAGAGGTAGGAATGTGTGAGAAAAGGAGAAAGAGGGAAAAAGATAAGGAGGATTTTAACTTTGTTGATGTCACCTGAACATTTGACCCTACATGAAGCATAACCTGGAAGTAGGCAAAAGCACAAATTAAATCACTGAATTTCAGATTAAAAATAAAAACTTCATAGGTTCCAACTGCTCTTGTTTTCAGATTTGTAGAAACAAAAAAGAATTATCAGCTTTGGCTGCTACTACAGTTCAGAGCTCCAGAGAAAATTGAGAAGTCTGTCACCTTTCCACTGAGAACCTGATAAAGATACTTCCAATGGAGGAGATAAGTCATTGACCCCAGCTGACCACCTTTCTCCAAGTTTTAAAACTTGGAAAGAAAGGCAGAGTTTCCTTAGTAAATAAAGCTCAGTCCTTCCAGACAGTGAACACTCCAGTTCATTATCAGACTGCTTAACTGTGCTCTATTTTAATATATGTAGTCCCCAGTGGGACCCAGTCAGACAATTCAATTGCTTATAATGAAAACGCTCGAGCAACTTCTCATGCCAGCCTCATGCAAGTCTTCCAGAAATGAGTTTCCAGCACTCTGGTGTCCTCACTCTTCCTCACCTTAAAACTGCTGCAGCTACAGAATTGAGGACCATGTGCCACTACTCCAGTCTTTTCCCTCTTTTGGAAACTGCAAGAATTCAGCAGAGGATTCTAAGATTTAATATTATGTCTAGAAATAGCACTTGCACAATGACTGTCTTTCATCCTCTTTTCCAAGCGGAGAGGTTTGTCTAAGATACCTTAGTAAGTGATACTGTAACTTTCTAATATGCTCTTCAGAAAGAAGGAAATCTGCCTGCTGTTTCAGTTCTGATTTTCTATGCTGCAAATAATTGGTACATTTTTTAGTCACAAAAAAATAATGTTACCCTGTTTGTAATATATAAGCCTATTTTTAAAAAGGTAGGATTTTCTTACATGCTTTGGTGTTTAAGATAATTATTTGGCTCTGCTTTTCTACCTTAAATTTACTCAAAAAGTAAAGATTCAAAACCAGCATCCCCTCAGCAAATTAAAAGAGCTTTATGACACAATTACAGAAATCACAGAGGGAAACTAGAGAAGTGAGCACAGAGTAAGACAAACCCTAAACAAATTATATTAAGTCAATGTTGTATTCTTTATACTGCTATATTTAGAAATAAATATATATTTATTTCTATATTTATCTTGAGTTTAAAGATATAAGTAACATTTTAATAGTAGATAGTTGAAAATTCAGTCTTAATGGTTTGCAAGAGGGAAATACACTAAGTCATTAAACTAACTGATTGGTCTTTAATGCACTATATCCAGATTTTGCTATAACCACCTTCACTAGGAAAATTTTTGTAACATTCATTCACTCATAGTATGATAATATGAATAAATGACATAACTGAAAGTCACTGTCCAGACTTCACATTATGTGAAACCAATATATAATTTAATTTTATTTTAGCTGTGCATCTCCCCCACCTAAAAAAAAACCAAAAAAACAAACAAACCAAACTGAATCAAAGCAATAAAAAACCTCATGAAACAAACTAAACAAAGCAAACAAACAGACAAACATATATGGACAGAGCCTTTCTGTAGCTCACCAAATAAATTTAACATCTGACATCCTCGGTACAAGGCTGCCTCACAGAAGCACCCCACTGTATACTTGTACCTTTTCACAGTTGCATTCTCCCACTGTAGAAATCTCCTCCATGCAAACTACTTAATTGGAGAGAGCTTTACAGTTTCACCAGGCTACATGGACAGAAGGCTGGACTACATGACCCAACAGGTTTACACAATCTTTGCGATCTCTCCTAGTATGCTGGATAATGGTTTTTTAAAATGGCAAATTTATATCTGCTTATAATTCTACAGCTGAGGTTTCCCACAGAGATAAGCAAACCCTAAAAATTTAAGAGTTCATGTCTGTCTCAAGTTATTTAGGACTAGAGGAGTGACATGAGTATTCATTTTCTGTATAAATTAAATCCTTATTTTAAGCACTTTACCAGGCCCCCCAAAATTAGGATAAATAAAAAGGACTGTAGTTAATAGTATCCAAATGATTTAAATATGAAATATATACAAGGATTTTCCAAGTATAACCACATAAAAATCTTTTAAAAACAGTTTGATTTCTGAGCACTACAGCATGGCCTCTTAGGTTAATGTATATTGGCAAAGAAAATTCAATCTATTAGCTAAATGTAGAAAATACTCTGGACTCTCAATGTCAAGAAGGCTTTGGGAGGGCAACTAGAGAATAATCAGTGTTCACAAAAATAGGACAAATATTTGTTCCTAAAAAGAAGGCACAAAAATTAAAAATCATTTAAGGTTTCACCTTTACAAGCTAAGCATGGAGAATTTTCACATCCTTTTTAAGAAGATTATATAAAAGAAAGTATTTGTCACATTTTCTCCCATACTGAAGTTAAGGCATAGGAATGAATACATTTCCTGTGATGGCTCAGCATTTAAGTGCTGTCTGGAAAATATTAATAGAAATGTGGGGTTCTTTTCAGAGAAACACAGCTTTAAGAAATTTTAGGATGCATAAAAAAAATCAGTAATCTGTTGGTTTAAGATAGTTTGAGAGATCACTTGAATTTCTGGCATTGTTGTTCTTTGTACATGCTCAAATTGTTAGACCTACATCAAATACAGCAATCCTGGGACTGTAAATGTAGTGTGGCTGAAAAAGCACACTTTTCCTATTTCCCAAAGGCACTGCATTTTCAAAAACCTGCTGGAAGGATTTAAATATTCTCTTTTGGTAGATAGTTTTGCTTCCTACAAATGAGCAGATGTCTGCCTTTTGGCAATTCTCTTTTATGCAGTTATTTGAAAACAATTACAGAAAAATATTAAAATTTATATATAAAAAAATACTTCACAAAGATCTGCATTTCTCAGACTAGTCACACATATATTTCAGAAAGGAATCAGTACAGAATGCTTCTTCTCCTCCATCCGCCATTAGTACCTCCTCTACACAAAATCACAGAGTACACATTACCAATTCCCCAACTGTTCCTGCATCCCAGAATTAGATGCTCTGATTTTAGCACTGCTCCTTCTAACCCAGAAGCATTAGTTTTATGAATGCATGATAACTTCCAGAGTTTCAAACCTCAGGATTTACAGGTTCATATGATGCAGCCCTATGATACCAACACAGTCACAGGTGTAGCTTACTTACCAGTGTCTCTCTTCCTTAACACTGAGGGCTGCCAATTGATTCCTTTACTCCAGGTGAATGCCCAAGACTGCTGGCTGCAAACTCAGACAGCTCTTAATAAATTTCTCGGCAGTAAGAATCCTGAAGCTCTGAGCCCATGCCCACAAATTAAGCCAACAAGAAAACCTCCCTGACAGCTACCACTGTCAGTCTGCTCCATTCCTGCATCCCTGGCTCCAGGATGTCAGGAGGCAAGCCTACCTATTGTTCCCCCTGTCCTTGGCCAGGGTCTGTTGACAGCAGAATACATTCCAATTTGGGGTTACTGCAGACCAGTAAGAGTTTTGATTATGAATGATGCTGCTGCTTTATCAGATTCCTTTTTGTCAGGACTTTTCCCGGTTAGCAATTTTAAAAGCAGTTAGCTCACTTTCATGAAGGTATCTTGATACTGTCTTCCAAATTTTAAGCAGGAGAAGGAAAGATGCTTTGTGTAAGAATCCCACTCCAACCTCATTTCAGGTATATTCAGGGGCTGTATTTTCAACAATGGGCTGGATGGTGTTAAACATTGCTCAGTCAAGAAAGGCTCCCAAAGATACTACAGCTACTTAGGTTTCATCTTCAGCCTCTGACTGAAGTCAGTCAGTTCAACAAAGAATATCAATATAAATTCAAACCAACACTTGCGTGTTTGCTGTGCTGTCAATATGTGTTCAAGCACAGAACACGAAGCAATGGAACAAAGGATAACAAATGCAACTAAAGGGTGTCACTTCTAATTTAGTCAATGCAATTTGTTTTTCTTTTGCAAGCCTAGAATAGCAGAAAGATAGAATTATCCACTCTTTAATTTCCCATTTCACTAAGTATGTGAAATGTACTACTACTCACCTTATGACTGCAAACAGTCATAAGTCAAATTTCTTGGAAATAACCTCTACTTATAGTTTCCTACAGTGTAGCAATTTTTTGCATAACCACATGGGATATTTTTCCAATCATAAGAAATCTGTCTATTTGGAAATTAAGACAGGAATGAAGAACAGTAAAAGCTCTACCTTTTTTTTCATCCCTTCACTTCCTTATCCATGACCAGCCTCTTCAGCCCCTTCAAAGAGCAGGAGCTTTTCAGTGAGAAAGGAGTTTGACAGTTATCACTCAAAGAGAAAAAATTTTAAAAATTTAAAAATCAATTCCCAAAATGCAGAAAACAATTCAACCAGAGTAATTAAGAGCAGAGTTCCTGACAGTGTTTTGGAAGATCTCTCTACAAATCCATTTTGGTGTTTTACACATGCTAAGATCCAGCAACCTAAGTTATACTCTTTTGCTTAGGAGAGGCAAAACTCTGTCCACAATTCAAAACAAAAGCAATAGAAATATGCAAAATATATTATGCACGGCAATACAACCTTCTCAGTTTTCAGCAAAGAGGAGGGAGTGACACTGCTCTGGAAAAATGCTCTACTGATAGCTCAGCATGATCTTTCCTAAAATATACTTGAATATGTTTACTAGCACTGTGCAAGATGATGTACTAGCAAAAACAGTTAACACTGAAGCACGAATGTCAAAACAGACTAAGAACATTATGTGATACATTATTCTTTTTTTATTGTGTTTGTTCACTTGCTAATTTGCACGATTCAGTAATTCATAAAAGAGTCTCCCTATCATTAGTGCAAATTAGTAATTTTCTAGCACATAGTTAAAAATACATATCAAATTTATACTATACATTGCATGTTTGTTGCCTTTGAGAAGATGAAAAAATACTACATGGTCATATGAAATTCTTGGGTGATTATTTTGAACCTGAAAATAAATAGCTCTACACAACCTCCTGACATATTTCTCAACATCAGCCTGGTGGGAGTATATCACACACCAGCATTTTTCTGCTTAGCATGAAAATATAAAGCTATTTTTTTCTGAATAGCTCCTGATCGCACCACTATTCACATATTTTAAACTGAAGTAATTTCTTCACTGGATGAATCCTATTACTGCCACACCAGTAACATTATAACTGTCCTAATCCTTCTCCAACACACGCTTTTCCCATAGCATAAGCCTAAGTCACTGCATAGAGATAAATCTCAAATAGATGCAGGTTCCGTGAAAAAAAAGTAAACATCATATTTTGATTTTAGATTCAGCCAAAAAATCATTCAACCATAGTTCACAGTATTGTTTTGCACACACCATCATTTTTGGAGGAAGAAGGGCTCATAATACATCTGCCTCATTACTGAGGTCTGTGTACTATTTACAGAATACACACACTACAAATTATATTATGAACGTTTTAACTAAGTTTTATGTTCCAAAAGAACAAGCAAACCAGACTTATTTTCAGATGTTGTGATTTAGTGTTACCTTTCTATTAAGACAAAAAACTAACAAGTTCCAGCATTTTTAATATTCTTACAATACATGCAGCGCAAGGTGTGGAACTCAACCCAACTCAACCAGAAGAGTTGAAATTAGTTTAGTCGTCAGCCATGAATTATGTGTGACAAATGCCCTCAAGTATTCCATCTTTTTACACAGTCAGTTCATAATGGCTCTTGCTAGTATCTATTAAATATTTTATGAATTTATCATGAATATAAAGTATGACATTACTACCTTATGCTTGGAGAAATAAGAAGATTCAATTACTGACACACTATATCCAGAGGTGGGGAAATACAAGTGGGAAAAATTTATCGATTAAGAAAACAAAAACCCCAAAGTAGCAAGCATTACCTAAACACAAACACCTTGCTAGGCCAAGCTTTTCATGCCAAACCTACTTCAAGTGGCCAAGTGCTTCAGAATGCTACAGTCACCAATTCTGGGAACAGTACTTATAGCACAGAAACTGACAGTTCTGTTTCAAACAAACTAATGTTAATTTGCTGATTTTTAAGAATGTCACATTCTCCTTGTAAACAAAAGCAGGTATTTGAATCATATTCCAAAATGCAAAAGTTTACATTTGCATTGTGGTTTATGAACATGTACACTGCATTGTTCTAAATCATTATATTGGTACACCTTGGATTATGTGACAAGCTTACTTCTAAGTACTGTTTTAACACAACTGATCTGAATTTTTCTGCCCAGCTACAAACTGCTATTTCTTTAATAGAGACCAGCAGGTTGTTTTTTTTGTAGACTCAGAACCCAGCCTTACACCATAACCTAAAAATAGGTGACAACTTTTGCCTCACTAACCAAGAGACAATAGCACAGATACCTGAACCAAGTATCACAGATCAATAAGCCACTTTTCAAAATTATTATTTTGTAAACCATGACTTCTTGCTAACATAAAACTTACCTGCATTGTGACTCCTGTCATTGGTGCTCATCCTGAAAATGGTCTGTTACAGTTTTGAATGCAGAAATCTAGTTCCTTAAAATGTAAGGATCTTTGACTTGTTTTGAGACATCTCAGCAGGCCTAAGAATATAACTGACTCTCTGCTGCCCAAACCTCAGCATTGTTCAGATCTGCCATCCTTGGGGAAGTGGACCAGGTGAAAGCAAAGCCATAACCCTTCACTTTGCATCTGGAAGTAATAAATCTAGGTCAGTGCCTATAACCACATATGAAAGAATTAGCTCTGCCTACTTCTTATTCTGCCAATTAATTTAGGCTCAGTATAGTGTTGAGACATTTTCTGTCTGCTCATGGAGACTGTGAAGTGTCCATCCTTGGAGGTATTCAAAACCTGGCCAGACACAGCTCAGTGCAATCTGCTCTAGTCAACACTGTTCTGAGTAAGAGGATTGGACTAGACAACCTCCCTATGTCCCTTCCAATCTCAGTGACTCTGATAGTACAAGAGATAACTAAACCATCTGCTTGCAGGTCATTTATCCCTGCCTGCCCTCCCAGGGTCCCTAGAGCTATGCTAACCCCCACCAACACAGAACTCAGACAAGACAATTTCACTCCTGTACAAGAGACTGTGTTTATCTGCCCACGTTTACGCAGGCAGTCACCCTAAACAAAGCACCTGAGCACCTCTCACTCTTGCTTTGTACTCCTCTCCCCATCCAAGACAATGAAATATTATTTCAGTTTTGACAACACAAGACTAAGGTACAGAATACTTTGGCAGTTTTCAGCAACCTGCAGCACAGAAACCACTTGCATTCCAGTCTCCAAGACAATACCAGAACCACCAAGTTATCTCTCATTCCTGGGTGCTCCACTGGACCAATAAGTTCAATGATAATGTCTTTCTTAAGTTAATAAGAGCTTTCTGAAAATTTTTATTTAAAGGCCATAGTGATCAAGAGAACAAGTCTCAATCTGTTGCTCCAAGAAAACAAAATCATGATCCCAGGATGTAAATGAGAAATCTGTCTTTAACTTCAGTGTCCCACAAAGCCAAGTTATAGCACCATTGTCACAGTAAGGGTGGCTGCGACAAACTTTTAAGTCCCCTAACTTCAGGGCAGAGTGCGGCAAAAATAAATAGCAAGAGCAATGGTTGGCACCAGGAAAATGACACTTTAGTAAGGAATAAAGAAAATAGGAACTATGCCCAAAAGCCAATCACAGTAACCCAAGGAACTCCGTAGGGGACAACCAAGCAAAGACAAGAACAAAGGAGAGTACAACAATATATAACCTTAGGGGAGGGACATTCTGGAAACAAAACCATGTAAGGAACACAACTAACCAATACGAGAATCGAACTTGGACCACTTAACATCAAAAGCTCATGAGAGTAGAACTCAGGCTTATCCCAAGTTAAATGAATGTTTCCCAGGGCTTAAAACTGAGGCTCAGTTTATCAGGGGTGAAATCTGGCTGACCCTGTGTTTCAGTCAGGCTGACTCCCAGAAACATTTTTGCTACTTCTACTTTTATTTGTTCTGAAGAGTGAAGGCAATTCAGGAGTTACCTGGAATTTAGACTGTCACTGAATATCAGCAAGACTGTTGAGTGTCAGATGAAGAATTCTTGTCACAGACATTAATATGAAGAATTCTTGGCACAGACATTAATATGACAGTAAAAAAGAAAAGTTTTATTTTTAGACTTCTGTTGGAGTCTTCTACTGATTAGACATTTTAAAAGGCAAAATAACTGGTAAACAGAACCAGTACATTTAGAAGTCAGAGATTCAGTCCCTTAATGACATTTTTGAAATCTCCTTTGATAAAAGAAAACACCTTAATAAATAATGTCATGTTACATCACCTTTTTTTCATATCATACCTTTGTGAATGAACACTGACTGGAGCACCAAGGTAATTGTATTTAACATTTGCATGAAAATGAACTGAAATACAGTTATTAAAAAACCCCTATATTTATGCATGTCAAAAGAAACAGTTGTTTTCTAGTATAAAATCTCATGGTATAGAATATATCTTTTTTCAACTTCTGTTAGATACAGATGAAGTCCCAACAGTAAAGATCAGCATTATGCCATATAATAAAGTATTTTTTTTCTGTTTAAGGTGGCAGAGGTGTAACTTTTAAGACATTTCAAGTCTCTAAATTTTGCTTTTTTTACTGCTCAGAGAGTAGTATGACCAGCACTGTTACAAGCCCATGAAAATTTTGAAGATATGCCAAATTCCTGTTAGTATTAGTGTAAGTTTATAATTAGTATTTAACACTTCCAGAAAACTAAATAGTTTTATTTGTATGGTTCTTCAAACAAAAAGCACAAAGTATGTTTAAAATTACTGGTAAACAGGAAAGACTGGATGTCTTTACCCATTCACAATATGCAGTTCACTTTATATTGTCCTCCACTACTTCTAAGTACAGCAGCAATTACTGCAATAAAGAATATACTCTCACACTAATGAGAAATCCTACAGAGGACTTTTTGAAGTCTTTCCCTTAACGATTATCTGATCAATTCACAATAGTAATCATACAGGGATTATCTAGTAGGTTGTACATCAGTTTCATGAAGAAAATAAGGTATAATTTAACACATGCACATACTGCATCATAACATTAAATAATTATTTTATTTTACATCTAAGCTCTGGGGCTCAGTGTTTTGGGATTGTTTTTAAAGGAAAAAAAACAAAACAAACCCCTGAAGATTAATTCATGTTGAAAGACTACATTCAAAATATGCTGAACAAAACAGTGATCTGTACACTGTGATTACCACATGGAATAAAATTATTTAACCTTCGGTATGTCACCGAACATATCAGAAACAGTATTAAAATGAAGTTGTCATATTTTTCAGTTAAATAGGAATTCTAACAATATTCAGTTTTTTCCCAGAGAGTAACACAAATGTTCTCCAGCTGTATTAAACACTTTAAAGACAAATTCTGAATGGTGTCTGAATTTAATGTTAGGTAACTTTCTTGCTACACTGTTGCCTCTCAGTAGTCACTACACACTAATATAAGAAATAAGGATCTCTCGTGTTGATAAAATACAGTATGTCTGAGGGGAGCAAGCACGTGCATGTGTGTTTAAAATAGAATGCACAAATCAAATGTTTTATTTGGATTGGGGCTGGCACAAATCAGTAGCTAACAAAAGCATTACTGCTATCCCGAGGCTGCAGTCTGTAAATGAACAACTTTGAAAAGAAACTTCCACTCTCACATGTCATATAAAGCATCCATCTGTCTGATGCACACTTAGTGAAACTGAAGTTTGACTATGGTAGCTAATAGTTCTATTGAATGACTCCAAAATTATTCAATAAAAGGGAATTCATTAGAAGGAAACAAGACCATTCTACCTAATGAGACTTAAATTCCCTCAAAATACTTTAGCAATCTCTAAATTAAACCATCTGTGGTATTAAGAGAGGCTCAGGGATGATGGGCCTCATAGTTCCCCTATTTTTAGCCAGCATTTTAAACAAATCTTCCTGACAGAGCCACACTGCTGAAAAGCAACTAAACTCCAGAGAAGAAGCTCTCCTGCCTCCAACCATCAATCCCTTCTGAAAGTGCCTTTTAGTGCTACAATTTCCAAAGTACTTTCAGCCTACAGGCAGCCAAGCTAAGTGACAGAAGCGTTTTAAACTTGCACTACCAAGCGAGCTGCAAAGTCTGTTTTAATGAAACGTTGCACTAAGAGAGGGTAAAGTCTCCGAGAATGTCCTTATGAGGAGCAGTCTGAGGCTTCTGCTGTAGGGAAACCTCAAATTACACGACATTATATGTAGTCCAGAAGAAATGCAAGAAGCTAAATTTTCTGTGCTTTTTGAACTGTTCCTGACATTAGCAGCTACATTATAAACTAAAACTTTGACTTATATCCTGGTTGAAAATAAAAAGCACCAAAGAAAACAACCCAACAAACCAACATGCTCTTTTGATTCATAATACATAATGTAAGCCTACCTTCCCTCTACATTTTTTCTCACCTTTTAAAGTATCAATCCTAGTGTTAACAAAAAAAAAAAAATAGAATGAACACAACAGAAAGTTCTTGCCAGCTTTCTCCTGCTCCAGAAAAAGCCTGGTGATGCAGAGGATGCTTATAGGATGCTCACAAGGTTACCAGATCCAAGTCATGGAAGACCCAGGAATTACACAAGCAGGTTTTCACTTGAACGATGGTCCCTTACCTTGACTGCCCGGCACGACAGCTGTGCTGTACTGCCCCATTCAGAAGAGCAGCATCACCCTACCAGCAAATTAAAAATCACTGGTGCTTATAAATCTCTCTAAAATAGGTACATGCACATCTTAAATGCTGCCCAAAACCAGGCACTTATACTGGCGAGTGGCATGCAGGCCCATACTGCATGAGCTTCTAACAAGTTTGCAGGAAACCAATGCAGTTATTCCCCCTTCCACAAAAGAGTAGGTAATATACAGATTTCAATGCTAAGCATTTATCAAGACCAAAACCCAAGGAAATACAAAAATCAGAATATTCCCAGATATAAGTCACGGTCAGATGTATGAAACAAAAGCTGCTGCCAGTTAACAGAAGACGCAGACTGAGTAGGACTCTGTACCCCTCAGTACATGAAGTGGCTTAAGAAGAGGAAAGTTCCTCCCAAAAGTGGTTATCTTAAAACCTCCAAGTAGGCTTGGAAGAATCTGGAAGCTGGACAGCTATTTACCTCCAAACTGGATACTTTTCATATCCTTAGTACATCTTCAACAGGGAAGGAATTGTCCACATGCAATTCTCACACAGCCAGTCCTCGCAAATTTCACCTGCATCCTACCCTATCACAGCTAGACCTGCATTTCTAGGTCAGTCACACATAAGATTCATCCTTCTTCAGCCATTTGTCCAGAACCAAATTGTGGTGCTTCAGCCTCTGCTACGCAAAGTAGCATATGAAACTTTGTCCCAGAGTACAGAAAACACACATCACTTACAACACTGAGTAAAGAGATGTTTTCCAGATCTTCTAAAATGAGCACCACGTGTATTGCTCACATAGGAGTGGAACAGACCATGCATCCACTGTAATGTCTATCCAGCAAGCAAGTTACAGCCTACAGGGTCTTTTACTCTATGTAGGCTTAAATGATGTGTATCAGGATCATAAAGTGAACGCACTAGTACCCAAATGTATATCTAATTCAAGTGCAAAACAGTTCAATCGTAATATTTTTATTTTTTCAAAGTGTGACTGCATTCACTAGTTTGACAATATATACAATAAAAAGATTTTTTTTTAATTAAAATAAATAATCAAAAAAAAGTCAAGATCCTACCAGTAGAAGAAACAGATAATTTATTTTAAAACACAGAGGGAGGAAAAGGAAGAAAGAAGTTATCAGTAACATGAAATACCATTTTCATACCGCACAAGTACTTTGCGTTAATTACTGGTAAGGTGGTTAGACTATTCAAGTTTTAATCAACAGAGCCCCACTCTGCAGCAGATGCTAACATCTGTAGAAGTTTTACCTCCTTCAGGCATTGTAGCACCTGGAGAAGCCACAGGGAAGGTAACATGGAGTCTTCTTGACATTATTGCAGCAGCTGTCAACTCAGGAGGAGGCATATTCTGACTTGCACCAGACAGCAGCTTTGTACAAACCCACACTCCCTCTTATTAAATACAGTCTATAAGCAGCACTAGGAAATCTGTACTGAGAACAGACTTACCATATGAAAAAAATATCAGAATTTAGTGAGAAGTACTTAAAGCTTTTAATTTTGTCACATGGGTATAGACCTTGATTTGGAAATTGTTTCATGTGCAGATATACCACTAACAAAATCATACCATTCATGAAGACATTGTAACTCTTGTCCAACAGTGCAATATCTTTGATTTAAACACATAGATTTAACAGGACTGTTGTTTAAAACCACAACCAAAAAGCTGAAAAATATTTATTACATGAACTTATTTTCATGACTTCTCTTTTCAGTGGGTCTGCTAACTGTAAGCAAAAAGACACTAATGAAAAAACATTAGTACAAGAACCCAATAAAGATATACTAGACACTACAGAAAACTGTTCATCCTTCACCAGTCCAATCTTGGAACAATGGACCAACAGTTTATTCCTGTTTGAAAGCACATCCCAGTTGCAGAATGAGCATCATAAACTTCCCAAAGTGAGTTATACAGCTATAAATACAAAGATCAGTACAAAGAAAGCACTGCAGCCCTTCCCATGTGAAGGCCGTATCACAAACACAAAAAACAACAAGCAAAAGCTTGAGATATTAGACATGTATTCATTAGGATTTCTTTTACAATGGTATACTAATAATGATGATCACTTTTCCAGGTTAGATTCCCATCCAATTTGTCTGCATGGAAATAAATGCTAATATTGACAAACAACACTGCAGCAGCAGCAAAGGTACAAAGCAGTGTCATCACTCCTAGGTTTTCATTTGCTAGCTACTCAAATCCTGTCCAAAGGCCCAGCATTTCAGTATACGTTAATGAGAGAGGTATTTTCATCAACAACCTGCCCAGGAATATCTGGAGTAACAAGAAGAAGAACTTATGTTTGTCCCAACTTCAGAATACCAGAATGCTATGAAATAAAAACAGAGCGGAAGGCTGGTAACTTCAATATGTCTCCCAGATCCACTGCAATAGCAACATAGCCTAGCATGTCTCATAATATTTAATAATCTTGCTGAAAATCAGTGCAGCAAGAACAATCTTCCTTGTTCTTGCAATAAAATGCTGTTAGGCTCTTTCTAACTACAGAAAATACTCTCTGAGTATTTCCACTGTGCTACAATAATTAACTTGAATACTAAAAAGGGCAGTACTAATGCCATGTACTAACATAACTCTGAACTTCAAAATTTTATACTCTTACAAGTCAATCTACTTCTACAGGAAAAAGAAACCAGATTTCAGACTACTGTTCCACAAAAAATCTGTAGACATTAGGATTTTTAAAAGATTTTCTAGAAGGTGAGAGCAGTCTTTCAAATGTAAAACACACTTATGACACTCTACAGAGAAGATCAACTTCTTTTCTTTATCTCAGTCTGTAAACATAGGTAAGGCTGACAATTGTCACTATTATAGTCAATCACCCATTGATCTCAATAGGGAAATGCAAAACTAAAGAGAGAGAATAGATTTTACAGATTACTGTATTTGTAGATACCCGTATTATTTGCTCAGTACCACATTATCATATTCAGCTCATGTGGAGGTGACAGACACACCCCTCTCCCTTTCTGAACACTGCTTTACTGTACTATTTCCCTTTCACTCATGGCTCTGCAATGCAGAGAGTATTTCTGGATCTGTCTGCTACAATTCTCACTCTTCAGTGCAGACTCCACTTCCAGTCTCCATCCAGGAGATCCAGTGAGATGATCACTTATTAAACATATCCATACACCACACATACTATGAACTAATAACACATACACCTAAAGCAATTGCCAGGCCTTATAGAGCCTCATGCCAGTGATATCAGTGGGAAGCAGCATACTCAGCTCCCAGTCATTCCTTACACATTCAAATCTCCACATATCTCCACAGCAGTCTAAAACAGAGATGACATTGGGATGGTTCCTATCATAAAATCTCTCTCACATGGTCCAGGGCCAAGTAAAATATCCAGAGGAATTATTTTGATGGCTTGATGCTAATACTGAAATTATGATATAAAACAATGTGTTAGAAGATGTGTGTATCTAAAACTCAGAAAATACAAAACTTAAACTCATTTTACTTCAAAGGAGACAAAGTCAGTTACCCAGGCAGACACCCAGTTATTGCTCTACTCTCATCTGAAGATTTTGAATCAAACTATTAAATCAAGAAGAGTAAGAACTCAAATATGTCCAAGGCAGGGAGATGCTTGGGGGTTCTTGACAGATATGTAATTTTTAACACGGCTCTTAGACTCTCTGTGATTACCCTCTCCCCTTCGCTTACACTTGTGAAAAACAGAGGCTTTGGTATACAAAACAGAGAGATGTGAATAGGTACATAAAAAATACTTGTAGATACAATCTAAGGGGCCTTGAAGTCTAAACTGAACCCAACCATCCGAGATGATATCCCCTTGAGCTGTTTCTAATTCACCTCAACACAAACAGAACTAGAATGATAACAGTTATCTTGAGAATTGCAGTATATCTACTTGCATTGCCACACAAATCAGAATTACCTTTCCTCAAATCACTCAAGTGATTTTAATTACAGGGTTAGGCTTGAAGATACAGAAGAAAGATAGGCTCTCCTCACCATTCCAAAACTTTAGAGGTATTTTAAAATATCCTACCTTCTAAATATTACATTCAGCAGTATAACCTCTCATTCAGAGAATTAGCTTTTATTTTGACTGCTTGATCTTTTGTTTCATTCAGGCACATGCTACTCCTCTTCCATGAATTCAAAATACAAGTATTGAAGCAGCATTTTTGACTGCTGTTTCATCTTCAAAGGCAAGACTTGGGCTTTGAAGACCCAAAGTTAACTAAAGCTGATTTCCTCAACCCAACTTGGATATTCAGGTTCCTAATACACACTAAATGAATGGACAGAGTAGGTAGGGGTATATGTAAGAGATTCTCAAAAAACCAGCCAAGATAGTAGCTGCTGAGAGCTTACTTGCTAAATATCTGACACGGTCAGAGACAAACCAGACCCATGTGTCTCCTTTACCAAAGCTTATCACTATGCACTTGCTCATGATGAAATAAATTTAAGCTCTGCTTTTCCATCTGAAAACAGAAAAAAATCAAAACAGTTTCACAGCAAGCATTATCAGACAACCAATGTTCAAGGCCTAAACTATGAAAGTTCTAAATTCAGGCACTTAGAAATCAGGAAGAGCAAGGATTTGAACTCACATACTTAACATGTGAAATACTCTGTAAATCTCTAGCCTATTGGCTTTCGGTATTCGAGAGTTTCTAAGCTCCCTCTGTACATCTGTCTTGGTTAACCTGTAGGGACTGAATCAACCTGGAACAGGAAGAGTCTATTTGGAAGCCTACTGCAGAGTTCAGTATTGAGAAGCTCTTTTATGGAAGTGCAGCCTAAGTACTCTGGCAGCCTTTAGGTGCTCTCAGGCTTTAGGAAGGTAAAGTGGCAACTCCTAAGTGAGTTTAATAATTCCCCTCCACTGTCTCATAATTACCAGGTACTTTATCTGACCTGGTAATCTAAAAGATATTCTCACATGTTCTCAAACCTCCTCAATGTAAAAACTGATTAAATAATCAGTCCATTTCTTTGAAAAATACTATATACTGTATATTATAGAAAAATACTATAAACTTGAAAAATAGATATATTCTGTTGAACAGATGTGCAGCATTTCAAAAATCCCATTTCCAGAGAAAGAAGGTCCAAATGGATACTTCTAAGGATGCAAACTAGATGCTGTATTCAATAAGCATATCTATTTCTGCTTAGAATGATACAAAGCACTACAGACACTGTTTTGGTGCTATATATGGTACATTACTCATTCTGAGAAATAGCTGAGTATTTTACAAATGGAAGAAAATAGCTACTTGCACATACATTTGTGATTCAAAGCCTTCATTTAAGCAATGATACCCCTCCATCTAAAGTATGCAATGGTACATGCTTTTTATAACAGTTCTTTACATACAATGAGAAAATCTAAATATACAACATGTTTATAGCATATCAGGCAGTCTTTCTAGTACATCAGCCTGATGCTGATGTTGGACGAGCACCTGACAGCACATCAACCATTCCATCATTCATTGATATATATATCTGGAGCTTTTAGAAAGAGACAGACGATCTCCCTATGGAGACCAGCATAGCTTGACTGTTCTGATGGATACCCAGTTTGACCTCTAAATCTCTGGAGAGCATTTCATAGCAAAAAAAAAATTAAAAACTGATTAAGCATATTGTTTCCTCAACAAGACTACAGAAGGTATTTAAGGAATAAAACAGCCAACTTTTGTACGTTTATATTACTCCTAATAGTAAAAATTATAAAATACATTTTGACAGACTTTTGAAATAAGTCGCTACTATTGGTAGCAATTTTTTTTTTCTCTCAACTGTTCACCTACAGATAGGCACAACTGACAGGAAGGATTCCGACATTTTTATAATGCCATGAAATTTGACAAAATCGCACTACCACCACTATTATTACAACCTCTCAAAAATCCAGTGTATCCATGATCCAAAACTTGTAGTAGAGTACAAGAAAGCATGCAAGCTTTACATACTTCCACGTAAGCATCTTTTAGTTTTGAGGCACAGAAAAAGCATGCTTAGCCTGATCTGAATTGCTGCAGTGTTCTTGTTAAAAATCACCATCTGTCAGAGATTATCCTGTTTTACACAGAGGGAACATGCATTAATTATTAATCCTACTCCTCACAGAAATGTACTCACACAAGATCAGGACTATCCACGGTGTTACAGGAGTATTAATGTTCTTAGTAGGTAGTCTCTGGATGAAACTCAGGACTGATCCATTGAGAACTTCCAGCAAATGAGCTGCTTCAGGGCAGGTCACTGGCCACGTGGCAGGGCATCATCTCAAAAGAAGCAACAGCTGAATTCCTAGGGCTTGAGTCTGTTTCCATGAGCCAACATAAATATAACATACAGTACAGATACTACATTTACTGACACAAGCACTGTGACTCTATTCTGTGCACACACCGAAGCTCATGTTCAAGTTTAAGCACAAAGAATTTGGCTTCATTTAAAATTTAATGCAAGAGCAAGAGCTTTCTCAGTGTTGGCCAAAGTGCTCAGGACATTGCTGAGTCTTCCATGTGTGCTGAAGGAAGGAATTTCTAGCTGTAAAGCAGCACACTGATATGCCAGATCTGATGTATCCACCATGAGGATCTGAAAATTGGCAAAATAAGAAGATAAAGCAAGCTTATCACAGATCTTAGTGAAAGACAATGAAAAGGGTTCATTTGTCCCTAAGGAATTCCTTAATCACTTAGGGAAGCTGGTACAGATCACATTTCTGCTCTAATACAGTTTTACCTATCTGGCATTGTTTGATATACAATGCCATATACTGCCTTCAGTTAAAGCTTCATTACTGCTGAGCTTGTTGCTTTGGTCAGGGATGAACTGACCAGGCAAATCATTCCATCACAAAATAACTTCTTGCAGGCTCTCGTATTTCAATGAGGAAAAAAAACATTAAGAAAGACTAAGACACTAACCAAAGGAATTGCAGGGCAGGGGGAGAGAGGGAGTGAGATAAAGAAATTTATATCGTATGGAAGTAGCTGGCATGAGACAACTCTTAGTACCAGGCTTTATTTGATGCAAAGGGTGCCAGAACCTCTATCTTATAACAAAGAACAAAACTGAATGCTGAGTCTCCAAACAAGAATTAAGATATTGTCAGAATGTGAAGGATTCTTCTGGCTAAACACAAAATATTCTAATACTCCATAAATCTCAAAACTTTGATGCCATTTTTAGGGTAATCTCTTATGTTACAATGTCTGTACCTTTCTGAGCAAGGAAGAGGTTAAAAATCTTGCTTTCTAAAAAACAGAAAATTCTCCACTGAAAAGCTGCCTAAGCTGCCAAGGATGTAGGGATAGTACTCCAGTTGGAACTCATTACAGACAACATAGGAGAGCTGATCCAGCTTTTTATTTACTGTAGAGGCAGAAATGACATGAACATCTTTCTATGTAGACCTAGAAAAATATGTTGGCCCTGAAGCCAAGGATCAGAACATTATCAACCCTGCCAAAATGAAATAGGTTATTTGTTTTTTTAATTTAGTGAGATTTGGCACTGATTTATGTATTTTTCCCTGGAGGAACTATTTATATTCTTCAGAGCACAGATGATAATTGTTAATTTTCAGTGGCCCTACATAAAGAAATACTAGGTTTATTATTTTGAAACAAGAAGACCACAGATTTCAATCTGGTAAAGAGCCACAATTTCAGTCAGGCCATTTTAAGTCTTTTAGAGAAGGTGGAACTTCCGAGGAAAGCTTTTTCAAGTAAGGGCACGGCCAAGGTGCTCTCAGTGTCAGCACTTGTGACAAACAGGAAGGGGCATGCAAATTTCACATTAAAAGTTCACTTTCCATCAAGTGAAACGTAACAAAGGACTTCTCCCATTCTCACATGGTTCCTTTTTTTGCCAGGATAAAGTCACAGCATGAAGCAAAAAGCAGTCAGTTATGAGAACATAAAAACAACAGGTATCTTGTCCTCTGATGCCCTTTCCAGCAACATACCTGAAAAATTACTTTATTCACATTTACACACCTCCATTCCAATACCACATCCACATATCTGTACTTAGAGGGAATACTACAGCTCAGGTTATATTTCCAGTTCAGATTAGACTGCCTGTGTGTGACAGGGGTCATGAGAACCTGTCAAAGGACCTTCCCAGGACTCTGCTTACAGACCTCACTTCAGAGGCTTAAACTGACCATGCAGCAGCAGAGTGACTCAGTTATTATGCAGGGTTTGACCCTTTGTAAACTATCACATCCTAATCTGCTTCCCTGGCTGTCAGGGCTGGACCTCAGTTCCCAGGCTGCTTCTGCTGAGAACTTTGACCACTCATCAGTCACACAGAGATTGAAGAAAAATATCAGATCAGTCTGGAAAGCTACCACCTTTCCTGCAGCTGTTCCATAAACAAAGGAAGAAAGATTACAGTACAGGACTTGGCTCAGTCCCTCTTCACTAGTGAAGTGCTAATGGGACATGTAGGGAACTACTAAAAAGTAACCTGGAGACAAAAAAAAGTATTTTAAAAAAGGAATAAAAGGGGACAAAATTAGCTGCCTAACACAGAAAAAAAACCCACTCCTGTCTCCCTATTAGGATATCTGAAACTGGTCATCATGGATGAGGGGGAAGAAATCCATCAAAATAACCAGAGATCATACTCTTCCTTGAAAACATGGGAAGAGACCTAAACTTCCTTGCTATTTTAAAACATCTATCTCAACATGCAGCACAAAATTACCATTATTTGTCTAGTAAATCTAAGAAACCATAAATAAATTACACAAAAAGCAATAAAATAATTGATGCTACCAATTTTGCAAGAAAATTAGTTTTTATTTTACTCAATGGCTTGCTTGAGATTTTTATGCAAGCAGTTGTGCTATTAGGTTGTTTTAGGCAGGTATATTTTAACAGAAGAATCCATCATACAGTTCAAAATTACACTCTTAAAAAAAAATCCTCAACAACTTTATTTCATTTACTTATATTAAAAATCTTGTCAACACATAGCACTTATTCTAAACAGTGTCTGGGTCATCAGATATACAAAATGCAACATTTGACTTTTCTGATGAACGTCTACTTCTGGGTCACTAGTGGCTCCAGTAGAAGCTCCCTGCAGTACCACAGCTACCCACCCTGATCCCCAAATCCTTCCAAAACTGGGAAAATGAACACCTCTGGTGGCTCTAAACCTTTATGACTTGCTTTCACAAGGCTGACTCCTAACAAAGCATGCCAGGATTGCACCAGATCTTCTAGAAACTCTCGCTAAGACCAACCTATTTCTTTTAAATGTAATTTATATGGGTTAAATATTACTGCAATAAAATTGCATTACTGCAGATAAGATTATTGGGCAATAATGTGGCATCAAATACTGACTTAGCTCTTCAATGCACAGAACTGAAAAAAACTGAATGGGGGACAGAGAGAAAATTTTTAAACAATCAGATTTTTCAGAGTATTCTAACAAAGCCTTACTAATATCCATATTAATTAGTGACCTCCTCATACTGCAATAAATATACTTGTCAGCAAACCACTAAAAAGAGCTACAACCATATGATTAACAGGAGTCTTTCCATGAAGCCAGTACATTAATTACCACACACTTTTCCACCATTATTCATCACGTGGGTAATAAATGAGCCATAATACAAGGTTTATTTATCTTGTGATTACTTCCCCCTAGATCATCAGTTGCAGGGGTTTTATGGTACTGCTATATTCCATCAGTGCAAAACCTGAGCAGATTGTGTTGACCCAAAAAAAAAAAAATTCAGAACAAGAAAGAAACAGAACATTGCTTTTCTACAGACTTACAACTATAAACTTCAGAAAAATACCCCAACTACTGCAGCTTAAATCTTGGTGATACCGTACAGACAGACATTTTTAAAATGCTCACGGACACAGAGAGATCCTTCAGAATGTTGTTCATATTTATTCCTTCACAGAAACAGGCTCATCAAGCTGTTCTGTATTTCTGTTCGTGAAGTGAAACAAGAACTGAGGAGACAGATTCCTTTTGGAAGCTACTTGCAATTTAAAACAATATTTCAAAATTAATTTAAAAAAATATTTTGCAAAAGAGTATCTGAAAAGTCAAAACTAAAATGAGAAAATGCTTTCTTCAATATAATTTACATATATTATAAAATATATATAAATAAATATTAAAACATATAAAATATATACCTTTATATATAAATATATATAATAATCTATATATTTTATATAAATATATATATATAAATAAAAATAATAGCAATGTAAATTGGGAAAAAAAATCAGAGGGTTTCATTCCATTAGTTTTATTTGTCAATGAAGTTTCACTAAACTAAAGTTTCTAAAAAAGAAAGAAAACTTGCCTGTCATAAAAATTTTATCCTTCAGGGAAATTTATCTTTCTCTCAATTTTTAGAATAGTGAGTTATCTTACACAAATAGATTTTCTCCTGGTTGTGGACTTATTTAATCAAGTTTAATTTGCTCATTCTTTTCATGCAATAGTAGCTGCAATGTTTTTCTAAACAGCATGTCTCTGAAAGATTCTTTCTTTAATATTTAAACATTAAAAGCTCTTGAATTCTCAGCAATTTTGAAAATCTGGTCATTAGCCACTTATCTAGAACAACAATTTTGAAAGGTTCTTACAGTGATAAATAACTGCAAGTTGCACATCCAAGCTCTCTGTAGGAATTTTTGAAAATCTCAGCCCATGGGTAGGAAAATAAAACCAAAACCACCTCACAGCTCTCACTATTCCAAAAACCTATAAGCTGCCCTGCAGCCCCCAAAGCATGCCCATTTTTCCTGGTTCTAAGCAAGCACTACAAGGAGCGCCTTTGCCAACTTCACCGCACAATCTGACCTGATCTTCCACCATCATTAAGCCTCAGCAGCTGTCTTGTTTTAACCAGGGTCCAATATCCAGGGCCAAGGATACATTCCATATTATTATGCTGCAAACAGCATCTTAACCTCGCTCCACAATTTTTTTTCCTACCTCTCAGTAAGAATAAATGTAATCAAACATCTCTTTACCTGTCCCTTTTAACAAACCAAAATGGCAGGAAAGAAACCTGAA
This sequence comes from Pseudopodoces humilis, assembly GCF_049639895.1. Classification (NCBI taxonomy): domain Eukaryota; kingdom Metazoa; phylum Chordata; class Aves; order Passeriformes; family Paridae; genus Pseudopodoces; species Pseudopodoces humilis. The sequence continues at coordinate 13,683,588 of NC_142209.1, read as the reverse complement.
AATGTCCCATAATAGAAGTAACTAATGCAAAGCTCCCTTTTTGAAGGAAGGTTCGTTCATCCTGGAAGTAATGAGAAAATAACAGTGTGCTTATTATTTTATTAGATTATCACGTATTTGTAGACCTGATTCCAGGTGATAACAGACAGACTGCAATACATTTTGGTTTTTAGTCTCTTAAGTATTGCTTTTCTCTTTTTAAGCTTTTCTCTTTTTTTGGTGAAGATATAACCATATTTAGCTTCTAATTCAAAGCAGAGCTGTAGTTTATAGCACATAAAGATGTCTGTGGAGCACAAAGTACTGAATCAGAGAAAGGAAAGCACATCCCATCCTACAGTGGTGACATGAGTTATTTGCATAGTTGCCACAAAAGTAATAATTACACTGTAACTCAATAGGAACAATGGTAATTTCACAGTAGCTCATGTTGTTGTTATCACCCTATATCCTGATAACTGTGAAATTAATTTGTGGCACCACTGTATGTGTCAGCTTTAAGCTGTTCCCTAGGTAACATTATGCTACCATAGAGAAGGAATGCTTGGCAGTAAAATGGGTAGCAGCAGATTGATTATACCAAAAGAATCTTCCTTCTACATACAAATAACTTGGCAATCAGAGACGATGATGAGAAAAAATCCTCCCCACTGTTTTTTTTCTTACATTTTTTTTAATATATAAAAAATAAATAAAAGACTGAAAGGTATTAACTGACTGTTTTCCATCCACTGGAAGAAAGGTAAAATAAAATGAGCAAACTACCAGACTATTTAGTGCCACTGACCCATTGTTCCAACTGCAGCCAAGGTGCAGTATAAATATGCTGAAAGTTTCCTTTCCCTTCTTGTAGTAATTTCCAATGTTAACCATCAAACTGTAATTTTAAATATAAAAGCAAATAAAACACTAAAACATTTATGACAGCAACAGTGTAGGTTATGCTTTCAGAAATAATCCTCACTTCATCTGAGTGGTACAGTCCTTTCACCTCCCGACACTCAAAATTATTTTGCACTACTACTGTCATAAAGGAGTTCCACACTAAATATAAAAGACAACACTGCCACACAATGCACAGAAATAATTACAAATTTACTGGTGAAAATTCAGTGCCACAATAATTGAAGGTGTGGAAAACATTAAATTAGAAAATTTAACAAGGGAATTAATGAGTGGTTCATAACAATAAACAAAACACCAAGTTTAAACTTTCCAGTCATTCTGCTTTGTACAGCAGTAGGTATGAGGCTTTGGATGCCTAGTTGATAGGCATCCATAAGATGCTATTTATTTTCGTGGAACTTTGATTTCTTTTTTTATTTCTAATTCAGACCTCCTTGTAGCATTAGAAATGCATACTGTAATGACTTGTTCTCTCACTCTATGTTTGTTTGTCTGCAAGGAAATAGGTGAAAAAAAATCACAGCATGTTACTGACTCAGTGGTTCAGCTAGAGTTTTGTTACTGAAAAAGCAGCACCATCACAGTGTCAGCACTAGTCATCAAAGCAAAGCAATGTGTTGAGCAGATACTCTCATCCAGGATATCCAGGGACAAGCCTGTTTTGTCACTCTGTGCTTTTGATCTTTATCTCTGATCCTCTCTTTGTGATTGCTGTGCCCAAAACCCCTGACAGGTGATGTCAAATGGGAAGGGGGGCAGTTGCTTTGTTTTGTTTTTTTTTTTACAATCAAAAATAGAGCTTTCAAAGCTCTAAAAGCAGCTGTAAGAGCCTAAGACTAGTTTGGACAACCCCAAATGTGTATTCTTCATTAAATATTGGCACATACTATGCCAAATTATGTTACTACTGAGAGGAAAATTTTGACCACCCCATACTTAATTATTCATCAGAATGGCACTCTTGATCATTATCACTATTGACCCAGGAATTCATCCTATATCCTTTGCCAAATCAGCATGTACCCTCGTCCACTCAACACACTCTTCTTTCACTCCCCACTGTGTGAGGCAATTCTCATGCACAAGGACCCTTAAATGCTGACAACATACACAACACACATTTGTAGTCAGCAAGCTCACCATATTAACTGCACAGAGAATCTGTTGGTGCTCTTGATGTTAGTAGGAATTACTATGGGATATCAGTAGTGATTAATCCTCAAGTTCAGTCCCATTAATAACTGTCTTCAGTTTGCTTTACTGGACCTGTGCAGGGTCTTGATGCTGAGCAGTCTTTTTTTTTTCCCCCAAACCTGACACTACTTCTGCCTGCAGGAGCATGGGCCAAGGCTGCTGGTTGGCTGATTAACCCCTGAGCATCTCCTCTGTTCTTAATTTGCCTTTATACATTCTTCACATGTCAGTGTTGAAACAACTCCCACCAGCTGGAACAAAGACACCCTCTGGAACAACAAATACTGCCAATGAGAATCAACCTTCCATTTGCTGGATCAATGCTGCCAAAGGCATTCAGAAATGCTTCAAGAAAGGTGTATGTATGCATATGTAACTACAGACCTTTGGAAAGCTTTAAGCATTAGTAGTAATTATTATCTTTATTGTACACCCAAACTTACTACCACAGAGAAAATGTCTGTGAGCAAGAGGTGTCAGATACCCTTCTAAGAATACTGACTGAAAAATGACAGTGGGGCTAAAAAAAAAAAAGCCAGAGATGGAGGAATTTTACCTTTATAATCATAAAATCAAACCAGGTGCAGTACAGCTGGTATTTTTACCTATGATAGCATTCAATAGCCTGTTTGGAACTAACTGATGTATTCTGAGCTCTCTGTGGTTCACAAAAGGAAAACCCAATACTGTTTTTAGTATGCACTGACACCCTCTGTTCCAAGACTGCTAGTGAGGCTAAAGATTAACTCCTTAACTGTGAACTGTTTGCTAGTGCTCCATAAGCAGTGGCTGCTCCTCACCACATTTGAAGCATGAAAAGATATACCACGGAGCTGTTTATAAAGCCACTGCCATGGTATTTTAAATGTATATATTTTGCTGAGAACTGTTCAAAGCTGTAAAAATATTAATGTATCTTTAAGACAGTTGCAGTGGGTTGACACCACAGTGCAACAGTGATATTTACTAAATTGGGGAATGGCTTTAAAGGAATGTGAAAGCTAGTCAAGAATGAGACCAACTGCAAAAATTCTGATTCCTATCCAACCCCCAGGTCTCTACAGCAAAATGACTACCAAAAACGATGCCTCGACATTTCTGGTTTCTCCCAGCTGCCAAATGGCTGATACATTATTACTTTCCACACTTCAAAAAGAAAGGAGACATTCTGTTGCTATCACGAATATGTTTTCAGATAAGATTTTGTTTTAAATATATTCTTCCTGAAAAAATAGGACATTTTTGGAGGAACAATGTTCATAATGTGATCTCATTAATGGAGTACTTCTTTCTGATTTCAGAAGCTACAGCAGGATTTTTCTAAAAACGGCATACATGATCTCTAACCAGACAGAAATTGCATTTGATTACTAAAACTACAATGCCATAAATATAGCACCTAAAGAGAAACTTTTTCAAATATCTCTAGAATACCATGATATTGCAAAATTAAAATGTAAAATCCTTGCAATGAAACAAAATCAAATACATTTCACAAGACAATTGTCGCATACATTCAGCAAGAGTTATTAGCTGGCACGCAAAATCTTGGAATAATTTCCATTGCACTTCCATCCAACTGTAAGCTTGACGCATTACCTTGGAAGAATGCCACGTTTCCCGCTGTGCTAAACTTACTGAAACAAATAGGAAAGCAGCATTGCTGTGTTACATCCCTGCTTTACTATTGTGTAATTGGACCACACTACAGGAACAGCACTTTATATTACAAACATTGAGTTACCATTATCAACTTGTGGCTTCATGCTCTCAGAACAAAAGCAATGAATTCTTGTTTTACATCAAGAATTAAATGAGTACGATAGAAGAAAAAATATTAAGAGAAGTTGCATTTCAAGGCTCTGTTTTCAGTTTTAAAACAAAATAAATTTTATGTGTTATACATTATTATACTAGCAGGAGAAAGAATAGTTAGCAATGCCAATAGCAAAAAAATTACTCAGACCTTTCCAAATTAGAGGTGAAGACTTCATTCACCCAGTGTAGCCAAATAGAATAAAGGAATAAATATTGATCAAAGAAGCAGGGAGTTAGTTTTACACTTACTGAAACAGATCTATTTAAACCAAAAAAAAGCAAAAAAAATTCTGTATAGTCCCTGCTGGTTAAAGGCCTTCCTGTAGCATAAAAGGAAAATTTGGGATTTCATCTGCAATTGGGTGAAGAGTGGGTCTCTCTTCTCTCAGGTGCTAACCAGCCTTTCCCTATGATTCTGGCCACAGGAGGGTTTGTGCCTCGAATGGCTACATCTCTAATAGTAGAAGATACCTGAAAATGGCTGTGTCTGTGAGCAGTGTGGCCCAGAAGCACAGGGTTCCTACAACAAAACAGCTGGCATTAAGCCTGACATAACCCTTCCTGAAAAGGACTTATTTCAGCTTACTTCTAAGCTAGTCCCGTAGGCCTGAGCACCCGGCGCAGAGATGCGTGTCCCTGCAGCTTTGTGCCAGGGGCAGCACGGAAGCGCTCACCTGCCTCCAGGAGCGCTCGGAGCAGCAGCGCATCCCCCTGCCGGCACACGCTGCCCCGCAGCCCTCGCACGGGAGGGGACACCGAGGCACCTTACAGGCAGGCCATGACCAAACGTGCGACCCCGCACAGGAGCCATTTGGGCTCGTCCAGCTACCCAAAGAGAGAAGCCAGGACAGATGCTGCTAATTGTGCAGCTGCACCTCAGTGCGGGCTGAAAGATGCACTCAAGAAACGTCTTCTGTTTAGGCTACTGCAGCCACGCGGCCAGCAGTTCTCAGCCATTCCGCCACAGCTCTCTTTAGTGGAACACACTCAACAGACTCAGAATCTCTTTTAGATATAAAACCATTCTTCTTTAAGTATTTGTAAACAGCTCTGCATAGTTCTTTAATTACAAGAAGAACAATTCCCAGCCCAATTAAATATTTAATCTGAGAAGCCACAAGGGAATACCCTTCAGGACAGAAGAGGGTTAACAACACCAGCAGTTGCCATGCAAGCAAATGTGCAATGGGAAGACGGAGGGGTGGATACTGCGAGGAACAGCCCAACATGTAATAGCCAGTCATGAGCCAAGCAAGCCACTGAAGCTCCCTGGGAACAGAAACTGTTCTACACGTGCGCAAGTCTATCTTCTCTTCATTAGAAAAACACATAGATAAGCAGGAAAAGGCACTAGGAAAGCCACTTTTTGCTCAAACAGGAAGATATGTCAGGGAAGATAAAAAGAAAAATTATTTTATAAATATATATTTTTTTTAATTTTAAAGTGTTCCTCAAAGAGTGTTTTTTTGTCTTTCTGGTAGTACTGTCAGATACCAATTTAGAAGTATTTTTCTTCATTTGATACATTACCAATTACAAAGGAAATGCTTGGTTAATACTAATTAATGACCACAAATGTGGAAAAACTTTCAGTAGGCAAAGTATCAGTAAGAAAAGCATTTGTGGCATTAATCAGTACCAACACTACTATTTGATAGTAGCAATAAAAGTAATAGTCTTTACAAATATAGCAGCCATAATTACTTTATTAAATTTAAAAATACTATATATAGTAATAGTAATTCACTAATTTTTAATGTGGCAATACTAGAAATATTAAATACTACTAAAAATAGGAGTTTAAAAAGTAGTCATACTATTTTAAAATAACTTACTTGATTTAAAAGATTATTATATTGTAATGGTATAGATTATAAATCAAGTCTTTTGTAAGTATTCTGATGGAAATCACATTAAAATTCTGTCCATTATATTCTGTTCCATATACAGATCAATTATTAAATTCATTTGAATGGGTGCAATTCTATGGTGGTATTTAGAACAGTTCAGGGTTTATTTTACAGAAGAAACCTATTTTTTTTTTCTTCCCAGGGACAAAAAAAATAAAACCAAACAAAAAAAACCCAACAAAATAACCAATAAACCACAAATCACCTTGATTTTTAGTACTGGACAAAGCCAGAACTAAATGCTGAACAACCTAAATACATTAAATACATACAAATTGAAGCTTTTTGCAAATGCCTGCTCCACAAAGAATCTTGTCACTGCCAATACTCTGTGCACCTTACAAAGCACACCCCAGGCAAGCAGTCCTGGGCATTCTAGATGGCAGGAGACATCACTCGAGAACAGTTAGTTCCTTTACTCTCTATTACATCTCTTACATTGTCTCACTTTGTAAGCAGCTTCTTTGTACAGATTGTTGCCTGAGATCCTAACCTTCCTCAGTCCTAGAGATCCTAGAGATTTAGTAACTTTGCCTTAGACACTAGCAGTGAAAGTCTCCGGGTGGTGTCCTGAAAAACCTAAAGTGGTCTAGGGCTTAAATGGCTGCCCATCAGCTTTTCAACAGCAAGCTCCAATGAAACAGATTTCTTTTTCTGAAGAAATAAGGATAGAAAACTGTTTCTGTTAAATTTTGCATCTAATTAGCTAAATGTATGGTACTGGTTCTTAACAACTATCTTACTGAAAAAAGTCCAATACACTTTACAGTCTTACTTTCAATAAACAAGTTGATTCCATTAGAACATTAGATTTAGATAATCTTTTTTTGGTCTCCCAAACAGTCTCAAGTAAATAAACAGGACTTAAATTCAGAAGTATACACGGAAAGGACAGATTAATTTTGATGGAAGGTAAATATCTTAGGGCACAGCTGGACTCACAGTTTAATCTCCAGAAAACCCTCACCCCCTTTGAAACACCCCACCTCATCCATTTTTCTAGGAAAATGGATGTTTGCTCTTATATCCAGAAACCACAACAGCCAGTATAATATAAAGCTAGAACTCTTGAGAGGCAGCAGAAAAAAAGTAAGTAGCTAATAACAGTCATTATAACCAAGGGGTTCTAAACACATGTCATGGTTTATTCCCAGCCAGCAACTAAGCCTCACCACTCATTCACACCCTCCTGACGGAATGAGGAAGAGAATTGGAATGGTAAAAGTGACAAACGGAATGGCTTGAGATAAAGCTTAGTAGGTAAATGGAAAGCTGCACATGAAAGCAAAGCCAAACCAGAAATGCATTCACTATGTTATATTGACAGACTAGTGTCTTGGGAAGAGACAAAAGACTGTAATTCCCAATACCCTCACCTTTGTTCCCCCTCCGTACCTGCCTGGGATATCCCTTGGGTCAGTTGGTGCCAGCTGTCCTGGCTGCGTCCCTCCCAAATCCTTGTGCACTCCCAGCCTCCTTGCTAGGTAGGGTGAGGAACAGGAAAGGCCTTGACCCTGTGCAAGTGCTGCTCAGCAATAGCTAAAACATCCCTCTGTTATCAACACTGTTCTCAGCACAAATCCAAAACACAGCCCCAGAGCAGCTGCTGTGAAGGAAGCTAACTGTATCCCACCCAAATCAGCACACCACCATAATCAGAAAATATGATTACTGGCAACAATGAACATACAATGGAAAGACACACTACCTAATAATGCAATTTTGAATGAAGATTGTATTTTTTTCTCAAACCCTTAGCTTTGCTTTGTGTCCTGAACTCCAAAGAGAATGTACTCAAAGATACCCATGGCAACAGAAAGTCCATGGACAAGACAAAGGAGGAAAAAGGATTACAGTTTTACGGACTCTTGAGAACGACAGTAAGTGTCTGAAAAGAAACAAGTACAGATATATGTAAAATAGCATTTGTAAAGAGAGATTGGTTTCTGACTGCAGACAAAACAGTAGAAATGGCCTTTGTTAAATACATGTGGAATGTGGTACTCTCAATAGACTGGCTACAGATTAAACTAATGATTCCTAAATAAAACAGCAAGAGCTTCAACATCTTCCACTAAAACATCTGACTTCTTTGCCAAAGCAGCAACACACCCAGCTTCTGTGTGCATCCCCGACTTTCACTATGGTTTAAAGTGGTAAAATGCACCTTCTACCTAAACCCTCCAAAGCCCTGCAACATAAAATCAAGCTTCAATAATCTATGAAAAGCCATGGCTCATGGCAAAACCACCAGCAAATTTTCTTCACTCGTATCTGTACTTTTTTTTAAAATTCGTATTTCACAAATGAAGTGCATAGGCTGGTAGTCCATATTGTATACATTATCTCTCTGCCAATCCGGAGCACTTCCTCCTGAATGCTAATGGCCGCAAAGAACACATTTCAGAAACATTTTCAAACTTTGCATCTTAAAAAGTAACAGAGAGAACCCATGGAGTGAACTCCAAATTCTGTAGTGCAATTTTCTACTCTGCACACGAGTGGCTGTTAGTCACTGAAAGGTACGATGCTGCACCCCCTGCACGCCACCTTTGGAGTCTTTGTGGCAAGCCATCTGTCACAGTGGTTTTCAAAATCTCTTTCACCACCAACATCAGACAACATCTCCCGCAGTTTGTTAAAAACCAAATTTTGACTGTAATCCAATTCTTTTCTTTAAATCATAAACCTAAATGGTTCAAAACCAAAACTAGGCTCTCTTCAATGAAGTGATAAAAAGTAGGGATTTTTTTTTCTCCTCTCCCCTCTGAAATATTTCTTGGGAATGCTACACACAAATACCAAAATGATGTAATTACCATACTGAGAACAGACCCAAAGCATATTTCGGTCACAGTAATGCATATAAAAGAGCATATGAGAAATATACAAGATTTTATCAAAAATGATCATGTAAGATGTTGCCTAAGCACATTTCAGTATATCAACAAAAGTAGCAATTATAATGCAGTTTCCAAATCTATGAATATTATTTATTTTGCTGTTTTACTATATTGCTTCCTATTTTGCTCACAATGCTTTTGTTCTATATCTGTGTTATATACACTACAAGGCATAATTCAAACCTCTGATGTAAAGTAACTGCAAATCTACATTGTGGATTGGAAGAGGAAAAAAAATTCAGTACCCTTTCATATTTGCCATTCAGAAACATCATCAATACACTATTGTAGGTCAGTAAAAACTGTATTTGTCAGTTTATCCTGGCCAGGTGACTAAAGGAACATTCAAAGGAAAACAATCTAACTGATCTCGATCTCCTCCCCTGTAACATTTAAATAAACCAACCTACCACTGGACCAAAAAATAATAAATATATAACTCATAAATTAAGTAATTATATACAGTATTTTGAACAAGGTCTATGCAGCAATCAGCTGACAAACTTGGAAATTCATTTCAGTTTTAAAATTTCGGGGGAAAGTATTATGAAGCTGATATTCAACAGAACAGTCTGTACCACAATCAAGCCCAAAACAAGGCACTTTATAATTTTCTTGATTTATACTTGAAAAATATATATAAAGTGATGCAGTTACATTCTTTAGTGCAGAAGTTAGGCATTATTACTAGTTCCACAAAATTTTCAATGTGAGTTACACCTGACACTTGAAAAAATAGACTTAACATGTATCAGAACTTTCTTTTTCTTTTTAATTGCAAAAAAGAAATATGAAATTCTTTAATTCTCCATAGAAATGACAAAGACAATGCAAGTTCTAATAATTATCACAAAAATAATTACATTAATGCCATGGGTTCCTATACATGCTTGGTGTTACACCTCTGCAGCATCTGTCTGTAGACAGAAATTATTCCATCGAGGCCAGATCTGAGCAATTCATCTCAAAGGGTGGCTAGCGAGTGACTCAGAAGCTAGTTAGCCAACAAAGAGCACAGTAAAATCGCATGGGCCCAGCTTAACAGTGCTTTGTTAATGCCACTAAACAGCTTCTAGCACATAAGCAGCTTGGTTAGTCATAGCTATCCTCATCCAGGGCAGCCTTGTACTGTGAAGGCATATGGCTAACGCTCGGGTAATGCAAGGGATGTTGGCAATCCGTTTGATCTGTAATGTAAACTAAGAATGATCGTGAAGTTCTGATTTCAAAATGGCACTCAATATTAAGCTCTTATTAGCCACGTGGGTTTTTATAATGGAGGTACTATTAAAAGTTCTCAAGTGCTTCTAACATCATACATGCATTTCTATGCAACACCAAACATGACTAGAAACACTAACATTTTGCAGCATCTCCTCATCTATAATATACTATTAATAATATGGTAAATTTATAAAACTGTGAAGATGCATATATAGAAAATAAATTCCAAGGAGAGAAAGTTAAACATTCCCTAAACTCCACTGCTTTATGGAATTTCTTGTTTTCACTCTGAGAACACCGCTGCAGTTAATTTTTTTAGGGAATATCTCTAAGCCAAATGCAGTGTAAATAAGGGTCTAAATCAATAAGCCAATCAGTGGCTTGCCTAATTAATATGTCTTCTGTGGCAGAGGATGTTTATTTCTTGGTGCTGAGATAGATACGTCAGAGGAACATGAGCTGGTCACCCAAGAAGCAAAGTGTTGTTGCAGTTTGGAAGCAGCACAACATTTTTGTTAAATATGTAAGAAGCAATCACTTGATTTTCCCCAAAAAGCATGCCCCAAGCAGCATTCAAGTAATTGCACTGGAGATAAATGTACATACAAAAGATGACAGAAGAGAAACTTGGACTTATTCCCTCAGGCCCAAATAAACACACAAGGCCAGTGGCCACTTTCATAGCATCATTAAGTTTGGAAAACATCCTTGAGATCATTGAGTTGAGCCTTTGACCAAACACCACCTTGTCCACTAAACCACAGCACTAAGTGCCTCATCTGGTTCTTTCTTAAACACTTCCAGGGATGGTGACTCCACCACCTCCCTGAGCAGTTTTTTGCAATGCTTGACAAACCTTCAGTGAAAGAGTTCCTCCTCATGTCCAACCTGAACCTTCCCTGGCCATGCCCTCCTGTTATGTCACTGTTTGCCTCGGAAAAGATGCCAACACCCTTGCTACATCTTGCTACACCCTCCTTGCAGGTGGCTGTAGAGAATGGTAAATTCTCTTCTGAGCCTCCTCCTCTCCAGACTAAACCCCAGCTCCCTCAGCCACTCCTCACAGGACTCACCCTCCAGACCCTTCTCCAGCTCCACTGCCCTTCTCCAGACCTGCTCCAGCCCCTCAGTGTCTTCCCTGAAGTGATGGGCCCACAACTGGACACAGCACTCGAGGTGGTGCCTCAGTACAGGGGGACAATCCCTGCCCTGCTCCTGCTAGCCACACCATTCCTGATCCAGGCCAGGATGTCACTGGCCTTCTTGGCCCCCTGGGCACACACTGGCTCATGTTCAGCAGCTGCTGACCAGCACCCCAGGTCCTTTTATCCTGGGCAGCTTTCCAGACACACTTCCCCAGCCAGCAGCGCTGCAGGGGTTGTTGTGGGCCAAGAGCAGGACCTGGCCCTTCACCATATTGAACCTTACACCATTGGCCTCAGCCCATCAATCCAGCCTGGCCAGATCCCTCTGCAGAGCCTTCCTGTCCTCCAGCAGATCAACACTCCCATACAACTTGGGAGTCTTCTGCAAACTTATTGGGGGTGCACTTTATTATTCCCTTTGACCAGATCATCTACAAAGAGAATAAACAGGACCAGGCCCAGTACTGATCCCTGGGGGACACCATGAGGACCAGCTACCTGCTGGATTCAGCAGCATTCCCCAACACTCTGGGCCCAGCTGTGCATCCAGTTCTTGACCCAGCAAAGGGTGCATCTGTCCTAGAAGTGAGCTGCCAGCTTCTTCAGGAGAATGCTGTAAAGTACTGAAGGCTTTACTGAAGTAAAGAACTTTGGAATACCGGAGTTAAGTACAGACTTCCACATCCCCAGAACATTAAGGATTTATTTTAACAGACATTCTCTGAGACCTGGATCAAACCTTTACTTCTTTAAACTTACTTTCCCTTTCAATGTACCTGAGATTGGTCCTATCTGTCAGAACAGTTCAAGAACAATACAGGAAAGCAAAAATACATTTAACATGACATTTTCATTATCCTTATTTTCTTATACTTCATGTCTGTGTTTCTGTAACTTTAGAGCTCTGTGATGTTTTTTTAAAATGGGAAATCAAGACTCAGTTCTGACTCAGAACTAGAATATGAACTCATATTTGCCACATCTTAGGCCTGAGCCCTAACAAGTTGGTTACTACATATTTTGTAGTTTGCACTGCAGACTTGTTTTTGTTTATGCGTTTAAATTTCCAGATTTTACTCTGCTAACTAATGAATACTTGTGAAACCTCAGAACTTCTTACACTGCAATCTTCTTGGGTTTTGCCCAGTCATAGAAACTATTTTTCAAATACATCTGAGAGTCTAGACCATATTAAAAGAAGCCTGATTATTACTAACCCCAGCTTGCACAGTTGTCAAGACAACAGTGAATATCATCATTAACAGAAACTGTTCCTAGCAAACTGGAAATCACAGTTGAAGCTTCACTCCCTTGTTCATATTATCCAAAACCATGTGCAAATACATGAATGCAAAAGAAAATTCTAAATGAACTTTGGTATCTTTTATACTGATTCAAACAGATAAGCAAACTCTCCCTTTTCAAAGTACGAATAAATATGTTTCAATTTTCCTTTAATAACAAGAAGACTACACAAAAATACTCAGCTTTAATTTTCACTTGCAAAGCTTTCACACGTACTGAGTGTTCACAAGACAGACCATATCTATATCCACCTACGAGTAGGACCCATTTACGTATTAACAGCTCACCAGCCTCACTGATTGCTCACTGCCTTAACCCACCATGGTGTATTACCAACTCAGTTGATAAGTAAGCAATTGTAACACTAGATTTGGAGTATGTTTTGTTTGAAATGCTATGGCTTCGTCACCAGGCTCATGAAATGTACACTAGACACAGGTCTAAAACACACAGTAACATATACACAGTGCTCAAAAGCAATCTACCACCTACTGAGTGGTGATACTCCGAAGGGTTGGGCTGCTGTTGACAGGCTGGAGGAAGAGGCTTACAGAAACTACATTAAAAATAAACAAAAAAACAAACAAAACCACCATTGTATCCTGCCCCTGGAGAGGAACAACCCCAGGTACCAGTACAGGCTGCAACCAGCCAGCTGGAAATCAGCTTTTCAGGAAAGGCCCTGGGGATCCTGAAGGACAAGATGAACCATGAGACAGCCCTTGCAGCAAGGTAGACCATTGCCTGCAGGTTGAGAATGGAGATTCTTTTCTGCTGCCCAGGACTGGTGAGACAGATCTGGAATGTTGTGTCCTGTGCTGGGTTTCCCAGGCCAAGGGAAAGGGGGATGCACAGGAGCAAGCCCAGAAAGGGGCACTGAGACGATGAAGGGACTGGAGTGCCTACCATATGAGGAGAGGCTGACGACCTGGGGACATGCAGCCTTGAGCAGAGAAGGCTCGGGGGGGAATCTTATCAAAATGTATAAATACCTGATGGGAGGGAATAAAGACAACAGAGCTAGATAGTTCTTAGCAGTCCCCAGGCAAAGGGCAAGAAACAACAGGCACATGCTGAAGTGGAATTCTGGTTTAAAAGAAACAAAGAGCTCAGAAGGGGGAGCGGGGGCAGTGTTGGTGGCTTTTTTTTTTGAGTTTTGCTGCTGTTTAATGTGAGGAGTTTGCCTAGACAGTCTGTGAAACATCCATCCTTGTTGGACACAGCCCTGAGCAACATGCTCTACCTGACCCTGCTCTGAGCCAGAAAGATTGTCCAGCTCAATGAACTCCAAAGCAGAGTACACTCAAGACAAGCCACGTCAATGGTAAATATGTCAGAAAATGTTTTCTGTGCAAATAATAAATGTTTAAAAAAAATTAAGTAGTCTTTATTTCATCCTTACATGTTGTTTTTTTTAAATTTCCATTCTTGGGTGTGTTCTGTAATGCACATAAAATATTAGGATAGTGGTAATACATGTATAAACATACAAATATGGGGGATGCATGCTCAAAAATATTTTTCTGCTATGCAATCAATAAAATGCAGAGACAGGTTTAGATCATCTTCAACCTCCCAATTTCATCAATTCTGATTCGCTCCCTTGATGACAACAGTGAGTGCCTGTACAAAGAGTGAACAGATTCAGCAGGAAAAAGAATTCCTGCCAGCCCATGTCTGCTGCAGTCTGAAATTTGTCCTTTTCAAACCCAAGTAACTTACTAAACCTTATCTTTGCAATTTGTTACTACCTAATTTGATATTAATAACTGAGTTTGGATTTCTGCCACACTTCCCCTAAAAGTTACTTTATAATTGGAGGGGGCAGGGGTTTCATTATTGTTCGCTTAATTTTAAGACTCCTCAAGGCTACTCTACCCTACTTCCCCAGAGTAAAGGTTACTGTAGCAGCTCACAATCTGGTTTCACCACCTATGAAAAGACTCCCAGTGTCAGCACCCAGCTACACCACTTCCTGCTCCTCAAATACTTATCTCCTTGCAGCAGACAAACCAGTCCTCCTTTAAATTCTAGATTCTGATGATTTGGATCCAGACTTTTCTCAGTGATTATATATTAAAAACAATTGAGCTGTGTTTAACAAAAGATCAGTGCTTTTACTTATGCAACCTGACATTATAGGTATATAGCTATTACTTTTCTGGCAAATTACTACATAAAATACCCAATTAATTTACCATATACACATTCAAGGTAAGCAAAGCAATAGTCTGTCCATTTATAAGCTCCAATTCAAAAAAACTAATGGATTTTTATTGTTTACTTCAGCTTTGCAGCTGCATTGAAATATAGTAATACATAAAACATTTGGAGTACATTAACAAAATAAGCAAAACATTAACTGAATTGAATGCTTTATGATTTTATGTGCAATCACAAGTAAATCAAATTCCTACAATACCACTCTTTATATACTGAATAATGGCAAACTACTATCAGCTCATTATCTCATTCAAAATCTAAAATAAATGTAAAGTAGAAGTAGAGAAAGTTCACAGGCATTGTAATAATTTCAAAACCCTTCAGAAAGTTTATTTGGCATACATCTATATACATAAACAAGAAAGATAATTTTCATGTAGTCCTTAATTTGAATACTGAAGAGCTGGAAACAGAACAAAACCCTTCTTGGATATTAATATTTGTTTATGCAGAGCACAGTGATACTCATAGACTAGAAGTGTACTGAAACCCATATTAAATTGACCATTTTTCTCAAAGATGAAGTTAAAATGGAAGGTCTCATTCCAAACAGGAGCACTGGGAAAACATGTTCATTGTATTTCTCATCTGGCAGACCAGTAGTACCACTCTGGGAAATCAGAGAGGATTTGGGCAGACTGCCCACTCAACTTAAGGCTCATCTGAGATCCACATATATCCACTTAGCTATCCAACTAGGATTTTTTGCTGCTGTTGCTTTCATGAACACATGATTTTAGTGCTTTTGTGCAATGTGCAGCCCCCTCCACAAGCTTCCCTTGTCCAAAGGAGGCAGGCACCTCACAACACTGAGGTCAGCAAATCTATGTCCTCCCATGCCTGGTCCAATGTCCACTCTTGTCATGGAAAGGAAAAGTGAACTTGAATCTATAAAAATGTACCATTTGAATTACATATGTATAGATAATCTTGGGATCCAAACAGAAAAATGCAGCCACCCAGTAAATGAGATGACTAGACAGCAGTTAAAAGAACCCTACAGCCTAAAAAACCAAGTGTCTTTTACACACATTTAGAAAAGTATGTACACCTACATGCATATAACTCTCTAAACATTTTGCACCTTTCATGTGGTACTCAAGTATGTTATAAAAACACACTACAGTATAAATTTAGTAAGTCAGGTATTTTCTTTGTCTCAAAATAAAAAAGCAGCTAAGGAAACAACCAACCATATAATACTGACTGCAATTAAGAGAATTCCAGCACTGCACAATATCTGTCACTCTTCACAATCAATAACTATTTCTCAGAATGGCTTGTACACTAGCAAAAATACCCAGGATACAAATTTATGAGATAGCAAAGTGCTTTTGCACAGCAAAGAAACACGAGAATCTTCTAAACAGGCTTTGTAACAGAAACATGACCTTTGAAATGCCAAAGCTCCCCTTGCCATTCAATGTTGATCACCGAAGAGCTGTCAGCTCCTAAGTTTTTAAAATATTATCCCTGCTGAGTCATGTATTGCAAAACGTCACAAACCTGAACACTGTTACAGGACAGAAGCAACTTGAAATCCAATTTATTGGAAATACTAAAGGTAGCTTCATTTGCCAAAACTTCTCCAAAGCTCTATTTTAAATTACTCTCCATTTACTGATGCTGCATGCAAGATTTACATACACAGATGACCAACCACGCTGGGAGAAAACCCTAAACATATGAAGCAACACAAGCATAAAGCAAAAATCATATTATAAAGGTGAATGCCATTATTTTTACAGTTATTTGTAGCACTGGTATTTGAAATGTTCCGAATACTTGCAGTTAAGAATACCTTTTCAAACAGTCAGTATACATGAGACGAGCATCATGAACATAAGTCATGCAAATCAAGTAATTCACACACACCCATAAATTTAATGGGACAACGGACATAGTCAAAGCAAAGAGGTGCATTTATCTTTTCAAGTAGATTCTTAGGGGGATTGTTGTTGTTTTTACTCTTTACTGCACTGCTTCAAGCGTAAGAAGTTACTCTGATATCAGGCAAGCAAGATGAAGCACTAAGTTTGCATCATTACATTTTACTATGCAATTTCAAAACCTTTAAAAGTGAAGCTTATATAATTTTCTGATTCACAGATAAAACTATAAATAACATCTTCCTGATTATTCGCTGAGTTGCTTCAGAAAACCTGTCTTCAATTCCACCACCTTTCAGCACAGTAATTACTCCCTTTTCCAGGCACTATAGCTGGCAAGTTTCTTTGGAGTCCTGTACCCAAATACTCTGCAGTGCAAGTAAGGATGGCAGAAAATTCATCTTCTGACTAATTTTAACCTTTTCTAATAAGTATTAAGTGCAACAATATTATGATATTAAACAAAATATACATCTCTACAACACATAAAGGACCAGACAGATTCTTCACATTCCATTATCAAAACCAAAATCATGTAATTTTGGTGATAAAATCAGAGTACACAGGAACTACATACATAAAAACCAAATTCAATTTAAAGCAAATACAGGTTTGTTCAAACACCATTGTACAATTGCTTTAACACTTATAGAATTTAGATGAACAATATTTTCATTCACTCACAGTTTAGTATAAATATAAAGCAAGGCACCCCTTAAGCATTTTAAATAACAAATTAAACATTTACATTTTTTACTGTGCAGTCAGGCTTAACATTTATGCAGCTTCAAAACCAAAGTACAGCCTCAAGGGAAGCCTCTCCACTGACAAATTAATACCTTAGAGAATAGAGCTGAATGGTGGCAATGAACTCATTTGTTCCCCCAATAATGAAGAATGACTCTTTCTTTACCACATCTGTGACTGTTGCTATGGTGACCCAGACTTACCTCATTGCTTCTCGAAGTGCTCCTCGCTCACTAAGAGTTGTGTGCTTGATGTCATCAAAATTATTTTCCAGTTTCTCACAGTTCTGCAACAAATGGACATATCCATGTAAGACTCTTAAACAGTTCATTGTACATGTATTAACAGTATTCAGCATTGCGCAAACAAAACTGATTTATGTTACCTCAAATTATGCATTCTGTTTTAATTACATGGGAGTCATTAAAAAGACATTGAGAACTCAGAATTAAAGTAAACATGAATCTTATTATATGGTTGTCATGGAAATCATCTTATACATTTTCCATAATAGAATTTATAGAATTTTTACTTGTTCTTCCTTAAATTATTTTTTTCATTTATCTCTATGTGAGGCTACAATGCTACTGTAACACACGGATAGGAGAAGAGAAACTTTAAGTAGCATTTTAGAATTATAATAAAAGTTATAAATTTTGTCCCAGTAAAACAGGCAGTGTTGTTGGAACAAACCAGTCATATTTAATTCCTATTTTATTTAGTTTTTAAAACACAACAGAAATTGAAAAGATTGTTTACACAGACCTCAACCACAATGTTTCTTCCAGATTAGAAATCACCAATATTTCTAAACGTAATATGAAACCAACAGTTTTGTCACAATAAATTAAGTAAAAACTTTGATATTTTCTGTAAATTATTACTAAATGTGTGACTGGTTCCATTACTTCAGATCACTGATCCTTTCCTTCTGCCACCACAAAGACAGTAAAATTGATTCAGAAGATGCCGGGAAGTGCATTAATTTGTGTCTGTGCAAAGTGAGTCTGAAATACCAGCGAACAACAATTCTCTAATCATCTGCATCTTCCACAGTATTTTTATATTCTCTTGAGAATATAAATACAGGAGGCTCTCAGTCCCCCTGTTCTCCACAACAACTTTCTCCAATACCAGAAGCTACCTCTGGGAGGCATAATTTTGCCATATGGGTTCAAAAGAAACAAGTTGCAGGCAGAACAGCTCCTATTGCAACCTCGAAAGGCAGGATTGCCAGGCTCTATATGTAACCATAATTTTAAAGAAATTATTGGCACTATTATTTGGCCACATTTCTTTCATAGTATTTAATAAGTGAATTAATTTTTAAAACCACAACTTGAAACTAGTTATAATATATACAATAAGAGTTACCTATTGTTTTTTATTTGCATTGATTCTTTGTTTTTATAATTACATTCAATCTGAGGCTACAAAAGCATTACTGAAAAGGAAAATATTAAATTCTTGTAAATGACCTAGCAAGATGTTTTAGCTTGTCCAATTAACATTAAAACCATCATTATTTTTAGATAAGATTATAGACCTTGTAATACAGCTTTCATGCTTTAACAATACATTTCTGAGCAGAAACATTAACAGAGCTACACATATTTGGATCTTTTGACACCTTTTTTCTCCTTTGTATAAACTACACATCAAAGTAAGTCTTGTCCCAATTAAGTTAAAGTGATTTGTTTGCTTGTTTGTTTACATTACAATCAGTTGTCCTTTGCATATCAAAGTCATATTCAAAGAGTCAAAGGGATTACAAAAGAAATATCTAAGCTGTACAATGAAGTATTCCATCATTCAGATCACCATACACTGACGTTCAGCTCCAAGCACATACAGGCAGGTTAGCCATTTAAAATATATAAAAGAAAGCCAAATCAACAATACTAATTAATGAAGGATTCTCTATTCATCAATACTAAGATGCAAGTACCTGTGGAAGAAAAACTAAACCTCCCTTCCACCAGGAAAATAGAAGCCAGAGGAAATATAATTTGGAATATTGCTCCAAGTGCCAATGTTTTAACAATCCTGTGTCACTATGACAGGTTCAGAATATCTAAGCATCACACAATTCATTCTTGACCTTGTGATATAAAGCACATAAAAATGACAGACAATCCAAAGCACACAGATATTTATCAAACACAACTAACTCATCTCAAGATTGCACAAGTTAAAATAACTGGTCCTGTCCATGTAAAAAAATGCTGAAATAAGTTCAGTTGCTATTTGTCTATATAAACCATACTGTGTTAATTGGCTGAAGGACAACAAAGCTGGCCCGTATCTAAAGAAAATACTGTAATTATTTAGCCTTACAAACAAAGTACTCCATCTCAACTACATCTCAACATCCAATATAAGAATGAACAGATGAACAGATAACCCAGAACAAAAAAAAAAAAAAAACCCAAAAAAAACCCAACAACCAAAAAAAAGCCCTCAAAGAATAGATGCTGTACCAATTCAATTGGCAAGAAGATGAACTTACTTCTACCATTTCTGAGAACTGTTTGTGGACAGTATCTTTCTCAGCTACTTTCAGCCAAATAGCTCTCATGCAAGGTACAGTAGTTGGAGAGTAAACCATAGAGTCATTAGAAGAAAATGAGCTAAAAACTGAACCAGAAGCAAACTCGTGAAGGAGAATGACCTCATAGGACCATGTCATCAGTTACTGTATTTGTTCTGAACAGAAGAGTAAGAAAATGCTGATCATACCCACTGCTTTTCCACTCATTCAAGCATGCTTGATCCTCTCAGAGGAAGGAGAAAAGGGTGTCTGAAATAGCAAATATAGGTGTAGCTACTGGTGCATAGATGGCACTTCGTATGTCTGAGTGTCAGCTCACATGCAATACTTGCAGATCATCCAAAAGGATATCAGTTTCTGAGAAAGGCTACCAGCACCAATGAAATTGTAAGCATGAGAATACTCTGAAGAATGTGTCTGGGAAATAAGGAAACCTCATTAGACCATGACTACAGTGAGTTTAACATTCTGATGTATTAAATCAGTAGCAAAAAGTGATCTCATTCTATTATCCGTACTACCAAATAATTAATATGTATAACCATATTACATAGGACAGTGTATTTTGGCCCATAATACATAAGGGATTTAAGTCTAATGAGCAATTCAAGTCCAAGGTGGTTTTTTTTGAGCAGCAGCTAAAGTAAAAAATCAAAATGTAAGCAATGAAAAAATTGCTTTTGGTGGCTCACTGCCAAGTGATTTTTTGTGGGTATAGATAGTCTAGAAGTTTTAATTCTATGATTCAATCATTCAGAAGTCCATATGTTATCATTGTTGGCAGATCTGCAGCTATGCATGATACTAAATTAAATATTCCCCTTGAGAAGTTTGAGAGGAAAAATAACTACAGAGTTGCAATTAGGGACATGGTCATTTTAAGTCAAAAAACCATTACATGGAAAAAAGCTACATAAGTCTAAATACTGCTTCTTATAGGATTCTAAGATAAATACTTGGAATTATTTTACTGTACCAAAAAGCCAGAGTGGTAAGCAAGTATTTATATTTTATCTATAAATAAATGTCTTATTTATCATATGAGATCTTAAGCTTCATGACAACTAGTTAAAAATGGAGATGTAAACTGGATATTCACAACTATCTGTGACATCACACACAGTTTACTGGTAAAATGTAAAACCAGAAATGAGAAAGATGAATAATGAGCATATGAAGATGAGCAAGAAGGAAGATTAATGAACAATTTGAAAATCTTTTCCTCTCATAACCACAAAAATATGATTTTTTTTCCTGCTACAATTTGTTTTTGTTAATAAAATAAACTGCAAGCCTTGGGAGCAAAGATTATGTGCTCACAATTCTGTATTTTCAGTTATTTTAAGTGACAAGTCGAGAGTACTCTGACGCTGATTGAAGTGTGTCCTGGTTTAGGGAAAATCTGGGAGAAAATTTCCAAAGGGATCCCTCTAGAAAGCAGATTCAAGCAGCCCCTCCACCAACTGGTTCAGGAAAAGATTTCCTTGGAGAAAAGTGGAAAAAACTGTTTACTTAACAAGCAAAGTATCTACAATCATAAAAATGAATAATAGTAAACAATAAAACCTCTCTCTATTCTGAAGAGATGACCCCTTGTTGTGGGGTGTAGCTCGGCTCGCTCAGTCTCTTAGCAGTCCCTCCAGAGTTGGAAAGTGCCAAGGCCCAGGCCCTCCCTGGTGGGCCACAGGAGTGAGCTCCCAGGGCTTGGCTGGGGTTTCAGTCCACAGCACGTTTGGACAGATCCAAGGAAAAGGAAAAAACACAGTCTGGGGAGCTTCTCTGCCTCAGCCAGCTACAAACTAAGTAAAAGCAAAGGAGAGCTCTGTCCCACTGTCTGTCCATGCTGCAGACACAGTCTGTGAGAGAGAATGCAGAGGAGCAAGTGCCATTTCTGAGCACAAACTGTGCCGCCTTCTTCCCCCTTCAGTCTCAGAGCCAGCCTTAAAGGTGCAGAATTTGATATCCAGCTTAAACAGAACAGTTAACTGGGGATACAAGCGTCATAAAGTCACCCCAGGACAAGTAAGCATCTATCTCAAGTAAGAACAGAAATAAAGAAACCCTCTAGTGTTAAATAAAAACCTAGGATATTCTGGAAAAAGTGAGGTTACACTTTCTTAAACCCATCTCTCAACATTCATCAGCTTAGTTTTCTTGCATATATTTTTGTCTTGGAAGAAAAAGCCCTTTTTGCTGACTTACTGGAAAAGCAATTGTTCATTTGGCCCCTTGAGTCAAATGAAGAACTTGGCAGAAGTAGCTCAGAAACCAACAGCAGTCTTGTGTCTGGTGTCACCACTGAGGATGTCCCTAAATCACAAAAGCACTGCTGCCTTTGCTCTGCCACGACAGGAGTAAGAGTCATTCTTGAGAAGACTATAACTCAAACTTGTCCATTCTGTGATACAGTAGGGCTAAATATGACCCCACTCTCATTGAAATCAACCATAAATCTTCCAAGCATCAAAACAAGAGTGGGATCACACTAAGCCATATCTTGCTACTTTAAATCTATCCTGAAATACTTCACAGAAGACTTTCAAAATTACAGATAACATCTCTACACACATTTTGAGATAGTTAAGAAATAAAAACCTTTTGTACCGACAACAGTGTAAGACCTATTCTAAGGCAGCCTGCACCACTGAAGTTGAGTAGATCTCTTATCCTTGTTGCTACACTGCCAAATTAAAAGCCCTACTTGAAATACTGTCTCTATTCCGTGAAAGAGGTTTTTAAAGTTAGCACTATGATTACTGAATTCTTGGAATTCATTGCTTCTGCATGGTTTTAGAAAATTTTCTTAGAAAGCTTTAGTAAATCTCACTTTTTTAATGTCAAACATTCTGTGTATTAAACATAAGGAATGTACAGCAATTGAAAGAACAGCTCTCACCTATTCGGTTCAAATTTACTATTACTACTAATACTAAAACAAATTCATTTTTCCCATTTTCTTCTTTATAATCCATGAGAAAGATTCCTAGAGCATGTTGTGTCAATTTCCAACTCTTTATGCAGACAAATTTAATTTATTAATTTATTAAGTGTATTTGTACCTAGATTTCTGAGTCCTTAAAATGAGACAACCTGGTCCAAATTCAGAAGGATTTACTAGCTCACGCTGATATTTTAACTCATTATGTTTAAGAAGGTAGGTTCCAACAACAGATTACCGAAACTGTTGGGGACCTATAAAATCTACTGTAAGTACCTACCTCCAGGCCAAATTCAGCAGGAAGATTCTCAAATTTTAGTCCAAGAAGTCCTTAGAACTGCAAGTTCCACACATGTTACAAGGGTGACCACATCAGATAGCTCTTTTGAAAATGTATTCCATACTGTAGAAGTGACCTCCTTTAAAAAAGTTGTTACAGAAAAGCTGACTATTTCCAGGGGACTGTGTAAAAAAGTGTAGAAAGATGATTTTCATATTGATCTTCTTATTGATATATGTGAAGTGTTAACACAAATAATCAGTTTTTCCAGAAATGTGAATTATTTCATCAGCAGAAAACTTCAGAAATAAAGAACTTGTGTTTTATAAACCTAAAGCAACACCATAATAGTAATCTAAACTGCAATATATTGCTGCAAGGATAATTATTAAGGGAAAACACAGCTGACATTTTCTGATTTATGCACACAATCAGAGATGGAGTCCAAGGACTGTGACATAATTATCTTCATGCTAACAATTTTTGTAAATCTCTTGACAGAATTTTAGCTAATTTTAAAATGCCTTCTGAAGATTAGCACTTAAAACTGTTGGGGAAAATAGCACAATTTATTAGCAAGGGTATAATTGTAAACCTTCCAAATACTCATTGTGAATATCATTTAGACAGTAACTCCTGCTTTAGCAGCTGGTATATAAGACTCCAGTTTATGGAATCTTGAAACAACAGAGAGAGTAGAATCTAATTAAACAGGATTACATGCCAAAGAAAAATATTAAAAACAGGCTAATAGTCAATTGTTATGAATTTGAAATATCACATCTTTTGATGTGAACTGTGCTTTATTTCAATGAAACCTAAATATTCTTAGCAGACTCCTCTCTTGATTTGGAACAGACTGTCTTTCTACACTGAAACAACACAAAAAGCTAAATGATTCCACTGATCTTCTCTCAATGACTTAAGCTCCCATCTGCTATAGGGTAAAATGACTTACATATATTGCATTTATTCTAATGTTATTCAAGAGCCAATAGCTGTATTCCATACAGGAAGCCTCCTGAAACTGTCTTCATTCAGAGCAAATAAATAAAACTGATGCCATTTGCCAAAGGGCCTTATCTTAGGAGCAATCTTAAAAACTAAACATGTTAAAGGACTGTTTGATCCTCTCTGTAACATATTACCATCCTTGCACTGTCTGCTTACTAAATTTCTTCTTCCTGTTTGTTGTGACTCATTCTCAAGGGGTTCTTTTTCCAAAAAGGGGGAAAGAGCAGCTTCAAACTGCTAACTGACCAGTTGTTCAAAACAGTAAAACACATCCTTTAAAAAAAAAATTTAAATACATACATATCCCCAATATCTGCAGAAAGTATATTGAGCCCTCAGGTATTTACATAACATTTGACTGCATGCCATTCATAATACATGAACATTTGTTATAACATTTTCTATTATGTGATACAGCCAGACAAGATCTTAGAAAAATATAGATATTAGTACATCCAAAAAAGTAGAATTCCAACAGAAAACCAGCCTAAGTGTTAGTAATCAAATAAAAATCAATAGAAGAATCATTAAATAGAATTGTGGGAGGCTTTAATCAATGCCTTATTAGCATAACCATGTTAATTTTCTCAGGGTTTTTTTAGCAGTATATTAATTTAAGGCACTAAAAATAGCACACATGCAAACTCAAGAACAAGTATCACATTTTCTCCACAAGCCAGAATGTATTGCTAATCTAGGATTGATACCAGGAAATACTGATGTATGTGCTGTTTTCTGATACTGCAAGTGTGGAGTTTTGTTAATAACCATTACCGAACTACTACAGTTAAAGCAACTGGAAATTCTGAAATGAAAGCAGACAATTTTGGATTTTTTTAACTTTCCCCAGTTTAAAATATGGCATACTTAATCCTTGACGACAGGTAATAATACAGAAATTAATTACTTGTTAAACATAGTTAACACTTAAGTTTGCAATTTTACTGGGCCTGTGAAAGATGTTCAGTTCAGAGATGGCATTCTGCTAACTTCCTCTTCAGGCTGTTTCACGCACAAATTTGAAGCAGCAAATTTATAACAGCCTTCATGTTCACATAAGGGTATGGTATCTTGCTTGAATTCAACCTGCTGTTGTCAGAGCAGATGCAGACACCACGTGTTTTGGCAAGGGATAACACATCAGATAGTAGTGATACAGGGAGGGTGAGAAAAAACATTCTGAAAGGACCAAGCATGCGACACAAAGAACAGTAGACCAAGGAACTCAAAAGAATAAAGAGCTACAAAAGATACGCAAGGAACGAGAGGCACAGCTGGAAATAATAGTGGAGCAGAGAACACAGGTGATGCCACTAACTAGATATGACAATTTATAATGTTCCTTTCTCTTGTGGCTCGGCTTTAAAAGACAGAAAACTTTCGGGGGCGGGGAAAAAAAAAAAGAAAACCTTTGCCTCTCACATTTTCCTCTCTCTTTGCAAAACAAATGTTAAACTTAATCAGCAGATGAATGAGAAGACTTGGTGACAAACTACTGGTCCCTCTGCATCTGAAGGGACACTTGCAGTACTGCTTCCCTTTATGGGACAGGGTTCTGTAGCAGGGAACAATACACACCATGATATCAAAAGCTTAATCTAAATACTGTCTCTTTTTTTAATGTGTTTGTAGTCCTGCCTTTTTCCTCTTGGAGAGCCTGGTATTCTCAACATAAATTTGCAATCCAATTCTTTAAGAGCATGACGTTTAAATAAAGAGACACGGGCTCTTCACAGAATTTCTAAGTATACTATTTCTACTTGATAGTGAAAATATAACTAATGACTAAGAAAAAAAATATCACAAATGCTATACTCCTTTCCCCCCCTATTACTTTCACATACCTCAACCCTGCTTGCTTTTCCCTTGGGATTCTTTACTCTGCTTAGGCAAATATTCCATTGACTCATTGAGATTAAATAAAATGAGAGTATGCAGGTAAAGACCGGACTCATATTGAGAATTAACATTTACAGAGCTCATAACCTGGGAGACAAGGAAGAATCTTTAAAATGTAGGTAGAACTGTACTCCTAAGGAACAGATTATGTTCTTGACCTTCAACAAAGAGCATAAGGAAAAACACCCAAAAGCCCTTGCTCTTTTAGAACACAAATGATCAAGAATTTATGGAATTAACTCCACATATTTGAGAGTACTAACTCAGAGTTAGTAACTAACTCTTATTTTTCATGCATAGCTAAATAATTATCAAATTTTTTTTTTTTTTAATTTAAGTTACAATTAAATGCTTAAACACCATCCTGAAATAGTATGTTTGCCTTATGTAAAGGAATAAAAGCAAATTTTATGTAACAGGCTTGCTCCCTTAGCCCAAGATGCCACCTCTCATCTCTTACATGGTACATTTTATTGTCCAACAGCAGTATTTTTCAGACAGGCCACAACAAAACATTTCTTTTCATCGCACTGTTGCTTCAGTATTTAAAAAAAAGTAAATAAAAAATTTCCCAACCAGTTCTGCAGAAGGTAATCTGCTTCAGCTATTTCTCATGGTTTTGCATAACATTCTTCCCAAAAAAACCTGGGTTTGGGAGGGCTAGAGTTAATTTTCTTCATAGCAGCTGCTCTGGGGCTGTGTTTTGGATGTGTGCTGAAAAAAGTGTTGATAACACAGGGATGTTTTAGCTATTGCTGAACAGCACTCACACAGCATCAAGACCCCAAGTGAGGAGGCTGAGGATGCACAAGGAGTTGGGAGGGGGCACAGCCTCGACAGGTGACCCCAACTGACCCAAGGGATATCCCAGACCATATGGAGTCATGCTCAGCACATGAAGCTGGGGGACGAAAAGGAGGGAGGTTCAGAATGATCATGGTTTAGTGGGCATGGCAGTACATAGTGCAAGGCTGGAGTAGATCATCTTGGAAATCTTTTTGAACTTCAATGATTCTGTGATAGTGTTTGTCTTCCCAAGCCTCCATTATGTGCAGTGGAGCCTGTCTTTCCTGGAGGTGGCTGAATACCTGCCTGCCATGAGAAGTACTGAATGAATTCCTTGCTTTGCTTGCATGTGCAGATTTTGCTTTACCTACAAAGCTGTCTATGTCTCAACCCAAAAGTTTTCTCACTTTTACCCTTCAGATTGTCTCCCCCATCCCACAGGGGCCAGGGCTGTGTGGTGCTTAGTTGCCAGCTGGGGTTAAACCACAACGGCGAGGTCATACTGGGGTCCTTCTCTCCTAATCCTACAGACCACGTCTTAGATCATGTCTTTCTATTGCCAGTTATAGAAACATGTGCACCACCCACTTCCACATACTTCTTACTAAATTGTGTGCTCCTGATCCTCTCCAACGTCTAAAAAACTTACATAAAATAGTACTTACTTCCCTTGGAAAGAGACTGAAAAGATGCTAAATACAATACTAATAGCTGAGGAACTGTACCAAGGGAGTAGACTCATATACAGGATTTGTGACTTCTGGGCTCCAAGCAACCCAATGCTTCTGTCTGGCAGGAGTGGGGAAAATCCCATCCTCTGTCTGCTTGGCTTAGGAGATGTGAAATACTTCAGTGCTGTGACTGAAAGAGTTCCACAAAAAATATTACTAAGATATCACCAGGTATGTGACCAGGTGATTTAATCAGAGAAGAGTATATACACTTCTATTCTGGCTTACCATGTTATCTAAAATTAGCATCAGTATCACATTGCTACTTAAATAATAATGAAAAGAAACAAAATTGGAAACTGAGACTAAATTTCTTCAGAGGAATAATTGGAAATACTCAATTCACTTGAGAAGTGTCTATCCAAATCAACCAGTGTCTATCCAACCCTTGTATCAAGACTTGGTGCAGTTGTGTTACGTGCTGGCATTGTGTTTCAGATTTTTCATCGCTATCCATAGCTCATGAAAGCCTGAATAATACAAATAGTAATAATTAAATATTTACTAAATAATAATAAAATCTGAAGTTCATTCATGAACTGTGGATACCATATGCAAACACCTAACAAAATGTTACCTCACCTCTTATGTTTTTAACTATATAACTGAGAAGTAACTGTAGGTGACAGGAGACATGCCAAGAGAAGATATATAGAGCTGACAAATCACATCTCTCCAGAAAAAAAGAAAAATAGGCTGCAATTTCTCTTCTATTTCCATTTTCTTTGAGATTCAGAAGACATGTCCTTGCTCTGAGATGCCCAGAAAAGCCAAGTATTTAAGCACATTTTATATTAATTGCCTTCTAAAATAGTTAAATGAGCTATTCTGATAGAATTTCCTAATATTTTCTTTCTGTCTTCAAAATACCATCTAGAAAAAAAAAACTGTGCAAAGACTACTATAATTACATGTATCCCTTACTGTGCTTAGCAATGATGGTATCTCAAACCTTATTGCAAAAGATACAGTAAGACAACAACCTCAGACTCTGTAACATACACTGAGTCAGAAAAAACAAATAGAAGTGCAAAATAAAAAAAGGAAAGCATGAATAAAAATGCAGAAAGACTCACAAAGCTGTTTAAGAGTCAACACAACTATCTATTTTTAAATATCATACATCAAGCCAAGTTAGTCAAAACGAACGCTTACAGTCATTGCTAAGAAGGCAAAAAGTCATCTCTTGGCGAGGAGAGTGTGGGAAAGGAGCAACAAAGTAGGACAGTACAAACACCTAAAATGTTTTTTCCCTCTCAAAGACATTCAGAAAATCAGAGGTATGAGGCTATTACAATGGTTGCAGATCCTATGAAGTTATCACCATCTGTTGTGCCATCTATTTACAGACACACAGGCATAATAAAACATTAGGGAAAACTGCTCAAATAAGTGCAGTCTTCTTTGAAGACACCATGCATGTTTAACAAGCTTTAGAATCTTCCAAAAGAAATCAAAAATAATAAGTGGTATCGATTTATTTTCTGTAAGAAATTATGTGAACAAGGACTTTCCTATACACAGAAATGAACAGGGCTTATGTGTAGCTACATCTTTCAGCAAGGCATTCAAAAGAGCATTAAGAGAATGCTGCTGTAATGCTGCTTGTTTATTCACATGTAGCTTGAGAACAACATCTAGGATAAATATATTGCCTCAGGTCTCAGTTCCATTTACTGTGTTAGAGAGAAGAGCTCTAACTACTCAATACCTCACTATCGCACTATGCACTCTTCTAGTTCTGTAACTCATTTACTGTCCTTTTTGTAAGGTTTTCACTTCTTCAGAAGCTTTCATGTCTCAATCTGAATAGTTTTCTTCTCCCAAAACCTTCTGGTCTGCCCTCAGACAGCTCAGGCTGCTGTTTTCCCCTTCTTGTCAGTCTCTTGAAAATCGCTATGTTCAATCTGAGGTGAACAATACGAACATGCCCCAAAGCACTAGCCAAGCACTTTCCTAACAATTCCCAAGCAATCAGGACCAAATGGAGCCAAGAAACATCAGAAGAGAAGTGCAATGCAAGACTCCTCGATCTGAACATGGCTTAGCACTCATTGGAGGAGTCTAATTCGGGTCCCACAAACAGTGCTCAAGACATTTGGACCAGGTACCACAGCTCCTGAGCTAATTAAATGGGTCTTAGCCAGAAAATTCTGACACAGAATTTTCCTCACATTGCTATGGTATTCAAGCCTATAAATGGCTCCAACTATTCCAAGTGAAGGCCTTTTAGTTCCCTGAACACTGCACAGGACAGACCTGACCCTGCTTACCATGTTTAACTTGGAGAGTATGAACAACCCACTCCCCCACGAGCAACCAGTGCTTGACCCAGCTCCCTCAGTATAATCACCCACATTTTTTCAATAAAATGCAATAACCTAGTTTTGAAAATGCTATTTCCAAACAGACAGATTGAATAATTTCTAAATAACACTGAAACTCTTACTTTAAATTATTTTTCCTCTCTGGGAACATATTGGACTTATTAATCAGTCCCCAGCTCCTGAGTGTCACTGCTACTATTGCATACGTGCAAACAGAGTAATAGGAATGAACAGGATGATGCAAATCAAAAAGAAACAAAAATCATCATTCTTTTAACATCATTACCAAATTTCTCCCTTTTCTTCTTGAAGTCATTTTTATCTCTGATTTTTAATTCTTATTCCTATGCAGCAGTTTCCGTTTCCCTTGTGTATATACTGTTTGAGCTTTCAATTTTTAATTTTTCTTCAATAGTGCCCTATCTTCTCTATTTTTTTTCATAACTTGGGTTTTTTTTATCTCCTGCTCTTATTTCCTCATGTTTGTTTACTTTTTCTCCCCTAGCCCTTACTAATTATTTCATGTCTCTTGGTCGTTTAATTATGTGTCATTACTTTTCCTTTCTTACATTTTTATATTGCATTCCTTTATTCCACTCCTGCAGCTCTCTCATTTCTCTGTGCTTGCTTAACTATTACCCAAATGGCTCCAAGCAGGACACACTCAAACTGAAGAATAAATAAATTAAAAGAAAAATACTATCTGTGGCCATGCGGTGTTGCCTAGCAACGCCCTTTACCTCTCCACAGCTTTTCTAGAGCCCTGGTGGCAACAGAGCTTTTCAGACTTACTGCTACAAATATATGCAAGATCCTTCTCACACTGTTTGTCCATTCACTGACAAATAAATGCAGAGGAAAACATAAACAGGAAAAACTCCAGAGAAAGCACCAGCAACAGCCCAAGAAATGGCCACCTACTCCGATGCACGCTGCCCTCTTGTCTCTAATGTACTCTGTAAAACACGTGCAACTTTTATGCCATTGCTGTTCATTAATACAACTACTATTACAGTCTTTGAGAAACAGAATGTAAATAAGATTTCTTATGCAATTAAAATGTGTTAAATTCAACCAACTTTTAAATAGTTACTGTGAATGCATTACTGGCTGAGATTCACTGGCATCTTCTGAAAGCTTTACACTAAAAAAAAAAAGATAGACTGCAGATTGTATAGGGTAGGAAAAACAGTCCAGTCACGGTCAAAAATGTAGTGGAATTATAAGGAAAGTGAAGTTTGTCCCCAAAAATTATAGATTCAATATTAACAGACTGTCAATGTTTATTATTTCTAATTACTTCAGACATGACAGAAGTGAAAGCAAAGTGAATTCTCCCCCAACACTTCTCTTTGAAATGCAAGTCTGTGGATTCCGTCTTCAAAAGTTAGAACCAAATTCTCATTAAGTCCACACTTCTCAAAGTATTGATGATTCAGCAGAAGCTAGACTGAGTTTCAGAGATACTAAGCTAGTTTCACCAAGTCTTTTTTTTTGTTCACAGCAGTGAAAGACTCCTTTCAATGTGCAACCACCTCTGAGAAAGTAAGTGGATGAAATGATACTTATTCAAGGGGCTAAAACTTTAAGGTTATTTGGAGTTTTGGAAGAGGAGTCAAAAACTAGAAATACTAAAACAAAAGATAAATACATAATGTAGCTAAGGACAAACATATGATGAAGCCTCACAAAATGATGAAAATGTTAACACTGTATTTCTGAAGGGCATCAAAAATCAGAATTCTTGATTGGAGATTTTATATATAACTAAATCAGCCTCAAAGTAATTTGATGTCTGCATAGCACTTGCACCAGTAGCAAGTGAAAAGAAAGCAGATCAGAGAGCACACACCTTAAAAACGTATTTAACTGCATTAATCTACATCTATCAGCTACAACTTGCTACTTAGTAAAGATCAGCTGAAAATGATCCGCACAAATAAACAAAGGACAGAAAATAACATTCAGGTACACAATTAACCTCATTCCCAAAGTAATGTCAGTAAAAATAAAAGGCTGAAGTAAGACCCATAGAGCTGGCTAGAGAACACAGAAGAACCCACAGATCATACAGACCATAAAGCAAACACAGACATTGCAGAGTCAGGTACTTAAATTTAAAATGCTTAAAAAAGGTTACAAAACTTTATTTGGCTCCTGCACGTACATGAATAAAACCCAGTTTTAATTATACAGTCAGATGCTACTTTACATTGAAG
The DNA here is from genome assembly GCF_049639895.1 of Pseudopodoces humilis. Classification (NCBI taxonomy): domain Eukaryota; kingdom Metazoa; phylum Chordata; class Aves; order Passeriformes; family Paridae; genus Pseudopodoces; species Pseudopodoces humilis. The sequence goes on along the minus strand of NC_142209.1, from coordinate 13,651,579 downwards.
TGTTTCATGACTTAGAAAACACAACAGAGAGGGCTCACCTAATCATTAGCCTTTCAACATTTGGGCTTAGTGTGCAGCCTTGTTTACTGGCCACTAACCAGATCCTTATTTAAAAGCAGACCCATTTTTCCTCCATGAACGTTTCAGCAACACTCATCACTATGTATCTGATGAGACTTAAAAGCAATTTATTCTATATACTATTAATTTTTCCTTTTAACAGGTAGCAATTGGCATAAAGAGTCAAATACCTGAGCATGCTCAGTCAGACCCCCACAGTCTAAAACATTAAAGCATACAGTAGTCTAGAAGTGACAACCTGGACAACGACAGTTAACCTCTTGCTTTCACATTCAGTTCACATTCAGATTTTCTTCCCCAGTTCATGGAACCATCACCCTCAGCTGATATTTCTAAATCCTCTTCTTGCTTAATTCCAGACGTTAGGCTCCTAGTCATTCTCATCCTCAGCCCTTGGCTGTACAGCCTCCTAATTGCTCTATTAAATTTATTCTTATCTTTTTTATTCTAAACTTCAGTGTCACACAGTTCTTTATGATGTTCTAGTTCCTTCTGTATTGACATTGCCTGTCAACTTTCTTGTAACATGTGCCTAATATTTATGTCATGCTCATTAATGAAAACTAAATGTTATGAATCTGAAGACTGATCCTTCAAAAAGCTCTGCTAAAAGCCCAGCAGATCTTTTTTAAGCACTTCTCACTCTCATTTCCTCTCTAGCCAGTTCCTTATGCATGCTACTATTCTAATCTAAGCAGATGACACTTCATTATTAATTGGCAAAAATTAAAACCCAAAACCCTTCTTAGTGTGTCACTATTTATCCCTAAGAATAAAGTCCAAACTCCTCGATCTGAATGTGGCTTAGCACTCTGGAGGAGTCTGATTCGGGTCCCACAAACAGTATTGAACTGTGTTCTAGCTTCCGTTTTTCTTAATGCATTTAATAAATCTCTGCTTCAGAATTTGTTTTCCAAGTATTTCATGCTGCCAATATGAGACCAGCAGAGAGAGAGTTGCCCATCAATTCTCTATCTTTTAACACATACAAACTGCAATGGCTATTCTTTAATCAAGAACTTGCTCTACTACAAAGCTTGTAATTTCACATGTCAATTTTTCTGTGATACTTTTATGGATGTTGTTCTGTCCTTTTGACTTCAAACATAAAACACTCCAAGTTTTCCTTCTGGCCTGTCTGGGGTAATTTCCACTTCTGCACTTTTCTTCCCATTTAGCCACCTCTTGCTTTATTCCCATTTTACTGAAACTAGGACAACAATTTACAAAGACTTCAGACAATACCTAAGATGTTTAATCTTATCTTCAGACTGACTTTGCTTGTTCTTTTATTTCTTTTAGTTTAAATAGCTTAGGAATCTTCTACTATTTGTTTTAAATAGCTGAATAACCTTTTACTATTTGTTTTAATTTTGTTCACCCAGAGTGACTCAACTTGACTTTTGAAAGTTCTCATTTTTCCTCTGTACTTCCGATTTGCCAATCAATTCAATTTTTTTCAACTACTTATGGGTAATCCTCACAGTCTTAAAATTCTTCTTGTTTTACAGTTCAGTGTGAAACTATTCTTTACAAATTGAGATTCAAATTCCAAATAACTTTTGTATATTTCTGTTAATAATAATCTTCTCAAAATTAATGTCTTTGAACTGTTTAGCTCAGTTCAGAAGTCTAAACAGTTTTTTTAACTTCTGATTTTGTCTAGAAAACAAATTTGGCAATTCTTCTATAGAATTTATATTGAACTAACTTAAAAAAAAAAAGATTGATGAAAATTATATTCTGTGTTTATTCTATGGCTTCATCAATTTGCTAAATTTAGGGGTAAAGTCCATTCAGATTCATCCCAGAACTGGTAAGAGTTGATACTGTTTTTAAAATTCTATGTTAGTGTTTCTGATTAAATGACTGGTACAAACAAAGTTTGTCAGTTATCACATTAAAGAATGCTTGCATGCTACCATTATTAGGATCTGTGGTTTACAGGCTGCATTTAAAAAGTCAAAGAGTGTTACAATCAATGACTTACCTCTCTAATAGATAACAATCAATTCTAAGTACAGAAAGTGGTGAGGATAAAAGAATGAGGATGGTGAACTTCAATAAATATAATTTCTGGTGTGTCTCCTGAGAGTTATACTGATCAGTAAAGGAAAGCAAGAGAAAGGGCAAACATTACAGAAATTCACAAAGGCGAACTATTCCTAAGCAAAGCAAATAAAAAGAAAAAAAATAAACCACAAAACCACAAACAAATAAAACAAAACAAACAAGAAATAAACAAAATAAAAACTCACCCAAAAGAGTGTTCTTAGCACTTTATGATCTTTATGATCATACCATGTCTCCCCCCAGTAGCCTGGAAATCAAAATCATAAAAGCAGGGAAACTATGACACATACCTAGAGTAGATAAGTTTCTAAGTATAAATGAACTGCATAAACAGTGTGGGAATAAAACCAGAAAGTTATGCAAATTTAAGTTAAAAAGGAAGATGAAAAAATTGTAAAATGATAGTAAGAAAACTGTTCTATATACATGAGAAGTGAGAAGAAAATGAAGAGAAATACATATTATGTACAACAAAGCAAATAAGTGATGCAGAATCAACAGCCCTCCCTGCTCTATTTATGAAGACAGCATGGTATAGACATAACTACAACTGAAAAAAATATACTTCTAGCAAAAACATGGGATTTCAGGCTTAAGCACAGAAAAAAAGAGGGTTGGTAACTTATTTTTTTTTTAATCAAACTGATGCAGCTCATGTATCACTGAATCATCGAAGAACTAACTGAAGCAATGCATGGACCACTATGAATTGCACCCACTAGAAGGCTTGTGGTTCCAAAAGGTGAGAAGGGACAGACATAATGCTTCCCTTTATAGAAGGGAATTGGGGAGGAAACAAACCAAAACAAAAACAAAACAAAACCCAAACAAAAGAAAAATTAAAAAAAAAAAAAAGTGAAAATAGATATCATACCACCAGGCAGAGAAAATGGAGTACATACATTAAAACTTATATTCTGATACAAAAAGTGCCAACATGGGCATGTAAAACCAATGTTAAATCAATCTTATTTTCTGTCTTTCAGAGGATGAATGAACCCAAGAATAACTGGCAGGGTAGAAGTGGCAAATCTAGAATAAACTTTTTCTTTTCCCCTAAGTATTCCACAGCACATTTTCTTAAGCCAACTAAAAATGTAGACTAGATTAAAAAATACCCTGCGCGTGTGCAACTAATGAAAAAACAACCCCAGGTTGTTTTCTATCACCAAAAAATAACCCAAATCAAGATGATTCGTGATTCACCCAATACCTCAGTGACTTGGTTAATTAGAAAAAAATTAATGTACTAATGGTTTCTACTGTCATAATGTTGGGTGAAATAAGGGAAACAGGGAAGGAAGAGATATTAAACATTTCAAAAGACAAGAAAAGAATTTCAAAATTGAACCAAACTAATGGGTCAGGAATTTGGGCCATAAATACAAGATAGTAGAACACTCTTGCAGAAGGAACAGCACATGTCTGATAGTTCAGTAGTGAGGCAAACAAATTATTTCATTCTAATTGGTGGTAACTAAGTCCCAGGTGAAAGACTGTGTAGTTTTTAATCATCATTAGAGAAAGATGTAAGAAATGAAAATCTAAAAAAAATTTTAAAAAAAAATACAGTTTCAGAAAACATGACTAGCAAAGAAGACCTGAAAGAAAACAGAGAACTGGAAGCATATCTAACAGGAATCTTCTAATACAAAAGAGTCATAGAATGGTTTGAATTGAAAGGGACCTTAAAGATAATCTAGTCCCAAAATAGCCTACCTGGCCTTGAATACTTACAAGGATGGGGCATCCACAGACAGATATACAGAGAGATATATTAAAGATTTTACAATAGAATTTATACAATAAGTCAACAATCATCAATTTTTCTTCAAGTAGTAGTAGAAGATGATAATTTGATCTTCAACGAAGAAAATACAGTATGTTTTAGGAAAAACTTTATTGCACTGATTAAATACTAACAAGAATGAGAAGTCTCCTACATCATGTGCCATTAGAAATGGGTCATACAAATACCTGTCAAGAAATGTATAGCTGTATTTCAATCCAGAAATTCTTTTAACTACCCCTCCCAAATCTTTATTTTTATGATTCTATGATTAGATTGATTTCTATTTACAGACATTGCCAAATTTCAACCTGCTGTGTGGAAACACTATAGCATATTCTTAGCACACAAGAAATGAGTTTATTATCCTCCCCTTAAGTGATTTTGATCATATAGACTCAGTTTTACACTTGCTATTTCTTAACATCTGTTGCTTTATTAACATAAAAATCTTTACCAATCATTTCTGACTGGAGCATATCCTTTTTAAGCACCTATACAGGAAGTCATTTGGATGCTTCTTAAGTTATTTATTTACTTGATTCAGCAATGTTAATAACAATCCTCTCACATGCCACATGAATAACAATACTTCAGCTTTTTTTTTTAAGGAAAGAAACAAAGATGTGAATTACAACTTGACAATTTTGAAATGGAACACAGGTGGCAGGATCCTTAGCTTTACAGAACAAAACATCTTCCAGTTCAGTTCACAATTAAGCAACAGTATATTGAAGTCCTCTTCTCAGCAGTAGAGGAGAAAAGAAAGTTCTGCTGAGTGATTGCTCCAGATAATTGCTGATGAAACAGGAATGACTGAGGATAGAAGAAATAACTGCAGAAAACACATACATGTTAATGTTCTGAAGACAGCCAGAACTGCTGGAACAGGGACACAGTCAGAAAGACTTCTGAGAGACTATGCCTCAACAAGGATCTAGGGACCTAGCATCTCTGCATACCAAAGAATCCCCAAAAGATTATTTCTGATCGCTGATTCTCATGGGAAACCATGTCTATTTTCAACACTGTGTTCAAACAATGTATCAGTTTATAAAACAAAAAAGAAATAATTTTGAAAATCTCAAATTATTTCTGGGATTCACCACCAAAAATGTAGGCTTTCCTGACACCAGGACAGTACCATAAGTAAAGAATACTGAATATTGTAAGTGATGACGCAGTTACCTGGTCTGCCCCTGAAAACTGGACATTGTGATAAAAATGCCACAGAAACTGACCAAGAGAAGGTTTTTAAAGCTTCTGGACAGTTCTGTTGCATTAATATACTTTTGCAATCTCCAGTTTGCTACACATCCTTGTGCATGAGGATGTCAGTGGGGTTTTTTTGAATATAACACTATCATAATGTTTTTAAAGACACTGCTTTTTCTGCCAGCTGTGTTCATTCATAATTAAATCAAGCAAATCTTTTTATATGCATATATGATTGCATTTTTGATTTGCATAAAAGTAATGGACTGGTACTCAAAAATTTCGTCCAAATATATAGTAAAGTTGCAGACAAACTACAAGCAGGGTCTTGTAATGAACACTTCAGTGCAATGTAATATTGGACAGTGATACAAGTCCTGCTTAAAATACAGCACTCAGCAAGCTATCCTGCTTCCTCCACACTAAAATTGGTCTCCCAGCTCCTTTTACTTCTACTGAGCAGGTGTCATCCAGGACTTAGATACTACAAATAGATCTGAAGTGAGTAATTACTAACAGGCTAACAGTGGCACGGGATCCTCCAAGAAACAAAGTACAAGCACTTACAATTTCTCAGCCTAAAGCTCACAGCCATTTCTAAACAGAATGGAGAGGGCCATCACTATAGAAGAGGAAGTCTAGTAGAGCAAAGAGCAATCTCAGTTTCAGCATAGGAAATAGCTTACAAAAGCAAAAAAAAAAAAAAAAAAGGTGTGAGTAGAAGGTCTGAAGAAAGAGAACTAGTCTTGATATTTTTTCTGTTTTCAAAAAAAAACCAGCGTAAGGAGGCAGCTGTATCTCCATCCAGTAACCACAGGAAAGTATACAGAAATTCACATCTGAAAAAAAAAAATACTAAGCTGAAGTTGAAAGTTGACAGTGAAGATGGCTTCTGATCCTATCTCTACTCTGATTTGCTTAGGTTTAATAAAGGGGAATGAGTTGGACTTACCTAGAATTCAGCACTTTCAGCAGACGAGCATTTTTCATTTTGTCATATAAGTATGTACAAAACTAAACAATTTGTAACTCCGAAACACTTCAGTTTTGAAATGGTTAAGATCAGAAATTCAACTGGAACTAAATGCTGCTCACTACATGGTGAATACTGCTCTAGAGGAGAGGAATCACCCAACACCAAGTAAGAGGAACACCAAACCTGAAGAAGTCTGAACAGCAGCAGTTAAAAGGTTAGAGGTGGTTTTGCACAGCACTCCAGAAGAGCCACGGGATGAGAAGGAACCTTTTGTGCAGCACTAAGAAAGCATTTGGCACAACTTGCCATCATCCGGTATTTGCAATTTAATACACAGAAAATGTGCATAAAACCACTAATTTGTTGCATCCAGGCAAGTTAGGAGCTATTGAGATGTTGTAATGAAAACACCTTAAGATATTGAAACTAACATAAAACATAAAATTCAAGGAAATTCATAATATGCATTTCTTAGAGCAAGTATAAGCGGTATCATATATAAACATGTAAACCACTTTATTCCAGTGAAAGCGTTATAAATGCCAGCATACGCTATCGATAAGAGAAAATGCAGACTAATTAGTTAATCTAAAAAATGCATGAGTAGGAATTTGACTGCTAAATGATTAAACTGGTACATTTTAAAATGTGTATTAATATTTAATTATTGACACTATGAGAAAAGAGAAAATCTCTTGATGTTACTTCTCAGCTCTTTCTGATACTCAGTAACACATGTATTATTCATATGAATAGTTTGTGCATATACAGTCAATCACTAGTTAAATAAAAGAATCATTCTCAAATTCCCTAATCACCTCAATAGATCCTAACGCAATATTTTCCACATTTGGGAATCAGAGCGTTTTATTTAAGAAATCAGTCTGGCCATGATGAATACAGCACAGCTCGAGCAGACATCAGTTCAAAGAATCAGATGTCAAAGTGCTCCCTCTAATGTCCCTTAATCATCACACCAATTAGTGGTTGAATAGTGATGTGATTAAAAAGACTGCTGCTATCCTATACCTATTCAGACTAGTAGAATTCTACATATGTTCTACCAATTAATGTTTGAATAGAGCAGCGATTAGAGAGACATCTGCCATTGTATATCCATTCAGAAAAGAGCTAAACTTGCATATTCATATGCAATGAGGACAAAAATAAATATTTGCAAAGGTAAACTATACATTTAGATTATAAATATAATTGAGTTGATTTCCTTTAATGAGTGTTCTCTGTTTTATAATATTTGGGATTATTTTTTATTTATAAATATAGAATCTTTCATCAATAGATGTCTAGAAATGGACAAATTATTCACTGAAAAAGCATTTATTCATTAAGGTTCCTGATTTCAGGCCTTTGGTGTATTGGGTTTCGTATCTACTTGTTTGCAATTTGCACTATTTCTGCTTCAATCCATCAGTCATTTGTGAAATGCTAACTTGATTATTCTTTAAGCACGATACATGATTAGGCTCAAAAATCATGTGAACTTTTTCCACCTCACTAGAAGGCAATACTTAGAGTAACACACTGGTTATAGCTGAGAAAGATCGTCTTGTTTACAGATTTTTCTATGCCTTGGACATTTCTACATCCAGAGGTACTTACATAACATTTTTTAAATAATTTCTTTATACAGATGTTTAAATATAGCAATGACAACCACAGAAATACTATCAAAATGAAAAGCAGTTTGAAGTTTTAGCAAGCTCTTATTAGTACTGTTTTAAGGGAGTACCCTTGTCCTCTGAACGTAAAGAGCAACATGAGCTCTTACATCTTGCAATGAATTGCAGCTCTCATGCTCCATCATTAGCACAAAGCAATCTGGTAGTTACAACTTAATGTTGCACAGAAAAAGACAAGGCGAAGAATTTGGTTTTCTCTAATGGCTGGAAAGAATCATAGTACAATTAATGTCTCTTTCCCAAAGTGAGCCCTTGCCAAAAAGAAAAAAAAAATAAAAGAAAGAAAAAAACCCAAAACCAGGTGAGCATCAAAATTATTTTGTTCATGGAAGAGAGGCTCTTTTTGCACAATGCTGATCAGGCTTAGCACATGTAAGGACAAAGAACAATGCTACAATTATTACTGCCAGAAAATCAATACTGTTACAGGCTATGGCAATTAGCTACAAACCAATTTAAACCCCATTTCCTTTTCACCTTCTTGTCATGTTGAAATACTTCCAGCATTTCCATCTGGAGCAAATGTTACAATTATTTCTAAATGCAGAAACTGAAGAAAATGAAGAATACATAGGTGGATCTACATCAACTTCTCAGCTATCTTTAGTAGGTAACTACAAGATTTCATTACCAAAAAGAAGGCTGGACTAAAATATCCAACTGAATTCTCCAGTGAGAAGTCAATTTATAAAACTTGTAGAGGTTAATTTCATTTAAATTACAAACCTGCACATGTACAAGGTAAAACAAAACTCATCCTGTAATGCTTAGAAACCCTTTTCATAAAGAAAGGAAATCAGTGTGCTGGGTGCAATGTAAATGCACACAATGTGTGCCCCCTAGTTGGTGATCTAAATGTAGGTAAGCATAAAATACACACAGAAATGGATTTACAAAGAGTTGGAAACCACAAATAAAAATATTAATCCGAAGTCTAAACAATCCTGAACTACTTAGGAAAGACAAAGCAAATCCTCACAGTTTCACAGCTGATCTCTTTGCTTTTATCTGTAAATTGATGATCTAATGTGACCTAAATTTTGCACCCTTCTTTAATGCTTACTATTAGAACAGCCATTTCAAAACTCTTCTACTTTTATTTTCTTCTGGACAACAGAAATCTTTGTTCCTCCAGATAACTAGAGGCATCATGTTTATACCCCTTTTCAGCATGACTCATAAGAAACAAGAGTGTTAATGCTTAGACAGCAATAAAGAGTTCTCCTACTCTGGTACAAATGTCTGAGTTAAAATTCCTGAAGAAAAGCTGACTAATCTTGCACCTACAGCTATAAATAATTTTTACAGCAACACCTGGTTGCTAACAGAGTAAATAAACAATAGCACTCATTGAAACCATAATTGAACCTTCCTTTAGGAGAATACTTTTCCAATGCTGAGGAAAGGTATTGACATTCTATTTCCACTTCAGAACTCATTAAATGGGTAACCCAAAGTGTTTCAGAGCAAGCTAGGAGTTAAAATTTCAGTTTTGTAATTATTCTGAAGAAATATGTAAGTCTGCCATCTGGAAGCATATTAGACATTACAAAGTCACTGTGTGCATTCCTCAGCAGATGCAGCTTTTGTTCAGAGTTTTGAGGGCTGTTAATTTAATTAGTTTTGTATTTTCATACTCCCACCTTCCTTTCAACAGTACTTCTGCAAAGGCAGCATCAGAACAGCTTTTAAAAAATCCAAAGCTATAAGCCAAATTCAGATTTTAAGGAAATAGAAACAAATAAAGTTTATATGGACTTCAAATGGAGCTTGATCTATTCATTAGCAGGCCTACACATTATCGCCAGTGGCTCTTCAGCCAAAACAGAAAATTGTGTTCAATGAATCCTTTTCTACATTAGCTTTCTTAATTTAAGGAGGCAAGGAAAGGATTCAACCATTTTATTTATTTGTTTTTTTATCAAAACCACTTAACAACAATGATCTGGAGAATGTAAAAGGTCTCTTACTTTTTACTGATGTCTTTTATTTAATGGGAGACGGATAAATATTTGATTTTTCCTGCTATAGTAAGCTAATGGTAAGCTATGTGGTATAACTTACACAGTAAGAGTAAGCTGCATATATCTGAGTGAAGAGAAGTTTGTCAGTTTTAAAACTAGGATCATTTTTACCCATCTAAAAGTAAGGATGATCCCTTTACAGTTCCTTCTAGCACTTTACATTTCTTATAATAGCTTGCAAACCAAATTGTATGATGTTTCTACCAAATAATGCATAATAATGCAGTATTAAAACTATCTGTGATGAAAATAGTTATATCTGCCCATGTAAACATTTATTTCTAACTTTTAATCCCGTAAACTGTATCCCATAAGCAGGTTCCTGTCAGGGCAGGGTGCTAATAACTGCACAGATCTTCAAGCAGTATTGCAGAACTAAAGAACTAACTTATTAGACTGTAAGCCTACCAAAACATCGTCCTGCAATATTTGACAGTGTTCAGAATTTCTTTCAACTGAAAATCCAGACAAGGCACATAAGCTGGCAATGAACCCAAATCCATGTTGTTTGCAGAGCCCAAGAAGCTCAGACCTTGGGAATCCAGGAATATTTGAGACACCATGAGGTACAAATATACAGCTAACAGCGAAGGAAGAGCTCTAGACAATTTCTAGAAAACGGTGCACTTTCAAAATCAACAGCAAACATCAAACACTTCAAGCGCAAACTGAATACAAAAACCAAGCAAGGCTGACAAGGAAAACAGCTCAGGGATAACAAAGAGAGATTTAAAAGTCTAGATGCTTTAGGAAATGTGTGTTACCACACCTATCAGTAAAATACGTCTGTGAATGCTACAGTTTAACTAACCAGGATAATTTATATTGGAACAGTGAATTAGGTTACTACACAGATACCCAGCTGCCCTACTGCATGGACACCTGAACTTCCTAACAAACAGTTTCTGAAAACAGAGGAGTTTACAGCCCGATATTGATTTCAAGTCACCTGAAAACATGACAATGTAAACTGCAGCTGCCCAGAAGCTGCTTGCTAAGAAGCCCAACATTCTCTGCAGCAGGAGCAGACAGTTGTGGGCAATACCTGCATCAGACATCCCAAAATAATCATCCAAGTTCACAAACAGAAGGTTTTAATGTACTTAAGTTTTTAGTTCACATAACATTATCTAAGCCAATAAATATAAGAAAATGGGAATATCAGCTACAGCAAGAAAGATTTTTATAATCAATACTATAAAACAGAAAACTGTACTAAGAGACTGCTGAAATACTAAGGATATCCTGGGTTGGTCCTCCCAGCCAGTATTAGTTGTTCATACTGGATTTTGTGATTTTAAGAAACTGAGGAATTCTGTGGCATTTTTTGTTGGGTTTGCATTTTATTGGGTTTTGGAAGACATATTTTTAATTACAAACAAAATCAACTTCCAACCTGAATTTCCCTTTTTAGTGGGAGAAGGTGTTTTGATAACACTATGAAAAGAAACCAGTATCATTATACCCATAAGGGAACTAGTACTCTACCTGAAAGGTTTCTGAATTTAGAAGATTATGTATGACAACTTGTAGGAAGACAGTAAAAACACTACAAACCTTCTAATCAGATGAGAGAACAAAGAGACAAAAAAAGTCTGATAGGATTAGTCAAATATCACACTGAGACTAGGAACTCAAATACCTAGAGAGAAAATAATGATATCTGATGACAGAAATACAGGAGAGTACAGTTTACAGCAAGAAAAATATTTATTCCAAAATCAACTATTTCCTGAAAAATACAATGCACAAGATTTAAAATCCAGAGTCATGTTTTAATCTAAGCTTTATGTATTTATCCATAAAATAGGTACATATGACAGGCTCCCCTATTTCCGTAGCAAATAGTCTCAGAAAGGACAGTGAAGTGCTGCTTTACCCAGCGTGACTCTTGGAAAACAAAAAGAAAAGGAGAAAGTGGCAGAAGAGGCTACCAAGGGAAATCAGGGGGCTCAGCAGGGCTCAGGATGTGATATTTGAGAGGGATCAGACTCCATAACAAAAGGCACAAAAGTAGCATCAAACACTTACTAAAATCACCAAAAATGAAGCAAGTATGGAATGCAATAGATTCTGAAAAGTAAACAGCTCATCACAAAGTAACTTTGCATCTACAGGAACAAACTAGAAGCCAAATGCAGCTACTGAAGAACACAAGAAACTCTAATTTATTTCTCCCGCAGCTGTGATTTCAGCCTCAATGATTGTTCCAGATGCAATGATAAACATGTTCCAGATGCAATGATAAACATGTTCCAGATGCAATGATAAACGTGCACTTACTGAACAGTTTTTGTCAGAATTCCTTTTCCACTGCTTCTTGACTTGTTTCTTTGTTGCAGTTGAGTGAAGAGTCGCATGTGTTTGTTTTCGGGGATTTAAAGCCAGAATGTTCTGTAGAAAAAGAACAAAAGACATTAAAACATAGATTAAAATTTCTATAAAGATTCAAAGCCTCTTAGATCACACTTTACATACTTATTTACAAGGCTATGTAAAACCAAATGCAATTATTCAACATTTTAGTCCAACTCCATATTAGATTTGTATTGTCCACATCACTTAGATGATGAATATTTAAAGACATTTCTAGGATTACTAGAAAACAGAATTATATTTAGTAGTTTTAATAATGGTTTCCATTCGCAGATATTTTTATGTATAGCATATAGAAACAAATAATTCTGCTTCACTGTATCACTCCAAGTAACACTTGTAGAGCAAAACAAGCAAAAATATTTTAAAATATCTGAGTAATTTCTGAATCATTCAATTATAAACTCTGACTTCCTCATCAAAATAATCTCCTTCTAAGCCTAGTGAGCTTGATGAGTTAACTCATTTATCTTAAAATGCTTTTACTTGCAAGGACACAAATAAATCTCAGGAATGCAGCCATAGTAGTGGTATACCACATAGTGGTGGTCTGACAACAGAGGCAGAATGAAGTTTGCAGTGTCTTTCACTATCCTACAGTAACTCAACAAATTAAATCCAATTTTTGGAACCAAAACTCTTTTTCAAATCATGCAAGTAACAGATTTCTATAGCAAATGTGACCTCATTTATTTCAAGTGTGAAAGGCATCCAAGAGACAGATCCAGACTCAGGTCTGTGATGGAGAACAAAACCAGGCACATTGTTGGTTGTAACTTCTGGAATTAGTTTGCAAGTTTACATATAAAAAAGCCTTGGCTTTAGCACTACATGTCTCCACGGCAGTGAGTAGCATGTTTTATTCTGTTACTATATGTCAAAGATGTGTGAGACTGACTTACAGAAACATGATGAGTGTGATGTGTTTATGAATATTATATTGTGATTCTACCTGATTTTAAAAATCTGCTTCAGAGGGTGATAATGATGGAACAGTCATCTCTTGTATTAAGATTTTATTGTGCTGATTGTGTGGACTTTCTATTTTAAATGTGAAGGAGTCGCTTTTTCTTCAACTATTTAATGTCTTACTCTGAACTGATTGGTAATGAAATTTTCACACAAAACAGAAACCTCACCTCTTTGAAAATTCTACCTGCAAACAACAACATAGTAACTCTCAGCTTGCCTAAAGCACAAAGGTAAAAAGTGAGGTACAGCATTCAAAAGACATGTAGACTACATACTGTTGACTTTCAGAAGGAGTTACAGGATATTACTGGATGTGGTCCTGCAATTCCAGCACCAGAGACTCTGCTCCAGTTCAAGATATTCCCCAGACGAGTACCTCAGGCAAGACGAAGCAACCAAATGCATTCAGTGGTGATTTATGCCCATTTATTTTGCCCTTAATTAAAACAGAGCAGGGACATCCACATAAGGGATATCTCAGTGGATACTTGAATTTCTCAGAATGATCTAACTCAACTGTCAGAGCATTATCTGACTGTTGAGTGCCCAAATTATCCAAGCTGGGCAGTAGGTTCTGAATCACATAAAAACTTCAGCAAAAATTTGTCTACTCTCTTTTGTAATTGCTTAATGCTTGGCCATGAATATTATAATTATTTTAGCAAACTGAAATGAATTGCAAATTTCTAGCAATAAACTGTAACAGATGTACTCCACTGGGTACAGCACCAGTTGGTTTAAAACATGGAACAAATGGTGGGGCAAGCCAAGGACGGAAGAATCCCCATATGTTTGCTCCTGTTGGAATTCTGCAGCAGGAGCACGGCTCCAAGCGCAACAGTTGCAGAAATCCAAAAGGACTACATATCATACCATGTCCCAGAATTAAATCTGAAATAAAACTGGCACAGAAAATACTAAATCACATATACAATATAAAAATTGCTTATATTGACACTACATAAATAATATACTACGTGCCTAAATCTTGGATTGCTAACCAAAGTGGCTGCCCTAGCTAAAGGTCCCCAGTGTTTAAGAAGAACTTAGAAGTTAACTGCTTAAATGGGAAAATAATGGAAATGCTCTTGGGTCAGTTGAACTGTCAGAAGTGAAATTAGTGAGGGTGTTTTCTTCCTATTAATTTCAGTTCCCTGGTTGGCTTTTCACAGCTTATGGCTAGTCAGACATTTAGTAAATTTAACAAATAAATTCAGATGGGTCAGCCAGTAAGTGCAAAATTACTGAGAAGAAAATTCTAGAGTATGTATTGCAAATAACAATGAATACACACAACTAAACAAAAATAAACCACCTGGATATGTAAGAAAGAAAACTTGAGACCTCAAATCTCTCAAACACACTGGTCATCAGAGCAGGGGAAGAGTTCATTGATGAGGAGAATTATTCAGGCACCTGCAATCTTGTTTGTCTGAATCCCATTCTTATTCTGCTATATAAATACTCATTCCTGCCAGATGAGCTGTTGCTTGATCTCTCCAGATGTTGAAAGAGCAAGACTCAAGTTCCCCAACAGAGGATGGGGGTGCATAATGCATCCCTTTTCAAAGTACTATGAACTTTAGATTTCACATTAAGATGCTATTTGTATAGCAACGAAGAACCTATGAATTATATCTTTACAGTTTTACATAACTGGCTCCATTTATTTCATTAATAGTAGATATAAATCCATTATCATTAGAGGCTGCAAATCAGAAAATAAGGATACTTTATTCCAGTAGAAATCCATTGTGGTACTCTGTTGAAGAAAGAAACGGAGCTACAAGTAAGGACATAGAAGTGAATTGAGCCCACACTGAGTTTGTGACTCGTGGCATAGAAGCACAACATGCACAGTCAAGTTAAACCTGCAGCTCTGCACAGCGCTGATGATTATGGGCACCATCAAAGTATTATACTTTCCTTCACTATTACCATAGATTAATTTGAAGACTTCACTTTGGGAAAAAAGCCAAGGAGCCCATCTCTGTGGAACACAACCCAAATATATTTTGCAGAAGACTCCCTCAAATATAATTACCTTAAGGAATTCCTTTAATAATTACCCATGACAATGATTTCTTTCAGGTCTTTTAAAAGACAACAATTATTATGAGCTACAAAATATAGAAGAATGGTTCAATTTCAGAATATATCCTCTTCTAGAAAGGAATGTATTTGTTATGTCTAACAGATATTGATTTAGGTTGCAAGTATCCTAAAATGCAATAAACTACTCATATGTAATGTACATTGAGAATAACTAGCATGTATAAGTCATTTTTACAATTTTTAAATTTTGAGAATTTAGTGATAGATGGTTATGTTGATCTGTGCCAATAGCAACATAGCTTTTTATATTAAACTTACCATAAGCTATTCATTAGATGTTTATTGCTTAGCTTCTACTTTAAATGGCATGATTAAGAAGTCTACACAAAAAATACTAGCTCTAATTTTCACTATTATCTATTAATGAAAAGGCTGTAAAAGTTTTGAAACAGCATGTTATATCACAGTGAGTAATTTATCAGGAATTTGAATTAATATTACTCCAAGTAAGTGATTTCAAAGCAGTCATCCAGGATAGGATACACTCTCCAGTTGGGAATCCTGTCTCTGATACAGCACTTTCAGGTAAATCATGACAGGTTTGGCACATGCTCTGCAGTGATGCAACATAAATTTCTAAAGACATTTAATTTTGCTTTTAATTTTATTAAAAGTGTCACACACTTTTTATTCTCATCTCATAAAGCCACTCTTTTCCTAAAATCAGAAGAAGCTGTTTCAATTAAATGTGATCCTTAATTAAGTGCATAGTCAGCAAAATAAAATATAAAGTTATGGAAGTACTATGCTCACTGGGAATGCTCCAGAGCCAGTGAGGACTGACAGAGAGGCAGAGAGGGGATGTTGTTAAGAAAAAAAGTATGATTTAGAACACAGGTGGGTCTGCAGTAACTTTAAGACAGTCATCAAACATGCTGTGAGTCTAGGAGCCTCTTTGTAAATTATACGACATTAATTCAAATTTTGAAAGCTTTTCTTTAAAGCACTACAGTGTGAAATGTTTGGCTTTTCTTTTTTCTCCCCAAAAGTAAAAACCTTAGACAGGTATCCTGGTTATGAGGACTTTATCTCTCACTCAAAACAATAAATTTGGAAAAATTCAGTAGTTAAAGATCATTCTTTTTTCTGGAGAGCCTCCTACTGCAACCAATGAGTTGCACCAGGAGCATTTAGTGCTTAGTAATCCTCATATTTGTTACTGCTCATTCAAAGCCAGAACAAGGATCACAAAATCTATCTTCAGGCTCTGTCACAGGTTGTGATATTAAAACTGTGTAAAATCCTTAAAAAGACAAAGTAAATTTTTGGTCATTTCAAGGATTCTGTGGACTTCCTGTAGCTTTTTGGGAAGGTTTCCTATGAACAGCCCCAAAACACCTCCTGAAGTTCAGCACAGATCAATAGGTGTACTGCCACAGTGAAGCTGTGGAAAATGCAACAGTTCACACGCAGACACTGACTGGGTATCAAACAAGGTCCCATGTGTCAATCTCCTTGTTTTAGTATACAGATCATTTCCCTACCCCAGCCCCTGCAATACACAGGCTATATCCTGATTTAATCCAGTTGCTTCACAGAGCCTCCTCAGCTGAACACTTTTATATACATCAATTAAAATTCGGGAGTAGGCCAGGCATGCTAGGGAATGCATGTGGAGAGCAATTTAACCCACCCCATTCCATTAATCTACCCAATTTCCTTAAAAAGAGTTGTAATCTCCCTCACAGCAAGTAACATTAAATGTATTGCAAGATACATATGGTCACCAAGTGAACATAATGAGAACATATTTATTTTTTCTAAGAGTAATGAGCATACTAAACAATTAATTTCAAAACTATGCAAGTGTTAATTCACTGACAGAAACAAATACCTGGGGCTTCACCACTAATATTTTCTAGTGTATCTGAATATGAAACTAATTGTATAATTGCTATTCAGTCAAAGACTAAAGAACTCAAACGGATTTGTTTTCATGGGATTAGATGACCCACAATAAGGAACTTTCTCGAAAAATCATATCAGTGCTGAAGATGACCAAGCCATGAGCTCCTACTAATATCTAAGCTGAATTGCTAATTCACATTTTACTTCTCACATCTACTTTACTTCTTGGAAAGTCCCCATTATGCATAGAAGTTTCATTACCAAATCAGAAAGAACAAGTTCTAGTCATAGGATAGTTTGTTACACTAGAAGATAAACACAAGATTTAAAAAAGTATGTATCTATGGTGTCATGTCTTCCCAAAGCTAGGTCTGTGTTATTTTCCATTATTGAAAGAATACAGGACAATGCTGGGAATCTCTCCCATATGTTTATTTAGGACAGAATATCCCACAAATTGATACTTGTGTCAAATGTGTATTTCTTTACTGAAGATCAGAACTGATGAGAACCTTTACAAACAATTTATGCAACCTGGCTGACAATGTATCTTAGGAATTCATGAATTCATGCAAAAATATCAAAAAGGTAAAAAAGACCGTGCTTTCACAGTAGCTCAGGCCTGGTTTAATTGTGAAGCAACAAAGGCCAGAGAAAGCTTGATGAAACGTGAAATGAGCACAAATGTCAGAGGAAGAATGTGGTCAGCCTTAGGAAAATGCAAGGGAAACCCTCAAGAAATTATTTTTGTAAATTACCAGGTATGTTTTCTGTTAGTGAGACAAACAGCTGCATACATGAGCAAAGTCACAACTGACTGTGAACATATTTTATTCCAATATATCACACATTGTGACAGAGTGTAACCCTCTCATCTCTTTCAGTAATGATAAACTCATTGGTGGCCCCCTGTCCATGCCTGAGAACTGGCCCTTTATACTACAATAGCTACAAACCCATCCTCAAGGTCAACTGAATAGGAAGATGGGGCTCCACTACTTTGAAGAGACAAGCAGCCTATGAACCAGTGCCAGGAGAGCAGCAGCATTGCAGCCTCCTGAGAGACAGGATGGAGATGCCAACCTGCTCAAGGGACTGAGGCCTGACCCTGAATCCCACTGTACATATGGGCACAGGGAGCTCAACCCCAGCTGGAAAAACACTCAACTTTTAATCACAAGACAAATTTCTTCTTTGAGCCACACAAGCTCATAGTTTCCAAATGGAGCAAGAACTAAGGCCCATGGATGACCTAGTGATATGCATACGCTACCTGTGCACTGCCATATGCCTTTAACATAGCATTTAAGTGCTGTATCTTCATCTTTACATTTCCACACAGATTTAGATTTCCCCATAAGACAAACTGCTGACAGCAGAACTAACACCTTTCTGGTTTCTTGCATTCCTTACATAGTTTCTAATATTTAGAGAAAGATAATTTACCCTGTGACACCCTCATAGTATACCAGTATCCTAGAGGTGTCGTCCTAGATCCATTACTAGGTACTTAGTGGGATTTTCAATTTTACCACTACAGAATTTCTTGGTTCTCTGATTTTCCTGCTATATGTAAACACTACATCTTAACAAAATGAGCAGTTTTCTAAATCACTCCCACAAAAGTTGGGAAAGTCTTAGTCATGAATATGTCTATGTTAACAAAAGTGTTTTATACTTTATGCACTTTCTGTTACATAAACAAAGTTAATGCATTACACATTAACAAAGTAGCAAAATTACACAACCCTAAGCAAGGTTTACATAATCAGGCTGTCACCTTAACTTTAAGACTTAGAGCTTGATTTCTCTAACTCAGCAATGCATTTGTGCTAGTTTTTACAGCAAATTCTGAAAGGTTTATTAAAATGAAACCCAGAAAGTGTTACTTGTTTCCCGTAGATACCAACCACTCTCCTCTATGGGAAGGGCTCTGGGTGGTAAATTATGCTTCTGGAAACTCTGCATGCTACCTCCTTGACACAACTAATCTCTGCAGAAGTTCCTTGACCCTTACAGGGAAAACCAAAGCAAATGCTCACCCTCCAGGCTTTACTGAAGTATCCAAGTAGTACCAGTATCAGAATCAATTATTCACGCATTTAACAGAAGAAAAAAAAAAAAAAAAAAAAAAAAAAAAATGCAGCCTAAAGCAGCTCAAACTTCACCACTACACAGGATCAGTTCTGAGGCTCCTCCAGGGACACCCTGCTCTGTGATAAGATTGCATTTTCACACTATAAACAATACACCACATCCAAAAATGTTAGCTTTTACATAGCAAACTCTGAGAAGACACAGCTGAGCACAGCTCTGGCTGATTTACTCAGCGTTGAATTCACTATATGTATTCATTTGGCTGAATAAAACATTATTTACAGCCTTTAAAAGTAGAAGGTTTTAAAATTTTGTACAGCTATCCTTGTACACATACAGTTAATATTTTAGTATTTTTTTCTCCCTAACTGGACAGTCTTTAATCATCCAACTAACTGTCAAAGTACCAAAAAACCCAGAGCAACTCATGTCACAGCCTTGATTCTTAGTTTCATGACTGCTGTTACTTTAGAAGTAAGCACATGCATGGACTCCAGTCTGCCATACCCACTACACTCAAAGTCACATTTTTTCATTTTCCTTACAAAAACATCTTCCTCCTTTACAAATCAAAACTTAAAGCTTCAGAAAAAATATTAGGTTTGCACCACAGGTAGAGCAGAACTTTTGGTTTCCTCAGTATAAAATTGATTTATGTCTCAAATGCTTGCACATTAAATTGCTCTGTCACATGAGGAATACAAATGTTATTTGGTAACTGCTCACTCTCACAGAGAATCATTTATTGAAAGGATCACAGCAAAAAGGATCGTTATCATACACATACATTTACATCTCACTTCTATTTTTCTACAAGACAAACAGATCACAAGACAAAGCAAGTTCAGTTGCCTTTGAAAATAAACTTTGTCAGAATCAAAAAAAGGCCATTGTACCCCCCATAATTGAATCTTTGAATTGGACCCTCAATTGTGAGTGTTTCCTTAAGTAAAACCCAAACTTGCATTAGAGACACATCTGTTAATGTCAAGTGAATGCTCTACCAACTTTTGATCAGAGGAGAGAAATTAGCAAAGTTAATACTGCTTAAGTTTAATTATTGGCAAGATCAGTGGAACTAATTTTAGCTGAGCAAAGCAATATTCCGAGAACTTTGTTAAAAGGTGATTTTCAAAGTCCCATAAATGAACTTGAAATGCAAGGATGAGAATAACAATATACATCCAAAAGATCTAGTACATTCAGTGCTTGAAACAAATGTGAACATTTGTACTTGTTCCAAGATTATGCCAACTATCTATCAGTACTAACTTTCTAAATCTGTTCTGACATGAAGAAGTAGCAAGTAAACCTACCTTTTTGTAACTACTGTGCAAACTTGTACAAAAATTTCAGTAGCAACTGTTTAATACAATGGTAAAATGCAAAATTGACAATAGGACTACAGATTTTCTACTAACTGTGTATACACCAGAGCATCCTAATCAAAAAGGAAAAAGAGAATTTGCATGTAGAAATAAAACAGAAATGTGAAGGATTTGTTAATTGTATCCTATAAACAGTACGTATATGTGAAGTAATTTTATAAAATATTAAATGCCTGATAATTGAAAAAAAAACCAAACCCACACATAATTTTCAAGCAACAAAATTTGACAGCCCATGCAAGTAAGACAAGAGGAAACTGTTGCCAGTTTCTCCTTTTTGTTTTAAAATGTCATTGTCTTCTTTTGCAGAAGATGTTGCCACTTTAAGGAAAGAAACACGACACTCTGTGAGTATATGAGGACTCAAGTGTTATACATGAGTGGAACATATATTGGTAATAGGAAATATAGAAAATTCCTTGGCATTCTTCATTCTTACAGTTTTGATTTTCAAATCTTACTGACATTAAATACTGATGAATGTGTGGCGAGGAAGCAGAGGTGAGACTCTTAAAATAATGAGATAAGGCTGCCCAATCTAGAAACATGCCAGCAAACATTTGGATTCTGATCTATTATACTTTGTCCCATGCTTATAGAGAAAACTTACTTTTAAATACTTATTAAATAATGTTGTATGTAGAAGCAGTATTTTCTAATTATTTTACCTATTAAGCAAAATTACATGTCTGCGGTGAGACCTCTGAATGGGGAAGAGCTATTTTTATCATTTGTAAGGTTTTCTAAAATTACAGTGAAGTATTTCTCCTGTAAACATATTGTAATGATTCTAAGTCTGTGGATTTCAAGCTGCATCAAAGTTTTGGATTTCAGAAAAAATATAATTCCCATCTTGCTGGCAGGTCCACATTCTCTTTCCTAGAACAGAAGATAGAAGACCACAAAGCTATCATTCAATCAGGATGGAAGTATTAAAAACCATTTGTTTCAGAGCAGCATCCCTTTGTTTGCTGTTTGTTATGAGCAGGAGCACATACTGCAGAGAAACAGGAAAAGCTGTAACAGAAGTAACATTTTTTTAGAAATTATATCAAGGAAAGGCACCTAGGTTACTTTTCTGTAAGTACCATCTTCCTGAACTTCTGAAGCCTGACAGCTTCAGAAATGTGGATTTAGTCTTTACTTCATGGTTTGGGTTGGAAGAAACATTGAAGCTCCAACCCCCCTGCCATGGGCAGGGGCACCTTTCACTACACCAGACTGCTCAAACCCATTCAACCTGGCCTCGAACACTGCCAGAGATGAGGCACCCACAACTTCTCTGGGCAACCTGTTCTGCCTCACCACAGAGACTAAAATATTATAGTTTATGACTTAAACATATTTATGAAAGATTTTTGCCTATTATAGCAGAACAGCCCCTGAATGGGGCTCTGAGAGGCCCTGGACTGTCCTCTGATGAAGATTAAGTAATATCTCAGGGATGGGGACATTATATACAAAATACAAGCCTAATACCTTCAGGGTGGAGAAGCCCCAGGGCTATCAGCTGCCAGGCTCACACAGACCCTTGCACCAAAGGGTGGGGAGACATAGGCTTTGGGTGTGTGTTGGAAAGCCTCTGGTCAGAGGCCCATCCTCTGATGTGCAGAGGAGCCCAGCTGAGGGGCCCTTCACCTGGGGGAAAGCTTATCCACAGCAGAGAGGGTGACAGTGACATGGCCCATCAAAGGGCCCCCCAAAGGAATCCCCAGACCCCGCACCAGAACACTGCAATATGATGCAACAGACCCTCTGTGTTGCAAGGGACAGTGTCAAACTAGCCCCCTGCCAGGGAGGCCCGTGGGCACTCCCACCTGGCCCACAGTGTATAATAATCCACGGGATTCTAACCTCTTTGGCATGTGACAACGTGGCACTGTGTGTGGCAGCCATGGCTCTCACCACCAAGAAGACTGGATGCAGGGGAGCAACAAGACATCATTGGGACCCTTGGATGGAGGTAGGGATGGGTAGGATCCACCTAACCCCTGTCACTCTCCTCCTGTCTCCCCATTCACACTTCTTTTCTTTCTTCCTTTCTTTCCTTTCTTACTTTCTCTTTGCCTCCTTTCCTATTAAACAAAATATATCATTTTTTTTGGCACCAACATCTAACCTCGTTTGGTTTTAATCTCCTTTTTGGGTGTATTTTGAACCTTCTAAGTTCTTTCCAGTTTATACACAGAGACTTAGCTTTCTGAGCTTTTCTGCATTTAAACTGGATCATAACACCCTCAAAGTATAGAATTTCTTCCTAACATCTCATCTAAACCCACTCCTTCAGTTTAAAGCCAATCTGCCTTGGCCTACTATAACATGTCCCTCTCCAGCTTTCTTGTAGGCCCTCTTTAGGAACCAGAAGGCTGCCCTAAGGTCTCTCCTGAGCCTTCTCTTCTGAACAACCCCAACTCTCCCAGCCTGTCTTCAGAGGAGAGATATTCCAGCCCTCTGATTGTATTTCTGACTTTCCTCTAGACTCACTCTAAAAAGTCCCCATCTGGCTTATGCTGGGGACCCCAGAGCTGGGTGCAGTACTCCAGGTGGGGGGTCTCACAAAGGTAGAGTGGAAGAATCACCTCCTTCAACCTGCTGGACACACTTCTTTTGATGCAACTCAGGATATGGTCACGTCATGTTGCCAAGTCATGTTGAGCTCTTTCCACTTGACTTCAGGTCAGCTCTTCCTTTAGCTATTGTTTCCTCCCTTCTCCTGAGTCAGGGCCTACATTCACAGACAGGTAAGCTTTGTGAGTAGAGCAGGTGACTAACTCCAGGAGTGGAAGTTGCACACCCAATTAAGCTCCTTACAGCACCTGAGGAGGAGATTCACAGCTGCCAGTACACCAAGCAGGACACCTTAGCTCAGTGTGACAAAACACCAAAGAGACAGTGGTACACAACCACAACACAACACAACAGCCACAACAGCGGCTCTCTCACCCTCCTGGACCTACACACCAGCTGGCAGCCTCTAGGATGGTGGTTCTCAGCATGAAACTCTACCTAAGTTTAAACACTTACCTCAAATACATGAGATCCCTGCTTCCATTTAAAAAAGGAAAAACTGGGGAGGAAGACTCACAAATAATTAGAAGAACAGACACTTTTGGAAAATAGTCTAACCATTACTGAAGTCACCCCTGGAACAAGAAGGCCTCCATCCCCATGTTCCTGCCTAGTCCTGCACAGGATGGGAGGCAAACCTGGATGAGAAGTTGAACTGATTTGCTGTTCAGCTAAGATTATAAAAGCAAATCAGAGAACAAACATGACAAGAATGCTGCTCCAGCACTAAAAGAGTTTTAGCCCAACTCTCAAGATTTCTTATGTATTTTTCACTAAGGACTGATTGAGTGCACAGAGAACATTATACTGGGAGTTAAAGATGATCTAACTTAGCTTTTGTGTAAATACCTCTTGGGGTTCCTAAATCAATTCATCTTATCTCCTTACCTAATGCCATGATTTAGCAGCATGCAAGCTATTCTGCTTTACTTAAGAAGCGGTTCATATTCTACAGTCTTCCAGAAACTCTTTCTTAGCATACTCTATCCTAACAAAAGAGCACTGGCCCTTCAGCACAGTATTGGTTACTGCTGACTGCTGACACTTTACTCAGACTATAGATACTTTGAGAAGAGATAATATTTTCATTTTTTTCTGTTCTGTATTCATTATATTTCTGCATTTCATGACCAGCATTCTAGAACAGCTTCTGTTGTGGTTATCTTCTTTGCTTTTTTTTTCTCCCAACTCTTTTGTCGCTTTCTCACTTCCATCTGTTTTGAAAAGCTATGCTCGTGCTTACTAAAATCTTTCAAATTTTGCATTTTCAATTGGAACTGAAAAAAGGGCAATAGCAAACACAACTTTAAAATGGAATCAATAAGCCTGGGAACCACTTCTAATCTCCTATCTTGTGTTCCTGTAGCATACAGACATATCCACATGCAAGTGTGTGCATGAATTTGCACAAGGCTACTTTGTCCCTCTGGTTCTTAAGTCTGTTGAAATTAACAGGGACATTCATCTTAGCACTGATGAACAGATTTGTTAAGGCTAAAATTAAATCTTGTATTCACCTGTAATTATATTCCAAAATGTTACACTACACATGATCTTTTGAGCACAGATGCTCACACCAATTACTGATAACAATCCATGAGAGTTAGTATATACACCTAACAAGACACACCAAGAAGGACAGCAGGCTCTAATTTCATCAGTTGAAAACCATGGAAAATCTGGTCCTCATTCCCATTTTTGCCCTGAGCAGTAAATCTGCAGTATTCTTCAATACTGATTTAATTTAGAATTAAGAGTTTTCCTCAATATGATGGCTACACTCTATCTCACAAACCTAATTTTTAACCTTAAAATGTGACATAATATGAAAACCGCTGACACAAATAATTGACTGCTTTATTATAAATAGAATACTTGAAGTTATTTTTAAAATGCCTCATAAATCCACATTAAGTCTACTTTATTGATTTCAGGAAAGTTCATTTTATTTTCATAGTCATAGTCCATGATCTGTGCACTTAAGAAAAAACACTTTTTTCAGTTTTAACTGTCATTGAAATATCCTTCATTTCAAAGATATCAAGAAATTATCACTATTCACTTTCAATACAAAGCCTCTTACATTTCAGCTGTCATTTTCAAAAAATCATACTGAAAATAGTGTTTCTAAGCAGAGTTCAGTTGCAGTGTAATAAGTAATAATTTCATCAATTAGCAGTATTCAGCATCCACTGAGAGTTCTCTCACTATTATTTTATTCATAGAGTCCTTTGTGGAAGTAGCATACTAAAAAGATCCATTTATCCTTCAAGGTTTTTCATAAATGTGTCATACATCTTAGAAAACAATTGGTTATTATTCTTGCTCAATCTAAATAACTATAATAACTTCCAGGTGTAAAACCTCTCTTCATACTTCCAATCTTCTTTACTCCCACTATGGGTCTACATTTTTAATAACTTATTTTAACACTTCTACCTACTTCCACAAATGAATTCTGGAATTTTGCATGGATGCTAGACATGCCTGGATGGAAGGGTAGTCAGCTTATTGTTAAGAGCAGAATAGAGTTGGGTTTCATAGAATGCCCTTCACAATCAGTGAAAACCCAAGCATTTTATAATGAGCAAAATGCTAGTATATAGATGCTAACAGTGCAACGGCTGGACAGGAAAATGATGTGATTATTAAATTCAGCAATAGCTTGCTTTCAGTGCATATTTTATTTCTCCTTCCCCATAGATCTCTCCACATACTTCTTAGCACTTTTTTCCTCTCTCAGAAGCTCATCCTGCCTTATGTCTTTTCACTGCAAGAGTGCAAAGGATTCCCTTCAGAGCACAATATTCTCATTCCTTAATCAACTGACAGAGATGGAGTTGGGCAGCACGAGGACCTCTCTCAAGGCTGGGCAGACAGCCCTGCACATAGTGCACAGCTCAACAGAACATCTCTGTCTTAGGAGACATGCATCTCCTACACAGCAGCCTGCTTCATTCTCTCCACATTGACCAAATGTTTTGCTGACTGAGAAAAACCCAGCCAGGACAGTTCATTCCAATGGATGTTAAAATTTAAATAAAGCCTCTCAGAGCACAGTTTAAAAAATCACACCAAAAACCAAGGCAAACATGCAGCAATATATTAATAAACTAGGTACCACAACAATGTCTCTGCAAATGGCACAAAGTCCAATCTCCATGATAAATATAAACCTAATGACATTGAGTGTGTGACTAATTCTTGAAAGAAGAGTGTCCTTAGGAAGAACACATTAACATCAAACTTTCAGTTTTTCCACCTTCTGCAGTCTCAAAGTGGTGTGCACAGGTACCTCTATAAAAAAAAAAACCCACACACACCAACAAGACACATAAATCAGACAGGTTGGCTGCCTGGACACTTTGCTCCTTAATTACATATATAATTGTTTTTGAACCTGAAATTAAAATGTCAGAATGCACATGAACAGAAGCATGATTGCCTTTAACTGATGACTAGCATCCCATCTAAATGGAAATATTTAGATTCATCACCTAGATACCTTTTTAATTTGCTTTCAAATAGAGTCACAGGCAAGCATGTCTGCCTTCTCCCATTTGCACTGTTGATGTCAAGTTGAACTGGAAAGGCCAACCATTTCAATGAACTAAAATAAACGTAATTTTAAGGTCAAGTCACTTGTAACACTTCAGGCAGCAAATGTCATACTGAAAATAAAATTGAACCTTGGCTTGAGCAGAGATGAAAGGTTTGGCATTTCAAGGACTTCATTGTGTTTGTCACTTTAAATCTACAAATTAAATACCAACATCACATACATTAATATTTATCAAACTAAGAACGCTTTCTGAAATTACATCTTTAAATACAGGAAGTATTATCAAAAACAAAATACTTTTATAGGTGGGCTTACTCTTAATTCAAATGGTGAAGTCTCTGCATGACCTAAAACCACTTGAAATTCCACATTGGCTTAGGGAGGCATCTATGACAACGGTAAGAACCCAGATGTTTCACAAGAAGGTCTAAGTATTTTGACAGAGGAAAGAAGTGAAATTGCCAAACTCAGACCACAGCATAAGAGAACAAGGATATTGAATATGTAGATTATTTCATTTGTGATTTACGATTTGGATAATATTAAGAAAAAATACCTTTACATCTCTTAATATAAACACTCCTCAAACTTACATGCTTACATTCCCTTCTCACTGTGTCTTCTAAGACACAGTGTCTTTCTTTTGTTGTTACTAAGTTTTGTTGTTTTTTTCTACTCCTACTTGAATCTTATGTTCTTTGCCATATGCAATAGCAAAAAAAAAAAAAATTGGGGTATTTATTATAGTTGTAAGAGTCTATGAACAGAAAAAAAGCAATTTGAAGTTTAAGCTATAGACCCAGTCTGAATTACATGTTATTTCATAAAAGAATATACCTTGCCAATTGGAAGGCAAAATGTTCTTATTTCTAAAAAGCATGATTATGAGAAGAAAACCAGAGAATTTAGTTCAATTCTCCCACTTACTTCTTTAGCTGCTTTCTTCCCCAATCACAATTTGACCTGGATATACATGATTTTTTTTAAAATTTATATTTTGAATTATGAAATTGCATATTGCATTATGGAACTGCATAAAGACCAAGAGGACAAAATGCCCTCCGAGATCTGTGTAGGCAATCTCTGTTGGCACGTTTCACAAACTGATGCTCTGCACATGTAGAGATGCCAGAGATTTATGCTGTGCTGATTTGCAAGAATTCTGCCCTTAGTATAAAAATGACAGCAAATGAAAATGAAAAGACTTTGAAAAACATGCCCACACAAACACCACCCTCTGTGCTTCTGATAAGGCATTTATGGCCAAAGGTTCCTAATCCCAAATGTTTGATTTCTTTGCCAAATCACAAACTTGCCGAAGTCTCATATAAAGGCACAAATCCTGCTCTTCTCAAAGGCGACAGCACAGGGCAGGGAGCAGAGTGTGTAACACTGTACTGATGAAATAAAAAAAGGAATAGAAATCATATGCTAATAAGAGGAGGGAGGTTGCCAGGCAACCAGGGAGGGAGAGAAAGCAGTTTTTGATTTGAACTCAGTGCTGTCAAAGGGTTAGCATAGCCAGAACAAACAGGACATATTCAATCCAGCTTGTCTGCAGCCACCAGGAATTTCAGCTTTTCTCAATATTTTAACTAGAAGTGTGTTCCCAACCCAGTGCCAGTTACTTTTGTGTTCCCTGGGTCATTTTACTGACACTGGCAAAATGGTATAGGATAGGATGGACAGCAGAATTCTTCAAAGTGTTAATCTGAAAAGCAGCAGCTTGTGTCTTTGGGTAGCACAAACTCCACTGCGCGGGTACACAGGCCAGTAGGATGGAGAGCACTAAGCAATCTTGGGTCCAAGCAAACCCCAGTCCATCAAACACAGCCACACCCCTCTGGGCTGCACTGAAAACTAGGCAAATCCTGCCCTGCTGCTAAAACTGCACCCCTTCAAATGCACCTCAAATGCCTGCCCTGCAGTGCTGCACTCTTGTCACAGCCGATCGGCAAAATCCTGCCTCATGGGTAGCAGCTTCCTACATCAGCATGTAGTTATACTTTCTTAAAAGATGTGACACTAAGCAGAGGAAAGAATGAAATTCCAGTTTGCTCTACAACATAAAATCATTATGAAATTTATTTCTGTAACTAGAAGAAAATTAATTTCAGTTCCTTCTTGTTTTCAGAGTTGCTAACTGCAGTGACTACACGTAAGTCTCAGCCGCAAGAAGGGTGGGAACAGCAGTTCTTAAGTGAAAGACCTTACAAAAAGAGTAAAATTCTAAGGATGGGAGTTTAACTCATAAGTAACATTAAAACTCAAAGGTTGAAGAAAAATTAAAAGCATAAGTCAACTTTTTTTCCCGATATAATTATTTTGGAGGGCTTGACTGCTACAATCTGGCAGACTATCGGCAGTAGAGACAACACCACACATAATTCCTTGAGCATCAACAGGATTTGCATATAAAACGTGAAAATATAAAATGTTTAATTCAGAAGACTTTTCTTTCTACTTGCCAGATGAAATTTTAACCTGATGAGTAAATCATTCAATTCTCTAAGAGAGACATGATAATTGTGGTTTATAATCTTCCATGAGGTCTAAGCAATCATGCTATAACTGCTGTTCCACTCAGCTAAGAGTTTATTACAATAAAACCACTAGAACAATGAAAAGGCTTGAGAAATTCATTAAGCAAAAACAGCTAAATAGGAACTTCTGTTTTCTCACGGACTGCTTGTCAAATGACCTTAGGAAGACACAGCCATCAATCTGGAACAGCCATCTGATCATCACAACAAGCTATAAAGCAATACCATAAAAACATTCTACATATTAAAGCTTCATTACGGAACTTCAAAAAACTAACAGTTATCTACGAGAGAGAGAGACACTGCAATAACTAGGGCTTTTAAAAATAAAAGTTTAGCCTAGATCAAAGAAAGCTAGCTTCAGTTATTTATTCACATAACCTTTGCCTAACAACCTTGTGAGCCATGCTGACTTAGTAGTGTTCCCTGCTACCTTGCTGGAGGTTTCCTGTTTTTTACAGTATTCTTTAATTTTCAATCCCTGTCCTTCTTCCCACTGTGAGCATGCCAAGCCTAGCTCTCAGACATACCTTTCTACCTGCAGTTTTTCCACTGCTCTTGTCCATTTGCATTGGGAGAAAAATAAATCAGACAAGTGAAACTTGCCTACCTTGCTGTCCCAGCCCATGCTTGCTAACAGCTACTAAGTATATCTCAGGGAATGACAAACTGCCACTGGCTATCAAACCTACTACTTAAAACACTATGGAATTTGCAGGCTGTACAACAATGCTTCTCGAAGCTTAGGAGCACTTCTCAAGTGACCCTTCCATGCAGCAGGAAGCATGGAACAAGGGACTCTGCTTCCCCTGACTGACTCTGGAACCAGCTGCAGCCCTGGAGTGCAGGTGTGCTGCCTGTACCATCAGCGAGCTGCTCAAACAGCCATAACCTCATCCCACTTTCATTAGGGCTTTCAGACAGCAGTGTAGAACTTGCTGCTGAAGGAACTCAAAATCAACAAACATGCTGCCTGCTGAGTATTGAAGAACTCCTGGAGCCTCTTGGGCTCTCACTAAGGTCAGCGCCCAATGGGCACAGTCTGGCCCCTAAGAAACATTCCTCTGAACCCTGAAGTAACACCAAAGAAATACGTGGGTGAAATATATAACTTTTAAAATAAAAAATGCATGATTTAAGAGCCATTTATACTTTCTGAAGCTGAAGTAAGAGAATGCCACTATAACTATGTTATGCTATGTTCATTGCAAGTGAAAGTGACACATATTTACCCTGATAATTCTCAGACAATTCCCAATTGCAATTTCAGAGCATGGCTCTAGCCCTTCACACCTTTCATTTTATTCTCACAAGTCAAGCAACAGTGCTGGGGTGGAAACAGCTGTACAGCACTCTAGGTAGCCAGCTGCTGGTCTAGCAGGGAATTACTCATTCATCAACACCCAATTCGCCTTTAAACATACACAGCCATGTAAGAATGACAACGCTGCTTCATGCTAAATTGTGTTGGGGGCTGGTTTTAATTGCTGAATGTTTCAGGTTTGTGACAAAGTTTTCAGTTTGTGACAGAGTGCCAAAGCGTCTCCACTCTGCTGCGAAGAAGCCCTCACCAAGGAAGGGTGGGAGACCTACTTACACTTCTCTCCAGATGTAGTCTGAGTGGCAACGAGCTGGAAAGTATCCACTACCCAAACACCACCGAGTGAAAAGACCAGAGACTGCAGAGCAACACTGGAACGAAGACAGGAAACCGCAGCACCCAGAGAACAATGCTAAACAATGTCATTCGAGATTATATCTGACACTTAACCATTTTGCAATTCATTAATTTCTGACTACTTGATTTTACAACTTCAGGTCTTCAAAGAATCCTGAAGATGGCAAAAGATGTAATTATATATGGTTTACACATAATGATAGTCAGGAATTAGGTGAAACAAAAGAGAAGGCAAAAGAATGGAAGACTTTCCCAGAGTATCACTGGGAAGTTTACATGAAGCCTGTAAACATTCTCTGGAACTTAAATGTACATTTAGTGATTTCACATCACAAGTTAGAAAGGGAATGCTGCCCTCATAGTGTAGATTTCAAGAATTCTTGTAAAGATTGAGAGAGATAACAAACAAAAATCCAAGGCAAGTCCTTATACCATAAATCCAAGGTAGGTACTTTCACTTTTAAACAAGCTTTCATTTTGCTTAGAGTATCAGTGTCCAAGGAATATTAGCAGCACACTTTGATAGTTGACTGTATTCAAAAAAAGGCAGTGTTTGGGGTTTGTGGAATTGCCAGTAGTTGAGGGGAGAGAGTTGTTTTGTTTTGGTATTTTGGGTGTTATTTTTGTTTTAGTGTTAAAAAATAAAACTGAAGAAAAGCATATATTTAAATCACAACACGCCTAGTCTTCCACAATTTGGAAAGCAGATTTTAGGAAAACAACTATCTATGTAATTTATTCATCTTCTTTAGTTAGGTCCAGAGGCTAAAGCTGCTGGCTAAGCCAAGCAAGGGGCACAAGATTCCTCAGACACAGTTTCCCAGAATTTTTCTTTTGCAAAGTAACTTGGAGAACCATCAGTGATTTTAGCTATTTCTAGCACAGATTCTTGACTCTTCTTTAACCAATGACATGTCTTTTTTCCAGCCTTAACTATTAAATACATTGTAAAGTAGCACTAGGACTTCAGAGATAATTTTTAATATTTTATTATATGAACTTGAATTTGAGATACTAACCATTGAGATAAGTTCCATTAAATCATTGGTTCAGTTTTTATACTGTAGCCAAGAAAGTGACCAAAACATTCAAGTTGTGCTGCCATTGTTCATGTTGATAGACTCCCTCACTCAACGAACAAATTACTATTTATCTACAATGAAAGGATTAGCTAACACGCACTGTACCTACTTCAAAGACAAAGATAAAATACATTTTTTGAAAATACAGTACTTCCTCCCCCCAAAAAATAAAGTCCTATGCAGGGAGGAAAAAAAAACCTGACCAACCAACAAAAGCCACACAGGGCTGCAATGCTGCAATTAGATTATCAGTAATTATTGATATATTCATCTAAGAGACAAACCATACAACAGCTAAATTTATTCAAACAGATGGGGGAAGGACAGTACATTTAGTTAGAAGGAGACTACGCTGGTTTTTTTGCTAGTTTAAATGACTGCTGAAAACAAAAACACAGGAAGATACTGACCAAAGTTTCTATCTGAAGCCTCAGAATAAAGCAAACACTAGACTTTTCAAAATCCATCAACTCATCTCCTAAAATATGTAGTACTGCATACTATTACCAACACAGGATCCTACCATAACAATGTTCTTTGAGTCTGTCATAAGTATCTAGAAATGCAAAACAATGCAATACAAGAAATATTTTGCATTAAAAATTTAGGGAAAGTACTCAAAAACCCGAACAACTAAAATAAAACCTTTGCCACAGAAAAATTAACTTTAACACTTGAAGAAAAATCCAAGATTGGCTGCTCTGAAAACACTGAGCTGGTAAAAGACAGACAGTGCTGATTTCATACCACAGTGCCTCCCTAATTGCCAGGAAGACTTCTATGATAGTTCACTCTTCCTGTCCATTCCATGCTTCAGTTTTACCAGAGTATCTGTAAGACCATTTCTGGACATTAGTCATGGTTTAAGCAGCAGTTCAGCTAGGAAATGGACTGAACACAAAAACTCAATACAAGAACCAATGATAAAACTCAGTCACAACCGACCTAGAGATGTCTTCAAGTGTGTATTTGTGTATTATGTCTGGGCCTCAATGAACTGCAATAGTTCAACCGAAACTTAATATTTTACACTTCAGTGTATACCACAACAAGAAGTTGTGTCCGGCTAGAACGAGACTATCAACCACAACTTCTTTTATCGTTGCTTTTGTTTTACTAGACTCTTCATAAGGAGCTGAAGTTTACAGCCAAATGTGAAGTCCTGTGAGAGGTGGGAAAATGCTACCTTGAAGTCCAACCTTGCAACCTGGCTAACACCAGCAGGAGCTCACCACGTGTGCCACTGTCACACTCCACCTCAGCTCCGCCTTCCCAAGGCCAGGTCCGGGCCCCACTTCCAGCAGCCGGTACGACCTGCAGCAAGGAATGTCATGCAAAAACCCTAAGTGCCACAGGTGAGAAAGCCACTTGCAGCAAGGGTACTACTCCTGCCCTCCTGTTCAACCTTCCATGCATCTGTTTTGGTCCGAGGAGACTGGGCGCAGTCTGTGAGCGCAGCCTGACCCACGGCGGGACAGCAATGAGCCGGGTCCCGCACAGCTCCGCTGGCCCGTAGGCACCTACGGGACTCAGCCCGAGGCCATCGCCCACGCACCTGAGACCGTCCAGGGCTCAGCAGGTCACGGCTCCCGAGCAGCCCTGCCCCTCAGGAACCCTGCCAGAGCCGGGAGCCCGACCTTGCCGGGAAGACGGGGCTCGGTCACACCCTGCCCTCGAGTTGGCCGGGGAGTGACAGAAGGCGGCGAGGAGAGGGGAGGCGCCGGGCGCCACCCCCTCACGCCCCTCGGCCGGGCGCCGGCCGCGCTCACCGCGGCCAACACGGGGGCAGGGGCACGGCTGGAGCGGTGCGTCCGGCGCTGCCTCGGCAGCCCCTGCCCGCAAGGGCTGCGGCTGCCCGGGGGGCAGGACAGCCCCAGGTGCCGGGGCTGCCCGCGGCCAGCCGGCGCTGCACGGCACGGGGTGTCGGGACGAGGCTCCGGGCACCGCCGGCGGGCAGCGGCGAGGCACTTCCTAACGCCACCAAACTTTACCGGGCGCCGGCGCCGCCGGGCACAGCCCCCTCCCCGCTAGCGACAGCCGCACGTCCCGGCAGGGCGAGTGGGTACCTCAATGTCCACCGGGTCCCGGCTCAGCACACGAGCCATGGTGTCCGCACCGCCTTTCCCCGGCTCCCCGCAGTCCCGGAGTGGAAGGGAGCGGAGAGCGGGAAGAGGCGGAGCCGGCAGCCCGGGCAGCAACGCCCAGGTGGGCGGGCGCCCCCCGCGCCGGGCCGGGGCCGCCCCGCCGGGCAGGGCAGGGCCGTGCCGGAGCCGGGGCCGGTGTCCCGCGGGCGGCAGCGCTGCTGGCCCCTTCCCCGAGATGCGGCTCGGCAGCCGCGCTGCCCGGGGCTCCCCACACACCGCCACGCCGGGAACGGCCCGGGGCCCGCACACACAGCCCCGCCGCTGCACCTCCGCACGGTCCCTGTGCCTCGCCCCAGGGCACAGCCGGCCTCCTGCGCCCCTGCCGCTCTCACTCCCTGGTCGTGGACGAGAAACTGTATGGGGAGGGCAAACGTCACCCAGGCTGTGTTTATCCACTCATGACAATCCCACAAGAGCAGCCTGCACACCAGGGCTGCAGCCAGCTCTGCTGCGCTTGGGCTTACTCTCCTGCCCAGCAAAGAGGGGTGGACCTTTGCCAGGCTTACATCCTTCCAAGAAGTACCGGCCTGCGCCGTCCCTGAACCTTCACCCTTGTCCCCACAAGGACAGCGACCTCCCCCACCCACTTAGGAGGCTCCCCTCGCAGAAGCCATCCAGCAGGTGGGCGTGGTGCGCGAAGGTCAGGTCACTGCCTACCAAACACTGCAATTGGTTAACACTAGAAACACAGTATTTACGATGTCACGGAAACAAACATTCCCACTGCAACAGGCCTAAAAAGACAGCAAGTATTCTCCATTTCGGGAAGCAGCAACAACACCCAAACCAGACAGCCAACCAAGCACTGTAACATCTGTTTCTACAGTGCACTTTCATTTAGCCACATCTATGATTCCTCAAAATAAGAGCACTTTTGTCCCCATTTCACAAGGATAGAGGAGTTTAATCTTTGATTTCTTCCAACATGCATGTCAGGCAACTTCTTGAGTTCTTCCTCCCCTTCTTAAAACATACTGCAGATCTGCTCGTCATTCTCTTTACGACATTCATTTTATCCAGTTAGCTTTCATAATCCTCTCTTTAGTACAGCATAAAAAAAAAAAAAAAAAATAAAGGTCTTCACACTCCTATTTCCTTTACAAAAAGAGCCTGGAATGCTGCAAGTAGCTTCTGGACACTAGCAACCCTTTGGGTACAGTAGAAAATCATTTTGCCTTTTCCTTTCACATCTCCAGAAATAATGCCTCTCACAGGATGGAAATTTTTCTTTACCTTGTAATTATTTTGTTTCTTTCCGTCTCTGTAAATGAGCAGTTTAGAGATGCCTAGTGGAGGAGGGTTTTTTCCCCTTGTAAGATGTGAAGAAATAAGGTTGTGGTCTTTTGTGTCTCAAGTGAGAGCTGTATTTTCTCAAGTCACTGCTTCAGCACTATTGCATAACAATTCTTGCTGATTACAATCACCCTTGTAAAGCAGCTGAAGTGTTGGCAGGAAAATCAGAAGCAGGATCTACTTCACTGCTAGTACTTATCTCTAGCAAATCCAAGAGCCTTTGGTTCATTTCACTAATACTGACATTGCTGAGCAGCTCAGTGGTGTGATGCTAGCTAGGGAGTTCGAGTTGTGCTTGCTCCTGACCTAAAGCACCATATTGTCTATGCAAGTACATTAGATGCAAGTCATTTTCACAAGCAATATTTCCATGTACATGAAATAAACTGCTTCATGACCAACCACTTAGAGTTTGCCTCCATTTGTTCTAAATAGAAGAGACTAGCAGCAGGCATTGCACTCTCCATTATACACATCTTCTGTTTTGTTCCGCAAATTATAATTTTTTGGTTAGCCACATGTAATCTAGCAATTCAGATCAACCTGACACCTTTAGAATTTTTGACCAGTAAAACCAATAAACAGTGACACCAATTAGATTTCATGGAAGTTGAATTTTTTCCTACAAAAGAAGCAAAACTTACTCTGTCAATACATGCAGGTCAGAGAAAGAGATTCTGAGACCTAACCATACTCTGCTTTAACTCACTGCTCCTCCTTTTTCTGTTTCTTTTTTTCTGTTCCCATGCTTCTGCTGAGAATCAACTTTCTGTCTTTAAAGCATGGCAGTGAGTCAGTCTGTATCAGCCTGCTGCTGTTTGCCAGCTTTCCCCAGCAGTTTGGGAGAGCTGGCCTTCCCCTGGAACACCCATATGAACCCTGGATTCTCAGCTGTCATAAATAGTGCTTTTATCAGCACTGAGCATGTTTGCAGCTGAACCTTGTATCAGGAAAGAAATGGACAAAAAGAGGGACACATGAAAAACAGGCATCAGAATACAAGTATTTAATATTTTCTAAAGTAGCAGTTATAATAAGAGGTGTTACACAGCCCAGATACAGTTGGGGCTTTTTTCATTAAGTGCTATGCCTCTGATTTTAATTTTTTTCTCCTGCCAGTAGGATTTTTAAAGCAACAGAGACAGAGCAGGGATACTAAAGACTTAACTTTCGCTTCTGACACAAAATGCTGTTGAGGCTTGGTTGAGTTATGGGCTTTTGAAAAATTGCCATTAACCTTTTGTTCCTGGTACTCTTCAGGTAAAATTTGCTCACATGCCAAAGAAATAATTGCATGTGAACTTTCTCAGAAAAGCTCCAGGCACTCACTGCTACCAGAGCAGCTACAGCCTCGTACTGGGAATGGTTGTCTCTCTGGGAGGGCAAAGGAGGGCAGGACAGCAGACGGTGAGAAAAGCCATGTCCTTCAATTTCAAACGGTTCCAGGAACACAACCTGCAATCTAAAAGGTTCCTCCTCCAGCCATAGCAGTAGTTAATACCTAAGTTTAAAGGGTAAACTGTAAACTCCAAAAGTTCAGCATTCAAATTCTGGCAGTGATGTATTAGGGAGCCTAGAGGTCTCCATGTACTGATGTGTGGTACAAGCGGCTCCCCACTTTTTCATCAAAACTTCCCCTCATTCTTGTCAGTTCAAGTACTAGAGACACAGACATTCCAGACTTTAATTTGCTGTGTAGTTGTACCTTGAACTCAGTGGGTACTCTCTAATCCCATATTATTTTTATTCCAGGATCAGGTTCCTCACTCATTGCATGTGATGAAGGGTGATGGTTACAGTCTCACTGCTAGCATCTCCCAACATCTGAATGCCTGATTTAGCTATCCAGATTACTCATTACACTTAAGCAAGTTCACCTGTCAAATTCATAGGGTTTGGGAAAGGCTGAAGTGAACTCAAATTGCTCTTTTATGTTCTTACTACTTATGACAGTGCAAAGATTCGTATTTCAGTTATTCGCTGCTTCTGCCCTCTTAATTTGGCTCAACCAAATCCAAAGCAAAGGTGATATATCCAGTATGCATAGTCTAAGAGAAATGGGATTAGCAAGAAAGTGCCACAAAGAATACAAGCTGCTTCTGAAGGCTCATAACAGTTTCTCAGATTTTTTTTTTATTTTTTCCCCTTACACTAAGAGTCATAGTAGCAGTGGTGATGACTTTTACAGGACAAGGTAAATTGCTGTTAAAGCTGAAAGTAGTGCTGCTGATTCTAGTGTCAGGTTCATCAACATGAGATTTGTGTTGCACATCTTCAATGTACTTGTGTCAAGGAGGAAACAAGTGTATACACATGAAAAAGCTGAAGTATGAAAGGGAGAGGTTTTACTGTACTGTTTCTGAAAGCTGCATAAGTGAAAAGCCATAGAGTGATTGTGCCATCATTTGTCCTCACCCATAGTAATCCAATATAGAAGGACTTGAATTCAAGACTTAATTTAGGGAAGCTTGCTCTGACTACCTCTCTCAAACAGCAGCACTGATATTGCAGTATGTAATTAAAACTTTGTGCATTTATTCACCAATTTAGGGAAAATGCTCAACTTAAAACATTCACAGCCGTGAAGATGTGCACTGCCTTTCTAACCTGCTTGTTTGTGACTGGATTTACTCTTCAGTGCTCTTCAGAGAGGGCAGCTACACAGGGTCACCCAGGACATGGCACAGAGCAGGAGTACCAATGCACTTTAGGTGTGAGATACACATAATTAGAAATTCTGTTAGGAGGTAGCTCTGACCATTAGTCAGACATAGCCTTTGGGCATGGAACTGTAAAGCACAAATAGATAAGTAACAAAATGACCACCATGTGGTCCCAAATGCATTTAAAACTACAAATGAGCTGTTCTTTAGTGAGTCCACTAATTTATTCCAGCCATCTGTATCAGTGTAAACAAAAGCTTATCTCCTAAAGTGCTTAATAATTTTTAAGATATAGCAAGGACCATAAGTTTCAATACGATCATCTTGGAGGAAAAAAATTAAGAAAAATGAACCCACATATTTTCACACCACAAAGATCTTGTGATAACTACTATCATGCAATTCAAGAAATACTAAAAAGTAAAACTTGTTCCTGGCATGACATATTTTTTCCTATTTAAATTCCACCAAATGTTTCATTAGGATATTTTAGGGGATGGAAAAATCTGGCCATTTTTCCTCCCTCCAGTCTCCAGTGATGACATCTATAGACAAATTCTATATTTATTACTAAGCCTGAGAATTGCTAAATTGATGTACTGGGTTTGTACTGCTCTGAGACTCTTTTCTCTGTATGTGCCCCAATTTATTTTCAGGGTCTTAATAGGCTTCTCATATTGCTGGACCTTAGCTAAATGAATAGCCAAGAAATCTGAGTGTTTATAAGCTAAAAAGTATGCACATTTAGCACGATTGGATACAAGCAATTACAGAGCTCGGATAAATATGGGATTTTGGACCACTAAGCATGAGGGAAAGAAAGCTGTAAGAACTTTATAGGAAGAGTATGTTGGAGTTAATTTTAGAGATTCTGAGCAGCCACTCAGTTACATCCAACAAAATTATAATTTCTTAAGAAAACTAAAATCCATTATAATATTTTTAAATTTTGAAATCCCTTATTGCCTCTGAGACATCTCATAGTTGTTGTGGTGGAAGGGGCGTCACATTCATCTTTCAGCTCCAAGTGTTAGAAGCAGAGGGTGTTGCCTTCCAGACATACACATCTCTAGGATGAGGAGAAAAGTAAGTTCTGTTTTGAAGGAATAGACCATTTGCATCAAGGCCCAGTACAGGGTATTATTTGCATCTTCTACGTTCCTTGTGGCAGCGAGTTTCTGACAAGGGTGAGGCCTGTCCTTTGAGCGAGACCTGGTTTGGAGCCATTTCATTGTGCAGCAGTGGAGTCGGAAAAATCATACTGGGCTCACACACAAGTCTTGTAGATATCAACTGGCTGGATGCTGTGTTAACCAACCTTCCAGCCCTCCCTCCCCTGGAAGAAAAGGTGCCAAAGTCTCCAAGAAGTCAGACTGCCAAGCTGTTATAGAATGGGTTTACCTAATTTCTAGCAGCAGCAAGTATTTCTTCAGTCAGGTAAATGTTAGAGATAGTGAGTTACTCTTTAGCTTATAATCACACAAAATTAATTACTTCTGTGCTTGCAATTCCAAATGGAAGCATGCAATAAGATCAGAGGAAGATCAGCTTCCAATATGGACAGACACCACCGATATATTCACTGAACTATTGGCATGAATTCATCCTATCATCAACAGTAGATTTATTTATAATAAGGGATTATGTAGTTTTGTTGCTTTTCAGAGATACTAACATGGTATAAACCAGCCTCCTGAATTATTTACAAAATACTACTAGTTTTTAACTATTGGTCTCTATAGTTGCAGCATAACTCATTTCAACTTTGATAGCTTTCCAAATGCCTCATAAAACAAGCATTTGACAAACAAAATGGCTACTGTTCCCTTTTTTAAATTACTATTTTTTAAAGAAAAACTGCCACTGGGATAACATCCTTGAAATAAACTGTGTGTTTGTATCATTCTAAAATTAGTAGTTCAAAAAGGAACAAAGAGGTTGTGTTTTTCTAAGAGAAATACAGTAACTGATAGTAATTCAATGTCCTTATAAAAAAAATCAGGTAGTCCTTTGTCCTGCAATACATCCTTTTCTCTCATGGCTGAAATCCCATCCTGGGAAAATGACTGGGGACCCTGTGGACAGGTAACTGGGGTGGGGGTACAGTTAGAGAAAACTGAGGACTTATATTAGCATCTTAACAGGAATTATAACAGTAGGGAAATCATATGGCAACTGTGGTGAAATCCCTCTCCTTAGATGAACTTGCATCATTAAAGCCTAATAATAATAATAATAAAGCTCCCCTCCATCCCAAAGTTCCCCACCTCCAAGGTGGGACCACCCCTCACTGGACATGCACTCTGTATTCTTTTTGACTGTATCTTGAAGAGAGAAGTAAGAGAATTTGTCACCAATCAGTAGGAAAGGTATGTTACTGACTACAGTCACTTGAGCACCTAAACACAAAGAAATGATA
Organism: Pseudopodoces humilis; assembly: GCF_049639895.1. Taxonomy (NCBI): domain Eukaryota; kingdom Metazoa; phylum Chordata; class Aves; order Passeriformes; family Paridae; genus Pseudopodoces; species Pseudopodoces humilis. The sequence goes on along the minus strand of NC_142209.1, from coordinate 13,610,973 downwards.
TAAAAGTAAGTCGAGAATGGGGAAGAAGTTAAGGAAGACTCCATTACAACTGCTGGGATCAGTCAACAGGCTGAACCAGTCTTCTCCTCCATAGAATGCCTATTGGTTAAGAATCATACTCTGTACATTCTGAACATTTTATTCCTCCAAGTATATTTTTGCATTCAGACACTATCATCAACACCCTTCTAACCTTAACCTGTCACAGTTTTATATTAATAGTGTTATTCTGTAAATTGTTAGTGGGAATCCTTTGTGGGCACTGGCAGTTGCTGGCAGCAGGTCACATGCCCAAATGAAGGGAAAGACCTAAGGGGTCTCCCTTACACTGCTGCTGTTTCCCTAAGTCACTTGAACCACCCTCTGATCCAGCAGGACTGCTCAGCAAAGGACCCCCAAAATGCGCCACTGACAGACTGGTCAGGCACGAGGGTCTCAGCTTTCCTGGGGTACTGATAAACAAATGAAACACTAAGAATCAAATAAATCTCCCCACAACTAAGGGTTGAGGAAGGACCATCGCCTTTTCACATGACACCAGCCTTACTTGGTAATGCCCATTGACTGACAGCAGCAGTTTCAGGCTAGGTTAGTACCTTTAATAACACCTCCAACTATGCACTGTGACCAAACAAAAAAAAATAAAAATCTGCCAGTCATTGCAAAATCTATTATTAAAGCACTACTGAGAGCACTACAAATGAAAAACCATAGCAAATGATAGGAGCTGTATGCTAGTCTCATCATAAGTCAGCTTGGTAGGCAGGTTCACCAGAGAAGTCCTAGTTTTAACAGAAATAGCAAAACAAAAATAAAGAGGCAGTGCACCATTTCTTGCTTAGAAATGATGATATACACATTAGATTAGTTGTTCAGCCATGTGAAAACACATAATAGTTTTATATTCTTAGACACCTTCCCATTTAGGTATTATAGTACACAAAAATCAACATTTTCTCTTTCCATGTTGACTTCAATACATACTGGATTGCCATTAAAACAGCAAAGCTTTCCTCCCTCCACCAGTGTTGTATGTAAACATTAACAGGACTCTGCACATTTTTAACTGCACTCTTTACATGCCTGCAAGTTGCTTCCTACGGAGTTCCTATGTGGAAAAGACTCATTTTCACTGTCCAGTAACTTCAGCAGTTGTGGCTATACACACAGTGAAATATATTGCTCCTCTTGCAAGATTTAAACACAATTAAAAAACTCTATATTGAAAATCATTTTCTAATAGAGGCTATTGTCTTATACAGGTCTTTACAGTGCTCAGTACAACAAGCCTCAATTAAAACTTAAATTTTATAATAGTATTTAACAGCCATCAACAATAACAGACAAGTAATTTACATGAATGCTTTGTTTAAGCCAAGAAATTAAATATTGCTGAAGAAAAATGTTCTATATTGCTTTACATTTTATAAAAGCTTGCTGTAAAGTAACGTAGTACTTGGGATGAAAATTAAATAGAAGCCTCCAAAGCACTAACCAGTGCATCTTTTGCTCTCTAGCTTCTGTCAAATAGGGTAAAGGAAACAAACCCTTAACCAGGTTTTCCATGGGAGAGTTCAAGAAAATCTCTTCCCTACCTTGCTATATAGATGACTTTTACCCAGGACCTTTACATTGCACAGAAGAAAGCAAATTCCCACTTATAATCTCAGAAGTAGCTGTAGCCCCCAACTGCTGGTGTAAGATCATGTGTAAAAACTATCCACAACCTGAGCTGTTGATGGGAGAACTGATGCTCACATAACATAAATGACTTCTGGTACCTCCCTGTGTCCTTGCTGAACTACTAGGCTGATAGCAAGATGGCAAGCCAGTCATCTGTCTTGGACTGCTTTGAGTGAGTTCCTGAAGCTATTTCTGAACCAGTGAAATAGGCTAACTTTACAATCAGCAGCAGTTATTGCCTTCTTAGCAAGGTCAAAGTGAATAGAAAAAATTAATTCCTAGCCAAGGTCCCTGCAAAATATGGGCAAGACATTAATTCACTGCCATTCTAGCCTAAGGTAGCAATTGTCAATAGGACAAACAGTCTGCATCATCATTTTCTCTCTAATTTAATCAAGGTCATATTAGATCACTACATCAAATCAAGCAGAATCAATTTGATTTAAAAAGAATCTGAGCTAAACCAGATTTCTTTTGGAAATTAACCCTTTATAACAAACATTATCCATCAATATACAGCATCTTATTTCCACTGAAAATTACTACTGCTATAGAACACATATCATGATTTTTTTTTAAAAAAACCTTCCCCCACCAAATTAAATAAGATTACATTGTCTAATATCATGCCTAAATTTGTTTGTTTCTTTACTGTGTATTGCATATAAGTCTCACACTGCAAAACAACAGTTTTCACAGAAACTGAAAGATACGTCTGACAAAAAAAGTACTGTATTATGCTGGGTGTCATTTACCTCACACAAATTTAGCTTTTAATAAAACAAAAAATAAACAAATCATGGATCTGTGGAACTGCCCACTTCTTACACAAATGAATAAAAGGTTTTATGTCCTTTTGCCTATTTTTCCCTTCTAGTTGATTATTTTTGTTGGGGTTTTGTTCATGCTTTTTAAGATTATATCCTGTAGAGCTCCTTCTAAAAATTCAAACCAATTATCACTTTAATTGCAGTATGTACATATCCAAGATTTTAACTGCACAATAATCTATTGTAATGGCAACTGTTAGCTATGCTGCATTCCACCTTCCTGCAGAATGCTTAGGTGGATTACTGCCATAACAGCCACCTAGGAAAGTGTGATCTCTACCTGGCTGGGCCACAGATACAGTCCTTTTAGCCCACACAGCAAATTCCTGCTTCAAGCATTCAAAAAATTTGAAAGACCCTCCCATATGTCTTATAACACCTACATCAGTGACTTCTATAGCCAAAGCATTTTTTTTAAGCTTGTCAAATACTGACAATGAGATCATATACATATGCATACTTGTAATTTCATGCTTATTGCGGAGAGAACCTATATCATTGTCACTGGATATTTGTTGTAAGCCTGAAAGGAGCAAAATATTATAGGATTTAAAGAGCCTTTTTATTTTTTAATTTTTTTCTCAATCACAGAAGAAATTAATCATAATCCTACAAGCAAAGGTATTGTAAATACCGAAGTCAATACAGCCTGGCTGAGGAGCTCCCACACACAGAGCCAGAGCTGCAGTTGAACCCCGTTGTAACAGCCTGGCTGGCCCATCTGTTTGGTGTACGCTTGTTTATTACTCTCCCATCGTATCCTCAAACTGCCAGCTCTGAGTCTGGGCTATGTGCTTTGCAAGTACATCGCAGCCATTTAAAGATAAGCTCCCCCCTGCTCCCACTAAAGCCATGGTAATACAAGTTTCCTCGGATCTGATTTTGCCGTGCTTGAGCAACGTGTCACCAAACAAGTACTACTCACTACAGATGCAGTTGTGGTCTTGCAAGGGACAAGTCATGGCATCAGCAAGATGGATTTGGAAGGAGGCAGACTATGGCAGAGAGAGACACACCTGCTTTTGTTTCTTCCAGTAAGAATGTTTTTCCTTTTAAGTGTGTTCCTCTATCTCATACTACTAGCATGGAACAAAATTAAGAGAAGTAGACTAGAAACATTTATGACTAAGTGTAACCTTGAAGTGTTTTGAAATAGGAAGAATGCATTTGGGATTTATGTGCCAGAAGTTCTTTACAGATCTATGAATTTTGGTAAGCTGTATTGTAGGGTTTATTTTTCCTTTTAAAGTGGAAATAAAACACTCGACAAAACTCAAAATGCATAGAATCCCTTTGGTCAGAACACATTTGGTTGGAGGAGAACACAGTTTGCCATTTAGAATTGCTATGACCTAATTTATTTTTTACTATAAAATTTAGGACTCTTATCTATGGATTGTGACTTTTAATTTCAAAATCAATTATGGGGGGTGTTTTATCTATCAACTATAAGATGTTGTATCTTAGCACCAAGATATTGTAATGAAACACTACTTTAAGATTTAAAAATCTTTATATCACTTTAAATATGAATTTGTAATTTCCTTTTGCCCATGAATGAAGGGAATTTAGCTCTTTTCAAAGCATATCTACTACAGCAGAATGTCTGTCTAGGTGTTTGATGATAATTAGCAAGAAAATTAGTCTGCTAGAAATATTATTCATCAAAATACCATTGAGTCCTAGGGAGATTGCAAACCCCTGTTGGAAAGTTTCTCAGAGACAGGCTACTTGGTTGCATCAGGTTTAAATCACATGAAGAACTGATTAAAGTCTTTCTCAATTAACTATTGCAAACTTAAAATGTAAACCAGACCTTTCATGGCCCATTTTAAGGGAACATCTAGGTCCAGATTCTCAACTCTGTTAGGGCTGTTTTACTATGCCACAGCAGTCTAGAGGCTGCCAACCAAGCTTATGGTTGCTCTATTCTGCCATATCAAATACAAAGAGTAAAGAAAAGTACTCAAAATCTGAATGTGTTTGGGCCAAGCTTTAGTACATAACACTTCAATTCCTACTTGAGTAAATGAGCACCTGAAGTTTCTATAATTCAGATACCATTTCTGTCATCAATATGCACACCACAGTCGAGTTTGCGGTTTTTTATTCATGACTTTTTTGAAGTGCCCCAAGCATACCCCTGGGGCTGCATATGCTTCTTTAGTCTAAGCTTTTGCTTTTAATATACCTTTGCCCCGTATTTTTATCCCCTCACCTTCTCTCCGTTCTACCACCTGTTCTTCATTCTCTTTGCTCACTTGCCCATGTTCCATGTGGAACTTCTGCTTTTAACTCTGTCATAGAACCAGGAGCCCTTTGTTTTCTTACTCCTCTGTGATGAACTGTTTATCTTTGAGTAGAAAGTCAAGCTAGTTTTTGTTAACTTTCAAGCAGAGTATAGCTGCTTTTTGCAGTATTTATTTTAGCAAATAATGTGTCTGTAGGACAAAAAGCTGACATTTAAACCAAAGTAAATCTTAGGATGTTAAGGAGAACAATCACCTTCTGTCTGATTGATCCTGAGTCTTAAGGGATAGAATGCATCTGCTATAAGTTAGAATTATTCTGCTGCTTGGAGAAAAAACACAGGACTGGAAAATTAAAAAAAAATAAATAAAAAAGAAAAAAAAAAGGAAACCAAAACTCAAAACCAAGCAGTTTTCCCATAAAGATGCTTTGAACATAATGAAATTATTCAAACACAATGCAAGATACAAAAGGGTTCTTTACACCCTGAATATTTCAGGTGGCTTCACAATTTCCAGGTAAACATGGACAAAAAGAAATATGCTAGTAATGGAAAATGTTTTTCTTTCCCCACTTTGGTGGGTGAGCATTTCCTATCAAGTTACTCTAATCTGTGTTACATTTTATCTCCCATCAACTTGACTCCTACATCAGGGTCTGAAGTTCATACAGTGTAACCTGCAATATACTTCTTTTGCTCCATAGGGAACTACAATAATAGGTGCTAAACTTGCTAAAAGCACAGGAATTTGGGCATCCATAGGACTTTCTTCCTTATGATTAGCATGCCTTTACACAATCCTTATTGTTGAAAAGGAGTAAACTAGTCTTTTCTTTAGTAAAAAGGGTAATAAAAAAGCTAAATTGCTTAGGGTGTGAAATTAAGCAGCTCAAAAGCCTGCCTGTCTCTGACAAACTCAGTGCAAATAAATTGTATTTTAGAGCTTGACCCAATATTGGTAGGAAAAACCAAAAAAATAAAGTCAAAAGGCAGATTCATCAAAGTGACTTTCAGACATAAATTATAATAGCTATCAGTTAAAAAGGAGAAAAACTTTGACAACAGGAATAGGCATGAAAGGATAACATTTGATAGCAGAGCTGGTGACATTTTCTAGTTTCTCAAAAGATATAACAGTGTAAATATGAGTGAAGTGAGGAGGGAACATTTTTTTCTATGACCTGTGTATTATGTACAGCATAAACAAACTATTACTACACTCTAAGCAAAGGTATCAGGAAAGATGAAAAAAAGTGAAATCCCAAACTCTTTAAATCAGCTGCAAAACATACCTCTAGAATGAAATTCACTAAAGTGGTAAGATTTCAGCAAAAACCAAAGAACTGATTAAAGAGTTCCTCCCCTCACACCAGAAAAAGCCTTTCATCCACCAAGGACCCATTCCTGCTCATCTTGAGCTTCATAAGCTTTTCGTGCCTGCTAGGCACAAATTGATTTCATTGAGAGCAGGTGACTTAAATTAGCAAATTTAGCTCCAATTCATGACTAAATATGGAAGGGCCTATCAGAGGCAGTGACTGTTTTGTGTTTGTTGTAATTCCCCTCACCAGGGACATAGTAGGTGGGAAATTTCCTTCTTTTTGTAATATGAGAGTTATAGAGGAGGATAAGACTCTTGTGCTTTCCCCTTACAGTCTGCCCCTTGCTCAAAGGGGCACCAGAACTTTCATGCAGTGAGTGTAGAATAGAGCAGCTCCATATTCCCGACTCACCACCTGCAAAGTGTGTGTAGGCAGCATTAGGATAGATCCATGTGATTGTGTGAGCCAGGTGAATGCTGAACATCTGCTTTTTGGTGCATTATTCCCAAACTCTGCCCACAGAACCAGTGGGATAATGTGGATCACAGTATTGCTCTAAGGGTGTACAGAGATGTAGCACCCATTGATTCTTCCTGCATTTTCTTATGATCTTCATACTCATCACTCTTCAAATTACATGATATGATGGGACCTGATGTAATCTACTTTCTCTTTTATGTCTGTTTTTACATTCTATAAACAATGTTTGAGAGCCTCTGTTTGCCTTCTTAATAACATAATAAAGAAAACTAAAGTGTGAAATGTTTTATTAACAACAGCAAGAAGATTATTTTATTTCATAGAATCATAGTATCAATTATTTTACCAGCTGCTTCTTCTAACCCCATAGATTTGGCTATAGATCCACTTGTATAACCTCTACACGGTGCTACCAGAAGCATCCATGGTTTTACCATGGCTGCCCTCATTGTGTAATAGAAATATGTGATCATTCAAAATTCCATGTGTATGTAAATGGCCCTTATAAATTCTGGTTTTAAGGAGTTTCCTGTGGTATTTCATATGCAATTGTCTTCAAGTCTGTGGAATATCAGAACCTCTCTGCCTCACCTTCCATCTTCCTGCTCTCCAAAGCATTGCCACATGCTGGGTAATTGGGAAGGTATTAGTAAATAATTATGAATGCCCTTTTGTGCCAGCACTTTTCCTGTTTTTTATTTATGTATTTGAAGAATATTACAGGTACACTATCAAGGAATGACAATGTTCATCTGGTATTTTTGGCATAAACAGAAAATGTGACTTAAGGCTTTCTGATAAATTCTATAAAATGGATTTCTTCAGCAGAATAATGTGTTATCTATGGGTATTTACCCATGAAAGTAGAGACTAAAATTCTGATTAGACATGTATCTTTTCCAATATATTTCTATCAGTGCACTGATTTGGCAAATATTTAGACCCAAAGGTCAGGGCTGTTCATAAGTCCCACTGATTTGAAAGTTGAATGTCTGCCCAAGATTAAACACAAAGAGGAATGCTTTCCTAAATCAATTTATTTAAGTCTGTATGTAAGTTCTCTGTTCAATCAGGGCCTAAAGTCAGCAACATATCAGGAAAGACAATGAATTTGGGTCAAATATGCGTATTAACAGCCAAAATGTACAATGAGACAAGGAACATAATTATTACTTGGATTTGGACCAAGATCCCTAAATGTACAAGTTAACCAGATTTTTTAATTTCTTCTGAAGCTCTTAGCTTAAATCTAAATGGTGAGATATACGTTTACGTATACACACTGGGATGGCCCTTACTTGTCTTCTGCTCTGCATTTGGATCTGCTTCCTGGAGAAGTCACAATATTAGCAGGAAAGACAGTGCCTGCTTGAGTTTATCTGCTAGGATGGTACAGAATATATACCTAAACTCCAGGACTGGGAAGGGCTCTGGACTTCACAAGCTTGGGGCTGAAATCTTTTGTTTTCTGCAGTGTCTTCAAACTGAAGTTTATTTTGAGTTTCTGTATAAAGCAAGTAGAAAGTCATCTGAACAAACACAGGAGATTATGAATCTGGCAGAGCACAATGTAGATCAAAATGGTTTTAATCATTACTCCCTGTTTTAATTACTACTTGACACATTATCTCTATTGTCCTTCTACAAGTCTGTCTTTTGAATGAAATATTAAAGGCGAGTTACAGCTGAAAATATATGCAGTCTAGAAAGAAAATGGCTTTGAACTATTTGAAATGATTTATTGTCCACATTTCTTTATGAATATTTATTTGCCATAGTGAAAGCAATTCAATAAAGAGAAAACATGAGGACCAGTTAACTGAACATTTGCATACTCTAACAGTTAAAAAAAGGGAAAGAAAAATAGTATGCTGCATTAGAATGGTGTTAATGTTTGGTTTTCCTGTTTCCTGTAGTTCATTAATATGCAAGATTCAGATCCTGAAGGGGAGATACAAAAATAGCCTACAAGTAAGTATCCCCAGCCTTTATATATTCCCATTCAGAAGGAAATAAACATGTTTGTAGAGGGATTTTCAAGACCAGGGTGGAGACTATAATTTTGTTTCCATACTGCTTCAGGTAGCTGGTTGTAAATCTTGCTTTTTTGCAGCAATCATGTATAATCTGAGTCCTCATCCTGTCAGGACCAGAGGTCCCTCATTCCCTGGCATTACTCAGAGGAGCAGCAGGCATACCTGGCTATCAAAATGAGACATGCTGATTATTTTAGTGTTTAAGCATGTCTACGTACACCAAAACCAAGACGACACACAGCGATGCCTCTTTCCTTCGATCCTCAGTGGAGGAACAGAGTTTTTCATGGTATGTACTCTCATTTCTCCCTGCTTGAATTAATTTCATCGACCAAAAAGCACTATGTGTTAGACTTGGAATGAACTTTGTTCTTCAGAGCTTCTTAGTGATATTCTGATACCCAGACACAGATGGGGCCTTGACAGATTTTGTACTGATTTTCATGATTCCTTTTCTCTCTCTCTCTCTCTCTTTTTTTTTTTTTTTTTTTTTTTTAAGCAGGACTGCTGCTGCTGGAGAATTCACATGCAAATGGAGATGTTCACTGGCACTGTTTCACAAGGAGGCTTGGTTGGTTGGTTTTTAGAACTGATAAATTGAAGAGTATATCAAAGAGTATTTGGAAAAGGAAAATTCTAATATATAATAGTTCTTTAGAAGGATGATTACAGTAGTAAAACACAGACTTCGGACAAATACAGAATTCTCTAAGCATCAATATTCCATTCTTCTGAGCAAGGATGATAACAGTACTATTTATTTATAGTAATAATTATCATTATTCTCTACCTGAAAGCTAGCTGTGAGGCTAAATCATTAATATTTTCAAATTATTTCACAGTCCTTAACTAGAATTTGCCCTGAGAGTACTAAATATAATAACTTTCTCTTTATGCCTATTTCATTTTCTTTTGGAAAAAACACACTTAATGTGTTGCTCTCTTAACATTTGTCTACATAAGACATTTTAAAATTCCAGCTGTTGAGCTTTTCTAGAAGTTAATGACAGGAAAATTTGACATTATTGTATTTATTTTTTATTTCTTCCTCTTTTGTCAGTCTTTTACCCCCACACAGATATCTCAATATCAGTATCATCTGGGAGCTTGTTACTGCATGTACAAATAGAGAAGTTGAGACCTACACTTGCTGTTTATTTCCTTTCCTGAATTTGGAGTTGACAAGTAACCACACACTGGTTCTCTGAAGTCAGAGCTCTCTTGATGTACCACTTTAAATGTATTTTGTGTACAGGGAGTTTAAGTTGCACACAGTTAGATCCTACTCCTGGATTTATTTGTAGATATCTCAAATGTTTTTTTCTTCTGCAGTTTAGCAGGTTCTGCATTTATGGGCAAATGTATATCAGTTACTCACAACTGAAGATACCCAGATCCATTTCCTCTAGTTGTTATCGGTTGGATAGCTAGACTTTAATGGCTGAAATCTACGTCTACCAACATAAAAGCCACAGGATATGACACTGGTATCTTGTGGTTCCAATCAGCCTCCTGGTATTATAGTAGTACTTTTATTTAACTGTGTTTCTACTGAGTTCAGCATGCTCAGCCACATTGGCTGTTTTGCATAGCATCTGCACTGTATATTGTGGTAATTGAAAACTCAATACAGCCCGGAGGCACTAGCACAACAGGACAGGAGCAGGCTGGGGCATAACTCAAAAGAATAAGGCAGGCAGGCAGCAGCAAGCAGAGCCAGCCCCAACACATCTCCAGCAGCATCGAGCTGGGTCAGGCATCCAGCAGCTGGGGGTCCCATGGCGTGGGGCAGCTCTGGGAGCAGCAAAGGCCCAGTCCCATCCAGCCTGGGATGTCCCTCCGTCTGTCATCGCTGGGCTGTCATCTGGGAGCACAGACAGAGGACGTCGGCAGAGTCCGAGGCTCACCTGGAAAATTACAGGGACAGATCAAAACCAGATTCATGGCCATGCACTCCACTGCCAGCTCCCATCCTGTGCATGCCCTTCCCAGGGTGGTTCCTGTTCCTAAAATGTCATCTAGGCATTAGCAGAGAATAAGTCTGATATTTTTCCTAGTGTTTCAGAAGTATAACATATATCAACAGATGTAACTTTCTATTTGAATGCTCATAATTAGAATTAAAACAAATTATTTAAATGGCTGGAGTAAGCCACAGCATTTCTTTCTATTAGCCTATGTAGAAAGAAAAAATTGCCTGGAGTGTAAAAAGGAGAAAAGAAGAAATAATGACAAAACAACTTGTGGCACAAAGAAGATAAATATTTCTTGCCTGTCCTCTTGGCTCTGTCTATGAAGATTTTGTCCAACAACCTCAGCCAAAACTATTTAGTGAGTGATTTGTGTGTCTGGCTGATGGAAGGCCCAGTTGTCTCGGGGGCAGCTTTGCAGGGTTTCCAGGAAGCAGACAAGTAGGTCTCTGCAGTGGGAGTCACGAGCTTTTCATGTCAGTAGCACACCTGATCTGAAGGGATGATTCGAAGGAGTTAGATGTGGCCCTACCTTGTAGCAGCACCCCCAGAAAGTTGCTGATGTTAGATTGTCTCCACAGACTGAAGATCAACAGCTTTCCATGCATCATTTGGCGAGGCAGGAAGGAAGGTGGACTAGTCCAGGAAACTTAGGCTGTAGGGCTGTAAAAGTGAGAGAGGTTGAAACATTCCACCCATAGGGGTTCTTCCTTTAAAGTATATATAAGTATATACAAGATTAAACCACCCAGTATGTCTTTATAAGCACACTTAAAACCACCCTGAGGAGCAGATCACACCAGTTCCTGCCCTCCCTGGCATTCTGGCCTTGCTCTCCATTCTGCCCCAATTTTCCAGCCGCAGCAGTTCAGCTCCCAGCCTCCTGCCCAAGGGCAGGGAAATGCCCTGCCAAGCCCCTGCAGGACACCCACACCATGTCACAGGGCTTCACCCACCGCGGGCTCTGTGCCACCTCTTATCCCCAAGCTCTGCTCTCCAAACACCAGTGCCTCTGAGGCACAGGTACAGTGGGTACAAGTGCCAGTCCGGGTATGTGTTCATGTTTTCACCTCCAAACTTTCTGCTTGAAGTGCAGCCTTTTAGGGCTCTATTTGGTCTCTGCATTAGGGGTGTGATTATGTATATTTCCTGCTCATGGCATAGTGTTAGTTAATCATGATTTCTAAAGTTCTTTTAAGTTCTCAGGCAGTGGCATCTATTATTTTCCTCTGACTCCTCTCTTACCTTTTTCTTCTTCTATTTAGTATAAGAAGTCATCGGTGGTGAGCTGATTATAAGAAACTAATTTACATCATCAGTTCAGTAGTAGGACATAGTTCTTAAATCATCTAAGATAAATACTTTTAATTAAGCAAATGTCCTACTCAATTCACTGTGGACAATCCCATTATAATGGATATTACTTCTGCATGCTAAATCTTAATCTTCATCAATACTGAATGCACAACGCAAAACCATTATAAAAAAAAAAAAGTAGGCTTACTGTAATATTGCAATTTTGAAGCTGCCAGCTTTTATATTCATTAATATGGTGACAACAGACTCCCGGCTAACAAATTTTACTACAGATCAGAATTTTTATCAGATATGTATATGAGATCAAATCTATGCTGGCCTATTATTTGCAGTTTTTATTAAAAAGTTAAACTGGGATTATTATAAACTCTCCTTGGATTCCTTAATAAAAAAAAGAAATTAAAGTTAAAATCAAATGAGATTTCCTGGAAGCATTTTAAAAGGCTGCAACAGCAGTAAAGTCAGCAGGCACCCCACAGCACAAGGAAGTATTTACCGACCAGAAGATGAATGTCTTTTCACTGAGAGTTTAATGGGTTTACTTTATATAGATTTTTGAGACACAGAGAGAGAAGAAAGCAAGAAAAACTCCAAACCAATGCTTTCCTAATTTAAGACATCATATTACTTCCTGATCAAAGCTTTCAAATTCTGATGTAAATTGACTTCTTACTCTTGTGACCAAAATCTCCTCTCTTTTCCCCCCTCCGTCCATCTGTTCAGGCTTGGATTTGGAAGTCCCTACTCCAGAGGAATAAAGCCTGATCCCTATTGCTTCAGTCATGGTGTTGAAACCCATTAATATTTCTCTGGCAGGTACCCTGACCCTGGTGCCCTTGAACATGCTCAAAAAAACATAGGGTATTCCTGAGCCTTTGTCCCTGAGAGGATTACCAGGGTTGCCCTGGAGCCAGCCTGAAGGTACTTTAATAGGTAATAGGGGTGGGCTTCACAGCTGACTTCAGGTTTGCCTCAGGCTGCCCCTGCTCAGCAATACAGATGCAGCCCTTGAAATTAGGGGGTAAAGTGTAGACTCTGTGTAAGAGTTAGAGTGGGAATCCTCAGAATCTGGTGGAGGATATCTCCAAATATATCCTTTCCCCACCAGGACAGGTGTCCCAATTGCGGGTACATGGTCTGGAGACATGTGCTGCTTCTGCCACTGACTTCTCTGACCTAGAGAGTTATCTGTCTCTCCCTCTCTCTTTCTTTCCTCTCTAGCCTCTCTTGTGGCTTATAAATTGTCTGAAAGAGAGACTGCAGAACTCTGTGTGGTTTTGCTGTGCTTAGCCAAGTAGGTCCCAGTCTCAGTTGGGTCCTGTGGCTATATCATGGTAAAAGTAAATAAACAGGCAATAGTGGTAACAACAGTTATCTTTTTTGTGTGTGAACAATAGGTTCCTAATGGAGGAGAAGCCTCTTCTCTGAGTTTTTTTATCTGCAAGTTAAAGTCTCTCTTTCCTCACTCAGCTGGAGAAGATACCGCTTTTGTAAATCAGACAAAACTTATCATGTAAAGTGGAACACATCTTTGATTATACTGAATATTATCCCGTCTGTAATTTACCCTTGCTGCTGCAAAGGACACAACATGATTAAGGTAAGAAATGATAGACTGAACATTATGTGTCAGGATGGTAAAAGATTTTTCCCATCTAAATAGGAAAGAATCCTAAAATCCAGTGCAAATACACAAGAAACTGTCTTAACAGATGATAGACAAGCCACCCTGCTGTTGCCTTATATTGTATTCCTTGCTCAGATTGCTGTGGATGCAGCAATCCTGTAGCCTACAATATTTATTTTTTAGAAACTACGAACTGTCATGATTTTTTAATGATGTGAGTATCCTTCCTCCATAAGTTCATATGTACTGTTACCTGCTCAGTCTGCCATCTCTTCTGCGTCTCCCTGGGTGAGTCCAGATCCTGCCAGTGACACTTCTCAAATTGTAGATCTGTGCAGAGCATTTCCCCATAGCTGTTAAAAGCTGTTACTTTACTTAATGACAGTGTTTAGCAGTACCAGCCATCACTCGCTATCTGGTATACACCAGATACTCTGCTCAGGGGCAGAGGGGGCATTATGCTGATTTTACAGAGCAGAGAAACAAGGTGTTGCATTTGGCAGCAATTAGTCTGGAACATGCGAATGGGAGAAGGACCAACACACCTTCAGCTCACATTTTATTCTTTAGTGTGTTACTCCTTTTGCTTCCTCCAGTACTCCCAGTTGCACCCTGCCCTCCTAACAGGATTTCAGAGAATGATCACAGTAGAGCCAAGTGCTTTTGCAATAACACATTCAGATACTGCAGCAAACAATGTAACTTTCCTAATTGTAAAGTGTGACTTTGCCATGTATGGTGCTTAGTAACTTCTACCATGTCTCTGATGATTTCTGGGTCTGCTGCCAGTACCATGATACATTCCTAGCCAAATTAGCATGTGATATTTTGTGCTCATACTGCAGTGGTAAGGTCTGTTTGCTGTTTCCATATAGATGTATTTTTGACAGGAAGAGCAATTCTATAGGCCCATGATGAAAAGCCCATCAATTGAATTGGTACCTCATTACCATGGCAACAATATAATGCTAATGAAATTGTGACTGTTGAACTTGTTTTATGGAACTCTACAAAATGGGCTTCATAAAATGAGAAACCTTGTTGATTAGTAAATGTTTTAAAGCATGTTGAAAACCTGAGAAACACATGTGCTGTGACTTATTAATCATGTTATCATCCTCATTTAAGATAATATATTGCTCTTTGTATGAGGGTAGAATAGTGCTCTCAAAAAATAAAATTTTATGGTAAATCTCTGTTTCTCCAGGTTTTAATATGCACCACAGAAAGACTCGCTCACCTCTGTGCCCTGGTTCACTGGGTCAGTGTGCATAGGTGTGTATTGAGTCATGCAGTTTTCGACACTTATTTTATCTCTCTCAGAATCTGTAAAATTTACTGCTACTGCAGCTGCAATAAACACCTTTCTGCAAGAAAAATGTGGCTTAGTTTATATAAAATTATTCTACAAAACATATCCTTTTAGATTGTGCCTTACACAGAGAAGGGGTGGCAGTAGGAATGCACTCTTCACTTCCCACCTCCCTTCTTCTTGCCCATTTGGCGGTTTACTGTCATACAGACTCCCAGCACAGAGAGCCACCCCAGCTCTCTTTCCTCAGGACAGCAGCTCTTGCTGAAGGCAGGGTTTGATATGGTGCCTACTTTTAAACAAAAAAAAAAAAGATGAGCACTTGAATTTCCTGGTCATTCATGTCTCTGGACAGGCTTCTGGGGAGGTGCCTCACCTTTAAGTGTCTGGGGCTTCAGTGCCAAGGTTTCTACAGCAGGATTTAATTTTTAGATGGATAATAGGCAATATTCCTCTTTGTTTTCACCTTGGGAATAACAGAGTGTCTCAGCCTATGGAGTCCATCTCCTAATTTGCCAGGTAAATCAGAACAGAAGTTGTGCCAGCAAGCATTGAGCTCAGTGTGCTTTCACTGTGTGGTGTTGTCTAGGTATTTAGTAGAGACAACAGGGGGAATACTGCTCATTTTAGTGAGGTCCTGATCTACATGGCACAGAAGTCAGCAGAAATCTTCACAACATTAAATTTAATGGGCTTTAAATCAGGGCTTTCAAAGGCTTTTTCTGAAAGCTCCATATTTGATCCTATTTGGAAAAGGAAGCTCTGTCTAACATTTCATTATTTCCATGGTTTTTGGGAAAGCAACACAGTGAATTTCTGAGTTGATAGAAATATAATGTAATGTAATTTCCCTTAATATATATTTTGCACTGGCTGACAGTTTTATTAAGCAGAAGCAATAATCATCATTATTCAGTGTAATAACCATCTCATTAGAAATGGTCTAATTTTCCCTAATTTTAATTTACCTCTCCGACTAAGCTGTTCTAAAATTACTGAGGTGCCTACAGTTCAGTTTTGTAAGACTTCAGCAGAAACATAAGTCTTCAGAAAGCAACTTCTGACTTATTGCTGCTAAAATAGTGATAAGCCAGACCTTTGTAAGAGAAAAGGAAGTACGGAAAATCCAGGTTAGAAAATTGCTATATCACTTTTTATTTCCTTACTGTCTTCCAAGTAGCACTTTCTGCACACATTTTGCACAATGATAAATTGTACAGTTGCCTTCAAGCCTTGCATCCTTTAATAAAGGACCTGGCTACGGGTCACACCAGAGATTCCTGGTAAGGGGAAGCTGACAAGCAGAACTATTTCTTGGAGAAACAGAGAAGGAGATGAAGACACTGATCAAGTTTCATTACCATCCAATGAAAATAGGATGTAAACTGTGACATCCAGGCAGATTATATATGTCAGGCAAGCAGATGTGAACAGCAAAATGTAGATGCTAAACCTTACCTAATAGGCTTACTCTGTGGATTATTCTCAATGAGCAAGGCTGTATTAAGTGTGGCCTTGTATGTAGGTATAGTTAGTACACAGGATATAAGAAACATAAGTGAATCTGGAGACATTCCCAGCTGTGCTGAAGTTAATGCTCTTTGATATACTTTGGAGCATCCTAAAAGCACTTTGAGCATCATATACTTCTACAGACATCATAAGTAGCATTAGGGCATTTATATAGCTTTAGTTCCAAGATTTCAAAGGGCATTCTGTATTCTCTAAAAGTGTGCTCAAAAAATTCTATACTCAAACAGCACTTGTGCATGCAAACTGCTGTAGCAGTTTAGCTACTTGATTTGGTTGAGCCAGTTCTGAAAACACATTTATCAAAAGCATTTTGTTGCAATCACAGTGATAAGTAACCTCAAATGAACAAGGAAGCACTTTGCAGGTTATATTAAAAAATAGACAAATTGTCTAAAGGTTTTGTTTATTATCAGATGTTATTCTATGTAGTTCCGAGCAATAAAAAATAACTTCTTTTTGTTTGCTGGGCGTGTTTTAATGTTCCCCTAAAATAACACAGAAAAGGCAGTCTCTTCTGTGGAAGCACTCTACTTATGAAATATTTTCTCTTTGAAATTCTGAGCCTTTTCCAGCTGTAGTATTCTTTGCTCAGCCATAAGAACACAAAGTACAGCAGGGAAAAGCATTACACTATTATCCCAAGATAATTTGATAGTCCGTAAATGTATTTTCCTGCTTGTGGCTCCAGATATTATGCTCTCATTTGAAGTAATGATTTGCAGTTATTTATACAATTCAAGTTAGCCCATATTGGTTTCACCCTGAACATTTTACCTGCATGGTACAAACATGGCTTATTTGTAGATCGTGCAAGCTAGACTAGATGACTTTTGCAAGCCACACTCGATCAGCAGTGCAATGGGATGCCTACTGTAGACAGCCAGCTCCCGCAGGAAGTGGTGCAGTGACTCACTGGCAGCTGTCTCCTGCCCACGTCAGTGGTATCACAACCATGCATCAGCAGGAGTCTGCTGGACATGTTGAATTCTAAGTTCTGACATAAAACCGTAGCTCTGATCTGATGCGGTCAGTAAATAGAGCATGACACTTTCCAGAAGTACTTACCCTGTTTTTCTCTTTTGGCTTCTGTGTGGGATGTGAAAACTCACCTTGAATTCCTCTTGCATTTCTGGAGTTTACCATACCATTCCCCCCAAAGCTGGAAACGAGTGGTCCAGTGCTAAGTGGATTGCTGTTTTACCCCCGATGCACCCACATTTCAGCATTACATTGTTTGTTTGTAGAATTCACAATGTTAGTGAGTGTGGACACGAGGCTTTGGTTTTGCACAGGCTCAGAGTTCACCTCCCTTACTCTCACTTGGGAGCTTGTGCTGGGATCGGATTTACTAGGTGACGGTAATTTAGTGCTGGCTCGTGACTGGTCAGCAATGGATGGAGCACTCTGGTGATGGCAAAAACAAAGTCTCATTTGAATCCCTGGTGATCCTCCTCTGGGAACCCAGGGTGAATTCAGAGGAGCCATGCACTGGTAGCTTCCATTGAGCTGCCTGCTCTCCATGGGCATCAAAATTCTCAGCAACACAAAAGCATAAAATATGATTTCCACTGTCATACATTCCTGAGTATCACCCTGGTTCATATTTTATATTGGGGAAAATATTAATGTCAAGGGAATGAATTACAGAAGGGTGCAGTTCTGACTTGGGGCAGTCAGCAGCCAGGCCAGGAACTTCCACCTCTGCCTACCTGCTTCTCTTATCCTCAGCTGAAACGGCCCCCCAGAAGGTGTCTGAGTGAAGTGTGAAAGATACAGTTCAAATAAAGCAAAGGGGGACAGTAAATATTAAGAAATTATCATGTCTCTCTTCTCTCATCTGTTCATGGTATCTTGGATACTGTGACAATTCAGTCAGTTTCTTTTAAAAAAAAAATTCCAAAAACCCCAAACAAATATTTAAAATTCTTCTGTTTTGCTGAAATTCTTTAAAATCTTTTATTTTGAGAGAAAAATGAATACCAATATGTCTTTCCAGGACAGTGTCATTTAAGAACCACAGCACTTTAAAAAGTGCAAGAATCCCAGTTTACCATCCTGATGCCAGTTTATGATAACATTTATGACATTAATATAATGGATTATGACCTTTCTTGGCTTGTCTGACTGACAGTTATTAATATATAACACAATACTTATCACCTTGGTCCTTCCATAATAATAATCCCTTCAACTTTCTGAGCTGTGTCATCAAAATATGTACTCATAAGTGTTGATCTCATCTCTGGGAGAGTAGCACTAGGAGCTCCTTTTGAGCTTTATGTCACCTAAAATCTAGAGTGAAATTGAAGACCAATTGCAGAAAAATACCCTGTCTCTAACTTTATCACACAGTCTGCATAATGGCCCTTATGATTTTAAATGATTTACTGAGTCCTGTCAAAATGCTGTGCCTTTCTGTGATGGAAGTTATTGAAGTTCAGAAATGCCATTATTCTGTACAACTGGAGCAATCTTGAGGAAATACTCAATAGATGGTGTGCTACACTTACTTACCTTGACCTTCCTATTTTTTTTTTTTCTCTTTAATCTCCTCAGGAGAGACAGAATAAAATATATTTTCTTCAATATTTAGAGTGTAAATTTGCTGTGCAAGTTGTACCTGTTTTCCTCATGCCCATTTGTACTAAGCAGGGCGTCAAGATGATATTTTTAGATTAGAAGTTTCACATGAATTGTATGTAATAGGTGAAAGAGGAAAGTGAAAATTTTCTATGTTTCCAAGAAGTGACCACTTAACAAATACTAATGATGTTTGTGTGGATAAGGGGTTGCTCTGAAATCCTGGGTTAGATACCAAGACTTGTCACAATCCTGCTCTATAATTGTTCCTTCCCTGTTTGCACTGGACCTCCCAGTCTGCTCTGTGAGCACCGAGAAGTTCCCTACCATCCTCTGAGCACGGCACTCAGGCTGGGGCTGTTGCTGTGGCAAGAAAAAGATGCTCATGCCTCATGGTCAGGTCTGCTACAACAAGCATTCAACATACAACAAGCAGATCATTCAACTCTATTCAAATGAGCCTGGGAATTGTGTGAAACGCCTCACACCAGCAAAGCGGGAACGGGAGCGGGAGCTTCCCGTGCATGGAGGTGACACCTGCATCTCCCTGAAACGGCAGGCTGTGAGCACAGCCACAACAGCATGCGGTCTGCACAGAGTACAGACTTTCTCATGCATGTAAGGATCCTTCAAACAATAAATATTTAAAAGAAATATTATGTCTTTAAGCCGGCTGAACAATTCCATATGCCTTAGAGTCACACAGAGGTAGGACATTCCCACTCACCATGGGGCTCTGCTTCCACAGCCGCAGGCCTGCCTCTGCCAGGAGGGCTGAGGCTCTCCAGCCCTCACTGCTTCCCCGGGGCTATGCACCACTGTCATTCTGGCACAAACATCCCATCTACAGGAATGTCAAATTCAAGCAAGGACAAGTCTCCAGCGCTGCAAGGCAGCCCTGGCACAAATCTGTGACTACACTGATACCTCTGTCTTCTCCCCAGTATTTTGTCAAGAATGTGACATGCTAACTTTTTTTTTGTTCCTAATTATTTTTTTAAAATCAACCAGCACTGTGACAGGGTAGCTGCATGCAAGGCAGGAGTATTGCTGTTCTGTGGGCAGAACAGAGGTGCTCTGGTGCTCAGCTGTCACCTACAAAGCTGCCTTCAACATTCTGAATGAAAATGGATCATCAGCAACATATCCTGGGCTGGCTTTTCAGGCTGGGTGCTGATGAGCAGCCATTTCCATCCCTGGGCCTGGTGACTAGTTTTATTAAGCTGAGAGACAAGTACTTGGACATTTGTCACTGTTTCTTTGAAAAATGTGTGTGTGTTTTCCTGGGCTATCAAATGGGACATATGGGAGCTGGATTCCATCTTTCATTAGATCTTGGAAATTGTGTCCTCCTGAGGCAATTAATTAGCATGATGTTCTTGGCTGATAATGTTTGATTTCAGATTTCAGTGGCAACAGATTTGGCAACACAGATTTTGTAAGGATGGTTTAAGTTTAATGGTTTAGGTTATTAGCTGTGACCTCCACACAGCTCTCTTCAACCCCTCAGCTTTTTCAGAGTTCCCTTAGGTGTGCAAATCCCATGGTTTCTGTCCATGTCTTAGCTCTGTCTTTGAAAATTATATATAACAGCACTTTCTGCTTCACAGGACATGTGCAGGACAGATTGCACCTCAGCAGAGGCCAGGCAGCGCCCCTGCAATCCTCTGCCACCCCAGCTCCATGATGGAGAAGATGCTCTGCAAAGCTTTTCTTTGATCCTTCCACAGTTTAAGGCAAAATAATTTACAGTAGAAATGTGTCAAATGAACACATTTCTATTTGTTTACTTTCATTTTGCCCAGCGTAGATAACTGCAGGCTGTACACACCTTTATCTTTGGAAAGGACATGTGTGGAAAAAAGGCTAAGTGAGCTATTTGATGTAGGCTCATAGGTAAGGTGTAGCCCCTCAGCTGGTGTCTTCCATGTGTGATCATTTCCAAAAAATACCCTTCTGAAATCAATGTGATATACAGCAAAACCACACATTTCTAATCTATGAATACAATCCAGAGATTAGATAATCTAGACTTTTTGCTTTGGTTTTATTACCTCAATTATATTCATGATCTTATATAACAATTCATGGCTAGAAAGCAGTGTTACAACTAAAAAAAATGTTATGCCTCTCTCAAAGGGATACCCAAGCAAAATACAAAATATCTATCAAGTACAGTAGATAACACATCCTCCAGGAGGAAGAACACATGCATTTCTTTAGTATCCTCTACACAATAGAACACCGAAATGCTGGTGGCATTTTATAGATACATTTGTTAGTACTGTTGCAAATAAGTTGTGTATGTAGGGACTTGCTTAAGTGGTCATTACTGTGTGTGATTTGAACTCACAAAAGGCATTTCACAAACCTGCTTGAAACAGATGTGCTTCTACCCTGCATTTAAAAATAGTCCATGGTGTTAATTTAGGTAACCTTTGCAGTCACGAATATACAATCATGTGTACAATCACACACCTTTTAAGCATGTATGAAAGGCATTAGACAGAAGAAAACAATGAAGATAAGAAGAATATATCACTAAGCAGTGTCTGCAATGTTTGATATTCCTTCCAGATACCTCATTCACATTTAAATTGAGAGAGAAAACACAAAACATTAAATGTAGTATTGCCTGTTTTCACTTGATTCAAACACTCTGAGATTGAACTTTGTTTTCATACCTGCCGGACAAACTTTCATTAATTAAAACTAACAAAAATACAAACAGGATAGCTGAATAACTGAAGCTGAATGTATCCTATATATCCAATTTACTCATGCCATGCTTTTTTAAACTTTCTGCTATTGCCCTTATTATCCCATGTTATCTCATTGCAGTGCTTTTTCAGAATCCCTTATTCTTCCCATCAGTTCAAGATCCATTTCCACACCCAGCATTCACCTCCAATGATCTGACTTTCAAACCGTGTCTTTTGCAGACCACCAGGAAGGAATTTGCAGAGCACTGGGTGAAAGACAGTTATTGTGCAACTAATAAGGCAAGTTGAAATACCATTAAAATTCTGACTTCTGCTTTAAAATGCCATGAAATCTGAACTGCAGCTCTGCATCCCAGATTGCACAATTGCACTTAAGTACTGCCAATGCTGCTGTGCAATCGCAGGCTGCTGCAGCAGCTGACCCACACAGGCACTTGGGACCACTACAGCTTTTTGCTCAGGCTCCTGGTGGCCTGATCACCATTAAGGTTGCAGAAGAAAGCACCAAGCTAAAAGCTTAAGCTCTGCATTACTCTGCTAGTTTTACTTCAGGCCCTCACATACCACTGTCTTTGAAGCCATAGGACCTCCCTCCCCATTCAAATATTTAGTTTTGGCCTCAAGTTACACTTGCCCTGAAATTATTATCAGATGACAAGGGCAAAGTATAATGCCTAAAAAGTGAATATTTCATCCATCAGTTTCAAAAATTGAGGAGAAAACATATATTTCATACTCTTCTTTTAAATCACTGATTTGAAAGCATTTGGTGAGTGGTTATCACATCTATTTGATGGGACCAAGAATTTTCAGTTGATGCATAGTTGGTGTGATGGAACTTAAGATCTCCTGTGTGGATGGGAGTATAAGTTTGAAAATTAAGATCCAAAGAAGCTGCATGAGAAAAATCCTTATGATTAAAAATTGAAGAACATTGATCTACATTATTGACTGACAATGGTAAATCTTTCATTTTACAGGAAAGCTGCTTTCTAATTTGTACACAAAAATCTTCAAAACCATTGGCTCTTTTCTGTACAAGTTTTAAAAATGTATTTAACTGGCATGAATATTTTTTGCATGTTGATTATGGCGTTATACTAAGCAATATCAGCACAAGAAAAAAAAAAAAAAAGAAAAAAAAAGCCATATATTACAGTGGAATTGCTTACAGAGCCAACAGCCAGCCTGAAGGGAGCTGCCCTTATGACAAATGTCCATGCATGATGTAAACCTCCTTTTCAGTGATAGTGTAGTAATTTCCATTGCAAGTGGGTATTACATTTTTAATTGATTCCTAGCAGCAAAGTCTGTAACCTTCACTGATACGTGTCCATTTCACAAGGTTATTGACTTTTGACATATCTTGTTAGATGTGATGATGAGACAGATTTATATTTTGCGCAGATTGATGTCTA
Source organism: Pseudopodoces humilis (assembly GCF_049639895.1). Taxonomy (NCBI): domain Eukaryota; kingdom Metazoa; phylum Chordata; class Aves; order Passeriformes; family Paridae; genus Pseudopodoces; species Pseudopodoces humilis. The sequence goes on along the minus strand of NC_142209.1, from coordinate 13,587,891 downwards.
TTGATATTACATTAGTTCATCAAGGTTACAAATCGCATTGCATTTACACTACATTTCACATTTTCTGTATAATGACAAGAGGTTTATAATATTCACTGTGGGACATATAAAGTGCCTTCCACCCATCCCTTGGATAAATAATTTAAGAAATTGTTGGGAAATCATACCTAATTAGTAGGATTTGCACTCAATAAGTGCCCTTTGATTTAAATTGTATTTGTATTTTGATAGGTATTGATTTTAGGAGTAGGAGAAATGAATAATACATTTTGCATTTCTCCACTGTTCACAGCAATAATCTGACAGAAATAATGGAGGAACACTCCTGGAAGTGGCCTCTTTGGGGACCTGCGTGCCTTTCCCTAGAAAGCCCACGGGACAGTTAAAGGCACTCCTGTGTGGAATGGCCTGATCCCCTTTTCTCCCATTGATTTGCTGCATAATCCTGGACAAATCACTCAGCCTCTCAAAGCCTCTCCTTTTCCATCAGCAAAATGGAAACAGAATGGTTCCTCATCAGTTCGCAGATGGCCAAAAGACATATGGAGAGAAGCAACAGCCACATCCCAGTGGGTACTATACATATACATATCTATATATACATATCCTAACTGGCACTGCCACGTGGAGCACGGAGCCAGCAAGTGAGGCTGCCCCATAGCAGGACCACGGTGTCACCACGGACCTCTGAGAGCAGCGTGGTGGAGCTGGGCAGCACACAAAGAGCACACCCTGCCAGCCTCCTTCTGCACTCAGCTCTGCCAGCAGGAATGTTCTGGTCGGTTTGGCTACTCGCTTTCCTGGGTGAATTGATACAAAACTAATTTGGTTTCCTTTGGATGCTAATCCCTCAGAGTGAGGGGGGAACAAGGTGAAGTTGTACCACGCAGATAAGCTGGGTAACAGGCTGGTATCTTCCCGAGGCAGTGCAGCTCAGCGTGCAGGTAGGCAAGGGTGCTTGCATGAGTGGCCAGGGTTGAGGAACACAGACAGACAAAACATCCCTGAGCTGAAAACAAATCAGAATATATAGGTATTTACAAACACCGATTTCCAACACTTAGCAGCTGTAACAAATGCAGACTTTATGAGATAACCATAATTATAGAAAAGCTTTATTTTTGGTTTGGTTTTCTTTCACCCAGGATGCCAGCTCTGATTTGAAAGGAAAACCATAGGCTCAACTGTGCAACACAATAAACCATGGCATCAAAGCAAGCATCAAAGTGGCCCCTCGGCTGCTGGCAAACAGTACAGTCATAAGAAAAGAGACAATGAAAATACAATAAGTAGAAATAGCGCTTTTTCCCCATAACATAAACACCATAGACATTCTTTTAATACAAAGAGAAGCAGGATCCAATGTGACAGCTTTATATTTGCCAAGTATCATGGGAGGACTGTAAAATACATCCTCCCCAAACCAAGCCAAAGGAGCAGAACGAGCCAAGATGTTCTCGTCAGAACAAAGACGTCCCTTTTCTTAGGTCTCAGACAGTTAGCAGGATTAATTTTGCTTTTTATTTATTTTAATCATCTTCTCTGTTGCATGCTAGCTTCAGCAAGATGTGCCAAAATATCTATTAGTGCCTGTCTATATAGGTGCAGTCCTCTGCACCAAAATCACTTTATGTTTTCAAATAACAGAAATTATATCTAAGACATTTTTTTAATATATAACTTAAAAAGAGATTCTTAAGTAGACAACTGAGAGCCAGGACTGTGCAACTCTGAAGCAGAGGAATTGATGTCACATGGAAGAGCAGATAACTGGTATGTGTTTGTATCCTCAGCCTCTCACAGGGGGAGATTTAAATAATGTGTAGTGGGTTTCTTTGTGATACTTTTCCTTCTCTCTTTTTTTCAGTTATTATTTTACATTCTTTTAGAACTATTACCTGTTCTGTAAGCCCTATATTCATATAATCATTAGTGACATGCAACTTTTCTGTCTTGCCCTTCCACTTTCATGCAAATTTAGAGAAAATGAAGCCTGACAACCCACAGCTGAGGTGCACAGGAGCAAACAGCTGAAAGCATAAAAATGGGGCTGCTCAAATGTATTTTTACCCTTCTCTCATTAAAGTTTCTGAAGAATTTTTGTGGGAGCCTTAGCCAGTAAAACAGCACCATCACTTTTAGGTTCCCAAGCAGCAGGGGCACAGGGGAGAGAAAATATCAGATACACACAGTCTTTCTTCTTATGCCTGCTGTGCCCTCCCAGATGCAGTAATTCACCCTCTTTGTATCTTTTCATGAAAGACAAGCAATATTAATTATCCTGAAGTATTTTTAAAGAAGATGAATATTGGAGAAGTTCTTACTTATTTCACAAGACATTCTGCTTTCCATGTAAAATGTAATGATTTTCCATGTAAAATTAATGATTGTAATAAGTTTCATTTTAAGGCAGATCCCTCCTGGGTAACCTCTCTAGTAAAGCCTGATTCCAGGTGAAGCCAACATGAGAACCATATTTGTTTTTATGAATGCTGAAATGGTCCATGAATCTCAAATAGTATCGCACCCTCTGTTTTATAAATATTTTATGTGTTTTTCTTCAGTAAATACATATATTTTGCTTTTTGAATCTCAGGGCCCCTTTTGAGCTGTGTGGCTCTTAGAATGTTAATAGTGAAGTAGCAACATGAAACTGAAAATAAATGCTTTTAACAAACAGGGAAAGTCTATATTTCACCAAGGAAAGTGTGGTTTAAAATAAAACAGACTCCTGCAATGTCTAAATCCTGCATATTTTTTGCAGAGCATGCCACAGCTATTGACATGCTGTTGGTTTTATATGTCCCAGGATGCATGAATTATTACTGTCATTTGACATTTTATATTCCTAGTCCCATAGCCTATAGCAACACTTACCGTCAGCTGTGGCAGACTATAGCAGACCTCTGGCAATGCCTCTTATTGATCAAGCACTGCTCACTGTTTGCCTGCTCAGAAATGCAAAGACATCCTAATTCTCTAAGACAGAAAACCCACAAGTTCCTGCGTTTGGGATTTCTAGTAGTTTCAAGAGACCCAAGACACGAAACACAGATTACAGATACCTTCTCCCCCACTGGGAGGCAAACTGAGTTATCTCACAAGCTTTATGTACTACAAAAGAAAGCACATTGTATGGCAATACTAAAGAGAAAAGCAGGATGCTAAGGGAACGGTGCTAATCTAACTGGTTATGAAGGGCACCTCAGGAATGAGAGAAGTGTTCTGCTGAGAGCCAGTGGAATTGTGCTGCCAGCTTTATTAACTTCTTTAGAAAGGACCTATACAAAGTAATACAGCAAAAAATTATGTCAAAGGTGCTTGTGCTTACAATTTGAATAAAGGTAAATTTGCCCAGTGCTTACTTAGTTGAAATTCCCCCAAGCCAGCAAGAGCCTGAGTCCATGTAAATAATAAAACAGAAATTGCAGCTCACAGGGCAGCAGAACATACTGTGACTGACCATATAAAGACCTGGTGCAGCAGTGCCTGGTTTCTGGGCCTAGCAAGCACACCCCCAACACCCTTGGGAGTCAAAGGAAATATGGCCTACCCTTGGCATGGAGTATTACCTGTCAGGTAATGCAGCTCACCACAGCAGCATATCAGCCTCAGCCCCCACCTCAAGGAGCTGCTTTATCACCTGCCCCCTTCTCCCAATCCACACTCTTTCCCCCTCTGATCTGCCTCTCCTCCTTCCAGGGAGCAGCCGTGGCCCCAGCGTGGCTGCCCAGCACAGCCCTCTGTCTGGAGCGGGTCAGCAGGGAACAGAGGCTGCACCCACCTGCTGCCCAAGGGGCTCCTCAGCGAGCCACCCAAGTGGGAGCATGATGGCCAAGCCCTGACAGTGGTAGGCTCCATGGCTGTGTGCCCTTCCCACCCCAGCAGGGCACAGGGGCAGCTAGGAGCCAGCTCTGACCCACACCTGGGACCTCTGCCAAAGTCGTGACAAAGCCAAGGTAAGGGATATGCTTAGCTTGGCTAGCCTGAACCACCAGAGAATTTATGCAAGACCATCTTGGCTTTTGCCAAGACTTCACAGCTGCCCTTCCTCAGGGTCTAGTCCCTGGGGAATATCCTGGCCCTCTGCCCTGGGCCCTACACAGGTCACGGCTCACACTCAGGGCACCAGTGCATATTCCCAGCACATATTCCCAGGGCTAGCTGCTCAGACATCCCAGGAACAGCCCACCCACCTTTGCTTGGCTAATGAGCGGCTTTGATGTGATGCTTGTGTGGTGAGTGTCCATCCAACAGTACCCTAGCCAGGGCATTGTGAAGCCCCATTTGGGGAGAGGGCCTGAGGGCCTTCCCTGGTTCTGGGGACCCATCAGACCCAACTCTCAGGGTGATCCAGATGTTGAATCTGACCCCTGCAGCCATCAGATTGTGGCTTTGCTCCTCACTTTGGCTGCAGAGACAGTGGCTGCAGCACCCTCCTGGCATGCTTTGCTGGTCCTCAGGAAAGGGCTTTTCCTGCAGCTATTGCTTTTTGTCCCACACCTTTGAGCACAAGAGTAAGCCTGAAGCATGGCAAAGGGGTTTTCTGCTTGCATTGAACCTTTCTGTTAATTCTCTCCTGCTGTTTGATCCTTTTGCTTCCTTTGCCTGTTCCACCAGTGTTACTCTGACACAAGGAGCCCCCAGCATGTTTTTTTCCTCGTTGAATCTCCTAGAAAGCATCAAGTCATGAGCCATTTCCTCCAAACACTGACTGCATCTGCTGCCTTAGCACAATGATGGAGTTGCTTATACAGTCCAAACTTGCTGCAATGAAAAGCCACACCTTTTCAATTTATCCAGTGAGTTTTTATGAACGCTTGAAAGACAGCAGAACAGCTCTGCACTCGTAACATCTTCAGAGCCACTTAACAGCACAGCCAGAGAGCACGATTCCAGTTGAGCTCAGCTGAACACAGAAGGTGACTTCTGGTGCTGGAGCACTTCATCACTGAGGTAAGACAGGCTGGTGAGGCAGGCAGCATTTGACTTGCAAAACCTCTTTCTTTGACATCCTAAGAGGGCAGCACGGCTGCACATGAGTTAAACCCTTGCCAGCAAACAAAAACATTTTGCTTTGCCAAAACGTTACAATGGTGATTTTGTTCCTGCCTTTTGATGGCATCGGATTTAATTGACAGATCCTGTCAGCTCCTCAGCCAGCTTGAAGAGAGCTGGTTAATGACAAAGATCATTGGCATTCATGCAGTCCCACCTCCTTGAATGCACAGTTCCTCTTTGGTTGACTTCTCCCAGGGAGAAACCAGTTTTCTGCCTCACCCCTGGAAAAGATGGAAGGTGCAAACTCCAGCAGGCTAAATGCTGCTCTTCTCTGCATCATGAGGCTCAGCCCACTGGCTTCACATTCCTGTGATCAAATATGGCAGAGCAAATATCTGGAACATGCAAACAAACCCCCAGATTCAGACACCTGGTCATAACAAGAACAGGGAGGATGTTTGTGCAGCAGTTCATCCTCGCTAGGGTGGGAAGAGCCGCATTCCAAGCAGGACAGCCGGAGAGACTGCTACAGGCACTAGTGGGACAGGACCTCCACAGAAGTGGCACAGGGCCAAAAGCAGCCTCTGATGCTTCATGACAGTGCAGTATGTACGTAGGTATTTAGGTTTAGAAATATACATACACACATGCTCACCTACACATCATATGTACGTATGGGTGTATGTATTTGTGCATGTGATGGTATCCTACATTTTTGGTGCATTTTTCAGCATATCATGTGCATCTGTGCAAAAAGATCACAGCTCCTGTGGATAATTTATCAGCTGAAATGGGAATTTAACAGCCATCCAAGTCCTTACTTTTGAGTCTTTCAGGGCTTTTTTTCAATTTGGGAAGATCTAATTTTGACTTATTGACATCAGTGCACTTTACTGAGTGAGAAGGACTAACTCCTACCATGGTTTTCTCTGAACCCTCATACAAAGAAGCAGAATTATTCCGTTTATGCAAACACAAAATGTAGCAGTTTTAATAAGATCAAATGCCTTTAAATAAAATACTTCATATAATTTGATTTATTTGTAGTCTTGCTTCTAAGATTAAAAATATCTACTGTCTTCCCACGATCAATAATCCAATTTTTAAGGGGCTGTTACTTTCATTATAAACATATAAAAGCAATCCAAGCTACTAAAACCCTGTACACAGACACATTGTAAAAGCCAAACTACTTTTCACCCAGCAGGCAAAAAAAGAGACATAAACAGGTCTGAATTGTTGCAGGCATAAATATTTTAGACAGACTAGAAAAACCTTTGGGAATTTGAGACCATAATTAAGCCCCTTAGCAGACCATTCAGTAAACCCCAGCTTGAAGGACTCTGTGGTGGGTCCCAGTCATGGAGTGAGACACTGAAAAGGTGTAAAAGGCAGCACACCCACTTCAGCCAGGGGCTGCTCACCTGCCACTGAACAGGTCACAAAGTCAAGAATGGCTTCATGAGTGTACCATATTCCCTGCTCCTGTGTGCCACACGGTGAGCTTCAGCTGACAGAAGAAAACAGAGAAGACATATTTCTCCTTTGTCTGCAGCCAGCTGGGCTTTCTTCCTCTCTGTTTCCACCTCTTTCTGCCCACCTCCTTCATCCCTCATCCAAGCTCTGTGAGTTTCCTATTATTCCAGACATTTAATCAATTTGTGTTAAACTATTACTGTTGTAGATGCTCTTTCTGTGTTCCTACTGCTCAGTAGGAAGTAGACTTAGTGGTGCCACCCGAACTAATGAAAGTTTATTTAAGAACAGCTCAAACCCACTAAAAATTAAAAAAATTAAAAAGCTTGATCCCACAGACCTGTACTCAAGCCTTCAAACTCCAGCCTGGATTGATCACTGTGGCATCCAAGAAAGTGCTCTTGGCAGACCCCACACTGTCTCAGACACATCTTTACATACATTAGTTGCATCAAACAGATCATTATCACTGCACCAAACTACCTTCTGGCCTCATCACATGTTAAAATTTCAGGACCTGCTTGGGACTGCTCTGCATTGCTGATATCTGTGAAGGTGCCATCCACAGTCACCCCGAGCCAGCCACTGCAGTCAGGCTCACGCAGCAACTTGGAAGCACAACAGTATTTTTAACTTCCCAGAAACAGTTACTACTTCATCTCTCTTTATGGCTTTCCTGTAATATTCTTTTTATTCTTTGGTTTGTACAAAGCACTGTGTCTAGAATGTAAACTCTGCCTGCTCAGACCAGATGGGTTATTCCTGCTCAGTGAGGAGAGCATGGACTTCCTCTTAAACATGATTTTTAAACTGCACTGATGATGAGGAAAGCAAAGCACAAATTGTGATCAGAGCATTTATCAGATCTCTACTCTTTGTTTGAGGGTAGGCGATGTTTCTGATTACCAGAGGACAAATGTGCTGCTCTCTCCAAAACACAAAATAAAGATTTACAGAAGATATGCTCTTAGCAGGTCCAGAATTCATTCTCAACAGGTTGGAAATGCTAAGCCAAACTCTTTCAAATCTTATCTTAACCTGGCTTTTATGAAGGCTGAATCTCATTGACAAGTCTGCTTTTACTGTCAGTAGTAGGACAAAACTTCTCAGGTTGCACTTTCACAAGGGCACTATTAGTTTACTCGATAGTGAAGTTTTTTGGGCTTTGGCTTTTTATAAGGCAGCAGCAAGTAATTGCAAGGAACACGTGTTTTCATTGTCCTCATCTGTAATTGTAAGAGGGTACAATAAGAGCAGAGACAGACACCTTACAAAATAATCTGTGGACTTTGATAAGGATGTATTGATTTCAGTCATCTGGTTATTATTGAATCTTTATATGAAATCACTTTATATGATTATATGATATATTTTAATTTAAATACTTAGCTCCTCTAAATCACAAGCACTGATTTTTTTTCTTTATTTTTGACAGTGGCAAGAAACATCAGCTAGCTCTCCTCTTAGGAAAAAAAATATATAAAAAGAGGACCTACAGCCCAGTGTGTGGCTAGATAGGACATTACTTCATCTTTTGTCACGGTTTGGTAAACAGTAAACCTGCTGAGATTTAGCTGGGAACTGGAGCTTACTCATGTTCCTTGCAGACCTCAGGCCAGCTGAACGTGGATGAACATCAGACAGTGCCTATGACCAGCAGCAGCTCATTAGGGCAGCCATGGGGCACATGAGCCCCCACACTCTCCTACTTTTCATTCCCTTGTCTCCTTTGGCTTCTCTTAACTTTCTGCTTTTTTCCACATTTCTTCTCTTTGTTTGCTATTTGACTGCTATCTCAGTCACTGCTTTCTGCCCTGTTCCTCCTCTCTTTTCCCTTTGCTCAGGTGTTCTGTCCCTCTCCTCTGCTCCCTTCAGGAGAGGAGAAGTGGGTAATGCTGTAATTTAGTGCTTATTTCTTACCTAGCTGGGATAAGCAGCAAAAAAACTAAGGAAACAACCAGTATTTTGTTTGAAAAATGTCACAGGACCTTTAGGACCCTGATTCAATCCCTCCAAAAAAAATAAAAAATCCATTGCAATTTTTAATAGGCATCAGATCACAACTCAAGGTACCACTGCTTAAATGCAATAATGAGTCAGCTCGTTCTAGAAGCTGCCGCATACAGAAAACATTACACCGGTTATTCATGAACAATTCCACAAAATTAATCACACCCATTATTTGGTGAGCTCTGTCACATCAACTTTGCCATTATTCAATCCCCTTGTTTTTACATACCTATTCAAACCCTGGAAATAAAGACATCTATTAAATTAGGCACATCTTTCTGTACATTTGTAAAATGCAGTAAACTCTGGGTTCTCTGCCTTAAGTCAGACAAAGGACAAGGCAATAAGAGCTAACAAGAGTTCTCACAAAAAACATTAGAGAGATTATAGTGCTACTATCACTTTTTAATATGAGATAGGGTTCTACACCTCAGATTTAATGCACGCAGAATAGTTGCAAGTACAATGGCATTTGGATAACAACGTTTAGAAGCATGAAATTACAAGTGTACTGACAGGCTTCCTTATAGCACAGAAGCTGCTGCTCTTTGTCCCCCACATCCCCTGTGTCAGAAGCAGCCCAATACTAATAAATCTCAAATACACTTTTGAGATTCATAGCAAGGGCTGCAATACCAGGGTGGAATTATAAACATGTCTTAATATTGTTTCTGCATCATGCTAGAGCACAGACACAGAACGAAAGGTCTCCTTGCCCTGTTACTGGGCATCATAAATGAAAATACCTTCCTTCCTCTGCCTGGGATGTGATCCCTGATATGTGCAGTTCTAGATGGATGTGAAGGGGGAGGGTCCCCAACTCTTGCTGGAGCAGCTCTGGGCAGAACTGCATGGCCCTTGTGACCAGTAGAGATGGAGCAAACCTGCAGTGCCTTCTTCTAGCTCATTTGGGCAACCAAAGATCTTTTTAGGACACTTACTGTAAGTATTTATGAGTATTTATGTAAGGTAGCAGCAGGGCTTCAAAATCTGGCAGTGCCTAGAATTCACAGGCCTCAAATCTGCTACACAATTAAGATCTGGGGTTAGATTTCTTTTTAGGCATTTACATAACTTCAGAAAGTGCTTTACTCAGAGCTGTCAGTCAGAGAGGTTCAGCATAATTTCTAAAACATTAGGGAGTTTCACACCCAATGTACAGCAATCTGTTTGGATCTGAAAACTAGAACATGCTGTAGTAAACATTTTTTTTCCTGATCTCATTTCATGTAATTGGGCAGGAAAACTGAGGGATCAGAGGCTTGAATCCTGCCTGGAAGAACAGCAATGGGCAGGGAGGGTGCTGCATGGGTCACAGTACTGGATTGTGACTCCTCACCTCATCAGACCAATTCCCTCTACCTTTCTTCACCCCCTTTGCAATCTGATGTCCCCAGCTTGTCATTGAGCAGCAAGTTAACCCAGAGAACTTCAGAGATTTGTTTAATGCAACAAAAGCTTTTGTCTTGTGAATATCAGGCTTAAATAGTTTAATGGATATATACACTCTGGAAATCATACTCAGTCTTCCAGAGCTTTAGAGCAGCTCCTTGGAATCCATCAGTAGAAAGGTTGGAAGTTCCTAAAGAGAGAGGTCCTTAGCTGCACTTTCTTTGACCAAGACTCCTCTCTCTTATGATTTCCAGTGAGTTCCTGCTCTCATATTCTAAAGGTAACAGCAAATTTCTGGGAAAGAAAAAAATCACTAAGCTTTTAAGATTGTATTAGTGAAAATAATGTAAGTATAAATATTCACCATAGAAAATAATTTCCTGGCTTCCTCAGTTTCCTTCCATGGAAACCCTCTTACACCACACTGTGCTTTATGTATATGCAAGAGAAAAAACATCCAAGGTGGAGAGCCCAGGGGCCCTGCTGATGCCATGGAGCCCCATCCCTTGGGCTGGGCAGGGCAGAGCCGCTGCCCCGGGAGCTCTGCACAGCCTCCCAGAGCCCCGGCTGCTGCCGCACTGCTCACCCGGGCAGGTCCTGCACAAAACTCCCTCGCAGCAGCGAGCACCGCAGCACTGCCTGTGCTCAGGCACCCCTCGTGCCTCCAGGCAGAGCCACAGTACGGCAAAGCAGTGCCCACACTCAGCAGCACACCCTGAGACGAGGGGCCGCGGCATGGGACGAAGCCAGGGGCCATGGCACTGGCCTTGAGCATGTAGTTTTCTGTTGTTTTCCTGGGGCATCAGGTTGTATCTGTTCGTGACAATAATCCTGACCACTGAAGCTTCCTGAGCTCCCAAATGTCCTGGCCCCAGGTGACCCCACCTGGCCCTCTGTGAAACCCTTCCACCCACCACATGCACCTTGTTCTCAGCAGCTCCTTGTACCCATTAACCTTTAGCAGCGTGCACAGGGCTGTTGTCCTGCCAAGAACTTTTCCTTCCATAGGAGACCCATTTTTTCCCCCTTTTCTCCCTTCAGCTTAAAGAAATAAAAGGAAATAAGGGAAAATAAGGGGATTAAATTAAATTTATGAAATTTAATTGAAATTAATTTTAATAAATATTTTATATTAAATATTTAATAAATAAATTAATTAAATTAAATTTACCGCCTACACACTTCTATGGGGGAAAGCATTCTCACCCAGCGCCACTCAGACTTCCAGGCTGTTGTAAAGGTACTGTGCTTGAGCCTGGGGAGCTGATGGTACATTTCATACTGCCAGTTTACTACAGCACCTAACTCCGTGCAGCGCTGGAATACTGCAGAGATTCTGTTCACGTGTGCCTGCACATACAGGTGCACACCTGACTGCAAAACACAGCTGTATTCTTAAAACAAATGTGCTCAAATCACATCATATTAACAGAGTATCTTTTGGCTTGAAAAAAGAGTCACCTATTTTATATCCCTTATCAATCATGATATCTAAATTTGGAGCATCCAGGTATCATACTCACTGATTTCTCAGTCAGCCTCCTGCATTTTCACTTTGACAGTATTTTTCAACCCAAACACTGAGTGGAAGAGCAAGTCATGGTCCTACACATTAAAAACAAGAGCAATTGCTCATGTACCCTGTGCAGCAGAGCTGCCATTCCACTGGGGAAGGCCTGGCAGCCTGCAGCTCTTGTGCAGGCAAGATTCCCACAGAGGGGAGCATGATTGCATGTCCCTAACACCATCACACCAGTCTCGCTGTTTGGGGACAGGCTTTTCTGCATGGACAGCACTTGGGTATTTTGTTGTAAAAGAAGAGAAATGGTTAAAATACCAAACTTCCTAAAAGCTGTCAATAATAATAAGAATAATAAATCAGCATGTTTTTGTTTTCTATATAAGGGTATGTTGAACTATCAAAGGATGATAGATCTCTCTCTTCCAAAGAGAGCCAGGTGATGGCTCTTCCCATATCTCAGATTAGATGGGGATATTCATATCCTACTCCTTGTTCTACATATGTATGCTTTAATGTCCTTTTTGAAATGCTGCAAGTGAGGCTCCAATTGAGGTGGCCCAACCCTCAGAGCAGTTTCAGCTGATGCCCATGTAACATCACAAACTCAGCAGGGCTGCCCTGCCTTTAGACTGCTTTAAGAAACTTTGGCTCCCATTTTTCATGTTGTCCTGTCTTTCCCCCACTTCCACCTTGGCACAGAGAGCAAGAAGAGCGGCACAGGCTGTAGCGTGCACGTATGCTTAGTTCCCTGAGCACAAAACAAAGACGCAAGAGCCTGGAGCAAGGATCTGTCCTGAAAGAGGCTGGTATGGAATTTGTCACCAGATACAGGAAGCTGCAGATTTTTTTATTTTTTTTTTTTTACACTGCAGGAACTCTGAATTAAAATTTCTAGAACAAGTGCAATCTAGTGAAGATTGGATCATCCTTTTCATCATTGTTTTCATATCCTGAATCCTTGCAATGGCATTTTGGAAAGAGCTTCTCTGAGAGACAAAGAGGTTTTGTCCTGGGGAGCCACTTCCCAGCAGGGCAGACCTCCTCCTGTCACCCCCAGGCAGCAGATCCATGCCACTGCACGTCCTGGCTTCCCCTGACCCTGTGCCCAGAGGACCCACTGCAAAACACTTCAGCAATTCACACAGGCTTCAGCATCTGCCCAAGTCCAGACATCCAAGCACCAGCAACAGCAGACATTGCAATGTTTAAATTTGCTAACAAATAAAACAGTGCATGGCAGCAATGTTCCAAATGAAAAGTAAAACTCACAGTTGGAGCAGGCTTAGGGCGGTGGCTCTGTGCACATTGCAGACTCCATCCTGCTGAGAGGGGACATGGCAGCTGCCTGTGCCTCTCCTGTGGAGGTCAGCTCGGACCTGCCTGTGGCAGAAGGGATGCCACAGAGCCTGGCCATCCCCCTGCCACCAAGGCAAGCCACAGCTGTTCCTGCCATCATCGGCTGCTGCATTATTTCCAGCCATTAAAGCATTGCTCTGCAGGCTTGGATTTTCATGTCAGAATCTAGGAGTTACAGAATAACCCTACAAAACAAATTACATGGCTGAGACCCTCTTTCCCCACTAGGGCAGAAACACTTTTGACCCCCGTTTGTCCTCTAGCAGTCTTTTCCTACAGGTGAGTGGCTCACAATGCTTCACCGCAATTAACTATGACCATGGCTTTTAGTAGCAATTTGTTTTCAATTACCTCCTTCAGGCAAATCTGAATGACTAGCACCCATTTTTTTCGCATTTCTTTCTGCTGCCAAGTCCGTATCAAAGTGCTCAAAGCGCATCAACTGTTGATGCCGCAATATTCCAAAGAATTCCCCGGTGAAGGCCAGGGTAGCCCAAGCCCTGTGTTGCTTTGCCCAACACAGATCCATGGGCCTGGACAGAGATTTCTCCCCAGTGAGAAGTGCAGGTCTTAGTGCCACAGAGCCACCCTGGAGTCAGCTCTGCTGAGTCCAGGGGAAGTGCACACCTACTAACAAAATCACTATTGCCTGGGGCTGCCATGCCAGCAGGGGAGCCCTCGAAGCTCTGAGGTGCTCCCAATGCAAAGGGTGTTCACACAGGCTTGGGCACACGCTGCCTTCCATCCCTGGAGCATTTCCACCACTCTAAGGTAGCAGGGACCAGACATAAACTGATCCTAACAGTAGTTCTTTCAAGGTAGGGAAATGAAGAAAGGAAACTGCAGTGCACTGTGGGTCCTAATTGCATTTGCTCTGCAGGCTCTGAAATGTCAGTCAAACAAATACGCCACTGCCTTTACTGCTCTGCAGTTGCCATTTACTATTTTACTGGGAAATTGTCCAGGAAAAGGATACTACCTAGAAGGGACCATTATGCTAGCACTGGAAACCAGCAATATTTCTGAACAACCCCATGGGCCCATTATCTGCTCCTACACTGCGGAAAGACAAGAAGAGCCAGAGTGAGCCAATTTGTGTTTGTGGTAGCAATTGCAGCAGTAGAGGGGATGGAAACAGCCCAGGACCCAGCGGGCACATCTGAACAGCTACACGCTCTGGAGCTGTGACAATTCACACCAGAGAAGAACATGATTCAGTGAGTGAAGAAGAAAGAAAAAACCATCTTAAAATGAGTCCTTTTATGAGCCTGACTTTCATTATGCAACTTTATCAGAGTTTATGAGAATTGGAGTAAACAATACGAAGATGTAGAACATGCCTACTCTCCAGCTCCATCAGTCCACAAACCCAGTAATTTCCAGGACATGCAGAGACCATGGGGCAGATGGGTCTTGCTGAGGTGACAAAGCCCCTTTCCCTGGGAACAGCCCCACTAAAACCATCTCTTTTTCTCTGGCAATGCCCCTTGCCCTCCAGAGAGCTAAGTTCCTGCTATAGGCAGCTCCTTGGTACTTAACTACCACTCTCCTAGACTTGGAGTGAGGGATCGAGATATTTAATATTCAGAATCATTCTGAATCACCCCATTTTACCGCTACTTTATTTCTCCTCCGAGTCAAAAATCATAGCAAAGGGTACTCAGCCCGCTTCTACTGACTGTAATTCTCTACCCGCTCCCAACAAAGAAACACAGATTTACCTGGACCAGATCCCATTGACATCTAAGCAAAGTTCAGTCTGTCTGTCTGTCCTTCCCTCTCTTCAGGTAGTTAGTCCCAGAGGGCAATTTCAGACCTATTTATAGATTCAGCCCCTGTGGGCAGGTGAGCAGGGGCTGTGCCTAGCACAGGTGAGGAGGAAACGATCCATTGCCAAAAGAGGCAGCTTCCCCCCATTCTGGAAATCACCTTAGCCAGGAAAACCTTTGCCCTTCACACCAGCACGTGTGAAGGCTTGCCATTTGCAGAAGGTTCAGCAACCATTTCATTTCTGACATTTTTTGGTTTTCATCGCGTTGTCTCTGGCACTGAAAGCACAAATAGATCAATGCTCGGTTAAACTCTTGTGTCAGGGCACCCTGTCCCTGATACTGGGGCAGCACTAACAAGGCCACACAGTGTCCTGCAAGCAGGGGACAGGGATGGGGTCACCACCAGCAGTGCTGTGGCTGCTTTTTGGCACAGGGATGGCTGTTCTGCTGTGGGCTGGCAGCTGCATTCTCTGCCTCCCAGGGATGTACACGATGAGCATTTGGTCCCTTTCCTAATTCTTTGCATAGTTTTTTTGGCTCTAGGTATAGTTTCTGCAGACATACAAGCTGAATGAACACTATTTTTTTTTTTCATTTTAAACAAAACAAGTACCATGTTTTATCACCACTCTCTCTCTGTCTCTCAGATTGGATTTCTTAAATTCACATGGGTTAAGCATTTTCATAAACCATATTGGCTGCAGTAAGCTGCATTTGAATCATCATTTAGAGAAGTGAAGATTTAATTTCATGGTGGAATTAAGGTTGACATTTCCTTTTTATTTACACTACACCAAGGATTAATAAGGTTACTATAACCTTAATCTTTGATAGCTCAACAATAGAATACTCCGGGATTACCACAAAAGCTGGATTTTAACTCTTTTAATCCCATTATTGTTGATAACCTTATCAACACTGTGCTCCACCATAGAGGTGGAGTGGAAGGATCTCAGACTCTGAAGTTCCTTACCACAGAGCAACACTCATAGTTTAAATAGAAGAGCCAGAGACAGTTGCTTGGTTGATGCCTGCAGTGAGGTTCACAGTTTGCAGTAGGGCTGCAATGCTGCTTTTAAGAGCCTTGTCAGAGATCTTTGCCAAGAAAAACATTGGTCCAGTGGCATATGTTGGAGGAGCAATGCAAGGTTGCTCTAATTCCCTTACTTTGTTTTTCCCTCCTCCCATGCGACAACTACTCCAAGAATCAGACTGCCAGTCTGGCAAGTTGAGATCCAGAAACTTACTGCTAATTACCATGTTTACAATTCCCAACCTGTCTGTTGGTGCCAACAATCAAACTGCATCCTCTTGAGTGCACCAAAAGACACTTGCTGGCAGTAGTTTCCTAAGGTTCCAGGCTGGCTACATTAATTACCGTTAACTTAATTTTTGCGTATTGAAAAGCAGCTTTAATTAGCGATTCCATGGACCAAGATCATCCTTTTATGAGTTTCAAGGAATAGCAGCTCAACTTATAGACTGCTTACCAACCTATGAGCCTTTTATTTGGAAGCGCAAGTGGTAGTAAATTTATATGTGGCCTAATAAATAAAGTAGGCAGAGGTTCAGTAAAAATCACACCAGAAAACAAAAGGTTACACCTTCCCTTTGAATTAAAAGGAAGCTCTAAAAAGGAAGGTTGGATATATTTTATCATTCTCAGTAAACATTTGACAGCACAGAATAAGTGTATTCTGAAGGTATATCACATTCTGAAGGTATATCACTGAATCGAAGTATTTAATGAATTAAAAAATAAGAACTCATGTATTTTATGAACTCAGTGAAAGAGACCCCAAACTCAAATAACTGCAAGGCAGACCCTGAACAAAGAGGATTCCCTTTGTGCCCTGTGAGTCCCAGCCTGAGACTGCTGAAGGCCACCTGACTACTCAGTTGGTATCCCCTTTTGTTGGGCGCATGCCTCAACCTGGCCAGGGTCAGCAGAGCACACAGGGCTGTGCAGTACCTGGGAACAGGCTGCCTGCTAAAGGTGTGTGCCTGGGGCCATGCCTGCAGAGCCCACCCAATGGCCACACTTCCACACACCCCCCCACTCCAAGAAATACATTTCTAGCTGGGATTTTCCATGGCAATGGGATTCAATCTCCAAGATGCTGACTTTAAAATGTTGGTCTGTTGATAAGAGCTGCACCACACCACCTCTCTGAAGACGTTTTTCTCTGTTTACTGCCTTTCATGGAGCTAAAAGACAGAGAGCAGAGCTAGCCCGAACTCTGCCCAGTTGCAGCTTGGCATTCCTGGGGTGGATGAGCCACTGGCCACAGCACAAGGCTGCTTTTGGTCACTCTGGCAGCATGTGGATGCTGGTGCAGCCAATACCTGTCTGTGCTGAGGCTGCAATCAGTCTCATCTCTTAGGGGCAGTTTGGTGTGTCACAAGCATCTGAACATGGACAGTTTTAAGAGGACTCTGCATTCAGAGCAGTACCATGTCCATATCTGCTTCTAACAGCACTGGTCCTACCTGGCTGTGTAAAAATAGGCCTAAGTGTCTGATTTTGGGCCCTTTTTTCTAAAAACTTGGTCTAACTGGTGCCCTAACAGTGAGACTGTCTTTTCTGCCCTGCAGCAGATTCTCCACCATCTCATCAAGACCCAAGATACCAACCAACCTCCCTGCTCTCCTGGCAGTGTTTCACAGGCTGCCAGCCACTGCCAGGCTCCTGCCCTTGCACCACAGTCCTGCTCTGTGAGGTTGCAATAGGCTACTAAGGAAAAGATAACCCGGGGCAAGATTCAGGCGTATGCAAAGCAGTGTGGGGTAGGGGAAATAGAGCCAGAGCAGGGAGTAAGCCAAGGAGACAGACACTAAAATCAACAGGCATTTTAACTTACAGGGGAAGAAGGTAAGGAAAATGAATCAGTGCTCCCAGAGGAGGCAGTCTGAATCTACTCTGATCCTAAAGCAAGAGAGTGGAAACAGGCATTTAAGAGCAGTTCATTTATACAAGGAGTACTGAATATACCAAGCAAACTACCAAAGGAAGCAATAAACCTGCATCTTGGAGAATGGTCTAAAAGGAGTTAGATTGGCACTTTAGAGCAAAGAGATATTTGAGGCTGCAAAGGCAAGCAGCAGTGCACGGAGACACGTGGACATAGCTCACGTGGCCCATGCTATTGACGTGTTTTCCCTATCCCAGCCTGCTGAGCTTGATTACTTACATCTTGTGTAACTTACATAGTCTAAAGAGAGTCAGCCAATTTCCACTCAATTTATAATTTAGCAAGCAGAGGAGCTCGATTCTTCTAATTTACATAAAACATACATAAAACTGAAAACAAAATAGCTTTAGAGCATATGGGCAAAGTACACAAGAGCCACGGAGGAAACCAGGAGTGAAGAAGGATATGGAGCAAAAGCACTGTCTGGATTGTGCTTTGCTAAGGGGTTCTGAGTACCTTATTTATGATAAATATCTCACAGACAAGCAAGTCTTTATCATCACAGACGTGCTGGTGAACAATTGGCACACCAACATCGTAACGCTGAATGGGGCTTTTCTACTGCACCTTTCTCTTTCTAGGTAAAGAAGTATTGTTGAAAACCTTCTGCAACAATATGGCAAGACAGAATCAGTGTGTATGATGGCAGAACTGCCTTGCTCCCATTCTCTCTTGGACATGTCCTTTTCTCATGAAGAAAGGCAGGGAGCTCTCACCCTGTGGGTAAAACCAAGTCAGCATTCCACTTCCTGGGGAGCTGCAATGGGGCTGCGCTCTTGTGACCATTTCTCCTGCATTCCTCCTCCAGGACTGCCGGGCTCTGGCAGAGCCAGCGAAGGCATTCTCTGAGAGGAGACACCACCTGCCAAGTGTGGAAGCTGGTATTCCTCCCGTGGCATGGGAGGCTCCAAATCGTGCCTCTCCTCTCCATTTGCCTGAGGAGTCATCCTGGGTACTAACAATAGACTCCATGGAGGCTGGTGGAGCTCAGGCTGCCTCACCAACTTCTGTCTGAATTCAGTCATTTCCAGTGAGCAATGTATAAATAGATGCTGCCTCATTATTGATGTATATTGTGCAAAGGGTTTAGCCAGGGATGAAGCTTGCCTGCTTTCCTTTTATGGATGAAAAGCGGGATCCCAGAGCCTTTATGTGAGATGTCTGCACATATCAATCAAACCACACCAGGAGGAAGATTCTCTGCTCTTAGTTCCATGTTAAATGGCAGCCACATGGCCACGGGAGCAAAATGCATGTATGTGCATGTGTGTATAGGCACATTCACAAATATGCACAACAAAATGAAATGAAAAAATAATTCTAATGGTCAGAGTCTAATTTTTCTATTCCATTTCAAATCCCAAGACCGGACTGCAGTCTGGGCTACTCTGACACAAATCTCATCTGACATCATTATAAACCACTGATTTACACTAATGGAAGACTTAGCCTCTGATTTAGGAGGCAGACCTTAGCGGCTGGCCCAAGCCTGAGCCTCTCAGCCCTGCAGCCTGGCTGTAGCGCACTGATACTTGCTGGCTAAATTTGATCACAAACTCCAATGAAGGCGAGCTATCGATATTTCAGAAAGCCATTCCTCACACTTCTGAGCAGCAAACGGCCCATCACTAAGAAGGCCAGACCCTTGTCAGCATGAGCTGACTTATATGTAATGAAACACTGACCTCACTGCTAGCTCCAGAGTTAATCTCAGAAGAGAGATTTTATAAGAGAAAGCAGAGCTATTGTTCTGAGCCTCTCTACAGAGCACACGTTTAATTTTTGCATCCAAAAAATGTGGAATACTTAAGATAGAGTTGCATTTGATAAAAAATAAAACCTGAAAACTCTATCTAGGTGTTGTGTGTGTGTGGATTTGATTTGTTTTCCTTGGATTTCTCATGACTCCCATTCAGCATCCCTTCCTTCACTGGAGTTTTTCCTCTCTCTCTACCAGGGAGGCTGAAGCAGAGTGAGCTGCAGCTCCAGCAAAAGAAAACTAAACATGTCTATGTTCATCTCTAACCAAGGGTCTGGACTGGTCCTGCCTTCTTTTCTGGCAAGAATTTACAAAGACAGAAATGACAAGCATCTAAACAAGAGCAAAAGTGAGTGGGTTTAGCTCTTGCTTCCTAGAGCAGGACTTGCAGATCCAGTTTTCATCAAGAGGGTTCTTTGAACAACTGAAGGCAAATGGATTTGTGTTATCACATGTGCAACACATGATGGGACAGCCACATGATGTCATAATACAACAAAGGACAGTGAGCAGTCAAAACAAAAAGGATTGTACTGAAACCTTGAAAGTAATTATGTTACTGTGTTCTGCATAACTCAGACCCTGGCAAACATGTGGGGAAAAAGGTGTCTTTCTTAAAAATGGAAAAATCACCACCTCATAAGCTGAAGTCTGAGAAAGTTTCCACTGCTCTCCTCTATAGTTCAAGACCTTCGGAAAAAAAAAAAAAAAAAAAGGAAAATAAATGATCCTGACATTTCTAAAATAAAACATGTTGAGAAAGAAAATCCCTTCTATCCTCTCAAATATTTTGCATGTATTGTAAACAAGAAGGCAAACAGAAAGGCAGCAGAGGAAAGTAGAGGAACAAGAAACTATTTTTATCATAGTGGTCATTTTTAACAACCATAGCATCAAGATTGTAGTAAGTGTTGCTCTAGTAGAAGAAGCAAGCAATAAACTGTGAAACAGAAGAATGTATCATGGCAAATTGATGAAGAGGTAATATGAAACAAATTTTCTTGGAGTAAACAGGTAAGTTATCTCCTGAAGAATGATTCTTAGAGGAAGAGCTTCCAGATGGTGGGAAGCATTAGTGCATCAAGCCTCCCTGCTCTTACTATTTTCCACCTAAATTAAAGAAATAAAATAAATCCTTAATAATGCAGTAATTAGTGATGCCTTTTTATTTGATTTTTTTATCAGTGTCTTAGTAGGAGAATGTGAATATTTGCACAGCTATTACTATCAGATAATCTAAAAGCAGTCATATGAAATCTACATTATCTATGTAAATGCCTCTGTAAGATGCAGTGAGATGGTTCTTTTTTTGGTAACAGGCTGCACAATTGCATGCTGTACTGTTCTGGTTCAGAATGTTCCTCTTTCTCCAATTAGAGAAGACCAGCCCCATGATGATCACTTTATCTTTTATTTCCAATGATTTAGAAGATTGGTTTGACCTGTGATCATTAATAAACTTTGTGGTATTGTCCTGATTTGGTAAGGGAACTTCTAATATTGCAAACAAGGTTATGAATCAGCAATTGTTAATATTAAAGTCTACACTAAAGCTATGTTTTTGCAACATTTCAAGCCTCACACAGTAATGTGAAAGGGGCGTACACTGCGTGCAACTCAGATGAGCTGATACAGAACAACAGGGTGGTGACACCTGACCCGAAAACAGATAAAAGATCTGCTTGGTCTGCAATACTCTTGAGTAGTTTGGAAAGTGTAGGTTACCTCTTGTGGGCCTAGCCTTTTCTTTCTAGTGGTATAAAGTGCTGAGAAAGTGCTGCCGTTTCAGCCCCATGGAGCTGTGTTGCAACAGTCAGAGGCCTCCCCGGACGGCTCTCCAGCCCTCCCAGGGTGACTACTGCTTGCTGTGTTTTGGCCAAGTTAATTTAACTTCTCCCAGGCAAGGGCTTTCCTGCCTGGAGGTTGCTCTGTTGCTTTATATCATCCCCACTGGCTAGAGGGGTATTGGGTTCACTGGAAGGAAATGTTTCTTGATAGCCATGCTGCATTTTCTCCATATATAGCTTCTAGGTCTATTTGCACACACCAGGCTACACTGCTTTCCTGCAGACAGGAGAAATTCTGAACCCCCTGAAATCAATGGAAAATTCCCACTGGTTTCTGCAGGAAAATGATTTCAAAAGCAGGCTACTAATTTCATTTATCTATATGGGCATTATTATGTAATTTTGGCTAGGTATGTAAAGTCATATATGTGTGTGTATGTGTGTATAAAAATAAATGTATATATATATATATATATATATATATATATATACACCACCTTTCAGCTACATATTCAAGGCTCTTATTTTTCCCATCAATCAACCCACTCTAGTTTCTGAAACATTTCACCTAATTTTTTGTTGTCTGCTTATATCTAGATACTGTTTTTCAGTAAGCAGGAAGCAAACTACCAAACTTGTATGACATTCCAGCCCTGGTTTCAACACTTCTGGTGCATACTTCCAGCGCCACACTGCGATGCCTCCTCACCTACAGTCCCTGGTGCCTCACCCTTCCTCTGCCTTCTGACTCTGAAAAGCTGGGTCACATCTACCTTCTACCATCACCTCCTAGACTCTTCTCTTTACCTTCCTCAGGATCCTGTCTGTCCTTTGCAGTCAGACTCTTTCCACCACCTCTATGAATTCTGGCTTGTTTTTTCACTTTTAGACTACTTATTTTTGGACTATCATTTAAATTTCTTTTGAGTCATTGTTATTATCGAGCCAACATTTATAAATAGCTCTATGCATTGCAGGTATGTGATAATCAAGTCCTTTGATTTTTGAGCAATTTGGTTACTAAATGATAGCAATAAAAAGCATGTAATCATCATGGGCATTAGCCCAGGAAATGTTTCTAGCATTAAAGCTTTCAGGAGGTAGATGATGATTCTGGTAAAAATTTATGGCTCTTAATAATGAGTGTTATGATTTACCTTTGCAATACTAAATGGTGAGGTGTCATAACAGCTATGGGTAATACCTGGGGGCGATGCTTTTCAGAAAAATAGTAATCTTTTAAAAGGAAGAGAAGAAAAAGCCTTTTGTGTATGTAAAGACGTGATTTATTTTTAAAAGGGCATAAAAATCCAGTTGTGTACATTACGGCTAGTGTGATGTAAAAAGGCAGAGAAAAATGCTAGTTAGCTTATTCTTACAGCTGCAAAGTATGTGTAGAGCTCTGTGGATGTATAGGTATTACTGTTTTCAGTTTCCTCAAGAAAACCCTATAAACACTAGAAGCCACCTAAATTGACACGAAAGACAATAACTTGTTATGGGAAGAAAACACACTTCCCCCAAAATCATATGTAGACTTCAAAGCAGTAAAAACAGTAAAAAGTAAAAACATCTGCATAACTGTACACATCTACATGGAACACTGTGGGCATTTATTTTAGGCAAATTTGCAGCAGCAAGAGGAATCATAACACAGGTCATAAATACGCACTGCAACAGCATAGCCCCTGCTGAGGTGAGTGGGTGTTGTGCCTCTGTCAGGTCTGGGAGAATGGAGACTACTCTAGCTCTAGTCCCTCTTCAGAGAGGGGTTCCTGTATATAGATATGTATATTTATTCCATTCAGGGATATAAACATATTTAAGGGCTGTAGTTTTATATATTTCTGGAAAGAGCACCTGAAGTCCAATGGCAGTCCCTACCACTTAATTTAGGGTACTGCTAAGCAGAGAAACGCTTCACGCTATGGGCAGACCCAGGCAGGGCTGTGGCCCTGCCTGCACAGGACAGTAGGGACCAAAACCACTCTTTGTTCTCCCTCTCCCACCACAGGGCACGATGTGCCCATTGTGCTGGAGGACACAGCCCTTTGGGCAGCTCCCTGCTCCAGGAAGGCCCCATCAGGATGAGGGACAGCCAGTGTCACAGTGTCACCTGCTCTGCACCAGGGCCGTGCCACACCAGCGGCTGCTCTGCCATCAAGTGCCTGTGCCACTCTGGGGGCCCTGGCGTGACAATGACTTACCTATGGCAGCAGCCTTCGAGGCTACTCCAGCGGAGAAAATTACCCAGAGATATAAATCTTCATAGGATTATGGCCTTTAAAGACAAGGCTAAGTTCAAGTGATTATTTTTGGGGTAATTTTTTAATTCAATTTTCTACCAGGATGCAGATTACAAAACCCATTTCAAAGCAGAAATTTAGTATTCTGAATTAATTAAATATGCCCTCACCAAAGTAGCTGTTAATGCACATTTGGTGCTGCCACAAACCTCATTCTAAAATATCCTAGGAAATGTTCATACTGGCACAATTAAACCCCTTCATTTATAAAGTAATTTCTTACTGTGTTCCACTATAAACTTTTAGTGTAATTTTTGCCATTAATGAAACATCGTTAGACTACTAGAGGCAGGGAGGTTTTAGAGTTATTTTTTAGCACACAGGATTCACAATTTCTAAAGCAAAGTAGGAAGTGTAGCATTGTAAAAAACGTCTTTCACTAGGGGTCTAGTCTTTCCCACAGTGAAATCAATTGGGACTTTGCTATTGCATTGGATACCAGGATTTGGCCCTAAATATTTTTGATGTAACATGAGCAAGCCTGCTTTCCTGAGCAGTCCTGTGGAAGCTATGTGCATTGCCACGATCAGATCCATAGCATGAATAGTCACTACTTGGAGGTCACTTATTCAGAAATGACCCCTTCTGTCCTTCAATGTATATATGTGACAGACCCCTGGAACTGCTAATAAATGGGGGGAGTCCCTCTGAGATCATGATATAAGGAAACATCATCCAAGAGTCCACATTGAGCATTTACATAACATTCTAGAATAATTTTGGTGAGCATATCCAGTATTTCTCCAACCGGATCTTATACTTTCGCTCTTTTAACCCACATAGCATAGCAATTCCCAAAAGATTTTAGAGAAATCTACAATCATCAAAATGTTAATTTTGACAATGACAAAGAGTACATGCATTAAAAATGCATCAGCCCTGTCATTAAGGCATTATTCAGCAAAACCATCTCATCATGCTTTACAGAGAGCAGCTAGAGGAAACCAAGTATAAGGAACCATTTGCTAAGCTTGTGTTTATGGGTACCAGTCCAATACATACTACACAAGTTACTCAACCAAGCAAAGAGCAAACAAATCCACACCCTTTATGTGATGAAATGGGAACTCTTAACAATATTCTAAGTCATGACTCAAGGGAAAATGTCAACTAAAAGCTCTGACCAGAGGAAGGTTTGTAATACAAACCTGGGTTTTAAAATAGTGTTTCCATCGCTGTTCCTGCAGCACTTGAGAATGTGGCTGTGTTACGGTGCTGAACTGACTGATTTAGCAGCTGATCATGTCTTTTTAAAGCATAATTTAACATTATTTCTGAGGCTGTTGAACATACTAAACTACAAGGAAAAAAATCTGCTTTCAAGTGGTATTAGAGAATCACAAGGATCAGAGTGCTAGCATCAAAGATGTGTCTAAAGAATAACAGATCCACACGTCTGTGTTACAACGAACACTCCACTCACTACTAGAGGCAACAGACTAAGACTGCTTTGGCAGTTGTTGGAAATTATTAAGTAGAACATTGACAGCCTTTCAATCTCTAAGCAAGAGACAGAGAGAAAGACATTCTCCATCAGCCCACCTGGTGCTCTCAATGATCACCCTACATCTGGCTTGTCCACATTAAAAATCATTCCTAGCCCCATCATAGCTGAGGTTGGGGAAGGATGCATTCAAAAACGCTGTCTTATCACAAGACTCCTGGTCTTGCTTTAAAATGGCTTCTGATCTAATTCACTTAAGGCTGAAATCTGGTCTCACAATTGTGAATACATGGCAACAAGACCTGGGATCATATGGGCATGTGGAGAGGCCTTGAACGGCAAAACACAGGGATGATCACACCCTGCTCTTTTTCTTTGCCAGGCTTGTGGGCAGAAGAGCGGGGAAAAAAGGACTGGAACTATGAATGCTATACCTGGATTTTCCTAAGCACAACATCTGAAAGACAGATCAGGTTTTAACCAAATCCTGTGCCCTGCTACTGAGACTGGAGAGAAGGACCTATGCACTTTGTGTTAAAGGGATGGGGCATGTCTTGGCCAGTTATGGGAATCAACACTCCCTTAGTTGTGTCTCCCACCTGTCCAGCTGCAAGTAGCATTTGGGGAGTCCTGAGCTCTTGGAAAGGGCACAAATAAGCCACCACCCGAGCTGCAGAGGGGAAAAAAACCCTCAGCTCTGGCCCTGAGCATGTGTCTCAATCTGGGGCCTTAGAAGCTGATAAACTCTGCTGGGCTGGAGCTGGTGTGAAGGTGGCTTCTTAATCCTGCCCTCACCAGGTCGCAGGGTGAGGATAAAAGAGCAAGAGGGGCATTGCTTTCATCGAAAGCAACCGGCCTCAAGCTGCTCCCCAGGAGCGGCCCCACTGGATGGCCGAGCCCCTCGGCAGCCGGGGAAGAGGGGCTTTCCCGGGCGTCGGGCGCTCCGCGGCCGTGCGGGATGTCCCTCGCCTCGCTAGCACGGGGTGCTCGGCACCTCCCCGCCCTCGGGCACCCGCAGCCCCGCACGACTCGGCTGCTGCGGCCGCGGGGCCGTGCCCGCCGGCGGGGCGGCAGCCCGGGCTCTGCCGGGGGGCGCGGACGGAGCCGGGGCCGCCGCGACCCGGCGGGCACTCCGCGTCCCGGCGGGAGGGACCCCCGGCAGGCGAGGCCGGCCGACTCGGCTCCCCCATCCGGGCCCCACGCCGGAGAGGGACGAGGGGCCGCGGACGGAGCGGGCTGGGGGCTGCCGACCGAGTGCCGGGGCACCGGGGCCGCCTGGACGGGGCGGGAGCCTTCCCCCGGCCCCAGCGCAGCCTAAAGAGCGCTGCCCGCCCAGGCGCAGCCCGCAGCGGCCGCGGCTCCCCCGGCCACCCTCTGCCGAGGAGCTCGGCCAGCCCTGCCGCGGCCCTCCCCAGCCCTGGGCTTGCTCCCACGCACACACACACACCGGGCACCCCCCTCCGCAAGAGACAGGGCGTTCGAGCTCCCCCCGCCCGGGCAGAGACACAGAATGAAACATTGCAAAGCGTAGGAAAAGATGGAAAAGGTGCTACCTTGGCAACTAGAGGAGGTGAGGAGCCAGCTGGTGGGCTGGGGGCGGTCGCGCTGCCTGCCTGCCTGCCCGCCGCCGGTACTCTCCTCGACTACGCGTATTCTTAAGCAATAACAACGTAATCCGTATTATCCACCCAAGAATACCCGTCACCGAAGAGAGTCAGAAAGCTGCTGCTGTTGCTGCTGCTGCTGCTGCTGCTGCTGCTGCTGGAAGTGCTGCACCGGGACAATAAATCCATAACTATAATTCGCCTCTAGAAGAAGGAGAATCCACAAGGGTTGCCGAGCGATCTTGTCCCATATCCAGTGGACGCAGAACCTTCCCACCCTGAGGAAGAGAACGAGAGGAGTAGGCATTTAATACACACACGTACAGTCCCTCTGCTCTCCTGCTCCCTTATTGGAGTGAGCAAGGGCTTGCAGGCGAGGTGAAAGGAAATAAATCAAAGTAAGGCTGAGTTTACCTGGTGATTGCCTGGATTCTTCCTCTGTGCTTCTCTGGTATCCTATTCCCTAGCTGTATGCTCCATCAATTCTCTCTGGGAGCTTGCAGGAGATGTCACACGCAGCAACAGATTCCTGTAAAAGAGATGCACGGTTAAGCACACAAATATTACAAATCTGTTTGCATAGGTGGGCTTGGGAAAGCTCCGATAAAGCAGCAGACACGCCTGAGAGACTTTTCATCTGAGCTTTGGAAATGCATTTTACAAGTCCTGACTCACACTGACTCGATGTGCTACCAAGGAGGGAGGGCGGAAAGGAAGGCGATGGAGAGGGAAAAAAAAAAATCAAAGAAAAAAATAGCAAAGGCTCCGATCTCAGCAGAGGCACTCCACTGTCAGGCCTCCTAGCGCCATAAAAATCTAAGGCGAAAAAGGCTTCAAAGTACAAATTCTGCGCTCTCCGCTCCCCGCGTGTCCCCGAACGGCGGAGCCCGGTGGCTGCGAGGCGCCGAGCCGGGCAGGCGGCCCCGCGGCGGCGGGCGGGGGCGGCGGCAGCGCACCTCCGCCCTGACACCTGCCGCCGCCCTGCCAAGGTTTGCAAAAGGCGAACCGGGGGAAAAAATAACAATAATAAAAGAAGTTATTTCCGAATGGCGCCCGCGGCTCTGCCCGTCACCCGGAGCAGTTCCCTTATCAGCAGCACTCGTGCCTGGGGGAGGCGGGAGGGGGAAGCTTTGTCTGATGATCTGCCGCGGTGATAATAAACGTTTATTGTTCGCCAACTAAATAGAAAGGATCTCTGCAACGTCATGGCACAGCACACTTCGCCTAGCGCTAAGGAACTTCTCCGTGCTATTTCACCCCGGCTCCTGATGCTAAGAACAGCTTCCGTGTGAGTGGTGGGGAGGGGGCAGTGAGATTAGCACGGCGCGGTCCGAACCCGCGCAGAGCAGGGGTACTCCGCACTTCTTCAGCCATGAGTAATTATGCAGCACACACAGCCCTCATTATCCACTGCACTCGGTGACTGACCAGCTTGTTGATTAGATTCCAACTGAAATTAATACAAGATGCTTGCTTTTTCTATATATTTCTTCCTTAACACGAGCCCTTGTCTCAGTTGACGTATTACCACTATGCTTCCTATGAAAACATACGAGAAGACAGCACTTGTTTTGTATCACAGACTCTTGCTTGAATTTGAAAGAAATGAGAAAAACAAAGAGAGAAAGAGAAAAAAATACTTTGATAGCTACATTACCTTAATTAATTAAAAAATCATTTCCAACACACTCTCCTCTATTTTAATCTAATTTTAGGTGTAATTTCCTATATCCTCTAACACAGCAAGCTTTCAAGTCGTATTCTAAATGGCAGCTGGAAAGTAAATAACAAACACTGTAATTTTTCCCCGCTGTGAAACTGAAGGCTGTAACCCCATTAGCTGGGGTTGGAACTCAAATATCTGATGCAGTGGGTTTCCTTCAACTTGAACAAAAGCCGTTTGAAAAAGTGAAATGCACCGAGTCGTGGCAAAAACACTCTATACAGATACCCTAGACCGATGTTCTCCGAAATGGGGAGGCGCTCCACAAATGCATCGAGAATTAGGCAAAAATCCAAACTTTGCGTGGGTTGTTTTTTTTATTGTTTTTGGTTTTTTGTTGTTTTTATGGTTTGGGTTTGTGGGTTTGTTTTTTGTTTTTTTTTTTTTAATATTAAAGAACGCGGTTCTCGGGGAAAAGCAGCCCCGCTCGGAGCCAGCGCTGTTCTCGCTGTGTCCATCTGACACTGCCCTTCCCCTCCCCGAACATCAGCCCCCCCACTACTCCCCGCCAATACAGCGCCTGCCGAAACTTCCCGTGCCCAGCCCCGCTGCCGCCGCCCCGCACCGGCCCGGCTCGCCGCACCCCCTGCCCGCGGGCCCCTCAGCACCCGCGGGGACGGACAGCGCCGAGTGCCGCCCGCCGCGCCGCTCCCGGGGCCGCCGCTGCCGCCGCCGGGGCCCTGCCAGCCCCGCGCCCCTGCCCGCCCCGGCCCCGGCGCTCCCGGCCGGCCGCACGCCCTCGGGCAGCGGAGCAGCGAGCCCCGCCGCGCTGCCGCCCCGCACCTTCTCCGCGGAGGGCGGGAGGTGCCCGTGGCGGCGCGCCGCGGCACTAAATACCTTTGTTCACCGGCTCCGGAAAGCCATGTTTATCTGCGCTGCCGCCCCGCTCCGTGCCGAAAGAGCCCGGGTGCCGGAGCGCCAGCCCGGAGGGGCCGGGGAAGGGCCCTGGGGGGCACCTCCGCCTCCTCCGCCGTGCCCGCGGAGGGGGACGCGCACACCACACAACACACACACACACACGCACACGCACACACACACAGAAGGGAGGGGATCGGATGGAGGGAATTAAACAATTAAGCTATCAGGAGCGCAGCTCTGAGCAGAGCTCGGACTCTCCACGAAAAGCAAATTTCATAGGGGGGAATACTGATCCAATCCGTCAATAGAGAGGCACGATGTCTTTTCGTGTGGGAAATTGTTCTGAATTAGGGGGCTCGCTGGTGAAAGAGGGGAACAAGAAAAAAAAAAAAAAAAAAAAAGGAAGAAAGGAAGAAGGAAGAAAATATTCATGCCCGCTCAAAGGGAGCCTCTTCTAAAAATCGCTGGAAGATCGCTCCTTTTGCCACCTACCCGAGTAACCACCAGAAATCCACCTCTATTGAAGCGCTTACCCTTTAAATCCAGGTTTCGAGCAGAACTCCAACTGTGTGTAAAGCCAGGGAGTCATCTGATGTGTGATGGGGAATGGGCTCTGGGCAGCAGAAAGCAGCTTTCTCTCCTGGTGCCGGATTACCATGTTAACAAACCCCGTGAAGGGACCCCGGCGCCTCTGGCTGGCCATGTCTCGTTGCTTTCACACATCGGCGGCTGCTCTTGCTTCCCATGTCCCCGGCGATCGCCTCTCAGATGAATGTGGGCTTCCAGAAAAGGAGTCGGGGGGGAGAGGAGGAAAAAAAAAAATCGCCTAATGCAATCAAATCGATCTGATCTACACCATCTGTCGCCTGCCACTACACACAAGCGTTAAAATAGGAAAACGGGAGACACTGACAGCTCAGGAAGGTTGTTCTGCAGAGTTCATTTTTAGCAGAGCATAATTGGGTATGGACAGCATACAGTTACCAAAGCTGCTGTTAACCATCCAGTAGAGGATCCCGAACATGCTAATGGTGGATTAATTGAGGAAGATCTGACGTGCAAGCTTCATAGTCTCTTATTCATGACTTCCCAACGGGAAAGGACCAATGCCGTGTGGGACTATGGTAACACAGAGTCAAAGAGCTGCTAAGAAAATGGCTCTGTGTTCATAGCACCTCTCTCTGATAACAAACATATGTCGACCAGAACCGTTTAGCAGGATGGGGAAAATGAAATTTTCTTAGCCGAGGTTAGCAATTCCCATCGCTTGCACTTAAAGAGAAGTGAAAAATGGTCTGCGGGTCTAAGGTGCTTTCAAGTGCTGGTGTCAGGCTTTGCAGCTAGTGAAAGCAGACGGATCCTGCTCAGATGGGGGGTTAAACCCCAAATTTCTTACTTCTTACTGTGACCAAAGTGCATCCTTAGCAAAGCTCTAAAGAAGTAGCTCTGCTAATTTCATCAGGAATGACGCAAGGTCGTTTTAATGCCAGGAACCCTTTTGACTTTTTCCAGCGGGAATGGCGCTTGAGCAAGACATTTCCGATCACTGAAATTTGACATAATCTCAGATAAATATGTTTTGGGGGGGGGGGGGGGGGGGAGAAGGGGGCGGCGAGTTGGGAAGAGACGGAGTATGCATCCAGACCTGCAATCACCCCTGCTGCCAACACTCCAATTTGGTAGCGTTTTCTAGGCTTTCCTGATTTATGAGGTTATAGAGCCTTACGTGTAATTATTAAAGCCATGTATGTACACAAGCCACAGACGCCTACGGCAGCCGTGTCTACACACACCGACGGGGAGACAAAGTGCGCCCGTCGGGATGCTCTCTTCCACTGCCTGATGAATCCATTGCCAGCGGGGGAGAAGGACTGCTGGGGCAAGCGAGGGCGAGTTCTCATCCGCCCTCCCCGGCGGAGGCTCGGGCAGGGCCGGGCGGCTCTGGGCGCGGGGCCGGCCCGGAGCTGTCCGCCCGCCCGGTGCTGAACGGCGGCCCGGCCCCGCACACAATGGCCCCTCTCCGCCGCGCAGGGCGCCGGCCGGCTGCCGCCTCCTACAAAGTCTGCGCGGAAGCCCTGCCGGTCGCTACAGCAATTAGGAAAGTTCCCCTTCGTTTCCATCTCTACTGTCTGAGTAGCAAAGAATAATAACGCCAATAATACGAATCCGAATGTAAACGTTCCCGTAAACAATTATCGTTTAGGGTAATTCCGGAGTAAACCCCATGATTCTCCTGGAAGTTTGTGTTAATATATTTAAAATAAATCTAGCATTTATTAATTGGATTAGCCTTGAAAACGTAGCCTAAAGACAAATCAAAAGCTGTACCCGATCTTTTGTTTCAATATCCATTAATTAAGCACTGCTGCCTACCTATACAGCATTCTCGGGTCCCGGCCGCGGCGCCGAGCCAGCGAGCCCCGCTGCCTTTGTTGGCATTTGCGTCCAACTATTGCCCTCTGCAGGTCAAGTCCCAGCCGCGGCGAGCGCTCCGCCGCTGTCGAGCGCTCCGCGGACGGGAGCTGCCGGGGCTCGACACCACCGGGCCCCTCTTCGAAAAAGATCCAACTTTTGTTTGGTTTGGTTCTTCACCCACGAGGGCTCAGACGTGTTTTCTTTAGGAGGGGCTACGAGTGGGGAGAGCCGGCACCAGCACTGCTCAGACCGTCCTCAACCTCCATTCCAGCCCTGGCCAGGAGACGAGAAAGTGAGGTGCCACTCTGAAGACGTGTTGTTTTCTTTCTCCCCTTGTCTCCATAAGACTACGGCAAGCTTCCTAGGCAAACCCTGCCCTTCCCCTGGGTTTGCAGAAGAAGCAGGAAGAACCCAGCACCAAACAGGATTGAGCAGGTGGCGACACTCAGGATTCCCCCGACTCCTCCAGTCGGGCAACTTTTCTTCGGGCACAACTTGAGAGTTTCCTTCTCTCACTCCCTGTCCCAGGGAGACCTCACGGAAAGCCAGGCGGGCTGCAGCGGCGGCTGCGAGGGGACTGCCCGGCAGCAGCCCCTCCCTCCGCCCCAGCCCCTCGCCCCCCAACCCAAAGGATGCCTCCTGCTGCTGGGGACAGCGGGAACTTTGGGCACCGCGCGGTGCCACTCCGGCAGTCACGCTCTGCCGTGCCTCCGCACGCATCGGCACCGCTTACACGGTAATGAACAAAATGCTGTACCAGAGAAAAAAAAAAACAACCCAACCAGCCCAGCGTTACGGCGATCTAGTTTGGGTTTCGCTACTTATAATTCAGGAGATTCAGTGCGTAATAAAAGGTGGCCGCTCCCTTTCGTTTTCCCATCACACCTACACACGGGTTTGGAAGGACCCGCTCTAACACCCACTCTCCGCTTCCTGCCCGGGGTTGACTCCGTGCACATGGGCTTCGGCATCCGCTCGGGAGGCCAGCACGGGAGCCGCTGCTCCCCCGGGCAGCCTGAGCCGCGCCGCCCGGCGCGCACGTCCGCCTGTCACGGCTCACATATGACGGTCTTTTCCCGGAGCCGCAGCGAGGCGGGGAGGGCGGCTGGGCTGCGGTCAGGCGGCGGACCCAGTCCCTGCCGCAGGCGGCCCGGGGAGGGGGAGCGGCCGCGCACCCCGAGCTGCCGCAGAGGCGGGCGCGCGCCGGCCTTTTGTCTCCCGGCAGCCGCCGCCCATCCTGGCCGGGAGCTGCCGCTGCGCCGGTCCCGCTTCCCCGGCCCAGAGCCGCGCCGGGCAGAAGCGGCGCGGGGGCGTTCCGGGCCCGGCCGGCCCGTCCCGCACCCGCGGAGCCGCGGCAGCGCCGCCCCGGCGGGGGCTGCGGGCAGGCGGAGCGAGGGCGCTGCCGGGGGCTGCCGGTGCCCGCGGAGCGGAGCCGGGTCGGGCCCGGCCGCCCCAGGGCACAGCCCGCCTGTGCGGCTCGGGGCGGAGCGGCGGAGACCCCTGCTGGCCGCGCATGGCGCAGCAGCCGGGCGGGGTCCGGCCCCGCCCGAGGAGCGCCCGCCCCGCCCGGCCCCGCCCGAGGAGCGCCCGGCCCCGCCCGAGGAGCGCCCGGCCCCGCCCGAGGAGCGCCCGGCCCCGCCCGAGGAGCGCCCGGCCCCACCCGGCCCCGCCCGGCCTCGGAAGCAGCGCAGGGCGGGCGGCCCCGGCGGGTGAGAGGCGGTGACACCGCCCGGGGTGGTGGCATGGGACGAGGGTGTGGGCAAAGCCGCGCAGGGAAAGGAGGCGAGCCGGCTCAGCCACCCTTTCCTGTGGCAGGGCACAGTGGATGCGGGGCTGCGCCAGCATCTACACCCTTCTGTTCCAGCAGCAGGAGCGATCGCCTGCCCTGGGAATGCCCAGGGAATGAAGGCGCTGAAGGCACTGCCAGCAGGGTATCGGCAAGTGTCCCCTCCAGAGGGCTGCGAGGTGGGGGTAGGGTACAGCCCCTGCGCAGAGGCTTCAGCCGTTCTGAAGAACGCCCTGTGTGCTGCCTCGCCACCTGCCCCTGCTCTCCCCTGCCACCACCCCGCTCTCCCATCCTCAGCAGCCAACACGAGGAGTTTCTCGTTCAATGTTACCTTGACCTGTTCCAGGTCTGCTCCTGCACTGGCTCTTGAGAGCAAGGAAGGATTACCTGGAAATGTTAAATAACACCTCAAGTGTGAGGCTGGTGAGATAATCAGGGAATTGAAGAGATTCTGAACTGAGTAGCCTAAAACCCGAAATACACATGATGGAATTTGAGATAGAAGTAGCCAGTCACAACGTTTTTTCCAGAGCATCACACGATGTTATATCTTGGTGTTGTCCTGGGTTTTACCTGGCTACACTGGACTTGTCTGGACTGACAGTCTGGTTCTCTGGTTTTCTCAGGCATGATAACCCAGTTCACAAACTGATTGAGACCCATTTAAAAGCCTATACTTTCTCTGGCCATACTATTCCCCTTGGAAAACTGTTCCAGAATCTCATGACTTGTCTTAAGATTTCCAGGCTGTGTTTATTAGGGGCCCGTTTATATCCATTTGTTCAGATGCCAATTTTGTCCTTGAACTCACTCAGTCCTGATATTTACTCCCCTCACAGTGTACTAATATTCCTTCTCATAATTTCTTTTGTTTAAATCAATCTTTTCAGTCTTGTCTCATAAGATAGAATCTTCATTTCCCTGATTATACCCATATCCTAGCAACTTATAAAAACTGGGTCATGACCAACACCCAGAAATTACAGTTTTCAAAAGGGTTCATTATTCTATCCATTTTCAGTTTGACCAAGACACAAGTAGGAAGAATGATTAGCATAAGGTCAGACAAACCACAATTCTCCTGACTTCAAGTTCTTTTGTAATCTGTCAGGGACATGAGTTCTGAAAGGCTTGTGGTTTATAACTTGGCATTACATCAATGCACATTTATGTACCTATATATCATTTTCTGGAGGGGAAGAATGGCCTTGTAGTTAAGAGGGTACATTAGAAAGCTGGAGACATGGCTTTGAATGCCAGGTCTGCCATAGGCAACAGAGGTAACTTTGCCTAGTCCTTTAGTCTTTTGACATATTTCACCACTTTTAAAATTGGGACAGCAATCTTCCAATTCTTGCCTCTTTTTCTTTCCCATATACTCACCTGCATTTAAGGTCTCACACCAAGCACCCCCTTTCTGGGTACTGCTGGTGCCTGGCACTCTGAAGTTGAAATATGTCTGTGACTCTTAACCAGCAGTTAAAAATAGACAATACTCTTATGAAATCTACTTTAAGGGTCTGTCAGAAGAGCTGTTAGTAACCATGCTAGGAACTGGAATTCCTGAGGTCTTCAGCCCATTGATTACATTAAAATAGTCTATAAACTAAGCCCAGGCAACAGCAGTAAAGCCAGAGACATTTAACTGAAAATCTGCATCCTAGCTTCTGGTTTTCAAGTCTCTGCCTAGTTGAAAAACAAGTCAAATCTTTTTATTACTATTACTATTACTATTACTATTACTATTACTATTACTATTACTATTACTATTACTATTACTATTAACTAATTAATTTAAACATAGGTGCAATTTAACACATTTTCTTCACCAGTTTTCAACTCAGAAGGCATTTTTTTAACAGCTATTGCTGCAAAGAAACAGAACTAGCCCTTGAAGCCCCAACAGCCCCATAGCTGGAGTGGTTCTGGTAACAACAAATGCTATCATTTCTTCCCCAGCAATCCAAGTACGGAGGGTTGAGACTGAGCACAGAAACAGCACTCTGTTGAGCTGAGGTGAAGCAATGATATTTATGGGAGTAATTATCACAGAGAAAAACTGGAAAAATATGATTACAGCAAATTGTAATTCGCTCAGATATGTTCTTCGTTGTTAGAAATAGCTCAGCTGAGACCAAACCAATATGAACAACAGACTGGGAGTGTCAGACACTGATTCTCTGGAGGCTGATACCATCAGACCCTCTGAGCAGAACATGATCCAGCTTTAGCATATTAGAGAGACTGGTGTCAGCAGCCTGCCTCTCTTCCCAGCCATTGCACTCACTTCAAGCAGCCCAAAAAAATGCAAGCTGGAACAGCTGGCCTGGAGGTGCTGTCCCTAAAGAGCACTGGCAAGAGAGGCAGCAGCCTCTCAGAGCTGGGCAGTTCCCCTCCACAGCAGCTGCTGCTGGTGGGTGCTGCTGAGCAGGCGGCTGAAGATGCTCAGGTTTCAGAGCGCGGCCGTATAGGTGAGCAGGGTGACAGGACCATGCCCAGCACCCAGCACTGAGCTGGCACTGCCTTCCCATTCCATTCTTTTCTGGGCTTCAGCTGCTCTGTTCGACAAATGCGTGAAACCTTCAGAGAGCTTCTGGCATGGGTGCAGCCATGGACTAGCCTCAGCCTGTGGGGAGTGAGGAGCACCCTGGCTGGAGGATGGGTTCTGCTGAAGGAACTACAACTGCCCAAAACCTGTAAGGGAGTGTTGAGTGTCAAAGACCTTAGAGGAAATGAACTATAGGCTCTGCAAGCTTGCAGGCTTGTGTTGAAGGAGAGGATATAGCTGAGAAAAGCATTTCTGTGAGGCCTGTGTGAAGAAGGGTCTGAACACAGCTTGTGCAGACAGACTTTGTGCCCTCATATTCATGTGAAATCCTGGCTTAATGCAAGTCATCTGCACCACGGTAAATGTCTTGCCAAGTCAATTGTACTTGGGGAGGGACTTTCACCACACTTTCATGGCTGAACATTTTACATGTTTCATGCAACTAATATCTTGCAACCGATGTTAAGAAACTTTTAGAAGCAATAATCAATATTGTGTAAAAACATAAATATCACTTAAAGCAGTCAACTCTTTTCATTTAAATGTACCTACCCCATGAATCACATGCATCAAAGAAGTTCTTCAGATGTCTTGAGAGCTCTGTAGGTGTTATTGCTGCTCTTGGTCTGTGAGAAGAATTATAAATGCTATTTACCTTTTAATTAAAAAAAATATATTGCAAATTAAAGGCATGCTCTTGCACATCAAAATTTAGTTAGCATCCATTTTTATTGTGCAGACCATGGCTCTCTAACAACCTATTGGGCCCTCAGCCATCTGAACACACATTGCTGCTTCCCTTTTCCCCTATATTTTGGGAATCATGTGCTAGATTTGGTCATATCCGAGGGAGAAAAATTCTGTAGCTTACTGCTAATACTTAAGCAGATCTCCTGCTTAATATTCTTTCTGCTTACAAACCTCTCAAAATATATTGGTGTGTCCTGACAAAGGCAGAGGAGCAGTTTTGGACATTTGTGTGACATGCATCTTACTATCTTACGTAGAAAATTTGACAGTGAATGACAGAACACCTTAGAAGGATCTAAGAAGATGATAAAGGCAACAGCTTTCACATGAATACAGAGTCTAGTTCCTAACAGTTACAAGCTTTTTTTATATGCATCCTTGTAATTTGACATTTATAATTCACTGTAGTGCTGAATCTCTGTCATTTCCTCACCATCAGGTTCTCTATACGTGGATGTACATGTCCTTTTTAATTAGTATACCTATTTGAACATTTAATCTCATCTCTCAACCTTATTATGCAGTTGTATATTGATCTGTTATGTGTCAACAAATGCTTTTGGAATAACATATACAGTTCTGTGTTGCTCCTCTCTCAGAACAGGTGCCTGTATCTTCTCTTTTCCTGGTTGTAAACCCATTTTGTAAAAAAAAAGCACATTAATTCACAGTGGATTTAATAATAGGTAAAAATAAATATCCTGCAATCCTGCAGAGAAACATTAACCCTTGAGATTACATATATACACACACACACACAGAGTGAATATTTTATTGTGCATAGCATCTTCCTCATCGGGAACACCTAAGACCTTTTCCGAGGCATTGATGCCTTTGCAACACTGACAAACATTAGACCTATTGTATCTTTGGAGAAGCAGAAATATTGCAGAACTTGCTCAAGGTAAGCAAAGAAAACAGTGAGACAGCTGCAGACAGAGCAAGCCCTGAGGTCCCAGCTCCTGACCTGAAGCCCACTGGAAAACACAATCAATATGAAAATCAGGTTGCATCTGCAGGCCCCAGTTCCAGGACTGACCTTTCACTGCTCGCTCATCATTTTGCATTAGCAACTTGGGTGGTGCCATGCCACTGCCTGATATTCCTGTTTATTAGTTAACTTAGCTGAGATTTAATTAAATTGAAATGAAACCTTTTCCGTGTCGTGTTAAAACAGGCAATGAAGGACACACCTTTTATTAATGGTCATACTGACACTGAAGTCAAACAAAGGATTTATTTTAACGTTTTAAATACTATGGCTTTGTATTTGAAATAGGGGGTATTCAAGTGGTTGTACTGCTTAAAACACAGAATTAAAACTTCCCTTCTACTGGTATTTAAGAAGATATCTTAGGGAAGAATTCAAAGCAAACTTTTTACAGCTTTCAGCCGATCAGAAAAAAATGTGTTATATACAAATACCAAAAAACATTTTAAATGCTCTTAATGTAACTTGTGGTTTTGAGTGATAACCGGTTTACATTGAAAACAAAAGCCAGTAGCAGATCAGAACTCTCCCATACAGTTTAGAAGAGTATACAATGGGGATAAAGACTATTTTAAAGAAAGAGAGAGCAGGCACATGGATGTCAGTTCATACTGTTCAGTGGAAGAGCTGGGAGTGTTACAAGCAAGCAGCTCTGTCCTGGCAGCCTCTGACTGGGAACCCAGGGCAGATCCTGCACTGCCTCCTCGAAAGGTTTCCCATTCAGTCACGCAGTATTTTCAGTGGGAAAGGAAATCTGCTCAGGACATTACTTTCACAAATATTGATCTCTATTTCCATTGATGTATAAAGCAGCACAAGAGAGATTTTGTTTATGTATTTTTTTTCCTTGGGTCTAATTATTAGTCTTCAAAGTTCCACTTGGTTTTCACAAGTTTAATACAAGAAATGGAAGAAGCTAAGTTAGTTTTTTCAGCTCTCCAGTCTGAGCATCCTTTTCAAATGACCTTGATGGTGGTGGTTGACAGTTTACCTCTTTGTATGGCTTTAAATGTCTTCTAAAATACAGTCCTAGTAACACCTAATAAAAAAATTATTCTTACGAAGAGGTGCCCTGGAAAATATAAATAGCATCAAATAGGATCTAAATATTCCTAAATACAAAATGGAAAGCAAGTGATTAATTTATTCATTTTAAATTCAGAAGAAAATATATGCATCATATTTTATATTTATACTCTCACTGTGCTTATATACATATATATATGTTAATCTTTAAGAACCACACTAGAAATCTCTTCTCTCCTTTAATATCTGACTTGGGAAAAGTTCCTATTCAGTCAGTGAAGATTTTCAGTAAGCAGAAAATGATTAAGGATTTTAGAATACATTGCCTGGGTCAGAAGTGTCTTTGGAAACAAGACAAGTCTGTGAATTTTTAGGATTTTTTCCACAGCAGCTGAATATGAATTGGAGGGCTTCCAAATCCACGAAGAACAATGCATTGCCACAGCTTTACTTGCAAGAAAGCCATGGAAGAGTCCCAGAGAAATAGCCAGAGACACTATAGCTATATTGTAAAAGTTTATGTAGCTTAAAAAGTAGGGTAAAAAGTTTTTTTCGTGAATGTGAAATATAGTTTTTCTCTGAAGATAATCTGGTTTTTTGAT
This sequence comes from Pseudopodoces humilis, assembly GCF_049639895.1. NCBI lineage: Eukaryota > Metazoa > Chordata > Aves > Passeriformes > Paridae > Pseudopodoces > Pseudopodoces humilis. The sequence continues at coordinate 13,548,791 of NC_142209.1, read as the reverse complement.
TAAGAGTTCTCTTGGTCCCAAGTCCCTGTTTTGCTGACTTTTTTGCTTGGTCAGGCTTCCTATTGCCATTTCTGAGATCTGGGAGTGTGAATCTCCACTTCCAGCATCCTTAAATGCAGAGTTTTTCCAGCATTTTGTAAGCCTAAATCAGGCCACGCAACAAAATTGCCTCTCGCGTTCTGCTTTATGGCAGAGAATCTGTGCTTTGCCCTGAGGCAGGTGGGCTGCCCCCTGGGGATCAAACAGCCAGGCTTCTCAGAGCCCATGCCTTAGCTCAGGTCTGCAATAAAATGAAGTGCACTTTGTACTTGTGAACATTTACATACAGTGTAGGAGAAGTGCTGCAAGAGAAAGTTCAGTATTGTGAGCCTATGTATCATTCTCTTTGATATATCTCTCCTATTTTCTCATCCTATTACTTCAGATCAGCTCTAAGTCTCATATCTAAACAGTCAGTCCAAAGGGAAAGTGCCTATTTACAGGCTGGATTAAGAGCTTTAACAAAAGGCAAGGCAGAAAGCCATTCATTTACTATATAAGAAAAAGAATGTCTTTGTATTTTATCACTTGCCAGCATCTTCCAAACCTTTTCTTTGTATTGCTCCCCTTCCAAACAGAAAGTAGAGTAAGAAATTCCTGTCTTGCAGAATGGATCAAGAAAAGGAAAAAAACATATTGTGCAACTTTCCCTTTTTGCCTGTAATAGGTTTAATTTTACTTCACCCCTCAGAGCTTCTGCATATGTGTTCAGCTGAAACCCCACACTGCTGCCTTGTTAGACCTTTTCCCAAGACCTTTTCTATAAGAAGCAGAGGGAAGTGCTGGAATGAAGGAAGGCTGAGTTCCCTAGCCAATCCAAGGACCAGTCCCTGTCCAGAGCACGGGCAAAGGGAGGAGATGCCCCAGACACTGGTGGAGGGGACAGGCAGTGGGCAGAGAAACACTTGGCACAGCAAGAGCTGCAGCAAGAGAGAACAAAGCAGGTTCAGTCCCAAAGGGTCAATAACACAACACATGGAGTGAGGGTGGAGGGGAGCAGGGAGCCTCTTCTCTCAGCCACTACATGGCACATCCTGCCAGGACCTCCTCAAACAAGCACTACAAGTCCCCAGAGGTGTAGCAAGAGAGGGGTGAAAAAGGATTCCAACATCTTGGGGAACAAGTTAAGATAGAAACCACTTAAGGGTTAGTTTAGGGTAATCAAAACTTCCCATTTTTGAGGTATCTAAATGTTTGCTTTAATTTCTTTTTCAATCTATTTGTTTGCTATAGCACTTTTTGAAACAAAATCCATAATTTCCAAATGGCTGAAGTTGAACATTTGTAATTATTCATGAAAACAATAACCCATTTTTATTTTTGTTAAACAAAGAAGAATCAGACTTTCTTCTACAAAAGTGATAAAACAGAAGTAAGAAAGGATGAACTAAAAACAAGTTTTTCCAATGACATACCTGAATGGAGAAAAATCAAAGGTGGACAGAACAGAGCGGAGCCAGAGGCAAAGCATTACTTTGTGAATCTTTATTCAGGCTCATACCCCCAGTCTGGCTCAGATTTGTAAGGTTTGACCTGTGTGAGCTTACAAACACAAAGTTCTCATTGACCTTTACTCCTTGCAACTTGCCCCAAGCCTGGCTGCACTTTGTGAGCTGCACCAGGGGCTCCACCCTCCAGCCCCAGATGATGTTTGGGCATTGGGGCCCTTTGCCAGCACAGCCCTGGCAGGTCCCGCAGCCCCTCATTTTTTGTACACACTCCTGTGTTTCCTTACAGCTCTGATTCATGGCTCCCTTCCTCAACCCTAGCACTTTACTTCACCTTCTGGCAAAATTCCTCTGCTCCAAAATCCACCCTAGGAGGCAGACTCAGGCAAAATAATTCCCCAGTCTAATGGGCTCTTTGGTGTGTGTATTAACCCAAATCGCCTGCCTGAGCCACCCAGGGTGAATGATCCCTCATTACCTCTGCTCTGGGAGATGGATAACACCGTCCTGAAAGCTCAAGGTGGGTTTCATCTCTACAGACACTTCTGTGATAAAACAATTAATCATGTCAGGCAGCATTTTTCATTAGAACATCAGTGTGGGCAGCATATTTTTAATAGCATTCATTTCTCATCGGTGCCTGTTTGGTTCATCTTACTTACATTCTCACAATTAACTGAATTACAGTTTCAGAGACTGAAGGGAATTTCTTCGATGTTCCTCCATTTTTTCTCAATTCATCACACTTGAGGTGTTTTGTTCTTACCTGTAGTATGACACTTCAGCAAACTGTATTTAAGAGAATCCCTACCCTAGCATGTGGATACTGACCTTGTTGCCACCTATGGCTTGTTGCTGTTGTGGCATTTGATCTCTTGCTCTTTGTCTCATTAGCTGTGAGGCTCAGAGATGCTGGAAGGCCCATAGTATGAGGTGTGGTGTACAGCACATACTCAGTAGAAAAACACTTGACTGTAGCAGAAGGCAACTGGCTTTGGTGGCCAAACTTGTCTCTTCTCTAAAGAACTTCCCAAGGACCTCTCCCAGCTTCCACTAGAGCTGATGCAACATCTCTGGCTTATCCCAGTAGGAAATGCACCAATCCATGATTATGGCTTATTCCAGTAGGAGTTGTACCAATGCAGGATTAAAGCACATCCTTCCTTCTGCTTTCCTCCATTCAAGCATGAAGAGGCACATGGCCAATAGGAGCTCCTTCCCCAGAAACAATAAGATAAATCCTTCATTTTACTCTGCTTTTCCCCTCAACACATGCAGCTTCTCTTTTGCCTTGCTTAAGTCACTTGCCTTTGTACAAAACAAGAGAACTCATCACAGCTTTTAAGTGGTCATAGGCACTGCAATACAAGGTACTGCATTCCACATTAAATCAGCTTTAGAGTGAGGAGTGAATACAATCTACCCAACAAATACTTGGTCGTGAAAATTATTAAAATTCATAGCTTAGAGGTGTGAATGCTTCTTTAAGAAAGGTACTTATGTTATCCCCAAAATAGCACCAGTATCATGTGATGTTCCAGTTGCTATGGTTACCACAAATTTGTTATTTAATAGCAAAGAAAATAGATGCACAAAACATGCTAATTATAACTGGTACAAATTTTTCTAAATGTTTTATATGAATATGCATGCATGTTTTATGCATAAGGAATAGGAATGCCCTTTTTCAAATAATTCTTCAAGTTTTTAGAAGCATTTTAGTAACTGGCAGGGAAGTACATTGTATCATTCTCAGCAGCAAAGGAAAAGGAAACTGAAAAACTGAAGATGGGCACTTTGTCTAAAACCATGCAGTTTTCTATTCAAATAGCAGAAGAATCCTGAAAATGCAAGAGGTTTAAATTTGTTGAACCTTGTACTTTCCCAACCGAATTTGCTTTGCTTCTTCTTCTCTTTGCAATGTTGAAATTGCAAAGAGATTGAAGTGCCTCAAGAAACAGGTGCAGGGCCATTTGAAGCGAAGTTGCATTTTATGAAATTGTAATGTTAATATAACCCTGATACAGAAACCAAAGTGCTCCAGTCACTGCCAGAATCAATACTGCTCGATACAACTACAGCCTCGCTCTGCCTGCAGCTCCCGGGCTCCCACCTGTGTGCAGCGGTGTGCTGGCTCCGCAGGCTGGTCCCTGCTGCTCCTGCTGGTGCTGGCTCACAGCAGGATGCTCCTCTGTGTGCCCCACTGCTGCAGGCTCCTGCTGCAGGGCCCGGGGGGCCTCTGTGGGCTGGGAGCTCAGGTGGCACTTGGCAGAAGCACAGGCTGTGAGCACAGCATGGAAAGATGCTGCTGTGGACTTGTATCTATTGCAAGGAGAAATACATGGGCTGGCTTTTGCTGTGCAGAGGAGAGATGGAAGGGATATGTATGCAAACAGATCTCGTATAATTCCCTTTTCCTTTCTGTTCTCCACCAGATGCTCCCCGAGGTAAGTCTGGGGGACACAATGCATGCAGTACTTTGAGTGCTGGAACTGCAAAACTCACCAGCCTGACAGGGTCCTGGGGAGGAACAAGAGAAATCTCATTCCTTTCCTTGGGCAGTCTGCGGCCAAGGTGGAAAGACTCTCAAGCCTAAACTAAACAAAGATATGATCGTGAGTTGTGGGAAGAAAAGTAACAGGCTGATGGCTGTCTCAGGAAAGCTGCTGGCAGCGCTGGTAGTGGCACCGTGTGCACAGCCAGATGTTATCCAGGGCTCCGCTGGGTCGGTGCCTCACCACCCAGAGCTGGGCAGCCCTCACCATCATCCAAATTCCCAGCTCTTCCCAGAGAGAGGAGGGTGGTGCACATGTCTTTGGGGCAGGAGATCATGAGCAGACTCTGCCGCACTCGGGGGTCATTGCTGAAAATGTCACCACTGTCACTTGAAATCAAGCCCTCTCCTCTCACAGAGGCTTTTATCTCTTCCCTTCTGAGGTCACACCAGCCGTGGGCAGAATTAAAGTTGTGTTCGTGCATTTTGCTGCCAAATGGCCGTACTTAATGGCACAGATCCCGAAGGCACTTTCTGATGCTGCTGGTTTCTCCCTTTCACACCCAGAGCACATGCTAGCGAGCTGCCGCCTTTCAAATGCCGGAGAGTGTCAGCGATACTGACTGAAAAACCCTCTCTGTGGCTTGCTGTCACGCCGTGATTGATATCAGCTGTAACAAGAAAAAATGTTATGGCACTGTAATTCTGCTTGATGCAAGGTAGTCTTTGATCTTTACCATTTTGTGACGATTATAATATTCACTTAGTTTTATAAATAATACCCTTTCACCAGAATCATATAAAGTGGAAGAAAAATTGGAAACTAAACTTTTGAAACTTCTCTGGTGCAGCTTTTTGGGCTGGTTTCTGTGCTTGCATGTGCATCATAGCAGTAGCAGGGTGGCCAGCTCCTGGCAGAGGCACTGCAGCCAGGAGAGCAGTGAGGGAGCTGGGGGCTGCTGGGCCAGCTGTGACTCCCAGCCTCATTCAGAAGCAGAGGGGAATATTCACACTGGAATATTCTCTGTAAAGAAATTCACCCAGAGAAATTCAGAGCTGTGGGACCCACACAGATAACAACACTCACTCACTCATCTGGCTATGGAATGGACCCTCAGACAGGGATGGAGGCTCAGCTCTTCCAGCCTCCCAGGACAAACAACTAACAGCATATGACATCCCCAACATATTTTCTTCTAATTAGAGCTCTTTAGGTGAGCTGGGACTTAGGTTTCCAAGTGTCTTTCTAAAGATTCTAAGAAAGAACTTAAATTGTATTTTTTTTCCTGCTTTTTAACTTGAATGGTTATTTGGATGTGGCAAAAATGAGCAAACCCCAGCACCATAGCCATGAGAAAGTGTTCTCATCAGGTAATCATTTATTAAAAGATTTTAACCAGCTGGTATAATTATGATTGTCACTGGAAAATGACAGGGAAATATGTGCACCCATCTGCACTACCAAGCCAGGAAACATTCCACTGTAGGAGTTTTTCCTCATTATCATTGTCCTTCCATACCCAGAACAGTGCACCTGAGCATGACCCTTCCCTTGGCGGGGCCTTGGCATGGGAGCAGAAGCCTGAAAGGGGAGATGCAGCCCCATGCACTCGTCTGCCTCGTGGCTTCGCACTGCTCTGAGCTGCTCATCTCAGACCATGACCCACACACAGCCTGCAGGGCAGTGCAGTTTTATTTCACCCAAAGGTGGACAGCCTTTCACACAAACCTATTTACAGCTGAGCTCAGGTTTCCAGCAGGGGTTTGCCAGGGCTGTCTCAAAGGGATGGGCACGCTGGCAGTGGGATTTAGCAACCAATGGTACTCTGCCAAATCCTGGAAGATTTTGTGTGGCAAGTACAGGGTGTAACTCCAAGGCCATGATTATTTTCCATGTAAATGTCTGTTTCAGTTTGTGCTTAAATGATTATCTGTCATTGATTTGTGTGCCTAACTACAACTGCTTCAAGCTGTTTTCAATTATTCTGTTCTCAATATGATGCAATCCCAAGGATTAGCCATACCGAGTGCCACAAACCACCTTGCAGCAACAGAGTCATAAACTGAAGAGGATAGAAAGGATTTTAATAGGAGATTAAAAGGAAGAAGTGACTCACTGGATGAGAGAAAAGAGGGAGTGCACAGGCTTTGACTGCAGGAGAGCTGCTTTGTGATGCCTCTGAGTGCACCGAGGATCCCAGGTTAATATAATAATTCTTCTTTCCTTATCATGCAGGTCTCGGGTAATGATTTCATAATTAGGGGTGTGCTTAAAAACAGGTTTTAAACGAAGCATGTGTTCTGTCTGCTCTAAGAAGAGGCGGCTAGTTGCAGGATAACATTGCACAGGACTTGCTTCCTTGCCTGCTAAATTCTCCTTGCAAATTTTATGCTTTTTTCTGTCTTTCTAATTGAAAACCTGCACTTTTGGAGAGAAGCTGCATTTCTCCTTGGCAGTCCTCACTTTCACTGGGACTGATATTTTAAGAGTAAACAACATTCATGTACGCCAAATCCTGTGTCCTCCGGAGGGGGTAACCTGAACTCTCCCAGACCTAGCACCTAGGTGATACACAACACTGCTTGTCAACAGCTGCTCCAAGGTTTATCAGCTAGGAATGGTAGCATTCCTACAGAAATCAGGATCTCAGAGCACTCCAGTATTTCTCTTTACACATACTAGGAAAAGTCTTTGTATACTTGGGCTATGATCCTAATTGTTTCAGAGTAATTAACTGTCTACACTCCTTCGGTAGCCATTTGTGGCAGTATCCATCAGCTGTGGAAATGTAACTGTTACTGAATATCTAAGAACAGACATTAATATTCTAACTTTCAACCAATTTCAATATTTGAACTTTCTGAGTGCACAGTTGAGATGAATAACATGGAGAAGCACACTCAGAAGGATTAAACCCTCTATGGATTCTATCAATACAGAGAGTAGAAAGAGAAGTTATTTGTCTGACATACAAATATATATATATATATTTGTAGCAGATAAAATCAAATGTGTTATCACTATCTGCACTCTGCTATGTATATTTTAAAACATTATGAGTGGATAGGTACATACACAGCAGTAGTTTACAAGAGATAAGCATCATTAATTTCCACAGAGCTGTATGTTTTCATGGGCTTCTTAACCTTTTAATATTAAGTAAAATAGCAACTACAGCACTATCCTATATCCTTGGGAATATCACAGTTTTGAAACATTTCTGTTTAAAATACAGAAAATGCCACTGCAGTAAAGATTTGGAAAGCGAGGTACACAGTGTAGGGAATTGGGGGTTGGATTCACAGCTGATCTTCAGGACTTTCCTGATGTGAACTGATCGAAGCCCCAGAGGGAGGCACAATGCCAGCAGGAAGAGAAGTGCCTGCAGAGCAGGATGCTGGACCCAGTGCCATCTGCCAGGCTGCCCTGGCAGAGCTTTCTACCTGACCAGAGTTTCTGGGCATCAGGAAATCTGGTGACAATGTGGAGCGATAACTCTTCTGGAGACAGCTGTCTCACCTTGTGTGAGAAACCATTTCTTCTTCTAGGCCAACCTTCAAAACGCTGTCAGATCACTTAAATCTGCTGAATTTTGAGCAAATTCAAATAAAATATGCCAGTCTCCAGAGCAAAGCCAAACTCTAAATGCCCCACTACCAAATCTATAAGATCAATAAAAACAACAGGGATGTCTGCAGTAGCTTTTTTAGAACACAAAGTAGTTGACTCTAAACAAAGCTTTTATATAACTAGAGTTTTCCCTTGGTACATTATATCCTTGTAATCAGTCTTCAATCTCTTCTCTAACTTTCAGTAATAATGAGATGCACTGAAGTTTGCCCAAATGGGAAAATAAAAAGCAAAAAAGGACCAAGCATCCCCACAGGGCAGTGGTGGAAAAGTGTGAAACAGGATGTCTGATGCTCTCCTAATGCTGTATGATAGGGGGAGTGAACGACTGTTTTCCAAAAAAGAAAGGTAGCTCAGTTTTTCTGGTGAGGTTCAACACATTAGTACTTTTAAACTGAAAAGGAAAATGAGCTGAATAGAAACAATTAGTTGAAGTGGCATGGTAAATAGTTCAGGTACATGTTGGAACTCCACCTGCAGAAGTATTTTAGAACCTATCAAGCTATGCTCTTTGACCTTCCATGTACCAGGATTGCATCTTTAGAATCTTGAAGTCCTCACTGACAGTTACCTTTTAAAAGAAATCACCTCATTTTTACACAGTCTGAAGTGTACACTGGTAAAGAAGAATTTCCCGAATGCAGGTAAGTGAGCCCAGAGCTGTTTTGACATGACTCAAAGGCTGTTACAGATGTAGCAAAAGGAGATGATGAGATTTATCTTACCCTGTGACTTGTACTTGCTTATTAAGACACAGAAAAAAACCCCAGAGGCAATGAGGTGCCAGGGGGCACAGTGGGCAGCAGGGGGGAAAACACACCCTCATGGAAAAGGGATTAGAAACACCTCTCTGAAAGGACCCAGGGGTGTGTATGTACAGCGGGTGGATCAAACCTCTGAGTACCCAGCTCACTTCTGCGCTGAGAGAAAGCTGCTGACACCAAAAAGTGACTAAGCACTGAAAGAGATGAGAGACTGCAAGGGGAAGCAGAAAGAGATGGGATGTTCCTGCTCGTGGGGGCAGCCCCAAGCTGCTCCAGCTGTGGCTCTTGCTTATGCAAAGCTTAAAAGACGTGCACGAGGAGGCTGATGGGGAGGGGGGAGCACGTCTGTTTCCTTCAGCACCTGAAGTTCATCAGTAAATACAGAAACGCTTCAGTAAATACAGACATAGGGCACAGCCTGCAGTTCAGCAGCCTGAAATACCACTGTGAAGAGACTGCAAAAAGGAACAGTCAAAGGACTATCACCTGTCTGTGTTCTGCACAGCAATGGCAGTGTTGTGGGTACTGCCAAGCTCTCTGCAGTAAATGCCCCTCTGGGGGCAGGAAGAGCTGCTGCCCCAGCTCCTGCCCCGTCCCCTCTCACACTGGGCCAGCGGCCATCTGATATGCCAGTGCACATCATCCTTCAATAACTCAGCGATGGGAGTGCTTTGAATTGTCATAAAAACGCCAGAAATGTCTCAGACTGATGCCCAAATACATGTATTTCATGAGAACTGGGCCATTTGCTTGAGAAAATTCTTGAATTGAACAAGCAATTTATAAAGCAAAATATATATTTTTTTTTTACTGAGTTCCTTGTCATTGGAAAGCAGTAGAGAGGCCTCACCTTATCACAGAGCTCCCCTTCAGTCACAGCCCTGGGGCTGCTAGATAGCTTATTCCTGTGATATACTTTAATGGATGTCATTCCTTTTTAATAAGTCCAAACAAAACAGTTAATAAATCCAAGGAGCTTCCTATCAGTATATCTCTAATTCTTGGCTTTCACTTCTTCAGCAGCACTGATCATCTTCTTGAAACTCATGGCATTCTCATAACTCTCTTGAAATAATGATCTGTGTTTCAGGCTTTGATTCAACAGTGACGCGGCTTTTCTGCATGTTTGGCTGCGCAGCGTCTGCCGCTGAGTCACATCTGATTTACACTTGAGATAAACGACATCATCCAGGGCAGCCTCTGACTCTGAGAGGAGCACCCACTAATCCACATTGCCAACAGGGTTTTCTATCACCATCAGTCTGGAGCATGCCAGCCTGGTTTTGGTCTCCATGGAGATTGTTATGAAATATACTAATCCATCATCTGTTGGTTCCCAAAAGGATCTTTGGGGTTTTAGCACCTCCATGGACCTCACACTCCCTGAAAGAGGTGATAGCTATGGATTTCTCAGCAGGGACAGGGAGGACTCTTTAAGAAGTGGTCACCTTTGCCATGGCTTAGGGGAAATGTCTGCGAGAAGCTAGCTCTTCCATGTGTATACAGTGAATATATCTTTCACAGTACTTTTTCCCTCTTTTTTTTTGTTGGCAGGCCTTAACACTGTTCTCCTCCCCCTTTCTGGTGACATTGCAAAATATCCACATTAAAGTGCATTCTCTTAGCAAAGTAAAGTGGCAAAATGGTGTATTTTAGGTGGAAGTGTAAATGATATACTTGCAAGAGCTGGTTGAAACCCAGAACCTGAACAACTGTTCATGGGAAAGACAACTATTTCACACCCACTGTAAATGAGAGCATCATCAGGTATCAAAATGTGCCAGAATAGAAAAAAAAAATTTAAAAACCTCAAAAAAGTCAGTTGAAATTTAGCAGTGCAAACCTGAGATTTCCCAAAGAGGCTGTAGTGTCCTGCTAGCAGCAGCTGTGACTTGCATTAGCTGGATCCACAGAAACCCCCTGTAATCACGCTTTGCACAGCAACCACCACCAACTGTAGCATCGGTCTGACCAGACCTTCCCATCACAGGAAGCTCCCAGCAGTGTCCTCTCAGCTTTAAATTCAAGTTTTGTTAGGGAGTTTGGTACTGAATTTTGAAAGTCACAGCACCTGAGGTAGGCCACGGAGGCTTCTGATACACCTCATGTGATGAATATGTTCTCCCAACGTATTCTGCAAATTATGCAATATAATAGCTGAACTTTACTGTGATTTCACTTTATAATGTATTTTATTGTGCTAGATCTTATCTTAAAGATGAAAAATTAATAGTTAAAATCCTATTCTCTAGATCTAAGCATCTCTTCGTTGTTTGTAATGAAACACTTTGACTCTTACCTAAGTTTTCTGTTCAGTCTGTCCAAGAATTCAAGTGTTTCATTATAACAGGAGTGGAAGATGTTTTGATCTAGAGAATAAGAGGCTTCAAATATTTGCTTAATAGCTATCAAAGCTAATTATTCAAATAAAAATAATAATATAAAAGTTGAGGATAATAAAACAGTAGAATATAAAATAAGTAATAAAAGGGCCTGGGTTGATAAATACCATGCCATATTCTCACACTAATAATATTAATGAAGAGTAACTGCTTATATTATCATAATGTGTATGTGTATGAGTATAATAAAATTCTACCCCATGAGATCTGATTGTGGGCTGAACTTCAAATTATTAGGGAAAATAGGAAGATGGTACATGCTCCTAAAGCCCTACAACATAAGGCAAGAGACAAAAGTGGGGTGCAGAAAATAAATGGTGTCACACATGGGGAAACAGGAGGATAATGAGCAACAGGATAGGCAGCAAATGAAGAGCTCAGCGCCACTTAGGAAAAGAGGGCCCAGAGAATTTCACTGTAGGATGGGGAGGAGGATGTAAGGTGTCTGCTTGCAGGATGGTCCCCTCAAAAGTGGGAGGAGCTGGGGGCTCCAGTCTGAGCCCCCTGCATGAGGACAAATGGAGCTGGCATCAGGGTCACCCCAGTTGGCACCACTGATAACTGGAACCAAACTGTGATAGAGCGTGAAAAGGAGGACAAATAGGTAACTTTTGGTGCAATGCTGAAAGAGGAGAGGGAACAAGGATGGGCATAAAAAAGGGAGATTGATAACTTAAGAAAATAGTACTTACAGTGTCATTTAAGTGGGCACCAAAAGCCCTATGTTGCATTTGTCAAGGCTGGATAAAAAATGTGTTGCACTAATTGAGACATGGAAGGTGCTAGACAAGGGCCTCAGCCATGGGGATGGACAGGAAAGGCAACACCTTAGTGATGCTAAGAGGGAGCAGCCAGTGGGATTATGCCATATCCTGCATGTGAGGACCTGAGAAGGAGTCTGAGTCAAAGATGACTCACAAATTATGGGCCTGAGTGACAAGCAGGGTGGTGAGGTTGTCCGCTGTGATCAAAGAGGGGACTAACAGGGAAGACATGAATTGGGGAAGATTAAAAGTTCTGTCTCTTCTCCATTGGGCTTGAGCTGACAGACTGAAGTCTACATGAAATGACAGGGAAACAAGCCCAGAGATGAGGCTGGACCGAGGAGACAGGTTGGGAGCACACAGGTAGATCTGCAAGTTAGTTGTGCAAGGACTGGTTGTGTGTTTGCAGCTTAAATTACCCAGGAAGGTGCAGAAAGCGAAGGCAAAGAGGACTAGGTTCTGTAAGATGAGCACAGAAAATAAGGCTAGTGACATAGCATAAAATGACACTGAAACAATAAATACACATGAATAATTTAATTCCAAAAGTGCTTTTTGGTTTTGATTTTATCTAATTTTTCCAAATAGAATTTTCCAAAGGTTCATTTGAAAAATATTCTTCTTTTTTTTTTAAGAAAATGTCATCAAAATTAACGTGATTTCATAAATATGTCAATTTTGACCAAAATCTTATTTTGCAGCGGAAAAATGTTTTAACAAAAACCCCAAAATTCAGACCCATTTGTTTTTAGCTCTAAACATAGATCCTACTACTGTCAAGTAACATCTTTCATTATCTTCTTTATGTCTCAAACCACATTAAGAAGAGTCTAGAGGTTTCGCTGGTTCTGTTGTAATCAATCCTGTCACAGCTGTTATTGGATTTATCTCGGGATCTGAACACTGGCATTTTTCATTGTTTTACATTTTCTTTATGGCTGTACAGCTAAACAGTCAAAAGAGTATATGAAAATCTAAAATATGCTAAAGTGAACAAATATATTCAATGACTATAAAATTATCTATAAAGCTTTCTTGGGTCCAAGTAAACATCAGAGACTTATTTGCTGGACTTTAATGAAATTCAGGTCTATCCAGGTATGAATTAATTTTACAATTATATCAGAGTAAAGCGGGCCTATACTTACCTGTCTTCATTTGGTATAGAAGTTACTTTATTTACCAAAATAATAGCATGAAAGTATGGCAGAGCCAAGTAACACCATGAATGAAATCAGGCAAGATTCTTACACTGCAGAAACACCCACCCAAACCCAAGTGCCACATGTGCCTCAGCCTTTCAGAGCCCTATATAAAACTGCTCAGCTGATGCACAGCACTGCTTATAAATCATGCATACAGCTTGTAGGCTTCAGTGCAGTATGGACAATAAAAGGGAATTAAGATGCTTAATGAGGTGAGATGCTTCTATAAACTGGTGTCTGTCTTTCCTTATTTCTCACATTCTCTAGGATATTATTTTCTTTCTTTTTCTTTCTATCTTTCATTATTTCTTTGACTAACAAGTATCTCAGGTTTTCCTACCAAAGGATGTGATTAGTTTTTGCATGAGGCATATGCAGAAGATCCATCTTCCCGTTTCAGGTAGTATATGTTCCCTTTCATAACATAACCAGCCTCCCTATATGTGTTAGACAGGTTTGCATGGGCTAGCTCTACTACTGCTGTACTATTTCCCCAGAGCATATGCAGCTGGTTAAAATTCCCTGACTAAAGCTGCCCTCCCTGCATGCAGGGGACAGAAGCTGATGTGCCTGGCATTGCCTGTGGCTTGCTGCCCCCTCATTGCCCCTGTGCCATTAGACAGAGTCACATATAATATCATGTCAGTTGTGTCATTAATAAAATGACAAAATAAAACTTGAATTACCACATTCGGATGTGGTTTACTGGAGCATTAATGCATTTCTTGGGCTACTGAAGTCATTCAGCCTTTGCAGTCATGGCTCACAATGCACACGATGTATTATTAATGTCCCAGTAAAGCACACCCTGTTGTGTCTTAATGCTGTGGCATAAGATGCCTGGGAAAGTAAACAGCTATGTAAAGCAGAGAGTGATGACTGCTGGAGAGATGAATGGGGGCACATTACGGCTTTGCTCACCGTGCCTGTGGCTCCGGCAGTCTCAGGGATGCCTTGGTAAGGTTTCACTGTGTAGATTCTACAGAGGGTTTTTTCCTGAGTGTTTCTAAACATCTATTATTTATAAACCACTGCTGCTCTGCATGATACTTCATGGGTAAGTAAGGGAAACATTTCCTGCCCTGAGGAGCTGACACTGGCTGCTCTAGGTGCCATGCCCGGGCTTGGGGCCAGGCAGGGGTGCAGGCAGGACATGTGTCTGTTTGCAGCCCTGGCCCCACTGTGCCCACCTCCCCACACAGACCACGCCTGCCCCAGCAGGGAAAAGCCTAAATAAACGGAGACAGCAGCATCATTCTGGGCTGCTGGCATTTCCATACTGCTTATGCAGAGTCTACATCTGAGATAAGATGTACCTCTCCGAAACAAGTGCTCAGATAATCTGTATCCTCATGTAATGCGCTGCTATGCCTGCTGCCGCAGCTGCTGCTACACAATTTTCTCCCTCCAAAAACAGCTGTGGATCCAGCAAATGTCTTCGGTGTTGGAGGACAGAAGCAGCGGGTGGGAGAGAGGCAGCCAGGAGGCAGAGATGAAGGGGACAGCCAAGGCACTGTGCAGAGAATGGGAGGGAAGAAGGAGCCACTGTGGGGAGTGCACTGTGTGCACTACCTGACACACATACAACCCACATGCTGCTTGAATCAAAGCATCTTTTATAAATAACCCCTGGGAAGAAGGTCTCCACAACGACAGCTGAAAAGATTCAAAGCAAAACACACACGGCAAAGGCGATCCCGTACCTGAATATGAGAATTTCCTGTACTTGCTTGACGGTGGCTTATAGATGTCCCCAGAATGACTCAGAGAAGCCTTTTGCAGAAGTCTGGAACCTGAGAGTCAGGAATTCATGAGAAACATGGACAGCCCCCACCTCTGAGGTTGCAGATTCCCAGAGTAGGAGGAAGACCACATCCCCATAGAAGCAGCCTAGGATCATGCCTTTGAGAAAAGCATAAAACCACTGAGACTGTGTTAATCTTACTTCTGGCATATTTTTTTTGTATTAGTGATTTTGGCCCAGTTTTTGAGTTAATGTATAGTCCTTTCTTCTTCTAAAAAAAAAAAATGCAAAATGTGGGAAAGGAGTGGAAACAGATGACTACAGTTTGGGAGTCAGTCTGAGAAAGAAACAGCCAGTATCTACATTCAGTACACTTTGTGTATGTCACCAGGGTCTCAATGGGTGAAGCTGGGAAAATAACATGAACTTGAGTTCTGTGACTGAAAAAAAACCCATGGAATTTTCTCAAATCAGATCAGTCAGTTTTTGTCATTCAACTCCAGACAAAGTTTTGCTTCAAGATTGGGGTTATTTAAATCCTTTCCATAATCTTTTCCCCTCTTTCAGTTCAGTTAGAAATTGATAAATACATTTCAAAGCAAAGAGTCAACAGGCTTGGGTTCTTTAAATATCAGAGTGAATTGTCTCAAGGATTTTAAAGTTTCTTGCCACCTGCCGCTTCCTGGGTATTTTTCATTGGCTGAAAATGCGTTGTGTCTCACTTTAACCTATCTTGATTTCCCTGAAATGCTGTCTTCCAAAAGATTCAGTGTTCATCGCCAGAAAAAATTTCAATCTGCCCCTTGTCTCCCCTTTCTGTGGGCCCCTCAGTGCAGTCCTCCCATGCTCGACCACCCCTAGTGCCCCTAAGGCTCCCTGCTGGCATTCCAGCACCTCTGGGTCTAAAGCAAAGACTTGGAGAGGAGTAAAGCCAGCGATTTTAGGTGGAGGGTGTAAGAGCAATGACAGCCTGAAAAGGGAGAGGCCTGGAACATAGAGGGGTTATAAAGCAAAATACAGTAAAGGTGTGACCTGCTTGGTGAATAAAGTGTACGGGAAGAAGACAGTCCCCACTCTGTGCTGTAAAACATGTTGTAAAAGAACTGCTGAACGAATGGAATGATTAAATCAATATATTTTTCTCCTATTTATAAAGCCTTTGCTTCCAGTAGTTTTTGAGTTCAATAATGTATGTGCCGTGAGAAATACAGAACAGTCAATATTAACAGCCCTCCTCCAGCTGCAGTTAAACTTATTTTAAAATAATCTTCACATTTTCATATATGAAGTAGATGTTTAAAATTGATCAGAGTTCAACATATTTATATTAAAACAGATCCTTTTTTATCAGGGGGTTGGAGATTTTCTGATAGAGCCATGTCCTTTAGCTATCAATATGTTTTGTCCTTTGATGAGTAACTGCCTTCTACGCAGAGTCTGCATGCAAAAAAGACTCTTCAGTCCCTCAATATCCCTGATTTTAAACACTTGTGAAAGACAAACAGCCCACAGACCTTCTGCATCCTGAGTTCACAGAACAAAGTGGCACAGTTCATCCATGTAAAGGGTGCTGGTCAGCCCTCATCCTGACCCTTTAACGAAATACTGCTTCCAAACAGAAAGGCGCAGAATAAGTGACATCTGTTAACCTTTGCAGTGTGTTTGTGTGCTGCTATAGGCTAATCTCTGAAAATCAAAAGGGTGTAATTTTTTCAAGTACCAATTTGGCAGGCCCTTACCCCCACTTAACTCCTCTACACGCTGCCTGCCCAGGGCAAGATTTCAGTGCTGTCCAGGAAATCTCAGTCTGCTGCCACAGATGATGGGCAACCAACCGCCTGCAACTTCCAAGTTGCCAGGACAAGTTGCAAAGATCACTAAACTCTGAGTGACAGGTGATCGATATGCTGAACAATTAGTATCAAATATACAGTAAATGATGCATAATATCATTGGTGAAAAATGTTCTATTTAGGCAGAATGTAGATTGATGTCAGAAAATGCTCTTTAGTGTGTGGAATAATCAAGTCAACTGCTTGATGGATGTACTAGATAGTCTATTTACATAGCTTGGATTCAATACACTTACATGATATTTGCATCAGAAACATATCTATAGTCAACCAATGGGAAAGAATACATGATTTTAGCAACATGCTTATACATTAATAATATTACTTGGCAATCTGATGTTTCAAGACCCAGGGTGAATTACTTATTAAAAACCCATATACAGCTATCTGTCTTTATCTTTCTTTCTGTGTGAGCCATAATGGCCTTGATTGTTTTCAAAATTACATTTGGCCAGGATATGACTGTTACATGAAACCTCTTAAACCAATATCATTTCCCTCACTGATAAAATACATTATACTGCTGGGTGCATTGAGCCAAACCATTAACGAAGGAAGCTTAACCTAACCTTTGTGCTTCTGACCAGCCGTTCAAGCAAACTAACATTTCAGAAATTGTTTAAAAAGTGGAATTGACATGATTATAAATTTTTATATTAAGTTCACTCATTTCTTGGAGCTTCTCCTATCACCCTCACTTTTAATGGTTTGCATTTTGCAGGAGACTTAGTTACTTGGGAAGATACAAGGAAATGTACTCCATTTAACATTGTTTAGAAATGCAGACACAAGATGAAATAGCTAGATAAGGTCAAATTAACCAAGGTCCATTTTAAAACTTGAATTCAGGATGCATGAGAAGGAGGAGAAAAAAAAAGATGCGATGGAAGTCATGGAAAAACCTGAAGTGAAATTCTTCATAGTAATTGAGGTGCTATTTTAATGAAACATCTCAACTCATGGCTGGTTCTAAGAGGTAGGGCTCCCCAGACCTGCAGGCCAAGACAACAGAGCTTGTCTGATAGGAAGCAAATGACATAATGTCAGTGAGAAACACTACTCTCACAACAGCAGACAAAGCCATTTTCTGAAGTTAGTACTCAGCTAGATCCCAGTGCTTCTTCCTCTGTGCTCAGATGTCCATCATGAGATCTCCTTGCAAGAGATAGGAGACTGACCATCATTTTCATGCTCAACAAGAAGAGCCACGGAACACAAGTAAAGGAAGGCAAGATTTACCTGTAAATACAAACAACACATAGCTCCTGATGGCACTTTTTCTCTTTGGGTGTCCAGTGGCTTTAAGAGCAAGGTCATGGTCTGTGAGATCCTGGGGTAATGGCTTGTCCATGGCAGATACCAGTGGCAGAGATAAAAGTGGACCATCTCAGGACCACTAAGCAGGAGAAGGCAGAACTGGGGATCCTGGAAGAAAGGCCATGCAGGTCATTGTACGTGCAAAGTGGCCCCACCGCAGAGCGATGCAGTCCTGCCACAGGCATCTCAGCTCACCAGTCTGAACAATTTCCAAAGGAAAACCATTTCAGAGGCTTGCTACTCCTAATTTTTATTCTTCCTTTGTTTTTCCTGTTTGTCTGCTCCATTGCCATTCCTGCAAACACTGAAAGCACCAGGCATATTCCTGATAGGACTACGTAGGCAGATGTAAGACAAAGCGACACACTGCTAATTGTAGGGCATGAAAGGTATGCAGCAGTTTCTGTGCTTGCCAGGACAGAACTAATTTTTGTCTCTATAGCTGTAGTTTTTATCAGAGCAGATAACCAATTTACAGAAAGTAAAGCACTATTTTCTTACTCTCTGCATGGGAATCTGCTATAGCTCTGAAAGTATTTTGGGAGGCAAAGCCAGAGACTTTTTGTATGCTGCTAAAGCACAGCAGTGTCATACAAACACATCTTTAACCTGGATGCTCAGTACACCATGCTACACCATGCTACACCATGGTAGAAGAGGGGATGGTCACATCTCCAGTAGGAGAAATCCCTGCTCCTAAGGAAGATTTCTTAACCTTTACAGCCACCATTTTTTCTTTTCCATGCTGCATCAGCCATCTTTGAAGCCAGCAGAAAGAGGAAGGGGAGGGTGGTCTTCAGAGAGCTGCAGGAGCTGCAGCTCCCCTCCCCTGTATCAGCCCACAGGCACAGACACTGCAGCACAGCTGGGCACCATGTGGCCATGCCTGGCCATCGTCCCTGCACGGTGGCATGCTGCAACAGACAGGGACAGGGAGGTGGCAGGAGGCAGCAGCAACAATTAACAGGCACCCAGGGGAGCAGGGGGCCTCCATGCAACCAGGACATCATGTGTAGCTGCCATCATGTGAGGCTAGAAACCACAGGCAATTCCCCACACCATATTTCCTTCCATGTTCAGAGGAATTCACCTTCTTACAACACATCAGAGCAGCACCTGATTCCCTCTTTGATCTCTTCCCCTGTCTGGAAATAGTGCTTTGCATCTCAAATCTGGCTAACGGCTCCTGCTGAAATGGAGTGATGCTCTTAGTGCTCTAGTTAGTGCTGTCAAGCAATCTGAAATGGAAGCTGGCAGTTGTCCTTCCAAATGGCTATTGCTATGTGTAGCCCAGAAGTGGTAAGCTAAAAAATCTTTTTGTATTTGAACTCCTTCCAATTTCATTCAGCAGGATACTGGCAGGCCACTTTCTGTGTTAATTATTTCTGTCCTGATTGCCTGGCCACACAGAGCACTGGATCGACAGTATCACACTTCACCATTTGTTAATTCTTCCAGCTGAATGCAGAAAGAAATTGAAATAAAGAATTTCACCTAAAGAAAAAAACTCCAAAAATCAGGAAATGGGAGAGAAGCCGCCAGTGGAGTCAGAAGATACATGTATCTCCCAGATCGACACCAATACCTCTGTCATTCTGGAAATCTTTAAGAGCAGAAGAGTGACACAGTATATTACTCATTGGAAAACGCTTAATGGGTCTGATCCTGAAATGAATTACACTGGCTTAAATCTGGAATGTCTCCAACAAAGTCAGAGATTAATCAAGAAGAACTTTTAATGCTTGATTAGGAAAGACTGCCTCTGCATTGCTGGCAGGTACAAACGAGAGGACCTAGGCATAAAATTACCTCATTGCTCCCACAAATCAGTGAGCTAAATGGCTACATCTCGACATTCGCACCAGCAGTAAATTATTGTCAGGCACAAAAATCTTGCAACAATTAAATGTGGGCACAAATCAGACTAAAAAACAGAGCGTATTTGAATCCTGTTAACACAAATATTACCTTCTAATGCTCTCCATATTGCCATGTCTTTCAGAGAGCACAATGAACGCAAGAGACAATGTTGTCTAAAAATACCACCCTGGAAAACTGCTTAGTTGAATTTGCACCAGAACTTTCCTGTCCTTGGCTTCTCAGTAAGACTGCTGCAATATTCCCAGCAAGAGAAAAGGAAATGGATATTTTCAGCCAGGGAAGCTGTCTACATGAAGAGGAATTTCTGTTTGTGTGGCATTCAAGTGCAAGTTCTGACTGTACCTGCAGACCAAGGCCAGTCTGAGAACAGAATTCACACATGCCACAGGTCTCACGTTTTTGCCAACTGTCCTACTGGCCATTGAGATAGATATCATGTAAGATTAATCTGTTTCTCACACAAGCTAAGATCATCTGTCCTAAACTGAGCAAAATTACGTAAGGTCTGTGGTGCACGCCCTGTAAAACAGCAAGTACGTAGAAAACTGGGCACCCTGAGCACACACACCACAAACTAAATCCAGACAGAAATGAAACTGCTTCAAAAATCAAAGTCTAATCAGCAGAATTTTAAAAATTAAAAATAATAATAAAAACCACAAATGTAATTAGATACTTTCAAAACAGAAAAAAATTACAAATATCCTCAATAAATTTTAAAATTAGCATTGAAAGACTCTACATAAGATGACCCAGCCTCTCTCTGAAGCACAAGCTTCTTGTTTTGACAATGTGTGAAACAAAGTGGTGGTGGTGAAAAATTCATTAACCAGTTAGTTAAAGCAAACCTATAGCCCTCAGCTTCATTGCTGTTGGGTTAAATAGGATATTTTTTTTAGAACACAGCTCAGTGTCCTGAAAGAGACCAGTTTACATCCAAGAAGTCATGAATATGTTCTGGCCAAAGCCTCAAGAGTCTCTTTTGGAAAACGGAAGTATGCTGCTGGGCTATTACATCAGGGCTGCTGACTTTTTTGAGATTTTTTTGAGATTACCGCTCACCACCGCTATAGAACTGGTGCTGCTGTAGCAAGGGCACTCCAGAAGTTAATTGGGAAAGATAAAGAGCACGGCAAAGCACCAGGAGCACCACAGCGTGTGGCTTCCTCCCCCCACACTCACACTGCCAACAGTACCCTTTGAACCAGAGCTTCCTGAAGGAAGTTGGTGTCACAAAACCAGAAACTTTCCTTTTTGGGCCTCTTCTCCTTGCACAGTAATTCGGTTGAGACTGTTGATACTAGAATTCTGAGTGGTAATTAATCATGAATTTGTGTGTGGTTGTCAGTAAGGAGGAAGGAGCCCATGCTGTCCCACACAGCAGTCCTGTGTCCCCTCTACTCCCAGCCCCAATGGTCTCAGCATGGGAGATGAGCAAATGCTTGTGCTTAGCTAATACTAAAAAGAAGAGGAAGGCAGGCTGGGTGGCAGTGGCACTTACTGTGGTGGCAGGAGTTTACTGGTGTCCTGCCACAGGCATCCCCGGCACACTGACATGTCACCCAGCCTCCCTGTGTGGGACACCTCCCTGTGACCCACAGACAGTGTGTGTGTGTGTGTGTGTGTGTGTTGGCCTGTCTGTGAGATGGAGATAAGCTCATTAATGATCCTGTGGTGTCCATTTTGGTTCAGGAATTTTGTGGATGCTGAGGTTAGAATTTCATCTCTTTTCCCTTCATGGATTTAACTAAATCTCACCCAGGATTTTGAAACATGCCAGGATTAGAGAAAAATCTCTTTAAACATGAGCTTATTTCTGACACCAAAATTTCTCCAGCTGGGATCAGCAGTAACAGCATCAGTTCTAAGGTCTCCATCTTTATAGTGGTTGGTGTTAGAGGGCATACAATCTGTGCCTGGGAAGCCTGGGCTTTGCCTGAATTTAGCTGAGCTCTGGGTGCTCATTGTGGTGAAAGCCAGCACTTAAATCCCCTCAGCCTTCAATCCAGAAGTACAAACTGTGTGAGGAGAAACACCATCAACTAATTAGACTGTAAGCTCCCTTCCTCAGAAAATCTTTTTTATCTCAAAGCTTAGGAGTTCAGATGCAACATGATTTGGTCACTATCATTTAGCAGAGGGAGAGTCTGAGTAAAAAGTAGGTCCTTGTGGAAAACCTGTGTGCACAAACTTAAAAAACACCCTTGAAAAATGTAGCCAGGATGATGTGCTGTCTGTTCAACTTAGCTATAGGAAACACATCTCACCCACCAGATAAAATGAAACCATAGTGAAAACCTCGCTCCTGGAACAGAAAAGAGTTGCAGGTCGGGAGGTTCCACTGATGTCTCACCTGTGCCTTTGCTCCCCTCTGGCCTCCAGCTGCATGGTAACCCTGTCCTGTCAGACTTCCTGGCAAGTACTGGCCAATTGGCACAGAAGGGTTAATTGCCAGGTCTTAGTGTCCAACAGACCCTGCTGTTCCCAGAGAAAACTGCTCTGGGCACCCAAGGCAAGGCATGCCCGACCAGGTGGGGCCTGTTTCCATAAAAGTGACGCTTTCCAGTCCTTCGCTGTCCAGTCTCTCAACACAAAAGCCTTTCTTTCCAATACCCTGCATCCCTGTTCTGCTTCCTCTGCATCTTGGAGAAAAAAAGCTTTGGCCTGGCAGCTCCACACAGGAGGTCTGTGCTTCAGCCTGGGAGAACGGGAGCAGGTAGTGCAGTGCGTACTGAGCCACTGAAGTCTGGTTCAAACATACTTCAAAGCTTGTGGAAGCCAACAGGGGTCTTATGTATTGCTACTGATATTCACATCAATCTGGAGCACTTTGTCCAAGTCCACACAGTGGGATCTCTACAGAGTTATAAATATTACCCAACTCTCAGGACTCCCACTCCCCTGCTCTAAGTCCTCTTACCATTCCCTGGCTATATCTGACACTCCTGGATATTGTGTCTTACTTTTCCTCAAACTACAATTCACTCCTCCTCTTTGTACAGAAAAAGGAAAAATGCAGAGTTTTGTTTGGACACTGACTCATCTTTTCGTCAAGCTTATCCTTCTTTCCACGTTCACATTGGGAAGTGAACTTTCAGACAGGTGGCTGGAGGAGAGAATCTCATCAGAACAGGGCATTGCATCTCTGAAGTCTCATGGAAATTTGGTCATACTGATACCTTTCCAACACTCTTCTCTTACCACAGGTTCAGTTCACGTCAGCTTCATGCTGTCCCTGCTCCACACATGGCCAAACCAGGTGTCTTTGTTTAAGGGTCCAGGATGTATCCTGTGCCTGGATGCCTCAGAGTCTGTAGCAATGTTCCTATAGTTTTCAGGAGATGAGGAGAAAGCTCTGTGTTCTCATTATATCTGGAGCTAAGCATAAAGTCTAACAGCAGAAACAAAGAAAAAAATACAGAGCAGCCAGTTTTATCCAAATTGTTATAGGCTTTTATGGAATCATAAAGATCAGTAAAATGGTCTTTGTGTAACATACCACAATTCCAAACATAATAAAACTAAAATCAATGAACGTTCTTTAAAATGAGTGAATACACCCACACAGTTCAAATTTCATTGTATTTAGACATGCAATAGATGTTCTGATACATCAACTTTGATTTTGCCTTCCCCTCCTCCTAGATATTCTTTTTATCAGGTTGCCTGTACAAAATGCATTGAACACAGTGGGGGGGGAGGTGGAAAGCAGTGTTTGGTTTTAAGTATTCATTAAACATCTGTAGCGGTTAATACAAAGGAAGAGTCTTTGAATAAATCTAAAAATTAGGAAATTGTACTTCTGATCTTGACTTCGTCCTCATGCACCAATGAACATATTTTAATTTTGTTCATCTTTATTATGTGTAAACCAAACACTGAAAACAACAACCCTCATCTGCCTGTTATATATCATTTCTAATGACAGGGTACCTTTTGTTCTAAATGCACATGTAAAAAGACTTTCACTTTAATATTCTAGTTCTTGGCTTTTCAAGTTAAAATAGTGCTTTACAAGTGATCTCTACTGATAGTGACATACATTTACATTAGAATTCCAACCTGATTCTCTACCTTTCATAATCTACATAATATCTTTTGTTTTGTTTCAGATTCTTTTCTTGCAGGTTATGTAGATTTGACTGCAGTAGATTTTTCCCCCAAAGAATATCCAAAAATACATGTCTGCATAGCATAAAGTTGGAAGAACTGTTTGTCACAGTCTGCTTAACAAAACAAGTTGTTTTTCTGTTTGCAGATTATCCCTGAGAAGGCATCCAAGTTTTAGAAATGCATTCACTATTTGAAATCATTCTGTGTATTTCATAATTTAGGGCCAAAACAGAATATTAGTTCATTTAGTTTGACCTCTTGTACCATATAGATTACTACATTTCACCCGTGCTCTAAACTCAGAGACTTCATTAGAGTAAAACATTTCAAGTCCTAAGATTAAACTGTACTTCACTGGTTGGGAACAAGACAGACAAAGCAGCCAGGAATATCTAAACCCCCTGGAATAGCAAAGAATTATTTAGATGAGATATGCCCGGATCGTCCCAGCAGGTGAGGCTTAAGTTTAATGAGCAGTAGGACAGAGACACCTGAAGATCATCTTAGGAAAGATGATACTCTGCACCAGAGCACTCACTCACTCTGGTCCCAGGACAATTACAGAAGGATTTGAGTTCCTAATCATGAATGTCTAGTGCCACTTGACACTTCACATGGGGTAGCCTGCTATGCCTGAAAGCAGGACAGCACTGCACCAGCAGGAGCCACAGCCCCAGGAGTGCCAGGGGAGGGTGAGAAATGTGAGGCAGAGACAAGGGGACCCTCTGTGACACAACATAGAGTTCCAAGGATGGGATTCAGCTCCACTAGCAGCCCCAGACTTTTTTTCAGTCCGTGGGGCTTTACACTAGACAGCAGAGGAGCTTAGTAAGCTGCTCAGCACCCCGAAATGCAGACACCCCCATTTAGTGATCTGGCAGACTCCCTGGGCTCTCTTCTCTGATGAACAGCTCTCTGTTGCACAAATCTCACCCTGAAAGGCTCTAGGGCTTTAGCAGGATGTGAGGATACAGCCCAGCAAGATCTAGGCAGGGGTGTGTGCATGCAAAAACTGCCTTTGACTGAAACCCTGACATACAAGTTTTCATTGCACACAGTGTCTTAACCCAAGAAGTGGAAATGAGAAGGTAATACTGACACCAATGCTGGCAACCCCCCTAAAGCCCATGACAGGACTCACCCAACCTCCCCCCCAGGCTGGCCACCCCCAGCTTCCCCCCAGTCTGCTTCAGCAAACACCTTCTGGTGTGCTCCCACCCAGTGGGTATCTTACCTGGGAGTCTGCCTGCCACAGGGCTTGGTGAGCAGGTCTTTTCCCCTCACTGTTTCCTGTGCCAAATAGAAATCTCAGGCACCCTCATTATACACCCTCAGCCTCTAGCTCAGGCACATACAATGGGCCTTGGCCATTTGGTCCCTGCCTCTTGTAGGCTTTGACATTTCCTCTCCCTTCATGCCCCCAGGGTTTTGCAGATCTGGCCTGGGAGAGCACAAGAGCAAGCCTATTCCTGCTTAAGGAGGCTGGTTTTTCATGGCAGGCAGTCAAATTTCACATTGTCTGTGGAAGCCTAGATGTGAAAATAGTGTACTCTTGCACGGCTCTGCTCTCAGAAGTGCTAAGCAGTGAGCGGCTCCCCATAGCCCCACAGCTATGCATTTCCATAAAAAACAGGAATTGAGGCCTTATCAAGCATTGGAATTCTTTAAATCGTAGGTAAAACTAATCTGTATTCCAATTTGAAAAAAAGCCTCTGAAAGGACAAAACATGCATGTTGATGGCAGAGAAAAAAAATCATATGTCTCTCATTGGGGAAAAAAAATCCAAGAATATTTAATGTGTGAAAATAGGACTCCAGTTATGCTGTTAAGAATAATGAAATCTAGGGTGCTAAGTACTGTACGTGTCGCTGTACAAGTTAAGCTGCCTGAGGCAGTTTTAATTTCTCTAGCCAATTTTTCTTAAATTTTTTCTTAATTTACACACCCAAGTATTTGTCACCTGTAGAGGAGGGGGCTGGATGGGGTAAGTGCAGCCAGAGATGCTCAAGGCAGAGGCATGCCTGGGGTCCCAGCCCAGGGGAGCTGGGCACTGGGAGCAGGGCTTGCCAGGGAGCCCTGGAACCACAGCAGAGCCTGGCAGCCACATCCCGGCTCCTCCGAGATCTGCTGGGAGCTGCTCTGCCTCCAGGGTGGTGGATTTTAGTCACAGGCTTAGCTATTCCCTCCAGCTGAAGAGAAAGGACAGGTCAGCAGCCCCTGTGGGAGAGGGGTGTGCCCCTTACTGAAAGAAACAGCCTCGGAGGGAAGAGGCAGAGCCCAGGGCTGGCACTGACACACAGCAAAACCACATTCCTCGTAGTTACTTTCCTTGTCAAGAACAGGCTGAAATTAACTTGTCAAAATTATTACATTTGAGAGGCAAACATAATCCAGAATTGGATAGCCACAAACAAGTGACATCAGCAAGATTGTACACTTACCTTGTGGGACTACACCAGACATTTGCATTTTACTGGCAAAATAAACATTTACCTCTGCAAATCAGTGTAGTACTTGCTGTAATTTTACTTGCCAGGAGCCACTGAGTTTAAGGCAGAAGTCTGCTGCAGTCAGGTTTGCTCCAGCCTCAGCAGCACTTGTCCTGTCAGGACTTGGGAAAGGGTCTTCAGTGTCCACCTCATATCCATGGCAGGAAAATTTTATTTTAGATTTGCAAAATATTCGCTGTTTGTGATCTACTATGGTGAGCTGTCACTGTCTGGCTGTGACTCAGAACACGGATTTAAGTGAAATAGTTGCCAGAGAAACAGAGGTAGGTGCTGTGAGACAATGCACAGGTATGCCCTGGGCAGCGAGGGCTGGCAGTGGCACCGTGCAGGATGCTCCATGCTGCTATCAGAGGCTCCCTGGCCAGGGAATGCACAGGGATCAGCCTGTGTCCATGACTTTGGACAAAGCCATGGCTGCTGTGTGCTGCTGCACACCGGCACGGTGCAGAGTGCTGCAGAAGGGCCCCGTTGTGCACTCCAGCAGCAGCAGCAATGCTGAGAAGCCCCTGAGCCCCTCTGCCAGCACTGCCAGCACGTGGGGCTCTCATGCCCAGCAAGTGAGGGCCAGCTGTGCACAGCCTGCTCACTTTAACACACATCTCACCTGTCAGCAGCCAGCGCTGGAAGCACCTGGTGACCTTTCAGCCAGCTCTCCATATGTAACAGCTACAACCCAACAAACTATCAGGACAGTGACTGAAAAGCCCTTAATTTTCCTCTTTCCTTCTGTGTTTGTTTCCTCAAATGTGCAGGGCAGCCATTTCCACCAAGCTACATTTCAGACATTATTTGGGTTACAGAGCAGTAGCTCTGCTTGCTTGAGTCGCTAATCCAACCTCAGGTGTGGAGATTAAACCAGAGCCCATTTTTATCACATTCTCTAAAGAAAAGGCTGCTTTTTCTGCACTGCAAAATGATGTCAGTGTCTGCACTGTGCTCCTGATTTACAATGTGCAGGCTGCATCTCTGGACAGATCCTTCGGACAAGGTGCGTTCATCCTGTCTTGGGCACAGCACTGGGAGGCAGATCCAGCTTCTTGCTCATCCAGAGGAACAAAATGCACAGCCAGCAAAGGCAAAAGCTGCTCTGCACCCACGCCTCAGCATCTCCTGCCTGGAATCCTTCTGTGGCAGGGGAAGCTCCTCCCCAGGGGGAAGCCCTGGGGTGGAGGTCCAACCTTGGACCCTGATCACAACATTCCAGGGTATTCCCTACCAGCCCCCAGCTGCTGCCTGATGGAGGGAGGTGGCAGCAGGACAAGAGCCTAAAAAGGTGTAAACCAGGCCAGAGGACCTTGTAGAAGATGTCCATTCAGCTCTGGTTTTGTACCAGGGAAATTACTGCATTCATTTGCCTCTGAGGACAAAATGCTTGTATCTGTATCCTTCATCTCCAAGCATTACAATTTGCCCAAAAGCCGTAGTAGAATTTATCTATCATCTATATTGTGTTTGGGCACAAACCAGTGCAGAAGACCAGATTTGCCAGTGGCACAGTTTGACATTCATATCTTTTTAATTTCTCTTGCAGTTGTATCCAAATGGCAGCAAAGATGGACCTCTTCCATATACTAATTTTCCAAACACAAAACTCAGAGCGAAGCAGATTATGTGTGTTTTTCTCCCTTTCAGATCCTCTCTTCTTCTCTGCTCCCATCAGGAACCAGAAAAGATCCTCAGAACTCTGATGGAAAGACAAGACACGTGAGGTAGTATATTATTCTGAATGGAGTTTCTGGAGCAACTAAAGTTTTGAGCTCATCTGCTGCTGTCTCTCTAGCTTGATTCAGAATCTAATTTGTCCAAAATTTCAACAGTGATGAACTTTCCCAAAACAGAAGCAGCAAGCTGCTTCCCACCATCACATACTTGGCCTGTATCCCGCCTATCCATATGCAGCAGATGTAAATATAATTTATTGGCACAAGCAGCTTTCTGCACATGGCATCTTTCTAAGTCTTCTTTAGTATCCATGTGAAGAAATAAATTGTTTTATTGATGCATTTGGAGGCCCCAATAATGCTTCATAATGACCTATAAATGGAGGTCTTTCTTAATATGCGTCGATCAATAACTCACATAATTATGTCTTGTATCATTTTGCTGAATTGTTAACAATTCTAACCAAAGTTATAATGATTCCTTGCAGACAACATAAGTCTTCCAGGAGTCACATTTTGCTGCCTTCTATATATTGTAGACCTGCACAGATACAGATTTAGTGCAGGCACCAGTTGCATCAGCTAATTTAGGACACGGCCTCTTCTCTGGCGTGCCCAGTCACTGCAAGTGAAGCTTGCAAAGTCTCCTGCCACATTACAAGATGCCTTGGAGAACAGATTGGAGCAAATACAGACAATTCCTTTTTTTCTATCATGTTGAAGTAAAGTGGTTAGTGAGATGGTGCTTTAATCAGGGAGAAGACAACTATAAAGTCAATGAAATATTTTCAGTGGTGACAACCTGTCTGGTGGCAATGGGAAATCCTGCATGTCAGCACATTCATTCTTGGCTTTATCCTTGCTCACTGGATGTGACTCAAAGGAAATGCTGGGCTTCAGTTTCTTCATCAGCAAAATGGGGATAATATTTCTACTTATGCAAGTCACTTTGAGTGGAAAGCACTGCATTCATGCAAGATAGCTTTATCGTGCCAGTACACCACAGAGTTTTTTCACTTTCTGCCTGGTACATTTCATAAAAATCCCTCCACATATGGAACAGAACAAGTATTACAGACTTCCAAAAATGTGATTTTTAGGGAGCTGACAGTGCCACTTACATTTGTGCACTTTTGTGTTTCAAATACAGTCATGTTTGGCAACGAAATTCACAATCATCTGGCAGTTTGTACAAAAAAAGCTGACCATACTGCTCCAGGTTTTGCCAGCCTTGTCACAATTGCCCTCTGCACCAGCCCTGGTTGCAGCCTTGGCTGCTGCCTGGGCAGCAGGATGTGGCTGGCAGGCTCTTGATCAAACCCCCAGTTTCACACGTGGGTTTTGGAGCAGAGACACAATGTTTAGCACTTTAAATTCCCCTCAGCAGGACTGTGCTGCAGCATCAATTGTCATTCCATCACTCACCTTCAGCAGATGGAGAAAAATGATGCTCCAGCACCTTGTTGCTTTGCTTCATCAAAGTGGTGGGACCTGGGGCTTCAGGCAAGCTGCAGACCTGAGTGTCCTTCAGCAGCCCCACAGTCCCTCTGCACACACACAGCTCCCCATCCACCACCACCAGTGGTTTGCTGCTCCTGGCCCAGCACTCTGCTGCCTAGGAGGCACAGCTCTGCTTAGCAACTCGCTGTCCTCTTCCCAGTGCAGGCCTTTATTAATGTCAGGAGACTGATAAAAGCTTAAATAGTTCAACTTTGTACTACCCCTCCTCTATGAGCTTGGAACAAGACTAGACTAGCAGGTGGACAAGTACCATACACGACACAGCTATCAAAGAAAGAAGAATTATATTTTAATTATTGTATTTATCTCAGAGAACACAGTGATTGGTTTTTCTGATGAAAATAAATGCAATGAAAGACTAACAGACTTTTGATAGCAGAACCATTAAATCCTCTCTGTAAATACAGTCTAGATATCTGGGGTGCAATTAGGACAGCAGCACTGAGTGCTTCTCTGGGTAAGTGTACGGATGCACTCTAACCTGAATCTAATTCTGCTCAAAGACCTAGGCAGAGCGATGCTATTTGTGTTGTAATGATTTAGTAGAAATGGGCACCATTATGTTTTTAATGACTTTTGATCAACGAGCACCTTGGACTTTCAGTGCCTGCTAAAGACCTGATTGCTTTTAGCAACTCTTTCACAGAAGATTCACCAACAGAGCCAATGCAGAGCTCATGTGTGAAGTCAGACCCAAACAAAGCAGTGGGTATCAGGACAATAGGACACATAATATGAGAGCTTTTCTAGCAAACTGCAAAACTCAGACATCACTATTAGGCATTACTTGTAAAAACAGACCTGAACAAATAATTCAAAATGAATAATTTATTTGATTAATCTTGTCTCTTCTTGCTTGGGGAATATATATAAGCCAATCACACCATCTTGAATTTATTATTCAAATATATTCAGCGACTTTCTTTTCACTATATTTTTTTACTCTATGGATTAATCAGAATATTTAAAATTAAAAATACACAGTTTTTCGATGATTGGCCAGACATGCCACATGACACTACTTTTCTTCTGGGAGCAAGAGAGTGTGCCAGCACTTCTGGAGTAATCCTTATGCATGCAAAATTGAAAATTCAGTTTTGACAAATATTTGCATGTGCATCTTTGGAATTCACTTGCTGCCAAGAAAACTGTCAGTAAAATTCAGCACCTCTTAAATTTGTAAAATGTGAGAACTAAAACATGCATTTTAACATTTGCATTTAATTTTTTCTTTCTGTTTCATCTGGAAGTTTTAGAACATTGTGTTTTCCCTGAATGGATGCAGCATTGCCTACCAGGACTGAGTTACAGTTTTGAGCCACTCAATATCACTTGACTCAGCCAATGGTCTGTTGTCCTAAAAGCCTGTAGTTTTCTAAAAGGGAAAATGCTACGTGCATCACGAACAAGGCCTTCAAAAGTCAGGGTGGTTTTGCCTTGACGGATATGTGCATTATTCCTGTATCAAATAACCCCTCAATTACTGAATGACTCTAGTTCTATTGTTAGGAAAAAGCAGATTTGAGAGCAACTCATTAAAAGCCTAAACTATGATGTTAGCATAAAATATAGGTGAAGGGAAAAGTTATTCCACCACAGAAAACTTCCATCTCATCTTTCTAATTAGTGAAGAGCAGCTGCTAAAGGAGCCCTCACTTGTCTGGTGTGTTACTTTGTGCAATCTCCCAGTCTGAGGGCAGAGCTTCACTTAGGGATTCCAGAGAACATCTTTTACTACCTCAGCCTTCAGCTCCATGCTTCTGAAAACATGCTCGTGTGTATGTTTGCCTGAGAACCAATACAACTATCTACAGGATTTATGTGTTAATATATCCCTTGGTCTATCTTTAAAACAGCCTCCGTATGTTCATATGCAGAGACATGAAAAAAATTTAGGGTCTGTCTAATCTTCAATTACATCTGACCCACTGGTGACTTGGGATGGGGATGAAACTGAATAAATCCCTGATTACATTTGGCAGAAGTCTTTAGGTGGAAACTCTGCCCATAGAGAGATACTTTTTAATATCCCTTATAGCAATCGAAAGCAGAGCTTGACATAGCCACTGATGTCCTGGCTCTGCAGACTGCCCCCACTCAAGGCCCCCATGTCCTGTTCTGCTGAGGGCAGCCAGCCCTGCCTGGCCAAAGGAGCAGCCAGCATACTTTGGGACACCACCAAATAGCAGCCAGCTAAAGCCAGCCCAGAGAGAAGAAGTGTTATCTGCTGGAAAAGGTAAGCAGGAGGATAGCAGCTAGCTCTTTTAGGCCAGCAAGGAGCACAGGTGCAACTATAAAACTGTGGCGGGTAATAGGGTATTAACTCATTGAACAAACAGAGCTGATGCTCCAGTTACCATGCAAGATGATTTAAATGGCTTAATTTACACTTCACAGCAAGCCTTTCCTACTGCAAATCAATAAATTTGCATAGGTTCTCAAAATAATCAGCAACATGCTCCTGCATATATTTTTTAAATAGGTACAAAATTCCTTAATGAAAGCCAGAATCCCATCATAAACTCAGTTTTTAGTTCACTTTCTAGTTGCATTGATGAGAGAATATGAATATATTAAGGTTAGAGCTAAGCAGCAGCTTTGCAGCACATTTCTGCAGACAGCAGGACTGCAGGTTCCCTTGGATCCAGGTGTGCAGCCCCCTCCTACCACCCCACAGTGGTGCAGACAGTGCTTCCTGAACACTCCTGGCCTGAGCAGAGGAAGAAACTCAGTTGAGATATCCTCTGTGCACACCTCTGTGTGTGCAAGGGACAGGCTTGTGGAGAGGTCACAGACAGATGCACAGAGGTCAAGTTCCAATAGGAGTAGCCTTTAACCAGATCCAGACACATTTTCTCCACATGATTTCTTATTTCTTGTTCACCTCCTTACCTTTGGTCTGGCTGGGATCAGAAGTAGAAGCTCCAGAATGGCACAGCAAAGCTGTGCTGACAGCAGAGGTGTGCGCAGCTCCTGAGAAAGCCATTCCCATCAAGGTACCAATGTGATATTGCCAGTCAGAGGTTAAAAACCTTTGACAGAGGCGTCCTGGCACTCAGGGTCTCCCCTGAGCCAAGGCAAACTTCAGATGTTGTTGAATTATCCCCTTAAATATCCAGGACAGCTGAAGACAAGGCTTTGCACTCACACAGGCTCTTCTGCTCCCCTGTCATTTTGGTGCCCCCCTGTACGTGGCCACAGCGAGGTCTGACGCCCCTGGGACTCGAGGAACTGGCACAAGCTAGTGAGGAGATCTCACAGCCTTGCTGACCCTGGATAAACTCTGCACTGATGGGTCAGTGGGGCATGAAGGGGGTGGTCCCAGGGCATGCAGCAGCAGCAGGGCCAGGTTTCAGCACTGGCTGTGTGCAGGCAAGGTGAAGCTGGGGTTCTGACTTACCAGTCCAGTCTTTCTGTGCTCAGCTGTACAAAACAAATAACCAACCCTCTAAAAAAACAAATTAAAAACCCAAACAGACACAAGCAAAAAAACGACCACAACCCCCCCCAAAAAAACCCCAACAAAACCCCCCCCCCAAAAAAACAAAACCAAACAAAAAAAAAAATCAAGATTAAAAAAGATTGAGTAGGAATATTTCTGTGCTTGTAGCTGTGCAATGACTAAGTGCTTTCAAGTTAATTTTTAAGCAGATGTTTTTACTCCTCTGCTAAAAGAAAAAACAAGGTTTTTAAACAGAGAAACAAAATGAGGGTAGAGGATGGAAAAAAATATGGGCATTCCTGCCAAATGCAAGAGAAGTGTAGGCAGGGGCCTTGATGGTTTCACTACTGGAACAGGGGTGGCCTCTTACTCCTCAGGGCCAGGGGATCTCAGGGTTTTCCCTGGGCTTGGCATGAGCTAGCCTCAGGTACTGACCAATACTTGAACACTCAAGCTTGCTCTTTCCCTCTTCCCAAGTGTGTCATGTCTCTGTGGGCCTCCACCAGGCATCCTGGGGGGCAATACAAACAGCACTCAGGTGTGACTCAGGACCTCTCCTCTCCTTTCTGCCCTGAGTCCTGCCCCAGCTCTGTTCAGGGAGCTGAGGAGCTGGAGCAGGACTCAGATGACCATCATCTCTCTCTGTTGCCTAGGACAGGACTGCTACCAGCCTCAAATCCTGGAGCAGATAGCCCTGGCTGCCACCACTGCAGCAGCCCTCACTGTCTCTGCTGGGGTAGAGCTGCTGCAATTCCCATTAGCCTGTGCCTTGTAGGACAGAGAGAGGTCTGTGTGTGGATGATCACGAAGGTACCTCTGAAGAACAGCTCAACCCTTCATCTGTGTCCCTGCAGTCCCAACACAGACCCTGAGGTCTCCTCACTCAGACCACTGCTGCTGTCTCTCATGGTTGCAGAGAATCGGTGGATATGGAAAAGAGGCCCCTATTATGGTCACGTTTCCTGGCCTGCTATCCCTCATTTCTTTGCACTTCTCATGCTTAATTTGTTTTTTGATTTTATTTTTTTTTTTATATTTATTACTCATGGCAGAATGCTGGGTTATAGTGTGTCAAACTTGCCAAAACTTCAAGCAGGTAGAATGATAAAAAGTATCTTGAAAATCATATTTGCCCCTTATTAATTTAATTCTGTAGAAAGGGAAATCAAAGCATCAGAAATTGATTGCTGTGAAACAAATTACAATTATTTCCACACATCCAAATAAATTTACTAATTTTAGGCATCTG
The DNA here is from genome assembly GCF_049639895.1 of Pseudopodoces humilis. Classification (NCBI taxonomy): domain Eukaryota; kingdom Metazoa; phylum Chordata; class Aves; order Passeriformes; family Paridae; genus Pseudopodoces; species Pseudopodoces humilis. The sequence goes on along the minus strand of NC_142209.1, from coordinate 13,514,752 downwards.
ACCTGAGGCATTAGATGGAATATGCAAATGTGCATGTTGAAATGATGGCCGCGTCTCTAGAGCTGCTCACTTATTTCTCTGTTCTTACTGGATGCTCAACAGTTTCAGACTGCTACTGAGACAGGCAGTAAATTAGCTGCTCTTAAGCACTGCATGTTAAAAGTATTAGCAAACATGTCTGTAAAGCACAGCTGACAGGCAACCAGCTCTGGCTTAGCCTTTCTAGAAATGCAGACTAATGTCCGCTGTCAATTCCCCCACATCTGCTTCCATTTGGGTCATACTGGTCAAGCTACCCTTCACTGAAGCCCTTGGCCCTGCTCTACTTTTTTAGAAAGGGAGTGCCCCATGACATGAAATGGCCCCCTTGAACACAAGTTTTCCACATACATTTTACAAAGTGTGCTTGTTCAGCTGTCACACAGCTTCACATAAGAGAAGGTATCTGATATTGTTACTGACATACTGCTCTAGTGTGGCTTTTAATATTAGGCTTTTTATAACTCACAGGGATGGCAGAGCAATCTCAGGTAATCAAAATAAATGAAGACAGCCTGAATAATGCATTTATTAAATCTAAGTAACATACAGCGGACACCTTTTAAAGCATTTTCCAGGAAAATGTGACTCAGGTGCAATATTGATTGAGAAGATAAAGACAGGTGTTTTCAATTCTTATATTATGGATGCAGAGAGGACTTTGATAATGTAACAATCATCTTTTGTTACTTTGCTGCAGTCCAATACAGCTAGAATCAATTTTTCATTGTACTCATTTACTGGAAAAAGGGATAATGGCAAGGACAACACAGCTTTAATAGAAAGAATAAGTCATGATTTAATTCAGATGTTGTACTACAGCTACAAGTTGAAAGATATATTTATATATACCAAAACATACAAAGGAGCCTGCATGCTTTTGAATAGAAGTCATGGCTCTGCATTTCTATTTATTGGTAGTTAGGTGGAATGATGCAGCATTATTATCCTGACAGCAATAAGCAGCAAGAACCTTTTAAAGTGCAAAAAGATAGCTGTAGGATTATGAGCAATCTTTATAGAAAAGCAAAATAAAGGGCAATAGCAAAAGGGCACGTTTAGGTCTTCATTAATATTTGTATTTAAGTAAAAATGACAAGCAGAAAAACCCAAAGAAAGGCTAAGTTCACAATCAATGTAATGCTTTTCTGCACAATTGAGATATTTCTCAAAGATCTCAGGCATTCTTGATAAATTTTGTTCCTATGGAAAGTACTCAGAATGATGATAAAATAATGATTTCTTTTTTTTCCTCAGCAAAATAGATTGCTTCATGACTTCTTGAATGAAACACAAATCTAAGAGTGATAGTGTTTGGGGCTGGATTAGTCTCCTGGGGTTGCAGCCAGTGTATGAAATTTCATAGTTTTTCCAAGGAGTTCAATAGTGCTCTTCTCTGTAGCGAGACACTGCTGAATGACCCCTGAAAAAACACCCCACAGAATGTGCTTCGAAATGACCACCAAAAGCTGCCAGGAGTTAATAGAGCCTGGAATAGCCCAGAAATATTCTGCATGGCATATTTCTGAGCAGCACTCATTATGCCAGCCTAAATCTGAATTTCTGCAGACTTTGGAGGAAATCAGGATCCAAAGCCAAGCTTTAGAGTTGCTTTCTACCTCTCTAATAGACCTGCTCTTGAAATTCAGGCTCTCCTTTTAATGAGCAACTTCTACAGAAAAGCAGACAAAAGGAACAAAATCCTTTCCTGGCATCTCAGGCTTTTCTCCAAAAAGAGTCTGGTCTAGTCCTAACTCATCGTAAGCTGAGCCCACATTCCTCTCTGAGGAGCAAAGAGAAAAACTGAAGAGTAAAACAAAAATAAAATAAAAATCTGAGAAAAAATTAACTCCTTCCCCAGCAGCAGCAACTTCTCACAAGCATTTCACAGTCTCCTCTTAAGCTGATGGATCAGACTCAGCTGCATCTCAGCTGAAGTGGCTCAGGAAGGCACTTCCAGCCTCCAGAGGACATCTGGGATTTATACCAGTGACTCTGCATGGATTTTACACAGCCTCTGAGATGCTGGGGAGCCTTGGGTAAGTCCTTTTTCCCCTTGCCAAATGAGGCACATGCTGGGTTATTAGTAGGCAATGTGCAGGGCTCTGGTCACTGTAGGATCAGGGCATTTCAGTAGGATGCAGCACACAGAAATGCTCTATGAAGCCTAAAAGTGCAACAGGAGAGCCTGGGAGAGTCACAGATGTCCTGCCAAGCAGAAGCAGAGACACCCCACCTCAGCATAGCTTGATACTAGCGGTCAATAGAGGCACTGCACTGCAAAAGTCTGGGATTCCAAACTTCTTGAGGGTGGCCTTAGACCGTAGTGAGTTTGCCCTAAAACTGCTAATATTTACAAGCAATCTTAAAGAAAACATTCTTTTCTTTACACTGCCATTTCTCAGCCAGTAAGCTGAGACTTCAGACTTTCCTCCCCAAGTCACAGGACAGGTGCTGTGTGAAACCTTGACCTCCTGGGTTCACTTGCACCCAGCTAGTCTGACCATGCAAGAAGAATAGAATCCTGCAGGACCCTGCGGGAGATGATGAAAGCTTTGAGCTCAGCACCACTGGCTGCAGCTCTGCTGACGCCAGAGGGAACTTAGGATAATGGTATGAGCCTTATCCTCCTAGCCTTTGCCTGTGCTGCCATGGAAAGAGAAGCTATTAGGTTTTTTCTGGGCTAAGAAGGGATCAGTATGTCAACAAGGCCAAAAATGCAGTCTCAGTGGCTACCCCTGAGCCCAACAGGGCCTTTAACTCTGTTCCTATAGCAATCCACATTGCTAGACAATGAAGAACGATGGCTACCACCTTTTCCTTAGTCACTTTTCACATACCCTATTCAAGGTCTTGAGGCACTGGGAATAGTGAGCTCTTGCTCACTGCCTATCCAGCAGTAACACCTGGCAATAGTGAACAACTTTTCATATACCCGATAGAATCATTTTAAGGAAAAAGAAAAACCCACTCTCATCTTCATCAGAAAGGAGATTCCAGCATACTCCATTTCCCCATCTTTGTAGATAACGCTGCCCTTATGGGTTAACTTTACCTCCTCTTCACTCCCTTTTCCTCTTCCTCCCCTTTCTTTTTCAATTCTGTCTCCATTTTCTTTCTTCTTGCTAAAGGTTTCTTAATACTGATGCCTACTACTTACTTTAGATTCAGATGGTCCACGTAGGTCCCTGTGAAACCAGATCTTTCTTCTTGGTGGGGGGCGTGGACATCCAGGTTAGTACTCACCAAATCACATGAACTCAATTTACATTTTTGTCTTAGTCCTGCCTCAGTACAGACAAAACAGTGAACCAGCTCCAATCTAGCAACCACCTGAGCACGGCAAAAGCCATGCCCTTCCAAATGCCACTCTGAGCTCCCAAATGACTCTTGATTCCCCATATAACTGGAGTTAATTTTAAGAAGAAACTTTGCAATAGGAAGATGGGGTAAAATCCTTAAGGCCAGCTTTTCATACCTTGGTTCTGTGCCACTGTGAATGCAGTGAGGTCTGGAGCATGTTAGCAGGCACACTTCTGGGCTCAAAAGGATCCAAGATTGAAACACCTATATATGTAAGGAAGCCAATTTCCTGGCAAGAAAATAAAACTGCTACAAAGCACACAAAGGACCCCAATATCAGCGAGAATGTCACCAGCAGTGCAATACATTAAAGAAGATCATTGCAACAAATCAAGTTCCTAAGCGTGACCTTCCCTTTCATGTAGAGAATGGACTGATTCGTTCCCCAAACAATGGAAAACTTTGTGGAGGCTCTGGAACAGATTGCTCTTTTTGCCTCCATTACTCACAGATCAGGCTTGCCACATTCAGCAACAAAGGCAAGGGCTAAAACTCATCTTATTTGTTGTCCACAATTTATGAAAAAATAATCTAGCTCATAGGAAATGAGGTGCTTCAAGAATTTGCTGAAGTGAAAGCAATTTACTATCAGCATGGAGTCAGCTTCAATATGACTCATCTGATCTGTGCACTACTACGTTATGCTACATTGCTCCATCTAGGAATAATTGGGAAGACTTTACCAGATTTTTTTACCACTAGGAAAAATGCACTGAGGCTGTGCTGACTGTGCTGTGCCTTGTGTCTCAGATGGCAGCAGGACACTGCCACTGCATTTTGTGGGCATGGGAAGGGCTGTTGTTTTACACATTACAGGCACTTCAGTGACACTGAACAGTAGAGTCCTGTGTCCTGAGAGGAAAGCAAGATTTCTGCACACATAGCATTTCCTTCCATCCATGTCATACCCATTTTTGATAATTTTTTGTCTGCCACCACTTGGCACTGGTAAAGCATCATCTAAGCATGTAAAAGCAAAGGAAACATATGTAACCCATTCAGAACTGTCAGCATCTAACACTAATGCTTTCTGACTAACAGCTTTAGGAATCCTTCAAAAGGTCAGCAAATGGCTCAGAGCTGTCTGAAACTCCAAGAGAAATATCTCCAAAGCCTAGCATACACACATCCCACCGGGATCCACATTTGACTCCCTCCCACCATGGAACCTACAGCCACGCAGTGTGAACATGGCAGCCGGTGCTCTGCAAGGAGAGCCCACATCAGCTGTTCTGTGCAGATACTCCCACACCAAAAGGGATTTGTTTTCACAACACCATTCAGAGTGGGAGATTTCAGGCTCCCAAAGACCAACCCAGTCTGCATACTGTTTCAATAGCACTGGAGAGACTAAAGGAAGATCACCTGTAAGACATTGCCAATTGCCCTTTCCCCCGAATGATTTTAGTGGAATTTTGTGTCTAGGAGAAGCTGTACTTATAAAGAGATCATTCTTCAACCCGCTTAGGAAAAAGGCATAGAAAAATGGGATGTTCACTTTGATTAGAAGAATAAGTCTTTCAGAGACAAGTTCTCAGGCTCTTGGCATAATCCTAGCAAAAATTCCATGATAATCCATGTTTTTATTCAGAAGACCATTTTCATTGTTAATACATCAGACTTTGCTTTTATCTGACTTATGCTCAGTGATTATAACACAGACTCAGTGTTTGCATATGAAAGAGTAAGAAAGGAGTGAGTGCTATAGTCTGCAGAGGAAGATATGAGCATGGATGAATGTTTGCCTTGGTAAATAGTATTAGAAGTAATTATTTTTAAAAGTATTCAGGTGCATCTCATTTTGTTTCTGTGTAACTAAAAAGGAAGCAACTGATTTGCAACCTGGGATTTGAAAAAGCTGATAAAAAGCCAAAGAATAATTTTTGATGAAGTACTTGTTCGACAGCTGCAGCATCATCCAGTACCTATTGGGCAAGTGCCAGGCTACCTGCTCAATGTCTGGAGATTGATAAAGGTTCAGAATTTGATGAATGACAGATAAAGTAGACAAACAGGCCTAGGGATGATTTCCTTAAAATAAAAAAGTGCAAGTTTTCAGTTAATTAAGACTGTGATCATCAGTCTGCTGCTTTATTTATTTGTTATTTTAAGGTTTATCTGAAAAAAAACAAAAAACAAACGGTTCTGAAGGCATTCTGGCAAGTGCCCACTGATGGCTTTCTTGAAAAGAATTTGAATCCAAAGGACTAAACTCTCAGCACCTCTCAATTTTTCTCCTGGAGAGCACCAGCACTACTTCATCAAACAAGCTGCTTGAATTTGCCAGCATTAACTCATTCTTTGCTTCTCTAATCTTTTTGTTTTCAGTATTGTCAAATAACATAGATGCAGAGAGAAAGATTCTAAAAGCCAGTTTCCTCTGTTACAGCACGTGTTATCCCTGGGGTCAAGGATTGTCTGAATCAATAACACACCAATCTCAGTAGCCCCATTTAAATGGTGAGTCAGTTCACATAATCCAACCACATGTCAGATGAAAAAGAATGGTTTAGCAAACACTTTGCAGTCATCTGGTTTTTAGAACTTAGTAGTAAATTATTGGATATCAGTCTACTGTTGCAACTATATATCTTTACACAATAGCAATTTTTCTTAGAGTTTTCTACTGCTCAGCTGCTTATTCAGTATTTTTATATACCCTATATTTATTTTCAAATACCATTTTAAAATTCTCACTGGAATTTTTCCATCTACAGAAGTTTTAAGGGACTATGACAGTTCACAAGAACATTTCTCAGACAAGGAAAGCTGATAGAAAGAGTTTTGCCATCCCAGTAATTCAGAGCAAAAAATGACATCTCTGGTCCAGTTCTAATTTACAAATAGCTTTTTCCTCCCAAGACAACTGCATTCAACTGGGCTGTCCTAGACATGCATGCTTCTGTTGGGAGTTTTAATACATACACTGGTTAAATTAAACAGAATTAATATATTAACTATTTAGCACTCCATGCAAGAATACCTGGGAACTGTCAGGAGGGGACCTTGCACTGGAGAGGTCCCCCCCAGAACATCCTGCCCTCCAGCAGGAGAAAGGGGCCAAGAGCACCCGTCAGGCACCTCCATCAGACACAAACCTGAATGGCCAAGCTCCCTGCCCCTGCTCTTGGACATGGCCACACTTATATACACCCACAGACAATCACTTAAAGAAGCTTTGTTGTTGCTCAAGTGAGGGGAATGTTAAAATTAGCGGCAGGTGGGGAAGGAAACACAAACAGAGATATTTGGCAGATAAACATTTATTCTAGAGAAAAGGCGAAATTCTCCCTAGTGGGCTAGGAGTCTTCTATAGAAAACAAACAGTCAATAAAAGAAATCTCAAAAGATGTCTAAAGTAAAACAAAAAAAATTCCCTGATATCATGAAAGAGACATTGTCTAAAGCTACTTGTATAACTTCCTCTTTCATGGTTTTTTTTTGGGATTACACAAAAAAGATTGCCAATACTTCATTTAGATATTTGTTGATTACACAAATCCAGAAAAGCAGTTGGTGAACAGAATGACAATAACAAACACTTTTTTCAGAACATTCTATGTGTGGTATGGTTTTTAAGATTTCCTCAGTGATCACTCTGAGAAATACATGTAATTTGATTACCATTACCAATGCTCTAGGACAGAAAACCTTACACTTGCAGCAGAGCAGCTCTGAATCGATAGTCTTGGCCAGCACACACACATTTCAGATCTGGCCTTGAGCAGGCAGTGTGCTGTACCTGCATTGCTGGCAGACAGCAGGCAGGAAAACAAGTTCAGGGGAGAGCAGCACCAGCACCTGTGCTCAGGGCTGGGAGCGTTTGCTGCTTCCAAGGAGCAAATGGCACAGGGAGTCAGCTCTCCCATGGCACATTTTGTGTGAGGGCAGGCTTTCAAAAGGTGCCATACACATACTGCACACTTTCTGCCTACCTTGTGTGGTGTAGGAAAACCAAATTGCTTCTTAGAATTGAGGAAACGTAGCCAGCCACCATAGAGGGGCTTCATGCAAATCAGTGCTGGCTCTCAAAACATGCTTTGTAGCACACCCCATAGACACTGGACATCTGAAGAAGTGCTGCTTTTTACAGGGATTGTCTTAGCAGTTTCATGGGAAGGAGTAAGCTAAATTAATACTGTGCTTTTTTTTCTGAGTAGCTGATTTTACAGGAACATGAAATGTCAGGGGAAGCAGTCAATGCCTAAGTTACTGCCTCCCTGTTGGAACTTACCGGCAATGGAATATATTGTGGCACCCTGTCTCAAGCAGGGGGATATCAAAACTGACATTAAATACAATGCAGCATCTGATGAATACTAGGTGAAACCTGGCACAAACATCAAACCATTACATTTTTCAAAGTTGCACAGGAGAGATAAAATTTGCTAGGAATTGTTGTGTCTTTAGCATGGATATCTGTGAGTGTTGTTGCATTTGCACTCCAGGTAGGTCACTGCTGTCCTGATTTCCTGCTCATTTTCAGCATCTGTAAATCCTAGAGATTAGGAGCTGCCTGGTAAAGCTATGCTCTTACCTCTCAATTGGCTGCTGTGGAAACAGCAATTACAAGTTAAATTTCATCATGCTTAAAAGTAATCCTCTTTTTCCCTCTGATCTAAGGTTACCAGTCTTAAAAGAAGGCAGCAGCCAATTAGAAATGAAGGAAAGCAGAGCTTCAGGCTGGCACTTACACATGCACTCCACTCCTCCTGCCCAGGCATTGCTTCTTGGCTCCAATGGCACAAAGAGCACCTTTGCTGGTGGCAAGGGTGGATTCACAGCTGAACCTCAAAAATTTTCCAGAACTCCCATATGGATCTGGACCTCCCTAATGGCCAGAAACTTTCAACAATGCAGTGAATTTCTGGGGGAAAAAAAAATTACAAATGAATGTCTCCATGGTGCTCCTGCTGTGGCAGGCAGAAGAGCAGAACCACTTGAAGGAAGTGCAGCTTTCCCAAGGGACCAACGAGGTGAACTGCTCCAAACCAAAGCAGGCCTCAGACAGTTCTGTATGGTCTGGTGCATCATCTTCAGCTTTGGTTTTCAAGTTAATCACTTAAAAAAACAAACCAATTCTCTCCCTTCTCCTGGTTACAAGCAGCAAAAGTGAAGGGCACAAATGCTTTGGTCTCTCATGTTAGCAGGCTGAGGAGACTCAGTTATGGCTTGAGATCTTGCAGTTCTCTTCTGCTCTTCCAGATACTTTTCTTTCCTAAAGCATCAAAAAACAAACTCGTAAATAGCTTCAAAGAACAAAACCATTTAAAACTGTAATTTATATTTGCATTTTGGTAAGTGCTTGCATGCCCATTACTTTGTTAATAGTATTTTATCTTTTATCATTTAAAGTTTTTGAAAATGAAATAGTAAATAATTATTTCAGAAATATTTTTGTATGGAGCAGTCTGACAAATACAGGCAGATATTCTGCATCCATCATGAAGAAATTTGAAGTTTGGGAGAATTTCATATATTTGGAATCAGATCACTGAAGGTGATTCTTGTTAGGCATTTTTAGATGGAAATGCCTCTTGCTGCTTTATGTTTTCTGTCTGCATCTTTAGAAGAGCACTTTAGGAAAAAAAAAAGTATATTACTTGCTAAACTTTAAGGAAGAGAACACAGGTGGTTCTTTGGACTGGTCCCAGAGAACAAAAAATTTGAGAACGAAACCCAAAAACCACTTCAGGTGAAAACTGAGCTCTTGAGAAGTTTGAGTGTTGGTGGGATTGCCATCTTACATTTAAAATAACAAATTACAAATCGTTATTTTTAACACCCTGGCAGCCATAATAAGAACTAATATCATCAGTGGGAACCCAAGCAGAAAGAATAAGTGCTTAAACCGAGGTAACAAAGGCAGAATGAGGAATGAAGCTTCGTGATTTTATGTTGGGTGCTAGATTGCAACTCGGCTATTTGGAATGATATTTTCTTTTCCCTCTCTGCTAAAAACTTCTGTGTACAGTGTAAAGTCATGGCATTCCTAATGGCTGGACTACTTCTGACTTTTACGAGCTTTTTATGAGTATGAGAAAATTTTGCTTCCTTGTTCTTATCCCTAAGGCATGTTTAAATATTATGGACTCAAAATTTAACTTTAAAACAAAAATATGAAATTGTCTCAGTCCTTACAACTTCACTTCTTTACTAGAAGTGTTACATTTGCAAATTTGCCCTGTAAAAGACAAAATGACATTAAAAACTATCACCAGTATGTATATATGGTATAAATTATTGAACAAAATCTCCCTGCTTTATCAATAACAAGAACCAGTTTGAAGAACAGAACAGGAGGTATATAAAATTCTCTCTTTACAGACTGTGTGGCACCAAAATGTCCTACTGCTTTTCAGAAGCTACCCACATCATTTAATCTCCACATCACGGAGAAAAAGACATAATCTGATATTTGCTTACTTGTGCATCCTGGTTTGTTGACTCTTCTCCAGCTAGACAAAACCAAGGATGAGCACATTTCACATGTGAGTTTCATGCTCTGCAAGGAATGAAAGGTCAAAGGGTAGCAGGCAAAAGCTATTTGCCATTCAGTTCTAATTTCCCTCATAAATTATTAAACAATCCCTTATGCATTTCCATCTTTGATAGTCTTGTGGTATAAAGTGTAAGTCAATGGATAAGCTAATTGCAATAAGCAGAAGTGGTATTTAATGCACTGGACACTTTCAACAGCAAAGTAGTTCTAATTAGTGTTTCTAACTGATGTGACAGCAGTTTACAGAGCACCAAAATAGTTCCTCATTTGTCAAGTGGGTCCGAAGCTTATGGCAGCTTTCTGATCATCTCCCTTGCCGCAGGACCTGAAAGCACCTTCAAAAAGCTTTCTCTCATTGATCTTTAGTCAGATGCTGACTGAAAGGCACACAGCTTTGCCAGAAAGAAGATAGATAGATAGATGCTGTACCAGCATGAAAATGTCACTTAGTTAATGAAAAAGGGTACCTGTTCCTAGCCCCTCTGTATGCATGTATGTGCACACACAAACATACAGAGCCCAACCCCAGAGAGGCAGTGAAAAGGGGCATTTCTATTCAGTTAAGCATTTGACATGCGTGTAAAGTGCTGTATGCATCAACTTACCACATCAGATCATAGGGCATATCCCTATATATACACAAATGCAGAGATTTCCAAAATTTCATTAAGTAAGCTCTTCCCTTTAGATTTTTCATGATTAGGCATGCAGTGCATCAAGAGAACTACATCATTAATTTCAAAATATCACAGTTTACTTTCCTTGTCTGTGATTTCTTCTACTCTATTGATAGTTCAGCTATCATGCTGTTCTCTGAGGGCTGAGGGAGTAAATGATAGCATGTCAGGTAAAGTGCAAGTATTTGCTGAATACAGTGTCAAGAAAGTTCAGAACAGTTTTCTCTTTGTTGCACTTGTTTTACAGCCATCATTAAATTAAATATTGTGGCTAGTTATGGGATAAACTATGACATTTTCCTACATACCTCAGACAGCACTTAAAAGGGCCCATAAAAGCATTTATGATACTTTAAAAATAGTTTTTAAATTCACTGCCAAGCATGTTTGTCAAAAGCCACTTTTTACTGAAACACATGCACTACGTAGCAGGAGCTGTGCTGATCTGTTAACAAGCAGCATTATTTGATGGTACCATGTGTGTACCACAGCCTTACTTGGATGCTGGAGATGCAGCATGCCATGTGTGATGAGTGTTCCAAACATCTCCAGAATTTCCCAAAATGAGAAGAGGATGCACAAAGAATTGTAACAAAACAGCTGAGTGGTACGCACATCCAGGCTGTCCATCTCTGCAGTGCCTGCACCGCTGGCTTCTGACCAGGCACCTTGGGTTCTGGAGTTGTTCTGGCCATCAAACCTCCGGTGCATCCTTGCCCTGCTGCATTCCACCAGAGGCCCTTCTTTGCTGTGTCTCTTGGGAGCAGTGCTGAAAAGCCAGCAGATATTTCAGGAATGCTAAGCAGAACCTCCACCAGTCCATTAAGGGAGATTTAGAACTACTTTTGGCTCTGTGCCTTATTGAGGGATAGCCTGTTCCACTGTTCAGCCTATGTACCTCCTTAAAAAAAAATAAATTGAAAGTGCATTATTTGTACCAAATTGGGTACAAACCAGTAAAAAAGGAATACTAATGGAAAAGATTTTGTAGTTATTCTTTTCCTTGAGAAAGAAAAGAGATCTTTACTACACTTTTCATATCCAGATTGAATCCTGAAAGGGCAACTACTCCTTTCAGAGACTTAGCATCTAGAAATGGAGAACTAAAGAAACAAAGAAACCCTGCATTTTATTTCAGCACACCCAGTAGTTTTACATTAGCATTTTTTCAGTCCCAAAGTCATGGTGTTATAAGGAGCTTTTTAGCTGATGTCAACACTCCTTTCTCTCCCAAGGCTTATACCCAGCCTGAAAAAAACCAAAACAAAAACCCAAACAAAATCCATTCCTACTATGAAGGGCTTTGAAGCAAGCACGATGACCAGCTGAGAATTAGGCCCACTGCTGTAGTAGGTGGTCACTTCCTCCCTCTAAAGTCTATCTCTGTAGATATTCCATAGTTTTCAAATGCTCAGTTTGACCAGCTGAAGCTACAGTGTCCTTTTAATCATGGAGGCTGCTACTCACACATCTCTCCTCTTGCAGGAGGCCACAGCTCATGAAAGCGTGTGGAAGGCGATATCACTTAGTGTAGCACAGGCAATTAGGAATATGGAAGGGACTGGGTCAGAACACCAGTCAGAAATAATAGAGAGTATGCACTAATTGGAGAAGCTTTTTATTTTATTAGTGCTTCCATGTCAAATTAGTCAAATGTCTTAGGCACTTACCGAGAGGGTGAGCTATGAATGCTGTGTGCCTGCCCAGCACAAAGCCATGTGCAGCCTCCCATCTCACTACCTGCTTTTCCTTTTCTCTGCTTTCTGGCCTCAGGAGCCTGCCTCTCATGCAGTGCCTGTCTGCATCAGCCTGGTCACCTTTCAAAGCAGATGACCTGGTTCACACATCCAAAACAATACTTGACTCATTGAGCCAAATCTTAGGTACTAAACCCCACTAGCTTTACAGTCTGGCTTCGCTGCAGTGCAAGGGAGGCAGCGCATCCTTAAATCCATTGTGCTGCAAAATCTGCCCATCCTCTGAATGTTCTATGATAAAAGACAAAATCAGTGAAATACTTCAATAAATTACAGCCCAATAGCCAAATTACAAGGCAAAAACCTGGTCTGAGCCAAGTGAGAGTGGAAACACCTAAACCGCAGCACAGGTTCCTGAAAGAGGCAGATGAGCTAGAGGTGCAGTCTGTGGTTTACCAATACAGAATTTGCATTTGCACTGGTTTGTTCTAATTTAAGGCATTTTCACGCTGGCTTTCAGGCTAGGCAGAGGATTATCAGTGCCCCTTCTTCCCTTTGAAATTATCATACCAATTTTCTGAAAAATGATCCCGAATACTATGCAGCTTTGTTTAGATTAAAAAACATTGCTGGAAAACTTGCTTTTGCATGGGAGTGCACTCTCTGCTGCTTCTGCTTTGAAAAGCAGATAGATTATGGGTGATGCAACGGGAGAGCCTGTTTCAGTTTCCACTGCTCTTGTTTATCATTTCCCAAAAGGCCTTGCATCCCACAGGACAGAAGCAGCCAAAGCATCATAGTTTTACTGCAGTTTACAATACTGTCCTGGAGAGACCCCTGTGTCATGGGGTCCCTCATAGAAGCACTGCTACATAAAAGTGTCTCGCATGCTTTGAAAACTGTTACTCTGTTTAGGTCTCTGACCTCTCTTCCAAGTCCCTGTCTTAATTATTGCTCTTGTATTTTCATTTCTGTTATTTGATCTACTTAGTGACTTTTTTCTCTGATGCCATTTTGTGTTGCCCTAGCAAGCCTTCCTATCCTTTTATCAACTAATGTCCTATACTTTCACACTAATTTTTTACTAAACAATAGCTCTCCAGTTTCTTTTGTAGGTCTAGATCTGTTATGAATATTAATAGCTTCTTGCAGGCTCTATTTGTGGGAGAGTGCTGGTCTTTGATCTGTGGCTTTTTCTTGAATACACTAGCATCTCTGCAACTGGGTTTTGGGTCCCTTTTATGTTTCCCTACCAGATTCCTTTCTTCATTTCCATCTTTTGCTTTTATTGCAGTATGTTGGGAGCTGTGGAAGACCTTTAAGCATTTTTCTTTATTAAGTAAGCCCTCTTATACTGGCACAGTCTATGGCGATTTCAGCCCTCAGTGTGGACTATTTCTGTACATTCCCTAAAGGCACCAAGCCATTCAGGTGGGAGCATGTAATTTGTTTTGTACTGTAGAATTCCTGCCATGCCTATATGTATTTAGACTACAGGCAAACCAATAAAGTTGTCATAGAAACAAAGCATTTCATGAATAAATCAATTCATAACAAACTTGTAAACTTTGAAGAATCCACTGTGCTTTAACAACACATCTATTATATACAAACACTAATCATGTTTGTAATGAATAACATGCATACTCTACACTTGTCCATTTTTTCAGTCCTGTTGGGCATCTTATAAATATTAAGTCTCTCCTGTATGTTGTGCATGTCTCCACAGCAAGAAAAGACAGAATTGGATGCTTGCATGATAATGTATCAGCAGGAATTTTTCTATTACTTTTTTGATATGTGAGGCGGAGGTTCAGTAAACTCTGAATGCCTTTTTTACATGCCAGAGAGGATTGAAAGTATCAGTGCAGTAATTCTTCTTCTAGTCACAGCCAACTTAATAGGACTTCATCCACTCTTCCTATAATTATAAAAAAACCCAGACAATGAGAGCCTGATAAAAGAAGCAGATAATATTGCTGAGAGCTGATGATACAAGCATAAGTTCACAGGCTGAGAAAATCCTACCTTCTTTTACACCAGTTTGGTCTCACTGAAATACATGCACCTGTGGTGGAAATGCTGCCAGACTTCTCATAATACAGTATTGAAACTTCACTTTGCACATCATGCTTTCACTGGCACCTAGATGAAATGGGTGCAAAATACTACCTGACTGACACAGCACCCTGTTTGCCTGCATGGGAATGGCCAGGCCAAACAGGATAGAGATTTTTTTTGAGTCTCAGTCTAACAGTCCCCTCATTTCAAATGAATTGTCATGCAGTGAGGTAGTACTTGCTGCGAGTTGCACACGTGTTGGAACTCTCAGCTACCAATGCAAAGCCAATGGAGAGATTTTCAAGTACACCTGTGAGAAACATGCCAACAAACAAGGTGAAGGAAAAGGAGCACATGACACAGGGGAATAAAAGAAATAGCACATTATTCAAGAAAAATAGTTAGCATTCAAACTCAGAGGCTGGGTGTCTCGCCAGTGATATACACACATAATTAAAACTTGGTCCATACAAGGACAGCCTTATGGGGCCCACCCACAGGGGCTCCCAAAGGCCAGAGCAGGTCCCCCCACAGCACCAGACCTTATTTTCAATCTCTGCAAAGGAAGGGAAACCTGTGGTTTCTGTTACAGTGAAACACCTTTCTGCCTTCTCCATGCAATAGCACTTGTGGAAAAAGATATGGATAATAGTTGTAAGTATCTCTGCCAGAAAATACGTTCCTGAACAACAAATTGCTAACAAATTGGTAGCAAGATATGTTATATATGGCACATGAATCTGCCAGATGCAAGGTGGAGTCTCAATCTACTGATCCCAGTAATTAAGCAGTAGGTTATTAGTTTAATTTTGTTCTATAACCCATTTATATTATGTAGACTTGATCACAAATACCCTTAACTGTAATAGCTACATTTCACTTCAAGGAGTTACTCTGAAACAGCAAGGGAAACAAATTGGAGCAATATATTTTATAACTACAAGTTCAAAAATGTCTCCTTTCTTTGGAAGTAATCAAAGTGCCTTTTCTAGTTCTCTGGAATATTCATTATTTGCCTTGTAGTTAAGAAAATGCCAAGTATTTATTTTATTATATCTTGGATATTTACAGGAGACAAAGAAGCATTCTAAAAAGAAAACTTCAAAACACATTTAGGTGGCCTGTTTCTCTGAAGAGTTTTCCCCTATTCACAATTGGAAGGCTGCAAATAAAGAACTTGTCTCACAGACATATGCTGCAGGATGGGCATTTTTTGTGCTGCCTATGCACAAGACCAAAGCTCTCACTGAGTTAGTGCTGACCAGGAATATGCTATAGGAATCATAGCTCGAAAGCAAAAGTCATCTGCTTTCAAATTCAGAGCCTTTTTTTAACTATGTATTTTACAGATATGTTATTTCCACAGAACAATAAATTACCCAGTAATTAGGTTCATTTATGGAATCAAATCAAGGCTGTCAACATTTATGCTGGGTAATGTTCTTCACAAACAATCCTCTCTCCTGGCTCCTCTGATTATTTTATGATTCCTCTTGCTTCTTGTCAGTACAGATTAAAGGTAACACATACAGCTGGGAACAAACATAATTTTCCAGCAATAGCATTTTGTTTTCCTTAATAATTAACAAGTGCTGCTGACTAACCTTCCAGCATAAAATGTGCACCTTATCGAAAGGGAGCGGACACAGGTTAGAACAGCTCACTTGGGATATCAAAATAAGAAGTGTGATTAAAGCATTAAAGATTTAGAGGTTGACGTTAAGGGATGAAAGGTGGAATTACTGTAAATATAAAACTGTTCAGCATTAAATGGAATATGTTACACTTGAAACAGTCCTTCAAAGTGCTAACATTTCGGCATTAATTATTAATAGAAACTGACAGCTCATTTTTAATTTGAGCCTAATGACAAGGTTCCTTAAGAGATAAATACAACACACTGGCTCAGAGGGTTCGTGGATCTTTTGAAAGGCTCTCTAGGTTGTCTAGACCTTAATCTGAAAATTCCTCATAAAATAACAGTTTGTCCACAGAGGTAAAAGGAAAAACCCAACGATTCAGTGAGTGCCAGCCTGCTCTCTCTTTGGGGACACGTGCCCCACATCAACAGAGTGCCACTGCCAGCATCCCCCACTCTGCTACACATCCAGATGGACATGGAGGAAGTCTCAAGAGTGCACCACCAGCCTTTCATCACTCCTTCCCCACCAGACAAGCTTTGGAAAATGTGTTTAGTTTTCCGAGTGCTTTTCTTACCAGACCACAAACATCATGTTCCCCCATCACTAATCACTTAATGTCTTTTGAGCAACTACCCGTCTCCTTTTCCTATTTGTCATAATTTTGAGTTTTGTCCTAAAAACAATGAGTTTTAGGACCCAGTTCTGATCCCAGCTCAGTCTCCATCACTCAGGAGTAAAGTCACTGCCATCAGTGATTAGGAGGACAAGACACACACCAAAAAGAAAGTACAGGACCACAGGTCAGCCAGGCAGAAGGACCTTTGCTAAAAACTCCTGGTTTTGCATCACTTTCATTGTTCTGAATAAACTTTTGCTATCATTAAAAATACCATTGCTATATTTCTGCTATTGAAACTTGAATTATGATACTCAATGAAAAAAAACACATTTTAGATCTGAAACAGGATCTATTCAACAATATCTATATTACATAAAGCATATTATATCTTTTGTTAGTAGAAATATTTGTAGTAGCACTCAGCTGCTCCTTTGGGACACTACAACTCTCCTAGGAGTGTGAAGTTCTAAATAATCCGTCAGAATGAGGGTCAAACGTAGCTCATTAGCTTTGGCAGGTGTAAAGGCTCGTGAGTGACAGTGCACTTCCTTCCAGCCATGCAAACAAACTGCAGCAAGGAGACTGAGTGAAGATACATTGCCATTGCATTCCTACAAGGGAGGTGGGAAATGGGGGAGATGGAAAGAAAGTAAATGGGGAAAGTAGAGGGCAAAATAAAAAGAAACAAATACTCCATGTTTTCGGATATGGCTGAGAAAAATTTGCAGAAGAAAGCAGAAGGAACATGCTGATAGTTTTATCTGCTCTTACTGACACATTCAGAATTCCTCAGGGGCTGGAAAGAAACGAGGCAGTTTGCAAGCTGGGCTTTCACTGTGCACAGGCCTGTCTCACAATATGATAGGAATTAACTTGTGTCTACAAAAAGGCAATATTTGGCAAAGAAGGGCACTGAGGCCACAAAGCTGTCAAATTAAAGGACATTCAGAGAAGAAAAGCACTCATATACTGGTTTAATTCGAGCATCAGGATAAAGGAAGGGTAAATAAGGGTAATAATGAAGAAGTAAGAGAAATCATTGCTTGAGAATACACTGATTTCACTGCAAAGCCTGCTGACGTGAATATTTTTGGGCTTGGCTCTTCTGTTTACTCTGTGCTTTTGTTTTGCTTCAAACGAATTTGTGCTAGAAGTAGCATGTTAGGAGGATCAAAGTTACAAGATGACTTTTGGGAAAAACATTTATATAAAACACTCAGAACTTGACTTCTGGTGCTATCTTGGAGTTAGTGTTCACTGGGATGCTTTTTGGCACACACAGTTCCTATAGCTTATAGGAAATCTGATGAAGTCAGGTGTGTTCCCTATTAGTAGAAAACAATCTAACTCTACCTGCTCGTGGTAATGTGCAAGTATTGTACCTGGAGTAATTAAAAATAACATTTGGAAAGCAAGTGGTTTTGGTTTTGTTAAGCTGTCTTACAGAGATTTTGCATGATCTATAACTAAACACCTGTATTCTGGTAAGTGGAAAAGCTGAGCTAAGAAAAGCTTTTCAGTTTATATACAAAATAAAATTGCTAAATTCACCTAAATGAACCATTTGAAGCAAATTGCTTTCCCAGTACTACTCAGGACTATTTGCCATTTAGGAGTTGTTAGAGAAGTATGAAATATACCTAATGAAATACACAGCCATACAAAAGTCAAGGCTTTTTTTATAAGTCATTCTTTAATGAAAGATGAGGCATTTTCTTGTAAAAGTGTTGCCAGTGTGTATATTTCTAAAGCATATTAAGAAATGTACAATCAGAAGCAGCATGCTGTTCTACCTTCTGCTCATTTCCTTGAAAAAGTTCCTGTCACAAATAGAAATGGTATCTGAAAAGACCCAGAGAGTGCATCTTTTCTAGGAAAAAGAAAAGATTTCCTCTTCATTTGAAGATTTGATTCCAGGGATGACAAGGCAGTTTGCAATTTCAGCATGTCTCCCGATTTTTGTAAAAGAAAGGAACAACAGCTTCAAAGGCCCAGCTCCCAAGTATGAACCCCTTTTGTAAATTTATCTCTTGATTCCTAAATATCTGCTTTAATAAGCTGGTGTCAATATGTACATTACATTTGTGCATATGAGGGTCACATATAGGTCTGATTGTTGTCCTGACAGCCTCATCCCATTCCAGCTTTCCCAGAGCCCTCTGGGTTCCCTCATCATGTTTTACAAACACACCCCAATCACAAACCTAAACTGCATCCTGGGACCCTGCTTCCTGCATGCCAGCACAAGGCAGCTCCCCTACAAAAGGGGAACACCCATATTCTGTGCCATGTTTGGAGGCTGCTCATACAACAGCATGTGTCAGTATTTTCACTAACTACAGGACAGGATTTAATCTGTAGTTTGGCCACAACAGATGCACACCACACAGAAAAAGCTGTAAGGTAATACCTACACATACTTTGAGGCTGCACAGCCTTCTTCTGCACCAAGTGTACACATCCCATTTTATGACATTTCAAATAAGGGCAGCAAGTGTTGATATTGCACATGTCTTACTACATCAGAGTCCTGTGACATCCTCTTGAGGACTTTCAAACTAGCAATATATGCTGTACATTATCTGCCTTGCATGCAGGCAAGAAAGGATTCCGTATCTCTCACCTCTCCTTCCCTCTTCCTAACCTCACAACCAGCTCAACTGAACATCTATAGAAAACAATAAGGTGACTTCAAACAGAAAAAAGAAATCACAAACTGCTTTCAGTGATTGCAACAAACCTTGGCTGGCAGAGACTTGAGGTCCTTCCTGGCTTCACCACCATACAGGACAGATTACCACTAGCAATTCTCATGTACACTTACAGGGTAATGCCTCATGCCAAGGTTTTAGAAGACAGCAGCAGCTCTAAGCTCATGAACCAAAGTATTTTATTTTTCTAACAATATATTCATCAATAAAACAAATGTGAAGGGTCATTCTAAAAGCAAAAAGCATTGTGTCAACATTTCTCATGATTTTGCAGTGAGATCCTCTCCTGTGTTTGGCTTTTTCCTTCTGTGTCTGCAGTGGCTTTCCAAAAGAGGTAAAAGGGCCTCAAAAACTATCTCCTGGCTCGCACTCCACAGTCCCCACTCAAGACCAGCCCTTCAGCCAGCACAAACCTGCGCTACAGCCCCTGCTGTGCTGCAGATGGGGCTTTGGCTCCTGCACTTCTGCTGTGCATGATAGCCCTTTCCAGTACACAATGCTTTATGGAGGCAGCATTGATGCAAACATGACTCCTTGCCCTTTTGAAGGGCAATCTGACACCAAAAATTTATACACCTGAAGGAACCATGCTGAAATGGCACCAGGACATTTGTTTGTTATTGTTTCATCTTGTCAAGATTGAAAGATTAGAAGGTGTGCATTTTTGAAGTGGCACACAAAGGGTGGAGTAGTAGGAGTTTAGGAGGCTCTGCCAAGAAGGAATAATGCAAACTGCACGTTTGGAGCTCTTGGAAATAGGCCCTGCAAGTCTCTAGGAAGCAGCGAGACATGGGGAGGGAGGAGGAGATGAAACCAAAGCAAACAAGACAAGTCTAAGCCCTGGAGACCAGCAGGGAGGGGCACCAGGCATTAGCCTGGGAGAAAAGTCAAGAAGCTATCTGCAGTGTTGAAGGACAAGGGAACATCAATGGGAGATGTCCTGGGGACAGCTGAAGTGCTAAAATTTGGGGGTAAAAAATAAATTGAGATAGGACCTATCAAATAGGTGCAGAGGTTAAATCACGTTAGAGGAGCTGGTAAGGAGAAAAATGGTCTTGTAAACCACTAGAATCAATAAAACAGAGCTGAGGAGGAAAGATGCTGCTTATAGCAACGCTGACTGAAAAAAAAATGAATGGGACAATGAAAACCAAGGTAGAGCAAAGTAAATGTGAATCCCTGCATAAACTGGAAATCCTAGTACATATCTTCTTGAAGAACTGAGACAAAAGTCAGCTCAGCTAGTGTAAACTGGCACAGCTCCACTGACAGCCAAGGGTACCTTTCCCACCACTGAGAAAGCCTCAGCAATGCCTTTAGACTTTTTCAGGCTCCTTGTGCACTGTCCCCCAGTACTTTACTAATTATATCACATACGTGCAGGCACACAAGGCTAACAGAGCTGTCTTACCACCAACCTTAACAAGTGTCCATAAATTGTATTTGAGATGGCTAGTAGAAGTGGCATGAAAATATGAATATTGACTTTTATCCATTACTGACAGATGCTCCCATAGAGAAAAAACTAAGAAGGCTTACTGTGTAATTGTTCAACACAATGATTTACTGTGCAATCCTGCAAAGCTTATCATGTAACTCATTGCAAAACTCCCTGATTTACTGTGAACACAGCAGAGCTTATCATAATGCTTCTGTGGAAAAGACTTGGCACCAGCTTGGGATAGGGTTTTACAGACCATTAACAATGACTGACAGGTTCATTTCAAATGAGTTATAAAAGTTCACTGTACAAAATCATCATGCTTTGTGATATTCAGATATTTTAACTTCAGTGCTGTATAAATACTCCTTTCCACCAAGAAATTACAGAACAAGCACATATGAGATTGGCTTGGTTTACATCTCTCTAATGTTTTATATATTATCATTAGAGTCAACCTTCACCTTTCCATGGTCTATACATGAAAGATGGAAACACTTCACTTTTTCTTCAGATTGGACTGGGTGAGATATGTACAACCCTTCAACTCAATTATGAAAAGTTAAATGCTCTCAGCTTAGGTAAAATATTTTCAAAATCATAAATCTGCATTTTTGAAGGCTGGGAGACATGTCTATAAAACACTAAGTGTGCATTTGACACGTCAGATAAAGCCCAGAAAAAAAAATAATGTAAAAGCCACTTAGCCAAATGTTTGCCTGGTTTCCTTTTTGCTTGGCTGGGCACATTAAACTTGAACAAACAGGACAAACATCTGATTTTTGTGGAATTCCTATGCTTGAGGCAGTCCTGACAAAACTGGAATCAGGTATTGGCTGCTGCAGGTAAGTGGGGAGACACCATCAGGTTTGTGTGGCTCTGAACCAGTGCCATGCTAGAACCACACAGAAATAGCAAGTCTGCCTTTCTATACAAAGGCCTGAAAAGGAACAGATTAAAATACCACTTGATTACATGGAAAGCATGTCGAAAGTTTAATGCAAAACTGAAGAGGTCATCCAGAAGGTACCACCAGTTCAGGCCTGTCAAATGCACTATCAAATCTTGCATACAGCACAAGACTGACTACTTGCTGAAGCACTTTGCACAAGCCAACAGCAATTTTAAACATCCATTTCCCCCTTCCCCATTTTCTAAACAGTAACCTGGGCTTTAAAAAGATCAAGTCTTCATGTCACATGGCCACACTACAAATTGCACATTATTCTACAGTGGAAAAGCTCACACATTAATCTTTTTATCATGAGTAAAGGGAACATCAGGAAATGCTTAATGCCCAATTTATTTACAACAGCCCAGTGCATGTTATTGTATTCCACAGACAGGTGATCTTTCCTTGTGTTGTTCAAATAGGTGGATGCTTGCTTTCCTTATACTGGACAAGAGCCAAACCTGTTGTAGCCCTTCAGAGGCTTTCAGTGCACACTGTAAAGATGCCCAGCTCAGTCCCCGGTGTATCAGGGCAGGCTGCCTTTCCCACTCCTGCCAGGGCTCAGAGCAGCCTTATAGGAAGCAAAACACAACCCTGAGAACAAATCAGACATCCCAACAAGATGGGCCTGTAGAAATCTCCCCCTCTTAAACTCTGTTTGGTGCTGATATGAAAAAGATAAAAGTGTGGCTCTGCTGCCATAGCTGTGACCATTCATATTCAGTCAGGTGTGGACTTGGTAAATGGATACAGGCTGTAAAAACTGCAGCTGAAAATGGCAGCTTGGATGCATCTCCAACTACTCTGTGCTTCTGTAGAAGGGTTTGTTCAGGTAGCCCCATTAACAGCCCACAGCTCTTTAGGCAGTGGGATAAGAGGAAGAGCAAAAGCATGCTCATGGCATGGACACTCACACAGGACCATAGCAAAGAGGAGCTTTCCTTTACAAACAAGCTGAATTCACTACTAAGGTGTTTTTGGATCACACTGTGTTAGCCATGACCACAAGAGGAATCTAAAAGCAATCTGTTTCTAAAAAAAACCCACACAGTTTTCATTGTTTCTGTTGCAAAAAAGCAGTTAAACACATTTGCACTATTACAAGCAAAGAACACTGAACCAGCATAGCCACAAAACTGCATCAGCTTTCTTTTTTCAATAAATCAGTGATTTACTTCCATTATTTACACTGGAAAACAGCAGGATTTCCAACTCCTGCAATTAATTTTCAATACTGTAGAAGACTGAGCACCTGATTCACTGACTACAAAGGGGACCAAAGCACATGTTTCAGTTTAAGCATGTGACAAACTGTTTCAAGCAACCAGGGCCAAGGAAGTAAAGCGGTATCTGCTGTAGGTGCTTCCACAGCATCATTTTCCTCCTCACCTGCTAGCATGAATCAGTGCTATCTTGCCACTGGACTGGCTGACCTATTAAAAATGTATCTGGACATACAGCTGTACCCTGTGATATACAGTTAGCTCTGTTCCGTCAGATTGATTTAGAGAAAGGAATATGCTTATCTGGAAAGGTAAAAATCGCAAGGCACAAAAGGAACAGCTGGCAAGTCTTAAAGACAAAGGGGAGGCTCTCTTCAGACACTTTTCTTGTATAATTTATGCTGTAGACATTTTACTCTGTCTAATTGCCCCATTTCAATCTAATGTCAGTTAATCAATGACTTCTGCATAGCATGGAGGTGAACCCTGGATGCAGAACAAATGCATAAATTTGGTCTGCCTTTTTGCAGGCTCTACTTACAGAGCCTCATCTTTTGCATTTGCTTTCTGGAATTGAAATTTCTTCTCTTTTGACTCATCCCCAGCAAACACCCACGCTCTCCCTCTTTTGAGTCACAGTGTTTTTGTATTTTTAAATCTTGATTACACTTCTGTAAAATGTAGATTTTTGAAGTACCTCACCACTGCTTTTTACTACTGTTGTTTTATTATTCTGCTATTTTTATTTGGAAGGTCTGCTTCTCAAACCTCTCCAGGTGGTAAGATCCCAGATATATCATGAAACAAACATTGTGACTTTTTGCCTTGCTTCTAAAGTCTTGATTTCATGCCTTTCTTTCCCTTACTCAATATATTCAACTATACTTTTAAAATGAGAATATATTATCCCAAGTACTTGGAGGGACCCACAGGTTATTTTAATCTTCTAGGCTAATCTATGTAGAGCAGTTGGAAACAAAAAACATTCAGAGATTATGCCAATCAAACCCCACATGTAAAGGATCTGATTTGGCAGCTGCTTCAGTCTACAACTTTGTGGGTGAAGCCCATATTGTTCTATTACTTTCACACTAATAGTACATTTAAACAGACACACATCCAAATACACTTGTAGATATCCTGGAGGAGAACCCTGCACCTATCCCAGAGAAGCAGGCTTTTTCTTCTTCTTCAAATTTGCTATATCTGAATCTGGAAAAATAAGTAGAGAATGTTTCATATTTTTTTAAGGAAAACTGGAAACCCTGCCCAAGCAGTAACTTAACTGAGTGTAAGGCTCAAAACCTTTAGGCAGTTACACTCTGTAATCCTGGATAAGCCTTGTATGGAGTTGGACAAAAATAGAGGGAAACCATTGAAGTGACACTGTTTTCCATATTTTTTTCTAAATGGTGGAGAAATGCAACATAAGGTGCTTTATTTAGCCCATTTCTTTAAATGGCCTACATGTGTAAGCTGTTCTGCTAAATGTATGAAACAACGCCCCAGGTTTCTTAAGAGCTGGATGTTTGTTGAGGAGGTATTTTGGAGAATTCCAACTTGATTCATTCTGCTGCAAATAACAGTAGTTCTTCTCTTGAAGCAATCCATGCAATTTGGAGATACTCATTGTCTAACCCTCTGTCCCAAAAAAAAGAAAACTAAGGCAAATCCTCCAGCTTCTTCCCAGCTCCCAGCCACCACCACCCCAAATATTTTACCATGGCCTACACAAAACACATGGATACCAGAAGGCTTGTGTTTTGATTTATACAGTTCTTGGACAGTAGCTTGGCTTTGCACAGAATAGGTAGACACAAGATCAGGCAGGTGAGCAAGCACCAATTACCACAGAAACCTGCTGGCTGCACAGGACATCAAGGGAGAGCACAGCCTCAGCTGCAGCTGTGTCAGCTCAGCTTCCACCAGCTGCATCCCTGCAGGAGCTGCAGCCCCTGTCCCCATGCCTCTGAGGAAAAGTCTGGAACACTAGGTCTGAAAAGCTATCGCAGAACAACTGCTCTAAGATATTAAATCTAGCTACTTTTTTATTCTCCTCAGAAATCTTGCCTTTCTGATAAGAAATATGTTATAGAGAAATGGGGCAGGGCAGGTTCCTCCAGGTTAAGTAAACTTTATTAAAGCATTTACTTACACCAATTAACCCATGTCTTCTTCTAGTGGGACAGAGAGGCAGGATCAGGACCAGTCACAAAACAGCTGGTGGGGAGAGCAGGGCAGCCTCAAGTCCCAGCATCAGGCATGCTCATAGCAACAACACAGGCCTGGGGGCCAAGCTTAGGGGATGTTCTGCAGGTCAGGGTCAAAACCAGATACCCTCTAGAGACTGCCAGCCAGATCCATGCTGCCAGGACAGCTCTGTCACCAAGCCTGGAGGCCCATACCCAGGCCAGTCCACTTCAGCAGAGTGGCAGGCCAGGAGCTGGACACCAGCAGCCCTACAGTGCTGTCAACAAACAGGGGGCTGTAAAGGGCTGAGCTGAAATTCTGAGACCCTGGAGGGGGTGGAATACCCCAGGTGAGGCTGGTCAGGGGCATTAATATCTATCAGTGCCTCAGGGCACCTGACACCTCATTTATTGTTCAATTAATTTCTGTGCACATTTACAGAAAAGTGGGGGGTTAGACTGCATTATACCATGTGCTTAAAAGCAAACCCAAAATGTTATAAATGCAAAGGCAGATTTGGGTTAAATAAAAACAATTTATTATAAAACAATTTCTATAAAAAAATAAACAATGAGGGAAAACCACAATAAAACAAACAGCGCAGCGCTGGGTGGACAGGGGTCTATACTCAAAGGTATAGGTGTTCCCAAATCCACGCAGGAGGGTAAACTGTCCGGGGTTTTTATAGGGATTTTTAGCCTTGAGGCCAAATTCCAGGCAGGCACCATTCATCAACAGTCCTTGATTGTCGTATGAATTGATTTCCTGGCATTGGAGAATAGAGTCGAATGGACGTCCGGACCGAGTCTCCTCATATGTAAAGAAATTCTGAGTGGCTCTTGTGGTTCAGGCCATCCGGATGGGATGGCTGGATCCGGGTTGGAGCCGATGGATATTTCGGCTGGATTTTTCCTTTTGTTTACTTGATGGCTTCCCCCAACGGTAGCCCGCAAGGCGAGGTGTTCGGGTCCGGTGATGAATATCTCGTCGGTGCCTCTCCGTTTGTTTTGGCTTGATGTTTTCGTGTCCTGCCTATTCTTCCCCCGTTGATGGTCACCGAGCCTGTCTCTTGTCAGTTTGAGGAGTTTTTTTTTTTCCTGTCAGCTTGATGGGCCGCGTCCTGTCTATTCTTTTGTTGATGGGCGCCGGCTAGGATCGTTATCCTTTGAGTGGGAATTCGTGGCTAGATCTGGGAAGGGCTTGTGTGTCATACTGTACTTTATATTTTATATCATTATTGTTATATACATTTATTTAGATTTTTACGAATTTTTACAAGTTCGTTTCTCACAGTCCCCCCGCCTAATAATTCATTACATTAAAAATTCGTGTTATTTCATCTAATTCTGCAGGGGAGGACTATAATTTTTTTACTCACATTCATCTTCTTCTTCCCAGTCTGTTAACGAATTCTCACTAATATGCTTGTGCCAGGTTATATTTATTTTCAAAAATTCTTTAAGGCTTTAATCACATTTTCGTTTTCTTTTTCCTCCTCTAATTTCATTAGTTTAGAGAGAGGAGTAGGTCTCCCTTGTGCTTTCTCAGGATCAATTGGAAGTGTGGCAATCTGCATTCCTTGCACAACAGAGTGAATTAGTCTGATGAAGCAAGGAATTAAGCAGGGAAGGAAAATGATTCCGGCAACTGAACAAGTGATGAAAAATACTAGCTTCTTCCACCAAGCCCCTTGCCCGAATATCTGGTCTCACCAGGAGGCTTGTAGGATTGAATTCCATTTTTGGACTGGCACATGAGCTACCTTTTTAATTTCAGCAGCCAATCCTTTTATTGTTTCTCTGTAATCGTCTATTTCCATACAACACTCGGATTCGTTGTATCTGCCACACACTCCTCCCTCCTCGGCTAGCAAATAATCGAGAGCTAGTCTGTTTTGGTACACAAAAAGCTCTCATTTGTGAATGTTGTTTGGCTAGGAGTTCTAGGGCTTCTGAAGTGTGGTTGGAAACTATCTCTACCACCGCTTGCAACTTGATAAGTCTGTTGAGGAGATAAATGGGGGTTCTGTAACCCCAGCTGCCATCATTTGCCTAAGTAGCGGCCCGTAATATTGAATGATCCTTTTGGCAGGTCATTCTTCCTCGTTCCACTTCTGGTTGCCTCCCGCTATTGGTAGTTTTCCGTTTTAATTCTCTCCTTTGTTTGTTTAATGTCTCAAAGAGAGGGGCTCAATGATTTACTCTCTGTTTTTAGGTAGAGTAAAGAAAAAGGACCGAATTATTCCAAGTGTGCAGGATCTTTTCCATTTTTCTGGGTAGCTCGCTGTATGCCTTTTTCCACATATTCAATGTATACTATTAGGAGCTTCCCAACCCTTGTTCAACTTTGCCGGATCATCTCAATATTCCTTCAATTCTATTAGCTCATGGAAGGGATTGGCCCCAGAGTTTTTTGTACTAGTAAAGTTCAATTATTTCCATCTATTCCACAGTTATTCCCCCGGGAGCGACTCCAATAGCCCGCGGGTGGTTCAGGTTGCTAGGTTTTTGTTTTGCTTTCCAATTCCACCGTGAGTGTGCTTACACACGGGGTATAGCCTACTAAATCAGTGAATTCTTTCTCTCTGGTCTTGTTTTTGATATTTTAGAGCCTTCTCATTTTTAGAAGTTACTCTGGGGTTAGTTCCTCTCCCTTCCAAGGCTATCTTTCAGCTGATTTTTAAACTGCCACAGATCTAACAGTTAGATAGACCTAATTCTGTGGCTATTTCTTGCATTAGATCTATGAAAAGAATCTGGTTGGGGTTTGGCAACCCCCAATTGCTGTATTGTTTTCTCTAATTGCTCATAATGTTCACTAAGAGAGTTAAGCTTCCTCCTGTTCTAACTTCTTTTTCCGAGCTTCTGCTTCTCGCCTCTTTAACTCTAGGGTTAGTTGTTTTATATTTTGTTTTCAGGGTCCACCCCTTCCTCATCCCTGGAGAAGCAGAATACTTGGTTGAATTGCAAACATACCCGGTCATCACTACTTTTTTAACAAATCAAGGATTATCGGTTCATTATTAAAAAAAGCCTTTTTTTCATGTTTTTAAATTTCTACTTTCCCAATATATTTTCCCTCCCATGGTACACATTTTCAAATTCGCTTTATTGTAACATTAAAGGGTTAACCGCATAATATGCCCAAAAAGGTGGATTGTCTTTTCCCTCCTATCTAGACCGTTTTGTTACATTGACTGCAGATTGGAATTGGGGGAATCATTTCCATTTCTCTCTTATACCTGAAATGGGAATTTTCAGTCTTTTCTTTTCATAGGAGTTTTAGACTGCCCGTTCTTAAGCCTTGCCCCTGAGTGGTAACACTGGACCTTCCCCTTTAATTCACAAAGATTATACTGAGTGCTGTTAGACAAACAACGTTCCGGAGGACAGTAGTTAACTATTCGTCTGGTATCTGTGGCAGTCTGACACTGCTCACACTTCCCCAGGAGACGCTCCCCCGGAGGTACTTCGGGAATCATTCTCTCGGCTAAGCACACGGCTAGACTCAGGACAGTCAGGATTCCCCACCCGTGTATGCCCCTGCCTCTGCCTTGCCCTTCGCCCGTATAGAAATATACGGCGGGGATTACCATCTTCTCGGCAGCAAGGATATTCTTCAGGGGCCCTTGTAGTCCTTATGGCGTATCTCCTTTTAAAGGTAGCCCACTGAGACGACTTAATCGTGTCTGTCCTGCACGGTACTTTTACTGTCTTTCGGCACTCAATTTCCAAAGCCTCTGCCTTGGAGTCTAGTTTCCCTCTTATCCCCTTTTGAAAAAGTAGGAACCACTCAGGAGAGTCGAGTTCCAACAATCTCGCCCTGGTGGCAAGTATTAAGAGACGGCTAGTCAGCTCCTGTTCTTTAGTCAGACAATTGGTACACAGTCTCTTAGGTTTGTACTCTCCCCAACAGTGGGTTACTCAAATTTGTTTACAACAAGCACATTTAAAATGTATAAATGGAAAACAATCACAGTTTGCGTTGATGTAACTTATCTGGTCTGCAGCTCTACGATTTTAGAACAATCATGTACTAATTTTTCTGAATAGAAACTGAGCAGGATTTTTTGTGCAGTGGTTTTCAATTCTAAACCGGGTGAGCTGATTAAGATGGCTTCATATTTTAGAAGCCTGGAATCAGTCAGCCACTTCTCTGCTTTTTTGCTGCAATATGTTTTTCACATCGTGGGGAGTGTAAACTACCAGGGGAGGAAAAGTTATTTTCCTTGCTTCTCTTATTAACAGAGTCACTGTTACAGTTGCTTGTAAACACGTAGGCCAACCCCGACTGATTGGATCTAAGATCTTTGAAGCCTATAGGCTTTCTTTTGTCTGCCCATTCCTGAGACAGGACTCCCTGTGTTGTTTGTTTTACTCACAATTCACAAACAACTGGAATTCTTTATTCGTATCTGGTAGAGTTAGTACCGGGCAGTCATAAGAACAGTTTTTAATTTCTGGAAATTAGACTCAATTCTGTTCAGTCTACTTCAGCTTGTCAGTGTTTAATCTTTCATACAAAAACTTTACTTTTTCACTGAAACTTTCATTTCACTGCCTGCAATATCTTAAGAGCCCTAGAATTTGTCTAATTTGCCTTTTTGTTTTTGGTGCAGGCAATGCAAGGATGCCTGCTACCCTCTCCGGGTCTAATTTTCCCTTGAGATATCCAATGTCTGGGGTATTTTATTTTTTATTTCAGGCTCTGTGAATTGCAGCTTGGATTTTGATACTTTCAAACTTTTCTTTCTTAGAAAGTTTAACAAGGCAATCGTGCTTTTCTTCACACTCTCTTCAGTCGGTCCAGCTATTAGCAAGTCATCTACATACTGTGAAAGCTTTGTCCTGTCTTCAAGAGCAAATTGGGTTAACATTTGTTCTAAAGCTTGTCCGAAAAGGTTCGGAGACTCCACAAACTCCTGGGGGAGGACCGTCCACTTTAGCTGTTGCTTACGGTTTGTATCTGTGTCCTCCCACTGAAATGCAAAATAATCTCTACTCCTTTCATCCAGAGGGCAAGTCTAAAAAGCATCTTTCAAATTAATCACACTATACCACATATCTTCTGGTGTGAGTCTATTTAGTAAAGTATAGGGGTTGGCTACCACCGGGAATTTAGTCCGGGTCTTAGCGTTTACCGCTCGTAGGTCCTGGATTAATCGGACGCTACTATCCGTCTTTTTACAGCCAGGATGGGGGGGTTGTGGTGGGACATGCAAGGCTCTAAAGTACCCTCGTTTAGGAGGTCATCAATTATTTGTTTCA
Organism: Pseudopodoces humilis; assembly: GCF_049639895.1. Taxonomy (NCBI): domain Eukaryota; kingdom Metazoa; phylum Chordata; class Aves; order Passeriformes; family Paridae; genus Pseudopodoces; species Pseudopodoces humilis. The sequence goes on along the minus strand of NC_142209.1, from coordinate 13,484,367 downwards.
ACTCCCTTCTCTCTTTGAATGCTATACTTCAGGGTTTATTTTCTTTTCATTTTTAGGAGTCAACTTAAATATTTTCACCACTAATTTAGAATTTTTAATCAAGATATTAATTCTTAAAGCAACAATCATGTCCCTTCTCAGTAAATTGTAATCTGCTTCTTCTACTAATAGCAAATTCCTTAAGCAAATTTTATTTTCAGATTCTATTTCCACATCTTTTATTACAGGCACTTCAAAAGGGGCTCCCTTTTGCACTGATTACAAAAACTTTTTCTCTGCTAGCCACACATCCGTATGGCAATTTCTGCAGGGTACTTTTCTCTGCCCCAGTATCTACAAGAAAACTTACTTCTTGTCGTTAGGGGCCCCACTTTTAATTTTATCAAGGGCTTCTTGGATGTTCTGGTCTCTAAATTAAAGAGCCCCTGACACTCTTAATCTTCTTGAAAAATTTTCTCATCTTTTATTCTTTGTTTACAATTCCGCTGAACGTGTCTTACTTTTTTACAGTAGTAGCATTCCGGGCTCTCTCTCCGTGGGGCCGGGGCTGCCCAGTGAGAACCTCGACTTTTTCCGGGTAGTGTTTTAAACTTACCCTGCATCTGTTCTTGTTTCTGGACTTCTTTTACCGCTGTTACTAAAATTCTAGCTTGCGATTTCTGCTTCTCATCTTCTCTTCTCATGTACCTTTTTTGATCTTCCCTGCGGAGCTCTTGATGTCTTTTATCTTGCCACCCCTCAATCTTTTCTAATTTCTTCCTAATATCTTCCTAAGATTTAGCAACAAATTGTGTTTTTAACAGAACCTCCCCCACAGGAGAGTTCGGGTCAGTCTCAGAGTAAATCTGTAAACTTCGCCGTAATCTCTCGATTTATTCAGTGGGTGGTTCCTTTTTTCCTTGACACTCTTTGAAAACTTTGCTAATGTTCTGGCCCTTAGGGACCGCTTCTCTTATACCTTGTACAATCATGCTCCTTAAATCCATTATGTTCCGTCTGCCTTCCTCTGTCTGTGCATTCCAGCTCGGGCTTGCGCTAGGCCATTTCTGGTTACCTGGCATCCCCTGTGGATTGCGTCTGTCCCAGTCTCTGATCCCGGCTTGTTTAATCATTTCTCTTTCCTCCGGATTAAACAGTGATCTCAGGATTGCCATAAGATCGTCAAAGGTATAAATGTTACTCCCTAAAAATTCATCTAACTTCTCAGCCACTCCGAGAGGGTCATCTAACAACCGCCCCATCTCTTTTTAAATGCTCTTACATCTCCAGAGTTAAGGGGGACATTCACAAAACCGATCACTCCCGGGGCCGTCGGTACTTCTTTAAGAGGGAGCAACCGGTGCCCCTCTTCACTCTCTCCCCATTCATTATCTATCATTCTCGCTCTTAAACGGGTTCTACTTGCGGGAGGGGAATTGGTGATTGTGTGTTGCCTCCCTGTTATTAATGGTGGGAATTTTGCCGCCACCCGGTTGAAGGGAGGAGTCCCCTCCGTTGTATGGGAGGGTCCCGGTAGTGGCGGCTGGACCGGCAGGGATGGATAGGGTGATCCCCAGCCTTGCGCAGAAAAAACTTCCGAGGAGGTTGCTGTGGTTACGGTGTTTACAGGCGGGGAAAGGGGAAGGGCTGCCGGCATTGCTGCTGGCCCTGAGTCTCCCGCTTGAGACACACGTATCTCAGTGGGTTGGTCTCGGGGGCCCAAGGGTGCTGTGGGCATTTCTTGATCTACAGAGGAAGGTCCCGCTGGTCCTCGATACGGGGGTGGTAAGTGATCGAGGGGTTCCCAGGACTCAGTTTTCGACTCACGTTTTTCTTTTTGCTTTATTGGAAATAGCCCTACTCTGGCATTTACCCAGAGCTTGGCGTATTCCCTCTCCTCAGGATCTGAGGGGACTTTGTTCTCCACATAGGAGAACAACTTGTTACACGTCCATTTTTCAAATGTGCCTAACACTGGCCAAGTGAGGTGACTTCTCAACTCCTGTCCTCCCCAAACCTCTATACAAAAATGTATTAATTTCTCCTTTGATTTCCCCTTCCTCTGGGGACAATCTTCCCAGTGTTTTAGCATCCACCCCAAGGGACTTTCCAGTGGGATGTCTGGTGATTCCTCCCCCTGATCGGAGGAATCTTCTCCTGTGCTTCTTCCTTGAAGCTTACTCTTTTTCTGCCCTATACTTCGCAGATATATTCTTACCTTTCTTCGACTTCTCCGTGAGTCGATATCAGTTTCTGCGTTGTGTACTTAGGAATCAAAATTTGCCGATACTCACCTTTCAGCGAGCTGAGCTGAGGTCTCTTGTAATCGGAACTTTTGATTCTTCCCTGGACCTCTCCCTGGGTCCGTTACTAAGAGGGTTTACCAGCCTCGAGCTCGACAAGAGACGTCCCTTCCCCTCTTAGTACCTTGCGATCAGTTCCCGAGACACCCTTTGGTCTCAGGTTTTTACCAGTGTGTGTCGAGGGAAAAAAAAAACTTTCACTCTGTATCGCTTCCTTCGCGGCCGGCCAATTCCCTCGCGGGAGGATGGAAACGCGACCTTGAAGTCCGCACTCGCTTCGTGATCAGATCACGTCTCACACACTCGCCCCGATCGCCCCCGCTCAACCAGCAGTACTTACAGCTATTTTCCTGCGTGGGTGTCCCTTGTTCGCACTAGACGTTTTACGAGCAAAGTAAGCCGCGGCTCCCGAAGGCTCCGTGCCTTCCGAGCTCTCCGATCCGGATTTATCCTTTTTATTGTGGTTTTTACCTCCGCCTAAATTTGGTTCGGATATCGGAACGAACTACGGGGGTTCTTCACTCACCAGGCCGCCAAAATCAGCGGGGGTACCCGTCCCGGGCAGCGAGATTCCCCGCAGTTTCTCCGATCCGAGTCACAGCACCAATCTGTTATAAATGCAAAGGCAGATTTGGGTTAAATAAAAACAATTTATTATAAAACAATTTCTATAAAAAAATAAACAATGAGGGAAAACCACAATAAAACAAACAGCGCAGCGCTGGGTGGACAGGGGTCTATACTCAAAGGTATAGGTGTTCCCAAATCCACGCAGGAGGGTAAACTGTCCGGGGTTTTTATAGGGATTTTTTAGCCTTGAGGCCAAATTCAGGCAGGCAACCATTCATCAACAGTCCTTGATTGTCGTATGAATTGATTTCCTGGCATTGGAGAATAGAGTCGAATGGACGTCCGGACCGAGTCTCCTCATATGTAAAGAAATTCTGAGTGGCTCTTGTGGTTCAGGCCATCCGGATGGGATGGCTGGATCCGGGTTGGAGCCGATGGATATTTCGGCTGGATTTTTCCTTTTGTTTACTTGATGGCTTCCCCCAACGGTAGCCCGCAAGGCGAGGTGTTCGGGTCCGGTGATGAATATCTCGTCGGTGCCTCTCCGTTTGTTTTGGCTTGATGTTTCGTGTCCTGCCTATTCTTCCCCGTTGATGGTCACCGAGCCTGTCCTTGTCAGTTTGAGGAGTTTTTTTTTTCCTGTCAGCTTGATGGGCCGCGTCCTGTCTATTCTTTTGTTGATGGGCGCCGGCTAGGATCGTTATCCTTTGAGTGGGAATTCGTGGCTAGATCTGGGAAGGGCTTGTGTGTCATACTGTACTTTATATTTTATATCATTATTGTTATATACATTTATTTAGATTTTTACGAATTTTTACAAGTTCGTTTCTCACACAAAACAAGTAAAAAAACAAACAAAAACAAACCACCAAAGCAAACCCCAGCTACCCTAGTGAAAATATTGAGTGAGACTTCTATTAAAAATGCCAGCTGTGATATGGAGCCTCAGAAGGGATATGAAGTTTTATTCAGTATTTCCTAGTTGAACTCAAGATTCTGCTTGGGGAGCTACAGTAGCACACAATCAAAACCTTCTCTTATTTACCACAAAGTCTACTGTATTGTATCACACTGTTCCTGGTACAGAAATTATTTAATATAATTTTTTAGTTGCAAATTACAGCTAAAAATTTTCCATATGCTTTATTCAATACATATTGAAATCTCATGTTAATTGTTCCAAAATAGGTGGAATTTGTCATCAAAGAACAGATCAAGATCCTACTAACTTAAAACAGCCTTTTTCTTCTGCCTGAAAAGAGTAGGACTACCTGGGGGTATTTTTTTCTTTTGCCAAAAGAGAGAATCAGACTGATGAGAGTTTGGCTCATCAGGAAGATGTATAATGTATTTTATCTTCAGTTTTTGAGAAAACCCTGTGTCAGAAACGTGTGTTGTAGGTGGAATAAATTCACTGCTGTATAAAATTAGAAATCATTCTGAGATCACATGTAAAACAAACATGGTCAACAATAAGGTTGTTTTAAAAGCTATTTGATTTGTGGTAATATTCTTCTTCTAATACACTACTGTTAATATTTTATTGATCTCAAAGTTCTTGGTTTTTCAAAGGTTCTGATTAAAATTTTGTCTATATATAAGAAGAAAATCTATTGTACCAATTATATGAGCAATCTGATGTCTGTACTGTGTGCCGCTTTACAGGACAAAACAGTAGCAAAAGGAAATAAAAGCCAGTGTCAATCTTCAATGAAATTAACACAATTTAAAGCTGCTCCAGGCAAAACAATGAAATCTGTAATTTATCAGCACTGGATAACATCACCAGGAGAATTATTTAATGATTAACTACAGTGGGTTGGAGCCTGAGGTGAGGCGTATTGGCTTACGGCTGCTCTTGGAGTGTGCTCTGCCTCAGAGCAGAAACACTGGCCACCGCCACTGGAGAATAAAGCCCAGCAGGGCTGTCCTGCTGCCTGGGACACGGCCAGGGTGAGGGGAATATGGAGATAACCTCTGCACCAGCTTTTCAAGTGTAGGAGTGCTCTGGACTGGCAATGAAAGCACTGATGCATTGGAACAGCTTTAAATGCAAAACCAATAAAACCACTCACCATGGGAAGGGCAGAAGCTGTTCTGTCACTGATGCAGATTTTATCATTGACCCTTGTAGAAACAAGATTTCACACCACGTATTTTTTGCTATAAAGAATTGAAAAGGGGAAGGAGTTTCATGTTAGTATTTAATATTGTAACTTAAGTACTGGCAAATTACATTTCTGCGCTTCGTGGAAGCAATCTGCTTCTGTGACTAAACAGATTTTTGTGTCAGAGCTTAATGATGGGGCTCAGAGTGACCAGGGGAAGCCACGGGGAGAGGTGCCACGTTTATCAGCCTCCCACGGAGCACAGAAACACACAGCATTCCAGAGCAGGGGTAAAACAACCTGTCTGTACCCTAGAAAAAAGGAAAAGGGGAATAACTATCAAGCTACTGGAATCACAGAGAGGCCAAACTGACGTAACCAAGAGCAGACAGCCTTGGGATGACCTAATACGGTTTGTGAGCACACTTGCACCTCTCTCTCATCCTTGCACACAGCTGGGTTGCTCAGCTTTGGTGATGACTGCTGGGTGTTCCCCTCCCAGCCTCTCCCTGCACATTTCACAGGCTGAGCCAGCCCAGCAGTGCAGGGTGCCTGTGGTCAGCACCCTGCAGGGCCACCCCTGTCCTGCCCACCCCCAGCACGGCCTCAAATGTTCAAATAGAGGGCCCAGCTGAGCTGTGCCAGGCAGAGAGGTCCATCCCAGCAGCGCCCCTGCTCCTGGGGGCAGCCACAGGATCCCTATGGACCTGGAAGGGACGAATTCCAAGCAGTACTTGGGAAAGTCAAAGAGCTGTTGGCTTTTCCATGTGGCTGAACAGCTCCCAGAGGAAGTCTGAGCTCCAGACTTGGCCCTGGCCCTGCCGCTGTTTCTTGGCTCTTGCCCAGGGCTGCTGGCCTGGTCCTGGCACCTCTCAGCTTTAGGATGGGGATTGTAGGAGTGTGAGAGACTCCATTAGGACAGAGCCAGAAAGCTTTGGAGTGAGTGTATTTCCTCTCCTGGGAGCAGCACTCCATGAAGCTAGGCCTCTGCATGGCTTTCTATAGCCAATGAGCAAGGAAGACACCTAATTCCTTTTATTGTGTTTTGTAGCCTGAAGACAGTGAAAGTGTTGAGACAGAAATATCCTAGATCAACTTCTCCATCATGGTAATCAAATAGTGCATGGGCTGTTGATTTAATAATACATTTTTGCTATAGAGATGCTAAGAGTGTGTAAAGTATCTTCATTTTTAAGTATTATAGTCATTGCAATCTATTGGGACATTAGCTATGTGTTACCTTTGTCATTTTGTGTCTGAGTCTTTCACATTTGTCATTTTTATGCACTCTCCAAAATGTCTTCAGACTAGCAGATCCTTTTTCATTGTAACTTCTGGGATGAACATCAACAAAGTTCTCATTGCTACAATTAACAAAAGTAAGGCTGTGTGTCTCCAAAAGACAACTGTCAGTAATATCTATACACAGATTGTACTATTCTTCCTCTAAGCTTTGCTGCTGATTAAAAGGGTGGGTTTTCTCCTGAAGAATATGTTGTTTTTCTAGTTTGCTATTAGCCTCTACAAATGACTGTGTGATACAGTTTTGTGTCTCCAAGCCTACAGTAAATGAGAAACATTTTGTAGAATTTTCTTTTGCTCTTGAATTTTTCAACATGCACATGGGATAAGAATGTAACAAGACTCCAATAGAATTTTATAATTGGATCAAAACACAGTTCACCCACATATGAGCTGGATTGGTTGTGATAGATGTCAGGAGAAATTCTAAGGCAATACTAAAATTCTTTTATTCCATAACTGCCAAATAAAATAGTACTAAAAGCCCGTGAGCAAAAGCCTCCTGGTTTGGCTGGGTTTAAATAGGAAAAGAGTAATCAGATAGTGGATGAGGCATCAGTAAAATCAAATTATGTGAAGCCAAATGATACAATTGCCATACCACCCTTCCTACTCCATTTCTGTTACAGTTCTGAACACATTAATCACGGCTAGATCATTTGCACCTTGAATCCAAACCAGGTATGCTATCCCATCTTTGGGAATAACTAAAGGCTGAAACCCCTATCAGTGCATGTAATATCTCCTTGCAGCTCCTCTGGCTGATATTAAGACCTCATCAGATCTGGTCAGCCACCCAGATGGGAATGTGAATGTCTTTCTGGGTTATTTACACTAAAGCTGAAAATCTGACTTGCCTGCTTCCAAGAAGAGGCAGCAATGTTTCTTCAAGGGTCTACAGGCAGGTGCCTGGCCCCACCCGTCTGGCCTGAAGGGTCCTGCCGGCCCCACACGGCAAAGCTGAAGTTTCCAGGGACCCCCTTCATCAGCCCTGCCCCATGGCCGGGTTGTTGCACAGCCCCGGAGCTGCCTCCTGTCCGGGAGCCTCCTGGCACCAGAGCTCAGCCTCTTTTCTCTGCTCCCTGTATCCCCAGCCCTTGCAGCGCTGAGCTGTCCCACACAGTGCCGTGTGTTCCGAGCCGGGGAGCTCAGGTGGGCGAGCTCCAGATAACAGCAACCCTTCCTACACTGGGAGCCGGGAGCTGTGCACCGAGCCGGCTTCCCGGGCGCTGCAGGAGCCAGCTCGGAGACACTCGGCTCCGAAAGCATCAGTGGAGTCAGACAGGCGCTGCCGAAACGCTCCTCTTTCTTCAGGAAACACAAGGAGAAGCCGTGCTGGAGCTCGCGGTGTGCGCTCGAGGCCTCCGGGAGCAGCCCCGGGGCAGGGCCGGGATGAGCTCAGGCCGGCCCGGCCGCCCGCGCTGCCTCTCCCCGGCGGGGATGGCGGCAGCCTGACCCGCGCTCCCCGAGGACAGCCAACAAAGCGCCGCCAGCCCTCCCGAAGCCCCGGTGCAGCCTTCCATTGTTGTGTGCACTGCCTGGATTGTATGTCAGCGATGCAACATAATTAATTAGATTTAGATTAGATGAGAATACATTAGACACAGTGAGACGCTACCTTCCTGCCTGTCCATCCCTGGAAGAACTGGGCACAGTTTCTTTCCTTATGCATATTCCCTTAATAATATATTTGTCACAAGAATTCTTCCTACACCCATCTGGCATATAGATATTTTTCCAAATTTGTCATTTTTTATGTTCCAAAACCTATTTTACTTCAGATGCTTTCATAATGAAGCAGCAAAAGCCTGCCATAGCTTGATATATGGAGCAGAAATCACATCTGTGCCAGGCTGTTTTCTAATCAGATAAAGCACTGAATACCTGCAGTGCTTTTTCTTCTGGCCTTTGAATAGATGTACCTGAGTGTCTTCCAGTGCTCATCTAGCTTTGCATTCACAACTACTACAAAATACCATTCCTACTACTAGCTTTCAGCTAATTTCAGTGCTTTTAAAGCAAAAGAAAAAAGAACCATTAGAATTGCCAACTGGTCCCCCGCACAATGCAAACCACGGAAAGTCATTCCGCAACTTGGGCATCAGCCCAAACACTCGTGCTTGAACTAGAGTGTACTTTTCAGAAGGACATTTGCCCTCATTTCTCCTTTTACTGCTCTCAATCACACCATATAATTTAGGTATCTACTACTAGTGAGGAGTGAAATGGGCAACAGAGAGGGGACTTCAGTGAGTTTGTTCTTACCAAATTTGGGCTCCAGACAGAAGGAGAAAGAGGCGTGATGTCCCATTTTCACTAGCAGCGTAAGTCTGCACTGCAAGGAACTTCACTTAACGGAGTCGTAGGAAGAGGCTTCTACTTTTCTCTGAGCTTTCACCTGCCCTGCAATGGCCTGGCTCCTCACCACTGCCTGGTTCCTTTGCATGCACTCAAACAATGGGCAAGATGGATTCTGCAGGAGATAATTTCATCTGAAGGCACATTAACTCCCCAGACACACTGTCTGCTTCTCGTGGTACATCCCAGGAGAAGCTTCGTTGGCACAGCAGAGACAGGAAGGCTGATGGTTTGTGGCACTCCCCTATGCCAAATCCCGGGAGAGACTTCCTCCTACTTTGAATTTCCTCTGTTCATATAAAGCAAAAGACAATCTGAGGCATTGCTCTCAGTATAGTTCAAAACACAGTTTGAAGTGTGAATTTTTCAATATTTGAAGCATTGGCTTTTATGATTTATTTATTGATATTCCAGGACAAGCATCACAGAGTGAGGCTGGTGCCTATTCCAAATATAACAACAATCATTGAATGAATGGTAATATTTTCACAGACACTTTGTCCATTACTATGCAGATAAATTTTGTCTCTGTATAATAACACAAAGATATCAAGATGATAAGATCAAGCATGTTGGAGAAACACTAAAAAAACTAAACTCTGAACCACAACAGTTCATATTATTTAATTTCTGACAACAGCATGTGCTTTATGAACAGAGCCTGGCTTTATAGTGGGTGTGACTCAGGCATAGGAGGTGTGCAGGGTTTGCTGTCTTTTATCCCTTGAGTCCACCTTGCAATATTGCTGGTATCCGTGTGTAACAGATAGTGTTGTGCACTGGGCTGGAAGATAATAAATAGATGTGAGCTGATGATTTACAGGAGGGTGCTTGGAACTCCTTGAACCACTGGGGAAGGGAAACAGTGCCGGTACAAGGTTGCGCTGTCAACCTCGCAATAGTTTTTCCTCTCTCCCGAGGGCAATTTCTCCAAGATGTAACTTGCTTCCTGCCTCATCATCTGGAAATTCACAAATCAGAGGAATTGTGGTTAATTACTAAAATGGCTGATCCATAGATCCTTAGCTGTCAGAGCCTGGGGGGAGGGGTTTAATTGTTGTTTTCCTCTGAAAAGATTCCTCCTAAAGTGATGAAATAATTCACATTAACGAAGATTGCAAATAGAAGACTTTTGTGATTATTTCCAGTTGTTGCAAGAATTGCTTATTTAAAATGCATTGCTTTCTTAAGTGAGGAAACTGAAATTTCTCCAAACACCCAGAATAAATTTAGCCCTAAAACATTCATAACGAAGGATGAATGCATATCCAGGCCACCACTGCATGTGATCTCTGATCATACAGTAGTTAAGTTATACAATCACAGTGATTTATGGTACTAAACTGTGCAGCCTCATATCTGCAGGGGTGTGGGTAAAGGGGTGGAACTCTCATCAATCAAAAGACTATACTTGTTCAGCATTTGGATAATTAAGGCAGACAGTAAAAAAGCATGAAATAATATTTTAGAAAATTAAATCAGAATATCTATTTGCATAGTGTTATTAAGCAATACTGTGCTGAGCCACCTTTTCAAAAAGCTTGCCTAGAAATCCACTTATTATCTTGTAGCACTTGATATATGTGTTCCTCAAATTCATGCTGAAGGTATTTGTAGAGTTCTTATACAACACAGATACTGTCCTCGACTTAAAAAAACACGATTACAAATAAAGACTGTCTTTTCAGTTTATTCCAAGACATAAACAAAAAAAAATAAATTTAAAAGCACAAGCAATTTTAAAGCACAAAATTCTGAAATTTCACTCATCCTATTGATAGTGCTTTTCTTTCAATTCACCAGTCCCAGGTAGTCAGGCATAATGAGGGGCTAGCACAGGGGAACTGTATTAATCAAACAATGTTAAAAAAAAAAAGTTTAATTAACTGCATATTTTGTAAAAGCCACATTTCATTACTGTTTGTTAGGAAGATGGAAGCATGCACTGGAAACACTAATTCTAATTATTACTTGAAGTGGGAGTTTTTGGCAGAAGGTCAAGGAATAATAGAAGAATGTGTGAATCTGTGCTACTGCATAGCAGTAAGACTAATCATTTGAATACAGCCAGTTGCTTTTTCTTGGACTGTCTGTGTGCTGTTCAATGTTCTGGATGAATCTAACACAATCAGCCTGTTCTCTGGTGTATATCCACTTCCTGCTGACTCAGGGCAGCTTGCCTCTTCTGCCATTTATTAAAATGAAACATTCCTATTAAAACACCATTTTTCAGAGAGATGACTAAATAGATATTAGTAATGACATTATTAAAACTATTTTGTTTAAAATGAACTGTCACACTTTTTTGTTGCAAAGCAACACAAACAAATCTATTTCATTTAGTGAGAGATTGCTTTGAAAAGCTGGATTTCTTTCTTTCTGTTAGAAGATATTGCAGAAGAGATGTGATGTGTGCTCCAGGAAACCTCCAGCTTTTATAGCTATTAGAAAGGAGGAATATTGTTTCTAGTACTCTCCATAGCAAATAATGTATAATTGATGGATTTCATTAACAGGCAAATATGATCCATGGTCTCCAATGTTTATATCTCCTAATAATCTATTAATGGTTTTAAAAGTAAAGGGTAATAGAAACATTTTGTATGAGCAACATTCACTCGTGGCTGTCTGTGTTCTTTTCTAATTGTATAGTATAAGCATGTATAGAATTAAAAAAGAAACAATGGGAATTAATTAACCTGTTATTCCCAAATAATTATTTATTGAATATAAGGTCTCATAGCCAATAATTTGAGATTTGCTAGTGAAAAACCCTATTATCGTCTGATGACAGCATGCCTTAGAGAAACAGTGCTAGGGAATGGAAAGGTACCCTTTCTATAACTATTCTTGAAATTACCTTAGATTTAGAAATGGGATTTGTATTGAGATTTCAGCTCCCCCATCAAACATGGATGGGACAAGACACAAAGAACTTTAACATACATCTCAAAGACTTGGACTTTTTCAGTTCTCTTTGTAACAGCAGTAGATAGATGAGAGTTCATGGGGGTGCAACCTTGTTTAATGTTTTAAGATCATTTACTCTTCACTTCCATGCTCTATCTGAAACATTAAGAGTTGTCAGTCTGAAAAAATGCCAAAACCCACTTCTTACTTTGTTAGAGCAAACATACAGCAACAGCAGATAATTCCAGATTTTGGGTTTTTTTCTACTCTGAGCATTTGCTGCTTGCAGGTTTTCATGTTGTGTGTCCAGCTTTCTGCAGCACAACCCCCCAACCTGATACCCCAGTGGCTGAGCCACTCACCTTTCTCTCTCCACAGGAGGATCTGCCAAGGTAGTGATTCACTTCTGTATCAGAAACCACACAAAGAGAAACAGTGCAAGACATGGCCACATCTGCTCTTTGTTAAAAAGTATATTTAAAGTAATGATGCTGTAGGCAACAATAAACCATTTTAATCAACTAATGGAAAGAAACATCCTGTCAAGGACAGTTTTGATGATTTTCATTTTATAACCCATAAGCACGGGGCAGTATTTTAGACCAGGGTTGAGGACATTTTCTCTGAGTCTGAAGAGTTTGTCTGAGGATAAGGAGAAAAAAATAGTATGTCAATCTCCACAGCATCTCTCTATATTTCTAATAAAAATATTTCTCATATCACATAAATATGAGGAGAATGATGGACTTCTCAACATTTATTAACAAATAAATATAGATTTTTTTTAAAAAAAAAATGCATCTATGATGTAAAAGCCCTTCATTGTACCAGCTATTCCTTTCCTAGAATGCTTATTTCTCAGAGAAATGAGAACAAATTATGTAAGACTGGGAAACACAGGCAAGACGTTGAATCAGCACCTTAGCTCACCCCGTTGTGGGTGATTCTGTGGCATGCAGATCTTGACCATAAGGTTGGAACAGTGCTTTAATCTTCTAGAGCAATGATCTTTCTCAGGCTAACAGTGACTAAAAAGTCAATATCTGATCCCCACTCTTGTATGTTATACCTCTATTATAGCTTCCTCCCCTTTGAGGCATGGAAGAACACTTATGTACTCATAACCCTTCCTGAAATGAGAATTGCCTGAAAGCTACTGCTGTGTGAATTTGGGAAGCTGGGTAGTGGATCCACCACGAGTCAAGCAGTTCAGAAAACAGTTTATATGCTATTCATATTGACCCATGTGTGTAGAAAAATATTGTTCTCTTTAGTAGAGGCTACCTGTCAGTAAAAACAACCACAATCACATTCACAATGAAAATATGCCATTTTGCACAACAAAAAAGCCTGTTGGTACAAAGACTTCACAGTTCATTACAGATTTCCTTAATTAAATGAATGTAACAAGTTGATTAGACTTGAGAAGCTCTGAGAAAAGTCAGATCCATTTATACTGAAAAGTAGGACTCAGAAATAAATTATTCACAGTTGATTAGACTAAGACAAGCATTTCTCAAACATTTCTCAATACTTCAGAAAAAGCGACATATTGAACTCTATTTTACTGTGAGGCTCAAAATGGCAATTAACAGTCCTAAGCTGCATATAAAACCCAGTATGAACCACGTTTACAAGAACATTGTGTGTGAATCAAATTACTTTATCTTTGGTTTGGAGAACTTAGAAATAATTGCCAATAAGTATTCATGTATAGGACCAGTTTTTTGAAACAAGTTATTTTAATTACTACTAGTGTCAGGAGTACGTGTAGGCAATTTTATTAGACTTAATGTGTTTAGTGAAACTCCCTGAACTGTAGCTGGTTTATTTCTGTAGAGGATGAAATATTTAATATAACTTTATTATTCTTACTTTCTGATATTGTATTTATTTCTAAATGAAATCCCAGCATTTGATGATTTTGTTCACAGAGAATACCAGGATGAAGCACAGCAAAGTATTTGTCCTCCAGAACATCTGATCATCATGTAGACATGGCTTTTGATAGACCCCACTTGTAAAATGCATTCCTTCCAAGGTGCATGTATTTAGAGCCCTTTCCTTTTGTTCCTACACCTGGACCCTGACACAATGATGAGCAGAAGCTCTTCCATGAAAGAATGTGAATGGGAAAAAAAATAGAGAGAGAGGAAAGGTCCCTAAGATGTGAACACTGCAGTCCTGAAAAATTATAGAAATCCTTGGTGATTTTCATTTAGCAGCTCTTTCACTTCTAGCAATATTTTTATCCAAAAAAAGTTCCTTGAACATTCCACATCCAAATTACTAAGAAAATTAATGAAGAGATTATATCAGCAAGTCTGTCAGTAAATAATGCTAAGAAGGCAATACCAAGATATTTATACAGGTGAATGATCAAAGAATGATGTTAGACAGCATATGTCTAACAGCCTTTCAAATGATATGACTTGTGGATTTGCTTGCTTTTCTGTTTTCCTTACCCACTGAGGCCATGCACCCAGGCCATTTCCAACACTGCAGTGACAGACAAGCTACCCAGAGCAGCTGCACAACTCAGGACACTCCACTGCATCTGTCACAGCTGTGGGACGGACAAAGGCACAGCCTGCCTGGCACAGAAACAGGCACTGAGGGATCACAAAAACAGGCACTGAGGGGTCACAGGTACAGAAACAGGCACTGAGGGATCACAGGTACAATGCCACTGTCTCCTCCCTCCTCCAGGAGCAGACTCCTCTGGCCAGAAGGAGGGTTGAAGGAGTAAGGCAATAAAGCAAAACAACGTGGCACTTCACCATCATCCATATTTTTCATCACCCAATTCCAAAGGTATTATCTTGAACATGTCAGTCCCGTGCAAAGGTTTACAGACATCTGCAAACATTCATACTTCAAGGAACACAACAGTTATGCACTTTGCTGGTGTGATATAAATTAGCAGTTTCCCGCTCTTCATTGCCACAATAAATCAACACAGAAAGAACTGTTGGTATATACAACAACATCAAAGAGCCTGGAATAGAAATAGTGAATTGCAGTTATAAAAATAAATTCCTATAAAGAAGAGAGAAGTGAAAAGGAGACGAATGTTCTAATCTTACCTTCATCATAATCTTATTAGCATTTCTCAGTGAGTAGTTCAAGTATCAGTCTATACTCTTATGAATCTGTCTCATAAATATGTCAAGTGCAAAGTATAGTTATTTTAATAGTCTGTGTTGGTGGGCCATCATGGATTTAATTAAGAGACAACTAGTGTATGAAATATGACACAAAAGCACCAAACTAAATGGAGAAATGTTTTACTGCAGATTTAAATCAGGGACACAGAAGTAATGATCATCTGGCCTTACAAACCTACCTACATTTAATTAATGCAGACCAGCACAGACCTGTTCATATAGAAAAAAAAAAAAAGAGGCATTAAAAATAATGATTTAAGTTATACTATGTAATGTATAAAGACATTTGCATTATCTCCAACAGCACTATATTATTCATAAATGTGTGTTGGTTTGTGGCTCTTAAATTAATTTTCAAAAGCTGGAAATGCACTTTGAATAAGAATTAGTAAAATACTACTTTCAGCTATCTGTTTTTCCAAAATGAAGCCTTTATTAAGCTTCCTGCCCTCCTTTGAAGGGTCTCAGAATGCTCAAATCATTCTGTTACAAAATTGTCAATATTCTTCTAAAGTTGCAATGAAAACTGTTATTTTCCACCCAAATCTGCTTTCTCCATCTTTCTCCATCTTTCTCCATCTATTCAAAAAATGAGGGCAAGCTCAGCACTGTGAGTATGCAGGATTAGATGTCTGAGCACTGCACAATCCTTCCTGCTATCACTGGTGCATTGCTTTGACTTGATAGAAGATTTGGCAAGATACACTGGTTTTAAGAAGCAGTGGAAGAGCATATATTTTCACATTTAAATTCCTTAAATTCCTACTTATGAGTTTAACACTATTTTAGAAAGAAAGAATCCAATAATTCCATGAAACCATTCCAGTATCTTGAACTGATCTTGCAAAATCATTGACTGCCAACAAAATCACTTGCACTGAAGTTGAAAGCAAGGCTTACTATTGATTTGTAAGGGCACAGAAGCAGACTCTGACAATAAACAGTTAAAGATATGCCTGTCTGGCTCTAAGAATTGATACCTGGGTCAACTACAGGAACCATATTTATACATGATTTTCATGTCTAAGACTTTTCTTTTTATTAACCTGATCCAACAGGTACTAGCTATTTCATGTTAACTTTTATCAATTCAAGTGGCTTCCAGTCATTTAGAATAGAATAACCTTTAATTGCTTGGTTGGTGTAACAGGCAGTTAAAGTATTCAAAGATTTTACTAACCTTTTATTACTAAAGGAGAAGAAAAAAGACAGTAGCCAGAAAGTATCATTAAGTGAACTTGGTCCTTATTTTCAGAAAACTCAGAGCTGTGGACTCTAGGTGCTCTCCAAACACCATAATTTGGACTGCCAGGAATGTAATAAAAACTGTAAATTGACACAAAAATGAAAGTACTTGGAAGAAATAAATTCATAACTATTTTTTGGTGAAGAAAACATCAAAGGTTTGCAACTCAGCCTGGAAGGCAAAAATGGATAAAAGGATAGAGCCTATAGTTTCAAAATATTTTTCTCTTTAATGAACAGTTGAAAATATCCATAAATCTCTTCCAGTATCACTGTACTTAAAAAGCAGTCAAGTCTTTTGTGCCTGACATGTTTATAGTAAATCTATTATCATGTGTCGTGTCTGCATAAATTGTCCAAAAGTTCATCCTGTCTTGGCTGTCTTTCAGTATTCATTAGTATTGAACTAATTTTTGGAGTAAATGAAGGGGAAAAATGCCCAGAAATTGAGATAATGCATAGAAAGAATGAGACTTCATATAACTAACAAGAACAAACAGAGCTTTATTCAACTAAATTCACAGAAATTTATTTTTTATTGAACTAACCAGTACCTAAGTGTGTAATAAATAACCACAGACAATCAGGATGAAATTTTAAATAATATATGATAAGGTAGCAATATAATCCCAAATAGGTATTTAAATGGACACCTAACTAATCAAATGGCTCTTGTCACAGGTCCGCTGTGAGCTGGATTTAGCATACCTTTGCACCTTCTTCTCATAGTAAGAATTACAGTGCAGAAACACAATGTGAGTCCCAATCTTTCACTTTCTTCCTCAATTAAGAAGACAAATGTAACAAAAACAGAGAAAATAACACAGACAAAGATCTGCCATAGCAGTACAGCCTGAAACATGGGGCTGGCTGAAGCTCCTGTCTGAGGGGAGGCACTGCACAGCTAAGGGCTCCCACCTTCTCATGGGACAGAGGATTTGGGTGCTTCCAGCCTCCAGAGTGTGTCCTGGCTTAGCCATCCACTCCATCCAGGATGTTCCCCAGCACCCACAGCCCACCTGTTTCCTCTCCCAGCCTCAGCACTGGGAGGTGTCCCATGGCCCTGCCTTGCAGTGCTTGGCTGTGCCATGGGTGTTTGCAGGAGACTGCACAAGCACAGCCCCCTTCCCATCAGGGAGGAGGGAACAAACACAGACCTTTCAACTTCTCAACAAACACTATCAAATTCAAAAGCATTCCTCTCAGGAATAATTAGAGGCACTTTGGGTGGCATAAATAGATGTGTTAGATGTGGAAGCACCTAAACACCTTTTAGGTTCCTTGTAGCACAAGTTAATGACTTGATAAAAAGGGCTGAAAATCAAGGATATAATTTTGCTGAGTTACTCAAGTAACAAAGAAGTGAATAGGTTAGAAATAACTGTATTGCTCCACTGCAACCAAAGGAACAAGGAAACCAAGAGCTTTCCAGTCTAGACTCCCATGGAATCAAACATGAAGATGTGCAAGAAGAAATTTACCCTGGTCTACACTCAACACAATGTGTTCATTAGACTTTAAAATAAGAGGGCACTATATCTCTTTGCCTCAGGGCACAGTTTCTTGTGATTTCCATTAAAAGTCTTGTTGACAGCAGGGTTTGTTCAATGAAGTGTGAACATAACAATGGTTTTACAGAGTTTTATGAAGTAACTTACATTCACAGAAAGCTCCCCACACCTCTGTAGCAAAAACAATTTGCAGAATTAAATATTTAACAAACAAGTTTGAGATCTGCAGTGATTAAATTAGTGAGATAATTAGCAAGATATTTAAGGTTAATGTTTACAAGTAGGTTAATTATATCCTTTCCCAAATCTCTGTTTTCATTTTGTTTGACACATGTTGCAATAACAGTGAAAGTGAGGCCACACTTGCAGAGGTGGCAGCCAAGGCAGCATGTGTCACCAAAGGTGACTAAATGCACACTTCTGAGGGAACTTTTCTCCAATATACAGTCTTAGAGCCTTATGTTCTTCATGTCTCAGCAATTCTCCATCTTTTAGGGTGAATTCCTTTGAATAACACTTCAGATCTGTATAAAGAAACATTTTCTACAGGACTTACGGGGTTTCCTAGCTTCAAGGCTTCATATACCTCTCTGATGTTAATTACAAAAGTCACAGCGTTTAATGCTCTGTACTGAATTTAGTCTACATCAACAGCTCCTGTGTACAAGACTGCAGACCCAAGGCAATGCAGAGAGCTGAAATTCCTTCTGATTGGATGTCAATGAGGTTACTTCATGTTTATGGTAATGAAATGAAGAACAGACTCTGCTACAATGATCAGCAGGATGGTTGTAGAGAATCAAGAAGGGAATCATGTGCTTCAATATAGTTTTAAAAAAACTATTTAGCAGCTATTTGTGCAGAGGCAACAAGACATGCCATCTGGATTAACTTACATAAAGCTATTCTGAAAACATGTCGCATCACTGTGGCCATGGGCTCTGAGAAGCCAGGGAGCACAGCCATGCATGCAGTGCAGTGCTCCCCAGCCCTGAGTTCAGGCTACAAGCTGATGCTGTTGAAGGGAAAGGTACTGAAGCTTTCCAGTAGCAGAGGAAACATTTTTCAAGCATCTGATCCCTGTTCCCTCTTCTTCCTGATAGAGACTGTACATTTGTCTAGTCCCAGAGCCCAGAACCAAACTTCGCAAACTCTGATGGGACTAAAATCCCTCATATGGGGATGAGACTCAAAATTTCCACCTCTAAAACAAGGGAAGTTGAAACCCAGATATTGTCAAACATTGCAACATTTGATATTCAGAGCTTATTTATACAGCACATGTGATTTGTTACCATTACATCTGCCCCAGCACATTTTACAAGGTTTCCTCCTTGCTAAACATACAACGTGTAGTCTGCTGAAGGCCTTCTGGTCCAGCTGCCCTCCTCCATCCACTGACAGCCTCAGAAAAAGTTCATTTTTCATTAATTGCCAATTTTTGATTCTTCCATCTGGAAAGACAGTTGCCTATCCCATAGGGTCAGGGCTGCTGGGGGCCTGTTCTCATGTGGGATCCTGTCCTGCCCCAGTCCCTTGGGGTGAGCGCTCTTGGCTGTCACTGCACAGCAAGGGAGCTCCTGGAGAGGCTGTGCTACTTCTCATTCTAACACAACTCTGGTGTGCCCATGCCCTGGAACTGGGCCCATTCCTCCCCAGGAGGAGAGTGCCTTCTGACACCTGCTTTCCCTCATGGGGACTCATGTCCCAGCCTTCCCTCAGGAGAAGCACAGGCCAGGCAGCCAGGCCCAGCCTGCCCAGCTCCTCCATCCCTCCCCTCGACTGTGGGGTCAGAAAGCTGTTACCAGGAAAGCAAAGCACACTCGCCATGCCCCAGGGGAGGAGGGAAGCCAGGACTGTGGGGGAAAACTGGGTGTAAAATGGTTTGTGTAAAACGTTCTCCAGCTACTATTTTACTGAGAAAAGGATGGCTCTAGAAGTCTTATTCCTATCTAGGGAGGATGTGCTTTTCTATACCTCTGCAGCTATAGGAATCAACCTTCTGAGAGAAAGGAGTCACCTTTTAAACTACAGAGAACCACAGCAGTTGATTCTTGGGTTCTGAATTCTAAGAAACTTGCTGCACTATGTTTAAACTTTAATTGTTTTCTGAATTTTTTTAAGCTGCAAAATTTGACTCAATGTTGTTTATTTGGTTTTAATTTTTTTTTGTTTTATTTTAGTATGGTGCTGTTATTTGATATATTATTTGATCATTTTGCCATACCATTACAAAACATTAACATGCCCATGCCTGCTGGACACTGCTGATAAGGAGGCTCACAAGACAGGAGCTGGTGCAAATCAGTCTCTGTCCTTTTGAAAAATTAGTTGAAGTAATTTTACATTTTTACTTTCCCAAAGAGACACTGCAGCCATTTCTCTTCCTTTCTTATTTACTGTTCAAACCACTGCAATGTAAACATATACTTCTCTATCCTACATCCCTACTCCACAGACAAGCCCTCCCCTGTAGTATTTCAGGGGCAAGCACAGAGGTGGGGATGCTCTAGGCTGCACTGCATTTGCACAAGCGACTGCTGTGAGTATACTCGCAAGTAGAGCAACTGATTTTTGAAAGGCAGTTAGATACCCAACCAGTAATTGTGTGCACAATTACTGTGATTACACATGTAATCATGGTCATTGTGCTTTTAAATGATGCATGTGCTATTCTAAAAATTCGCTGCTGTATTACTAAAATTAATGGGAGCTTTGCCATCAATTTAAACTGATGGAGGATCAAACACTATACACTGTAGCAATATCTAAGATATGTCCAAGAGCAAATGCAATTTTTGCAACGCAAATGCTAAATTCTCAGTAAATTGAAACAGTAAAAGAGGGATGGAGACATAGTTTTTTTAGCATATGTGGGTATATATTCATTATGCATTCATTAATAAATTATCATTTTTGAATAGAGTTCTGGATTTGATTCAAACTACACTGACATCAAGAGAAAACCAGGGCTCTAGATCAAGGCTTCTTCTCCTAATGTTTCCAATTAGCTCAGGTTATAGAGCTGTGCATGCATTTGTCCATGACAAAATCTTGGGCTTTTGACTGTCTTGTCTTTCAAGAGTTAAACAGGATTTTGCAGTGAAGATAACTATGCAATACAGTAGGTATAGTGATATGTAGTATTTCTCATCTAGTCTTTGTCTATGTTCTAACAATGTGCATTAAATGTGTTACTATTGTCTCTTTTTCCGATTAGTTTACAGCCCTGTAGTTCCAGCTGTTTTATTCTGAAACTCTAAAACCCTGTCACTAGGGAGTTCTGTGTAATTGCCCATAATATGCACCACATTATCCATTTCAGGAACTGTGCTGAAAGACAGCAGCAATAAGGGGTTTTCTAAAGGCAGTCTGGTTTACACTAATGGATCTAACAGGAAGGAAATGCAATTTGAAAGAAGCTGATGCATATGTTCTATTGTTGAATATAATGTTTGATTTAATTATTAACTGTCTGTGATGGAAAGTCAGATCCTGTTCAGTTCTGCTTACAGTTCGGTACTCTGCTACCAGTAAAAACAGACGAGATTCAGTCTTAGGATTTAAGAGTTCTTTGTAAAGTACTGATATTTAATTGTGCTTTTATAAAATATCAGCTGAGGAACTTCAATTGCACACTTCTTCCATGCAGACTGGCTTCCTTTTATCAAGCTAAATACACAATATAGAAGCCAAGTCTCTTTCATTTTCCCTTGCATAAATCAGGAGACTCTCAAAGTTAAAAATCTGCTGTAATTATTTAAATAAATATGATCCAAATTGAGTTCATATTCACTGCTGTTCATGACCTATTCATTTTTATTTTATTTTACTTTCATGTCATATACATAGCACTGCAGTCAATCTACTGTATCACTGAGGATGTTCACAATGGACCCAAGTGAATTTTTAGGAAGGAGTTAAAATGTGCTGGCATGACTGTATCTATCCTTCTTTTATCAGGGACAGAGGATTTGGCAGCTCGTTTCAGTCCAATTCTATAATTGGTGTTTTGTGATGTCTAGTAAATTGTTGCATTGTGTTACAAAGGTCCCTAATTCCATGGGTGGGTGTTAACATGCTGTAAGGAATGAATTCATTATGGAGAACTCTTACCTGAAATTCCATTATCCTTTCCTCACCATGGTGACTCCTATCAAACTCATTCATACAACGTAATCTGGAAAGAAATAGGTACTGATGCTAAACAGCTGTATTTTCAGAGGAGCTTAAAGGTAAAAAAATCACAGCTCTTCTGCATGATTCAGACAAAAACAGCAGTTTAACACCACTAGTAAACAAAATAATTGAGCAATGTAATTTCAGTTTTGTATTTTGTATCTGTCTGGTGAAATTATTATTTTTGAAACTATCTTAAACAGATGCCGAACTGCAGCTGAAATTAAACAATAGTAATGATATTGGGAGTGCATCCAGAATGCAGCTTTTGTAAAACATACCTTTCAACAAGTAGTGCACAACATTAGCTCTGTGGGATGCACCTTACTTTGCAAGCTCCAAAGAGATTGGTTATTTTTGTCAGGAGGGTAATAGAAAGAAATTAAGTTCCTCGGAAATACACCACCATGCCTCAGATCCTTAATTGATTTTGACAGCTTAAGAAAAAGTAGAGACCCTGTCCCTGGCATATTTGCATTCTTGGTGTCAATCAGTAAACTTCAGGCAAAGAGTATGAAAGAGCCATTAGAGCAAAATCCATCTCACATTTATCTGGAGAGTTTTGTTTGTTATCTATTTTCTGTTGTAAGGATCTGAGAAGATTTTCTGAAAAATCTCAAAAATTTTGAATATTTTGTTTTAGAGAAATACCTAAGAGCTTAGATCAAAATCTATCCAGACAGCTTTAGCCCATGGCTCCCATCAGAGCAGATTTCTGCTGGATCTTTCCTGGGTCAAGAACATCATAAACCCAGTCTTTCATAGGCTGTTTCATGACTCCTAAAAAGGACTTCTGAAAAGCCTTGCCAGAAACCAACAAATGCCAAGCTGTTCAGCTTCTTTTTAAAAGTTAACAACAAGCCCACAAAACAGGTATGAGCTGAGGTCAGCTTTTGTTTTGCCTAAAGTTTTCCCTTAGTTTCACTGTTATTCCTACTCCCAATTAAAAGTTTATTGAAGCACTTTGCATACTCTAGTGTATTGAAGAATCAATTGTTGGAGTGAAAAGGAAAACTGTCAGTTCTGAAAATAGCTTAGACTACTCATGTGTCATTATCAGTGTATGCTGAAATATCCAGAAAAACGTGGCTTACACTGCGGATTGCATTATATACCGACACATGTATAAGCAACTCTCTCCCCACTTTCTCCTTCTGAGGCTCATTTTTACAAGAACACATGGTTAGAACTGTGCTTTCTGCCATTGGAGTAAACTACAATGGAGCAGAGCACAAAGGAAATTTATTCCCCGTGTGTGTAGGATCTGCCTGTAGAGCTCAGTGTGAGAATTAATGGCAGACACGTGTAACCAGCACACTGCAGGGGAGGTGGGAAACAGCCTGCTTAATTTGCTTGAATCCCATGACCAAATCTCACGTAAAACTGTATGTGCTGAGTGTCAGATCATTTGCAGATGACAAATGTGAGGTTCTTCTGCAGGTCCTGTGAGCTCATCCTCCTATCTCAGCCATGCCAGAACCTATCTGGCCTGAGCATCTCCAGTGCACCCCCAACACACCTGTGTGACCAATCCACCCACTCATTCTCTTCTTCCCATCTCAACACGCAGCACCCTGCACTGTTCATGCTTTGTCTTCATCCCAAAGTACTGCTCTGTGTTTGCTGGCTTAGGCATGTCCAAGAGGGGGATTGAAAAGGGTCTCAGCAGCTACACAGAACAGCCATGGAAATCATATTCACAGGAGACAGAACTGAACTCACGCAGGTGTTTCTCCATGTCTGCTGTGACTCCTCTAGGCAGAAAAACAGGTGAGTTTTCTGCATGCTAATCAGGAAAAAAACATCTGAAATATGCATCTGCACATGAGCATCTGTGCAGAGTTTCTCCAAACCAGTTCTCAAGTGCATTATTTCCCTGTATGGGCCTCTTTTGTACTTTGTTGTGCCAAGAGGCTTATTTTGTATAGGTGGAGAGACCCCTATCCACCAGTCATCAGGGAGTGCTATTAATATGCAACATCTTGAATGCATGAGCTGAATGACAAGCTGGCAGTGTTTGGGAATGTGTGGTCCAAGTTTATGTCTCT
The DNA here is from genome assembly GCF_049639895.1 of Pseudopodoces humilis. NCBI lineage: Eukaryota > Metazoa > Chordata > Aves > Passeriformes > Paridae > Pseudopodoces > Pseudopodoces humilis. The sequence continues at coordinate 13,460,687 of NC_142209.1, read as the reverse complement.
CCCTGAAGAGGCGAAAAGCCCCTTCCCAAACTCTCTGCCAAACTGTGCAAGAGATGAAAGAAATGAGAATGGGCAACCTATTTTTTGCTTCTCTCTTCCTAATGCCTTGACACTATTGTTTCCTTCCCCTGGCCACAGCTACTGAGAATGGCAGATTTCAAATAGTTTGCTACTGACTTTAAAATTTGAAACAGAACAGGACAGCAAGTTTATTTTTTTTAAATGTTTGTGGAAGACATACAAAATATTTATTAGACTTTTTATACAAAAATTGTCTTTTGGATTCATGTGTCATTCTCTGTCCTTCGTCTGAAATGTCCCAACAAAAGTGAATTAAATTGAGGTCCTGAATTTTAGGCATTTTTGCACTTTGCTTTTGGTCACACAGTGTCACCACACAAGGTTCCACCCAGTGAGTTTTTAAGCCTGGAAAAACTTGCTGAGTGTTTTATGTACCTGAGTAGCAAGAAAGGATACCAGCATGTCTCATTATGGATTGAGTTTGATCTAGGAAGAATAAATGGGTGTTTCTTATACTTCTCACCAAGACGGGAAAGGATGCAGAGGGAAGAGAAGGAATCAGACAGTCACTGTCCCTGGCCTCTAAATCAGCCTGTGGCAGTTCCTAGACATTATGTGGGGCTCAGGAACTGTACTCTGCTTTGCAATTTAGCTGCATCTACTGAGATGTTCACCTAGGTCCTCCTGCACAAAAAATGTTCTGGATGGTGTTATGACATAATGTAGCAGACAATGCTGTGGTTTGTTTTCAGCACTGGTGCCTTAAACACATATATTTGGCCTTCACCAGCTGTTCAGCTTTCTGGTGATCAGAAAGAATTAGAAAAACAAAGGCTCACAGATTAAAAAATTGCTTCTGAGTCTTGTGATAGAAGAACCAGAAGTACCCAGACGTACCCATGTAGTCAAGGAGCAATGTCTACTGTGCAAGCAGGACTGAAACAAGCCCACCCCAGAGATCTTTCCTTGGTACAATCACTCCCACTGCGTCCATGTGGTCAATCAAGAAGCTGGTTTTACAGTTCTCCATGGCAGTGTGGAGTTAGGACCTGGTTTTGTTGTACTTTCCCAGCTGGCTGGGGCCTCCCAAGCCATGAGTTTCAGACCAGCATCTCCCCAGCAGTATCCTTGCTAGATCCTGGGCCTGATCAGCAAACAGCTCCACCTCAGCCTCCACACAGAGCAATAACAGGAACAGCAAACTGGGCTTTTCAGACACCAGCTGTTTCCCTGGCATCGCTGCCTCCCTCTCTGCATGTGCCTTTGTCATTCCCTGAATCTCTGCCCACTGCACAACTCTTGGAATCAGTTAAAATGACTTTTGGGATGTTTTCCTCTTGCCTTAAAGGACTCATGTGCTTTGTTTTTCCCTCAGTCACAGCAAAACATAGAAAATGGTCTACACGGAAAATGTGAAAGAGGGTTTCTATGTAAATTGAAGGTAATGTCAGCCAAATTAATTTGTTCATTCAACGTCTATAAATAATTTTGTATTCCACATTTACAAATTTTATTATTTCTTATGGGGAATCTATTTTCACCATATTCAATTCATTTTTTAACTGCTCCAACCATTTTTCACCATTCCATAAAGCAGGTTCATTTAGAAATTATGCTTACCAATCACAAGGGAAATTACATCTTTTATTCCTTATTATGAGAGTGAAGTTCTATCCCTTTTTTTGGGAAGATTATGTAGTATCTTACCAAAAGATTCTTTTCGATTCAGGAACAGGGGAAAGTAGGGAAGGTCAGAAAAATGCTGCCAAAGGAGTGAAATTACTAGGTACAATTATCAGTTTGAGAAAAAAGCTATAGTTTTTAAAGTGATGTGGAACAAGTACAAATACATACTTCTATAATGTTATGACCTTCCTTAAAATTCATTCATGCAAATTTGTTAAAATTTAGGTGCCTTATTAGGAATCCCATGAAATAGACAATCTAGTAATGAAGAAGGAGCTAGCAACATTGATGCTTTAAATCTATGAAATACGGATTTTTATCAGCTTGCCCCCAGAAAGAGTGAAGAGATGTTCCAGGATAAGAGATACCTGAGTAATTTAAACTTTCAGGCTGACATATCTCTGTTGTTGAGTACATATAACTTCCCCAAGATCACAGACAGGTGCTAGGCACAGGTCTTCCATAGAAGAGAAAATCAAAGCTCTGAATCATACATTCAAGGATTTCTCACTGAGAAAGAAGTGAAATAATTTTAAACAAAATTCTAGGTATTGAATAAACACCACAGCAGCACGGATGGCAGCAGCAGAAGCTGGGGATACCTGGGCTGTTCCCCAGCTATGACCCTGGCTTTGCATAGTGCTGTGTCTGGGACTGGGACAATTCAAGTTGTGCCAGAGCAGGTGTGGGAGTGTCCCTACAAGCAGATGGATGAACCACCTCCTGTGTAGATAGCACCAACCTCTGCCCACTAGAGAGGCCATGCCGGCAACATCAAACATCCTTCCTCCAGGAACACTCTGGTGTTTTCCAGTTACAACACCTCTGGGTAAGGCCAATACGCTTACAAACTTCCCATTCCCTCTGTGAGCCACGGTGGCTTTACACCAGCAGGCAGCACTGGAGAGAAAACAACTTTTCACAGTTAAAATGCACCATCTCAGCCTCCTGTTCAACTGCCCCCCTGCAAATACCATACATATCTTGGCTAGGGGCTCTTTTAATGACACCAGTTAGACTCCCCTTACCCTGCTGAGGGTATCCTCTGATGCCACTACAGTGGTGAATAACTTCCCCCTACACTGTCAGGAAGACAGATGTGTATTTCTTCAAAATAATAGAGATCTGAAAATGCGAGGATATTGATTTAGGCCATCTTGTCAATCACAGGAAAGAACAGTCCAACAGGTACAGCATAAAGGGAGTTTGTAACAAAATCTGTTTTTATTTCTGAAGGCCAGCAGATACACGTGGTTTTAATGTTGGTTGGGCGGACTATAAACTTCCAAGCATTTCCTCTGAGACAAAGTATTTGGCTGGGGAAAAGCAAGACCAAGAGACTTTCCACTGGACCAAAAAAAATTATTCAATCAACAACTTCATTAGCACCTTAGAAGGGCAGCAGCAGGAAAATCTGAGCAATGTGCTATACAGCTGAACTGAGCTTGGCAAGCATCTGGTACCTCTCACCTTGTGCAGATCCCTCAGCCACTGCTGGCACTCATCTATTGCCCAGGTTCCTGATACCTGGTTGTCTTGAGATTCTACTGACACAAAAGCCTCCACTATTTGGATCTTGTTGTGTTGCCCCTCATTCACAGCAGGAGGAATGCTGCCAGCCTCGGGCATGCTGCTCCACTCTGCTGAGTAACCCCAGATCCCACAGCCAGCAGGCATTTGCTATTAAAATGCACAGGGAGGCTGCCCAGGGTCTCACAGCACAGGCCTGCACAGACTGCCCCATGGCATGGGACACTCCACAGCCTTTCTGTTAAACATAGCTTCAAAGCTGCAAAAATATTGACACCAAAAAATAGAAGCATAAAAGTCCTTTAATAGCCCTATGCTGCTCTTGCCATGAGCTCAAGCTCTTAGTGAGGAAGTGACCTTTACAAAATTATTGTTTATGATCTCTCTGTGTGTGCCAGTATAGGCACAAAGAGTATTCCAATTTATTTAAAAGGTTACATATCAAAACTGAATATGCAGTACAACTGTGTGATCACACTGTAGAGCTTTTACACAGGAAATCCAATCCTTGAGTATGACCTCTAGGCACTGGGGCCAGATTCTCTCACTATTCAAACTAGAGATGAAGAAGTAATACATAGCAAAATAATTTACTCATCCTACATTTCTTGTTTGTAAATTATCTCAAAATCACTCAGGAAATTCCCCAAATAATTCCTGGCTTTAAATTACTCACAAGTTTCTTCCAATAAACAGTATTTTAGCTTGTAAAATATTTGAACATGGAATCCAACGTACTCAATACCCTGGCAAGCCAAGGCTGGTTGTTCTGAAAAATTTGGTTGTCTCAGTTTCAGAACCTGATTCAATTTCTTTTGAGTTGTATTACCCTCTTATGCTACCCTATGCATCATAAACAATCTCCCCCTCCCCTGCTGCTTGTCAGAGGTACTGGCTGTGCCTGCTGAGGGAGATTGACCCAGCACTGCCTGTTATCTGCCCTCAAGCTGGCTCCAGCAACTAGGTGGGAAATCACTCCCCTGCTCTGAGAGAATACCTGTGTGTGTGTATTTCCTTGCTCCACCAGTAAGAAAGTGCCCTGAATCAGCCATAGGGAACATGCCGTTCAGTTACCAAGGTAAAAGATGAAACCAAGACACATTTAGTCCAGCAAAGTGTATTTAACAATTTAGTAATAATTCAGTAACAAAATAAGTGGTTACACTCCTGCGCACAACAGTGGATGAACTCACAAAATAAAAACTAAACTGAAATTTAAAAGTACATTCCTAGACTGCAATTATCAATGAGGACCTCTCCTCCCCTGCAAGATTAGTAGCACAGGGGGCTGCTAAGGCCAGGTGCAAACCTCACTCAGGCTGCTCCTCCTGAGCAGCCCCTTTCCCTTGTTCCAGGTGGGAGAGTTTACCTTCCTGGGCTGGCCCGTGGCCTGCTGTGGCCACCAGCAGCTTCTCCTCTGAACCTCCCCACGGATCACAGCTCTGGCCAGAACTGAGCCCACTGCATCCATGGAAGGGTCAAGCGTCCTTCCTGCTTCTCCTTGTTTCTAGGAAGACAAAAGTACCTGTGCCAAACAGGCCCACATTCTCTCAACTCACCTGCTGGTGTTGGTTTCTCCTCCTGAGATTCTATTGTTTTCCTTAGTAGGAATATTGTTTTCAGCTTCAGTTCTTCCTGCAAGTTAGCGGGCTCTAGATAATGTTTAAACTGGATTCACCATGAGAACAGTTTTATACAAACCTCTTATTAGATCTAGGACTTACTATGTGAAGTCAGCTTCTAACTGAAACCACACATACCATTTTGGAGCTGCAATGACAGTCATTGCATGTATGCCACTTTTTCTAAGCTACCCCAAACTATCAGCCTTTGCAATCTATCGCCATCCTCATCTTCAATGGTTAAAAATCCAAACAACCACTTCGTTAAAATTATACTGCTTGGACATTCAGTTCTGCACTGAACTTGGCTGTGATCATGGCCTGACAGCACAAATGAGGAGAAGCTGGCTTCTAAGATTGACTTCATGATGAAGTACAATATTCAATATATTTTTTTTTAAATCCTCAATTGAAAATTGGAAATCAGCACAGTTTCTTATTTTCTTGTATATTCTAATTTGTTTCTGCTTCTTGATGAATCCTGTAATTCACAAGGTAAGGGTTTTCCAAAGCGTTCCATCCAGCTTAAGCCTTCCTGAAGGCCTTCAAATATGCAGTCCCACAGAACAGATCACAAATATCAAGCAGCATGATGTAAAATCCAAATTTCACAATTAAATATATCACTGAAAAATTATTTTCAGCAAGTATATGAAATATCTAGTTGAAAATTTGCTTTTGCAAATATTCATGAAAGTTAATTTCAAGTGCATGTATGCTTGTAGAGAGCAAAGTCATAAGCATGATCAATTTGGACTTAATTTCTGAATTTAAATGAATATTCATACACATTTTCAACTATTCGTTTAACTTCAATACAGACTCATCAGCCTTCATTTGCACCTAGTTTTTATTAGTGCAAATCAGGATTAAAAACACTGAAATCAAAAGTTGAGCATATCTGAAAAATCCTTAAAAATCACAATTAAAACAGCCTTTCTTATCTTCAGAATGGAATAAATCTAGCTTTCTTTTTCTAGCTTCATTTTCTATCAAAATTTGAGAATGATTTGTTAACTTTTGAAGTTATTGTTCTGCTGTCAGCTAAAGCTATTTATATGCTTTGATACTAAACATTCCTTTACATAATGGTGTCTCTTCCTCCCAATTCCTTAAAAATTACTCATCCGCAATACTTCTTTCCACATTTCCTTGGATTCAGTTTAAATGAAGTTTATAAAACTCTCATAAAATTGTCTATTTCAATCTGATTTCAAATGCTACCAAATTGAATATTAAAAACTCTTCCACTCATGAAAAAAATTGACAATATCAAGTAAAAGGAGGATTATATTTTAGATGGCAAACTTAAGCAATAGGAGGTCAATGAATTATTGAACCATTTTTCTAAAGAGCAGCAATAGTCATACTTAGGTTACTTACATGCTTTGTGTTCTCATGTGACTGAAGGACTAGTGAGATATGATAATACAGTAAAATTGCATTTTTTAAAAGCTTTAGTCATGGAACTTTTTTTCACATCTTATGATTTACTCTTTCTCAGTTGGAACAGAACTCAGTAGTTCCTCATTTTATTTGTGTCCAAATTTATCTGGAAACGCTAGGATGACCCCTTAAGCCGTTCAGAAAGATGGGATTATATTAAAGGTCATATTTTTAAAGATATTCTAGGTGAGTTAGAAGTGTAAAGGTCTATTCTCCTATAGGATTCAAAATGTTCTAGCCACTTCTAGAAAGGGCATAAATCCGTGACTAATTGGCTCTTTTGACTGTCTCCCTAACATTACTTGATCAGAGCAATGCACAATGACATACACTGAGTTGCATCAAAAAAGCTAACAAATTACATTAGAGCTAATCAAGTTTCTGCTCTATGATACCAAACATAAGCCTTTTCAGAAAATCCAAGAATGAACCTGATGCCCATCATTCTTGAAGACAAACCAATGCTTTCTTCCTTCTTTCCCCTGCAAAGATGAAGAGATGTAGAACATCATCTCTTAAGAATTCCAAAGCACTTTCTGGATGTCACAAATGCAATACTTGCATTTACTGTTTGCATTTATATGGAGCTAATTACTTCACTACAAAAGAATTTTCTGGGAAGTATTTGCAACAAATGACAAATATATAAAATAAAAATGAAAATATAAAAAAAAAAGAAAAATAAAGAAAAAGGGGTTTCCACTCTTATTTTTGAACCATTTTTCTTAGATTATCCTAACATCTAAAATCAATATTTTTCTCTCTACTTATTTTCTTCAGAATCCAGCTCCTGGGCATGTTTTATACAAAGCAAAGTGAAAGGCTTAGCTTTGAAGTCACAGAAAACTCACTGACCAAGTGTATCAACAATTCATGGAAATACATGTGAAGGCATAGACCAGAGAACTGGTACAGATCAGAGAAACTACCTGAGCTACTGTATCAGTTCAGTTTCATTTATTAAAAGGAATTGACAAGATACTCTGTATTGCAGTTTCAGATACATTACTTACAGAACAACAGGTCAAACTTTATGAGAAATTTCTGCTGCTGCCTTTGGAGGATGCAAAGGTCTTACTGCAGGAGGATCATTTAACTCCCCCTGAGATAAGACATTCTCATTCCACCCTCTTCACCTTTATTTCCTAGATGATATTCACTCTTGTGCCATAATCAGTAATTATCTACAGTTCTGAAAATACAAACGAAACATGACATTTCCTTAAATCCTTTCCTATTATTAGAATACTGAGACAATCAATGCTAATTGATTAGCTAAGACATGTCTTAGTGAGGGAAACTGGTTTAACAAGGGTTTTAATTTCAGTTTCAGAATTCTTCAGTGTTCTTTCTTATTCAGCAGAATTTTCATCCTTGTCCTCTTTGCTTTCTCATTCACCCCACAGTCATTTATTCAACTCTGTGGTTGTGAAGATTGCTGTAGCTGTTAGTCCACATGAAGAAACTGTTATAGGCACACCAAATAGATGACATGAAAATATACCATTGTGATTCATATGTTTCTTTAGGCTAATTTATATTTTAATGAATTTGGTCATTGGGAATTGAAGTACTTTAGCTTCAGAAATAGAGCTTGTTGAAAACCTTTCACTGAAATACATAAATTTCAAGCAGGTTTTCAGCCAGCTCAAATCACTGTTGAGATCCTTTATTTAGTGAACCAACACTTCAATAAATAAGACAGAGATACAACTTTTGTATAACAATCCATAATTTGATATATGAGAGATAGGGATAGCAGAAAAAGCCATGCCCACTGGGACAAGCTATTTCTGAGGTGCAATGCAGTTATAAACCACAATCTGAAAATTACTCCAAAATCACTTTGCCATTGTTTTGTTGCAGGAGTAGCTTCTTTCAGGAGCTAATTTAGAGAAATCTGAAAGATGCCATCAAGATTCAATAGACAAGTTCTAGTCATAATTGGGAAACACCAGAGTAGCTCATGCGTCAGACAGAGGCAGGAACAGCCTGATGGGAACACTCCTAAGGTGGGAGTGGTCAGTGTTGAAGCCTGGTGTCACCAGAGCTGCTCTGAGGAAGATTGCCCATACCAAAACTCCCACAGATCTGAAAGAACAGTAAAACGAGCATAGTTCTTATGTTAGCATGCAACACAGAATTTTGGTGGCAAAATCCAGAACTCAGATTGGTGAACAGAATTCAGGCACTAATAAAACCACTTTGGGAAGGGGCGTAAGCCCCATAAGTCATGTGACAATGACTAGCCAGTGCCTTTTGAATCCATACTGAGACTTTAAGGCATTCCTTTTCCCTGAAAAAAAAACCACTGAATTTGAATTTCACCTAGGCTGGATATAGCCCAATATCTGCAAAATCGAGATTTCCATTGGCAACACTCAGCTACAGGAAATCTGAGCTTTTAAAGAAGCCCCTTGCACAACAGACATTTTGGAGTTCTGGCTCATTAGCTGTGGGTTACTGAGCTCACTGCTGCTGGAAAGCCTGTGCTGTCATGGTCAAGCCAGAGTCATCCGTGGTGGCCGCTGTTGGCTCTTTAAATAGATTACTTCAGTTTGGATGGAAAGAACATGCAGATTTAAGATCACAACCAGGAGAATAGGGAAAGACAGAATGAGATTAAGAGAGATATCACTAAAAAAACCTCACACGCTGAAAACAATGGCAGTAAAATCAAAATGACAGAACAATCATTTATGTCATACCAGTTTGAGAGAACATCGATTTAAAAGGTGTAATCAGATCCATTTATTGCAAGGACTAAAAAAATATGGAAACTGTGTAAGTGAATACAAATACATCCTTTGCTGTATTTTAAATCAGTAGCATAGCTTTACCCAATTAGAATGAAATCCATCTTATAAGAAATATCTAATTAGATATGGTAAACTTATTTTATTTTAAAAGAAAGACATTGATGACTCCTAATTACACACATACATGTTCTCTAAGTAAATTACTCATTGTCTAAATCATTACGCCCAACTTGTCCTTATACAACACTGGCATCTAGTGGCCAGCGGCGAGGCTCTGCTCCAGCTGGAAGAGGGGGACGGTCAAGCGCAGGAGTAATAATAAGCACCGGATTTTTTGTTTGTTTAATAGATCGCATTATTTCAGATAACGAAATACTTCATGGATTATTATGCTCATGTTAATTACAGGCCTTTTAGCATCCTAGCAGAAGACACGAACCGATTGATACTCGGACACTGGGAGAGGAAAGCAAAGCCTATCCACTGCCAGTCCAATGGAGACTAGGGCTATGCCAGGTGCTTTCTGCCATGGTAGCAGCATCGACACACGTAGTCTCTTTCTGTACCTCCAGATTCGTTCCCTGTAGTCCTTTGGGTCCAGGTTTATCACTGGGCGCTGGGCAGAGCTGCTCCGGCGGCCCCGAGCGCAGCGCGCCGGCAGCAGGAGCCCCCCGGCAGCAGCGAGGCAAGCAGAGCCATCGGACACTCTCCGAGCTGCTCTGCTCCATGCCCCACACCTCTGACTGCAGCCAGCAAAGTCAGCCCCTTTGCTTCCTCTCAGCCACCCAATGGCGCACTGGTGAGAACGCGGCAGCATGTGCTGCCTCTGATTGCAGCACTAGAGATAAAACACCCAGTGGAATAAATAATTACATTTTACGGACCTGCATCCTGGAAGTATTTGTAATCAATGAGAAACAAAATAAAAAGTGATGTGATGACAACATGCCCTAAGAGCAATGCATCACCATGGCCCTGAGTAACCTGTTATCAGCTGAGCACTGCATTTACCAGTAAATCTTATTTTATGAAAACTAAGAACTTTATATTCTAGAACTAGCTAGAAGTTCTGGATAACAACATTGTGAGTATACACTCTTGATATGGATATCCACCAAAGGCTTCGGTGAAAGTCATGTTTTAAAAAGTATATATGCCTCTGAGATCCAATACTGATCTTATTGGTCCAACATGCAAATCCAAGTAGTACTTCTCAGGTCCTCATTGTAACAGGCTATTCCTATTCCCAAAAAAGCCTTGAGGCTTGTTACCTGAAGTCTTGACAAATCAGACATCATCAAATTGTCAGACTGGCAAGCTATGATCTTGGTTACCTGTGATAACCAAATAAAATTCAGATTCCACCTCAATTCACAGGAATGCAGTACTATTTCTGAGAGTCTACAAATTCTAACATATTCCTGGAAGATCTGAGCCCTTATTTCTTGACAAATAAATATCATAATTGAGATAATTAATTAAATTTGGAAGGTCTTTTCTTGTGTTTTAAAAAAAAAATCACAATACATTAAACACAAATTTTCAGCATCATCCACTTATTAAAACTAGTATTGTCTTAAATTTAAATTCTCCTGATCAATGACATTATGAAAAGATGGACAGAAAATCTTGTAGAAATCAGCTGCTTTGTCCAGTTTTTTTGGAGGTAAAAGACAAGTCAAGAATTTCATGCACCAAACCTGATCTCTAACCAGTCTGGGATTTTCCCAATTCCCTGCTGCTGGGTCCCACTTACCCGGCTTTTTCTCTCAATCCAGCCATCCTGCATAGGGCTGCACTAAGTCAGCATTCTTCGACTGGCTTGTTCCAGTGATCAATAGAGAAAGGACAATGATTTATTTATAAAGCAGCAATGCAGCACTGCAAGAATTAGTTTTCTTCTGGAAATGTTTCCCATTTTACACATTGCCTACATAAAAGAATGCACAATAAACTTCAGCATGAATTGCAGTGCAAACTACATTTTAACTGTGCTCCTTCATTTGCTTCTTTTTTGGGAAGTATTATGTGGTTTTGTTGCTCAGCTGTTGGGGTTTTGTGGGGGGGTGTAGGGGTGTGTTATTATTTATTTATTTATTTAAAGCTTGTTGTGTATTGATTTAGCAAGGAACAGGTAATAGCCATATCAATTTTGTCACAGTGAGATGTACTGGTAGAAAAACAATTTTATAACTAAACAGAAATGACTGATCTATTAGCTAGTATGAGCTATTCTATTATACATAGATTATAGAGCTGATATATATAAATAAATTAAGCGAGATCTGTATTGTAGATATGCTTCTGCTAACATAGGCAGTATTGTTAAAAGCAAAAGGGCCACATCAGCAGTATAACATACACTAGAAACCAATATTTTGCATAGGAAATGGGATATATTTCTCAGAGTTCCTTATTATGTTGATTATTACATTTGGGAGAAATAACATTGAGTATTATTATGGCAGCTTGAGAAATAACAATGTATCTGAATCTGCAAAAAATACAGCTCGTAACAATCTGGGCACACACTCAGTGTTTCAGAAAAAGTAAATGTGATAGAAAGTGTGTTTTACATCTTCAAGAAGAGATCCCTACCCCCCCCTTTTTGGGTTGTATGTTTCTTCATAATCATCATTTTGCAATATAATGTCAGAATGAAGCACAAAAGAGAATTTTTTTCCAACAATTGGAATTGCCATGGCAACACCCCAGATCTCAGATAAAGTTTGGTCCTGTACTGATAGTCACATTAGCATTTGTTTTTGTGCTAAGCGTAATACTGCATGTGAAAAGCACCTCAGTCTCTCTAGTTATTTATAAGAAGATGTAATTTGATTATTTCAGAAATGTGAAATATAAAATTTTGACAGCTCCACAGAAAGCTTCACCCTTTAAAATCATGTCTTTGAAATGACACAAATCACCAGAAGAAAATTAGGTACGGTTGTCAATATTAAAAGCAGTTGCATCTCTAGTCTCACTTATGCTGAATCTGAATAACTGTCCACTGTCCCCTTCCCAGCAGCTCTCAACTTCCCTAAACCTACTGCTCTTTAGTCTTTCAATTCACATACATACATAAAGAAACTGATTAATTTAAGCAACATCTACTAAAGAATCAAAGGAGACTATTTTTACCAGACTTATTTATAATTGCCTTACACTAAAGCAAAAAATCAGTTGAAGATAATGACAGACATTTCTTTTCTGACACACAAAAGTCCTATCCAAACTATAAGGAAACTAAAAACCTTGAAATTACAAATATTCTATGCTGGCAAATCTATATATCTATAAAACATATACATAACATTTAGGATTTATTCAGGAGGTTTTTATTCTGTATCATTACTCTGCAGGTTTGTAGAACAACCTACCAGAAACAAAATACAAAGAAACAACCATGACCAATTTGAACTGAAACTTGATTCCTCCCCAAGCAGAAAACAAAACCAGAATATACTTTTTATCATGGTACCATACAGTTCATATTTCAATCTCTGATATTTTCAAATACTTTAAAGCCAAATGCTGTGTTTCAAAAAATCGTGATGGAAATATCTAGGAGATAACCATTATTGTTCCCAAATAAACTGTCTACAAATAGACAGACTGCCAAATCACTTATTATGAATTTTAACAGTTCCAATGACAAAATAAAGGGTAGAGAATGCAAGATGAGACTGAAATTCTGTTGCAAAAATAAGATTTGAGTGCAAATCACTGGGCAAATGTCATGAACAATAAAAAAAAAAAAGCAAGTATGTGGGCTTGCTATACTCAAGTAGGTACCACATACTCTGTAATAAATACAATAAAGAATGTACTACACAACATTTCCAGCTGGAGAGAGAGTAACTCAAATGCAAGATCTGTGTCTCTTTTCTCTTTATGGGACAGATAGGTAAACAACATTGGCTAGGAAAGGATCTTTTAGAGTCCTGGCATTAAACAAAGCAGTCACGGCTGTCATTGGAGAGATCCTGAATCCTAACACTTTTTGAGTATTCAGAGTCTGCCTGAAATACATGCTGGTGTTTGAACTGTTACTATTCTCCTGTTCATATACAGATACGACTTCATAGATCCAGGATGTAAAGCTTAACTCCTCAAATTAAAACCCTGACAAGCTGCAATCTATATTTAAGGGCAGAATAAGCTAATGACAAAAGCATGAACCTATGAAAATCAAAAAGCCTAGGAACAGATACTGCCGGCTGTTGTGGGGCTCAATTTCTAAGCACCCAGAAGAACTTTTAAGTCCCTGTTTACTTGCCCCAAGAAATGTACATTATTCTTTACTAGGTATCTCAATACCTTCACACAACAGCATCCTACCCTGACACACAAGTCCTCAGAGCTAGGTGAGGAGTCCTGCACCACTTGTGAGACCAACAACCTCCACAGTTGCAAAATCCTTGGCAGATAAATTCTGCACATCCTGGATGAGGTCCTGAGAAGCCAGGAACACATGCTGCACCAAAGTCAGCTTACATGTGGTTCCTTTCTAATATTTACTGTGGGATACTAGGGAAGAGAAAGGAACATTTGCTACAATTCCTCAACATTGTTTAACTTTTTCCTTTACCCTAATAATTTCTATCTTGCAGAATGGGCTGTGAGCTTTACAATCATCATTTGGGTTTACCCCTGCTTTAATGCACAAATTCTAAATTAAGAGACCTTTGTCAAGGAAAAGGCAAAGCACTCTGTTAACACACATCATATTGCACTCTCCCAAGCAAAATGTTTACTTCGTGCAGGTAAAAACTGGGACCCTTTTGAAGACATCGGCGTACTTTGAATCAGTTTCTGTGTATTTGATATTGTTAGGCATTCCCTGTGATGTGAGGAAAAAAATAAATTGAGCTATGAAAACTCAGTATTTTGGAGATCATAAAATGAAACAGAAAATTGGGAGTGAGATGGGAAGACAGACAGCAGTAAGACTACATCACTAAGCATCTGTTTTTTCTCACACATTTCCTTGCTGCCCTACAATTTTTCTAGTAGCTCCTCTTTGAAGGGAATAACACATAGGTATCTGTGTCACTGGCAGCTCTATCTGCAAGCAAGCAGTTGTGATTTGCTTATGCAGTGTTGTGTTTTAATAGCCAATTGAAAGCATTACTGAAATCCCATTGCACATTACGATGACTCTTGTTCCAGTAACTAAAGATGTAGTCGCCAGGAAGAGCCATTTGTGTCAGTGGAACACAGCTGCTCTGGAGGAAAAAACCAGGGGCACCTGGAACAGCCATAGGGAAGCAAAGGGCATCAGCAGCTTTGGTCTGATTTGAAATAGGATTCACCTCCTTTAAAGTATTTATTTGCAAACACCTTGCACAACATTTTTAGAGGAGTCTCCATTTTTTCTATTCTTAATTATTTATTTCTTCAGGTGTTTAGATTATTTTTCTAATCTTTCTTCATGCAAATATATCTATTCCTTTTTAAAAAGTCTACCAGCTCTTTTTTTAGCATCCAGTATGTTCATACATGGAAGTTACACACTGAAAAACATATGCCCCTTTTCAACTTGTTCTTGAGCTCTAATGGAGGAAAACCAGAAACCTTTGAAATGTCTTTCTTCCTGTGAAAAAAAGTTAGTTTTCTTTTTTTTTTTCATTTTAGGAAAACATTCTGGAATGACCATTGGAAGCAATAGTTTCTGAAACCATTTCAAAGACGTTTACAAAAGCCATCATATACAGTTACAATTATTTCTGTAGAGAAGCACAAAGACGACAAAAATAAAATTCAAGACAATTCAAAACTCCTCACCTCTTCCTAAAAATCAGGACTATGTTTCTGATGACTCCTTAATTAGTAGGTTGGGCTAGGAATCTGCTTCTCATGCTAAGTTGTGTATTGTGATATGGAACAGGTCACTCAATCTGTATCTGCTGCTCTCCTCCCTTCCTTAGCTGTCTAATTTATACAGTGAAATATCAGGACAGACTACAACACTGCTGCCAACACAGCACATAGGAAAATGAGACATGATCTTTTAAATATAGTATTCATTATAACACTGGCACTGGAAACATTTCACTCTTTTACAATGCAAATAAGCACATCTTAGTTATGGAGGTTACATATACAGATGTCACAAAAGCACATTTAAAGACAGGCAAATATATGAAAAATCCCAGAAGAATCTGAATGAAGATTAAATTTCATGGGGTAGAACTCTGATCACAAAGGACATTTTCTGCACAGTGCATAATGGAGGGTACAGTGTATTCATTTCTATTCCTCAAATGTGTACATTTTCAGTGTTTACAGTTTCAGTAATTAGAAAATAAATTTGGATGTTAGAGTTTACATAAATAACAAAAAACATTAAGATGCCTTTTTCTTGTGATTTTTTTTCTTTCTATCTGCTTCATAATGTTTTAATTTCCTTTATACGATCTCAAGATATTAAAGTCCAAATCACCTAGCTATATTGCTGGCAAAGTAAGTCATATGTCATGCTCAATTTTAAAGTCATTAGCTATCTGTAGACAGTCATATGCAGTGGACTTAAAAAACCTAAAGAGAGAAAGACAGAATATATCTGAGGGTAAAAAGCCTTTGTGCGTGTTGATGGGAGCATATGGAAGAAACCAGCAAGAACAGTGGATAATGGAAGATTGCTAGTGCAGGTAGTGGGCTTATCTATATGACAAATTGATGAAGAATGAGGAGGAAAACTATGTTGATTTAATGCTGGCAATTTGAAGCATAGGCTGCACAGCTGTTTCAGACAGAAATACTAAGATAAATTCAGAAGCAACCCCTGCTCTGACAGATTAATAAAAGACCAGGAATTATTTGAGCTTCTTAGAGGAAGGGATCACTAAAGAGCCCTTCAAATACCCAAGATATTGCACATAAGAATAGAAGAACAGTTCATCCAGCCCTTGCCGGTCTGTTATCAAGAACATGCTTTAAATTGAGAGTAAAGCTTTTCTAGCAGACATGAAAAAATACATATTAGAAGTTAAAAAGCAAAGAACGAAGTGAACACCTGCTACTGATACAGTTTTAGGAAAAAAAGCCATTAGTAGAGCCTTCAAACAGGATACCTAGTACAAGGTTTACCTAACATGAATTTTTAAAAAAGCTATATTGGGTCCTCTGTTTCAACACATTTCTTAAAATTATTACATGCAATAGGAACATTTATCCAGGTAAAGTGAAGATACAGACTTTTTACACTTCAAAAGTCAGACAAATCAACTCCATGTAAACATTTTCACCAGTGCTTTAAACACGCCTGTGAACACTGAGCCCTCCATTCTCTGGTCAAATATGAAAGGGCTCCTTCCCCTGGTTCTGCCAAGGGTGTACTACGTGTCCTGCATGCTCACTGCTGGCAATGTAAGTCTACACAGTCATTTCAAACTTATTTTAGCACATTTTACTGAACAGCCAGCCATGCTTCCTAGCTAGATTTCTGAAAGTTTGATTTACTGGCATTACTGTCCAGCACTATCAGAAAGGTTACACTGCATCAGCAGCTTTCCACTACTCTGATCCAGAACCCTTTGGAAAAATTATATGGATTAATTCACAAACCAAAGGATCAGAACTGAGAGTTAGTTCAATGTTAGAAGTATTCGTCCTATGGAAGAATACTTAGGAAGTGTTAAGACTGCAAGGTAGCATTAAAAAAGTAAAAAAACACCCCAAAACTTAAAGTAAGTAGCTTTGGTATCCCTCCCCTCCTCCCTCAAAAGGAGGGAATACTTCAGTGGGATGGCTCACTAATGAATTATTCGCAGAAAGGTAGGGCTTTCTTTCCCAGAGGTTACAGCAATGTCAAGTGAAAACATGTCAGTTTGCCAAAAACCACCAATGGTGTAGAACATTTCAATGGATGATGACACAATCACCCTCCTAACAATGTGAGCTCTTTTGGTGAGTGTATCTGAATTACATTTCTACAAAGGATGCCAGGCATTACCTATAATTTGATATTTAATTTTGGGAAAATTTAAACATTAACAAGCTCCTCTGAGCAAATTCTAAAGCCAGGTTTTATTTTTATCAGTATTGCCTAAGCTTATTATTCATCATACAGTCCTGTTCCAACACTCCTTATAGAGTACAAGCACTTTAAGCAATAATTTTAATACCAAAATGACCTAAGTTGTAAAAATGCCTACCACCACCTCATCTCAGTTCTGGAAATAACTCCTCAAACCTTAGTTCAACAGACAGTCCTAAACTGTGGGGAAGACCACAGGTCACAAAATGTGACTTGCTCTCTGATATTTGGGTTGGGCCTATTTTTCTTATAGTCCCTGTAGATATGCTAGAGAAAATGTGGTATTTAGGATGCTTTTTGTTAAGCTGTTGGTTCTGATGGTCAAAAAGAAAATTCCTTTGTCAAGAAACCTATTGGGAAAAGATCTGTTTTGAGTTTTTTCACCTCATTCACAACACCACCACTTAAATACAATTTAGAAATAAATTTAATTTTTCTAAATAGATCGCAATCCACAACTTAATTTATGCCTAGTGCTAGTAAGAGGTCTAAAGCACTTACCTTATAGGATAAAATTTTAAATTCATCCAGTGGACTTGATTCTTATGTGAAAATCTTTGTAGACTCATGTGTGCTCTTCACAGTCTTTCTCATTCTCAAGGAGAAAGTTAAGATCACTTCAGAGTTCACTGCACTCATAAGTCAGTGGGAGGGGAATCTCACAGAAACTCCATGTCAATTCTGCACCTATATTAAGTTCTTTGTATGAGAAAATCTTAGCCTACAACTGAAATTCATATTTGTGCAAATCTTGATCTGCCCAGTATGCATGAAAATTAAATTACAGGCAAGGAAATAAGAATAATTTCTAGACTGAGCCATGCTCAGACACTTAAAAAAAAAAAAAATGTCTAATGCTACCTAAAGATCCAAATTGTACAGAAGCATTCCAGCCCAAAGTTGGGATAAACTGGCCCTCAAGAACACATGGTCTCTGGGGAGGAGTGTGTGTGCACTGCCTGCAGCACTGCCAACACCAGCAGTCCTGTGACAGCCGATGTCCATAACCAAAGCTGCAATCAGTCAAGCATTTATTTGCAGGTACCGAAAGCTTGCCTTCAAAAGTTGTTCTCAAGCCTCAAAGTAGGACTAGTGCACCTATAACCACTTGGATCATTAGTCCTTCTCCCTAATCACTGTGTATTTGCTGTCACATAGTCAGATATGAGACTTCATGAGCCAGTATCTTTCTGGCCAAGGAATTACTGATTGCCATCCTTCACTCCATCAAACTGCTTGGATCTTGGTTGTGATGATTTTTATTAAGCCTGTGGACTTATTCCTACTACACAACCTCCAATTCTCACCATAATCAGCACCAATGCCTGTAACAAAGACAGAATAACACATTTCATTATCTTTAAGGCAATACATTTAATCTCTGAACAGCGACTACATGTTATTTTTAGTGGTTTGTTTCTTGAAACTGCTTGCTTAAGGCTGACTAATTTTATCATGTTTAATATCCAGTGCAAGGTCTGGCTCTGCTTGACTTTAATTCACCTTACTCCTATCCTTCTCTAACTCTTTTGCGTATGCCTGTCAGTCCTTTCTGCAATCTTTTTCATTCTGCTAATTTACTTTTAATTATTTGGCTATTGATGCAGTTAAATTATTTCTACGCTTCTTTCTTTGTTACAGGTATTAAGGCCAGAGAGTGTTAAAGCTTCTGAATAAGGAAGTTCCAGACCTTTTCTGCATTTAAGTTTCAGGGCTTCTTTGGTAGATTGATTCACACCTGTAGAGTATTGAGCTTTGAAATCCTCAGTTACACACAGATTTCTTTTCCTCTTGTCATTTAATTTTATCTGAACCACATATCATACATTCCTCAATCAGCTCATCTAGAATATCTTCATTACTTAAATGAAACCTTATTGATGAAGTTAAAAAACTGTCAGCTATTATCAGCAGAAATAACCAGTACTATCAACATTTGTTCTCCAATTTATTTTGAAGAAGTTAAATACTTCCATATGCAGGGCTGCCCACCCATATGGTCACAACTCCTAGTAGTACTTAAAAGCTTTAACCACGCACAGAATGTTAAAACATAAAATTCTTTAAAAAGATCCCTTTTAATATTCAAATTCAACCCTACAATATCCTACAGACTCACAAAACTAATAGAATTTTTCTATCATTCTCTGACTTTGAGGTGGTTTTGATTCAAACAATATAGCTACACTAAAGCTATTAATTTCTTTAATCTGCCCCATAATTTAATATTCAATTCTACTTTTTGTGATTACCATATCAGTTTTCTCACCTGTTTTTCCACTACATGCTTGTAATCCATCTAACCATTAAGAATTAAGAATCATTAAGGCTGGAAAAAACTTCCAAGATCAAGTCCAACCTTTAACCTAATGCACCATGCCCACTAAAACCTATCTCAGTGCTATACCACTTGAACTGTTTCTGCTGTCAGCTCCATCATCATTGGAAAACACTTGAACTCTCTGACTTGACTTTTTCTGTTAACGGGAGATAGGTTGGGCAGCCCAAATCTGTCTTAGCCTGTTTCTTGGCTTCAGACTCATTTTGTCTGTCATGCCAACTTCAGCTGCCCAGAGGAAGATTACTAAAGCTATTTCCTATTTTCAGTTTCTTCAGAATGCAGCAGTACATACCATTACCTACCTTTTGATCAACTACGAGATAATTTGTATCTCATCCCACTCTGCATTGTGGTTACCTAAAATTAGACATTCATTTTTTAAACAGACAATTTTGCTTTAAAATCATTTGCATTTCAGGCCATACTTTTACTGGAGACTCATTCCTCCAGCTTCTGTGCTGATCTGCATGCTACTACATTACTTAGCTTTTTTTTGTACTAAAAAACAATGAGCAAAAAATTACTCCTTAATTAGATTATATTTTTAAATATATTGCATAACCAGGGGACTGTTTAAACCTTTTTTCATCTGGGTTTAAGTTCATAACTACCATATTTGCTTTTATTGTTTCCTTTCACTTCCTTTCCTTACTCCTATCAGGCATGTTTCTTTGTTCCAGTGTGCATGTAAAATTAAAGTTGAAGCATCCTCAAACCAGTAGCATATTTTCATGGAAACCTTCAGCTAATTTGCTGTCTCATGAATAACCTGAATCGGTTTTGGTGAAGCACAGGAATTAGGAATCTTCTTGGGATGTGCTCCTAAAGCCCTCAAAAGGCACACAGATCAAAGCAGATTTGCTTCGATCTACTCAATGACTTTTTAGCAGAGGGAATAGCTGAAGGTAAGAATGACTGCAGCACTGTATCCAAAACTCTTCTGTATTGCCTTATCAGCATAGGGCTTCAAACAGAATCCGTACAGCTTACAGGAAATTATATGTGATATTTTTGGCAGAGTGGGAGCCAAATATAAGTCTTCCAAGTCTTGTATCATTCCTCCTGGTGGGTTGAAGGGCTTTCTGAAACACAGAGATACAAATTCACATGAAGGCACTCCTAAAGTATTCAAGCCTGCTGAAGAGCTGGAGTAATTCCCAGCTGGTTCAAAACCGGATGAATTTACCACTGAGACCCTTCTACCAAGACTCAGCTATTGAGTCTGGTCTCAACAGAGTTTGCCCATCTTAGATACAGTCTCGAAGGTGCTAGAATGGTTAAACTGGAATTTCCCTTAAACAAAACCAAAGGTGCGTTCAGAGATGTTGCACATGGAAAATGTACCCTTTGCAACAGTTGTGCTCTGTTGTTTTTTTCCTCGTGTGTATCACATGAGAACAAGAAAAATCTAAAATTCTAGTCTGTTTCAATAGTTTCATATACAGTTTAGAAATGTGAACAACTTGGTAGCATAAATCATTAAGCCAGTTTGAAGAGGAATTTTTACAGAACACCAAAATAACTATTATAGTAAATATGGCCACAGGCCACACACATAGAAATGCAATCTAGCAGATGGTCATTTGCTGTCTTAAGTGATATGGCATACAGAAAAGAAAATATTATTCTGTTAATGCTTCAGAAGCTCAACAAAGCCAAAAACAGCATGCAACTTTGCTTCACAGAAAAGAAAAGCACGATTATGTACTTAAGGCAGAAGGAACTGACCTCTCTCATGTCTGAACTTTTTCAGAGTATGGAGTAGGTTAAGTGTAAATATTGTACTACATGCCTCTTAAGTTCTTGTACATTCCTTCCTATAGTCTTCCTTTTTGAGGCCTACAACATCCTTCTAGCAATTGCTTATCAGAAAGATGGATAAAGAAGAGAAATTTAATGTATTTAAGCTTTCATGTAATATGATAGGGATTTATTTCTTAGGAGCTGGGGAGGTACACCTACTCTCCCCTGCAGTTTCATCTTGCAGCTTTTCAGTGGTAAACAAGTACCAATGCTAACTACAGAGCTCACTGTACTTCACTAGAACACAGTGTTTCAATGACACAATCTAGCCACAAACCTCATTTTAAACAGAAGTTCTCTTGCAGATCCACAGGGTCAACATCATCAGTGCATTGCTATCACATCATCCCTAAGTGAAAATTCTGTTGGATATAATAATGATCTAATTAATCCCTTTGTTTTCCCTCTAAGACACAGACCAATCTGGTCTTTTTCATTTTCTCACAAAAGAGAAAACTGCAGGAAGCAAATGACTGCTTGTGTTGCCACTGTAAATCACATCTGCTGGAATACTTCCTTCCCATCTGATCTAGAGCTCTCACAGCTGCAGTCTGACCATACTGTCCAAAGTCACTCTATTCTTGTACTACATCATGGTATGGTCTTGAAATTTAAATTGTTTCCCTTGCTATTCTTTTCTAGAATTTGGCAATAGTTCTCAGCATCTGGAGACAAATACGTCTCAGTTTTCAAGACAGAGCCCACAAAATTGTACACAGTGCAAACACACTAAGACGGGCTAAGGGGAAATGAAAAAAAACCGCCAATCTACAAAATTACTGAAGTCTGCTCCTCTGTGCACTTGTTCTCATGCACACACTTGCCATATAGCATTCCTACCAAATGCATCACATGCCTTAGCTAATCCCAAGCATGTCATGCAGTGGTAAGGGAACAGACAGTAGCTGGCTTGTTGCTTTTTGTGTGTTCTGAGCAATGGCAAATAAATACTCTGTCACTTTACTGTCCACCAGAAGCAATAGATATTTTTAAATAATGAAGATATTTGGGGGGATTAAATATAAAATAGTTGCCCTAATAGTTGTTGACTATACTACCAGTTTTATATGTATGTACTCTGGCAGGGAAATTTTGAGGTTTCCTGAGAAGTTTTGCCTAAGGGGTAAGAGATCAAGGCACAATGTAAAAAACATTCATTCTTCTATAAATCTATCTCAGCTCTTTTTGAGATTTAGGCATATCTCTTAATGGTGTTGAAATTATTTTGAACTATTTAGCGACTTTTTAACAATTAAAGTTAGGAAAGGAAGATGATGTCACGGGGAGGAAGAATCTTAGACCAACACAAGGGCTCTTCCACATATTAATCTTTGATAAGAAAACTATCCTAAAATACTGGAAACACAGCTGTTCCCATTTTAAGCTTAACACCTATGTTGGGTAAGCTCAGTGGTCATAAAGGACCCTAATATCTACTCCTTTGTATTTCTAAATTATTCACAAGCCTGCTTCCCAACCAATCAGACTGTCTGATAAAATAGATTGTTCTTTGGTCACTTCTGAGTCTCACCAGTTTCCAGATTTTTAAACAACCTTCAATATTAACTAAAATGCATCATTTGTTTGCAAGGACTTAACAACAGCTCTTCATACACTGAGAATAGTTTTTTGCCTTATAGATTACAAAAAAAAAAAAAAAAAAAAAAAAAAAAAAAATCAGTCATAGTCTGTGCAAATGACAAGAAAGTTATCCATGAAGTAAATTCAGAATTTATACCCAAAGACACTTCAGGTACCCTGTCAGGCTATCTGGATTTTCCTTCAGCTCTGGCAGATTGTAATTGTTTACTTAACCTGGATATTGACTGTAGTTAGACTGCTGGCTCACTTCCTTCAGCTGCAATTCTCATTTTGGCAGTTTCACATACATCACTTAAAATTCTGCTCTGCAGCCATGCTGTTCACATTCTTTCCTCTGGGTCATAATCTACTAAACATGACCACATTTTTATTTCTGCATTATGATGATGGTTTTTTTTTAAATTTTCTGATCTTTGTAGAACAAAAAGCGGAAGCTTTTAGCAAGAATGACCTTGAATCACCGTCCTTTACAGTTAGTATTATACAGAGTTTTATGGAAGAGCTCAGTTAAAAGTGAGAGATTCTCCAGCAGTGTAGCTGCAGTATGAATTTTCTACATGCTTTATGACTACCTATATACATGTATACCTTTATAGAC
This sequence comes from Pseudopodoces humilis, assembly GCF_049639895.1. Classification (NCBI taxonomy): domain Eukaryota; kingdom Metazoa; phylum Chordata; class Aves; order Passeriformes; family Paridae; genus Pseudopodoces; species Pseudopodoces humilis. The sequence goes on along the minus strand of NC_142209.1, from coordinate 13,437,238 downwards.
TTTTTATCAATTAGTATTAAACTGTTAATTAGGTTGCATGTTCTTTCAAATTTTATGTCAATAGTTCATATGTGAATTTGAAAACTAAAAAAAAATCTCCTTTATAAAACTTTCTTAGTAATCATCCTGGTAGTAATAAACTAAGGCAAAAAGCACACAAATTTGCTATCTAAAAAAATAAGCCTATTAAAACATCATGAATATGGAGCGTTAATTCAACCAAAATGTGTCTTCTGTATTGGTCTAAGAACTCTCACCTACCACAAATGTACTTAGGCTCACCTACTAAAAAGTTTTGAGGATTACTGAAAGCATGTGAACATTAAAGGTTGCCAAATCCATATAAAGCAATTCTATAAAGGCTAATTACTTCGAAATGGTGGCAAAACCTGTGCCTAAAAGGTCAAAAAATGATCATCAGTTTGCATGATGTTTTCAGAGACATTACACTGTACCAGATGAAATACAGAATTCTTCAATGTAAATGGATTATAAACAGACACTTGTAAAGAAATAACATTCATATCAACCACTGTCACTTTTCTTAAAATTTATTTAACAAGCAGGACTACACCTGGTCATTGATAAACAGGATAACTGAGGTCCAGTATTAATCCAGTAAACCCTTTACCTAGAGTTCCAAACTAGGCATGAGAAAAATTAACAACAGAGAGAACTCTAATTCCTGTATCAAATTAATTCAATAAGCCTTTATATATGTGTAATATATGAATATTTTTGCATACTTTCTGACTACTTTCTGGTATTTCACTCAGTACATTTCATATAGTATGGATTGCTAAATATGCAGTTCCTCAACAAACAAGGACAGAAACATTTATTTGAAAACAGGAAACCATTTTTTCAGCAGAAAAGACAATGCTGTATTAGAACAGATAGACTCTATTTGACAATATAAAAGTATTATACCCCCTCACCCTCTCCAAAAAATCAATGCTTTCATATCTAATGAAGCTTGAGAACTGCTTTTAAATATTGTAAAATACATGAAACCCAATAGTGCTTCACCTGGAATATTTTTATGTCTAAAATTTGGCAGTAACATAACTTAAAAGGATAGCACATCTCCAGATATTGATCAGGGCTTTGTACAGCTGCAATGCCATAAAAATGATCTGCAGCTATAAAAGAGATAACATGATTATGAGTACACTGCATTGTAATTTCCTTTGGGCAGTCAGAAAGGAAAAACAGTCTGATAGTCCCTGAGAAAAATAAGCTTGCAGGATATCCACCATCTGATAGATGAATCATTTTACAATATTCCAATTAAAGAATCTTCCAAACTTCAATTAACAACAACAACAAAAGTAACCCAAGAACTTAACAGTTACCTTTCAACCACAAAACAAGAGGCAGCTGAAAAGCTAAGCAGCTCACAATGTAGAGAGCTTTAATGTCCCAACTTCCTCGCGAGTTCAAGCACGGAACATAAATAGTTAACCTTATTCTGAGCCATTAAATGGAGCTTACTAAAAAGCTTGCTCTAATAAATGGTATGATATGAAGGTCAGCCCTTAATTCACCATCAAAATATCTTCTGGGTGTAAACATAATGACTTCTGCTTATGCACTACACAACCCTGACAAGAATACTACTTGACAATCCATTTCAGACCTAGAAAAACGTTCTCATTTGCGTCAAGGTGCTGAATGTCAGCAGATTCACTAACACGCTTATTTGCACTGCAGTGGTGGAACAGAGTAAAATACCATGAGTCCTCCATACCCCGCTGCTGCCTGGCTAGGGAGATGGTGAAATAAAACAAGATTTAATCCTGTCCATATCACTGTGCAGTTGGTGAAACTTGACAAGTCAACATTAAGTATTCAAAGTGGTATTGTGGCCTAAAGGGATCACATGCAGCTTGCACATAAGAGCAAAGGAATAGCTTGGTTCTGCTTCGGCGTTTGTAAATTTAATTTGTTCAAGGAAAAGCAACTCTGGAAGGGATTACTAGCTAGGATCAACACTCTTACCAAAGAAAAAGAGAAAATGCAAGAAGGAATAATATTGACGTTTTTGTAATACAAAATAGCTTTTTGGGCTTAAATGGATAAATAAAATTTGGAGGCAATTGTAGCTCAACACCAGCATATGAGAATATTCCACTTAGTGTTCCTGAGTAGGAGGGCCTGGGAAGCTTGAGTATTTCATGAAAAATATATAGGAATTTAGAAAACGCCATATTTTACAAAATGTTAAAAATTTATTTAGCAAAATATTGTCAAGCATTATTTTGGTGCAGTAAGTGGGGCAACGACATTCATGGTATAAAATCATCTAATATATTGACTCTTAATTATTGCCAGGATCTCATTCCACAGGTTCAGGAAAGGTTAGCTGCAGTAAAATGCGTAAACCCCTGGTGCCCAGGAAACATGGAGCCTGTGAATATACACAAATGGAAATGAAGAAAAACCAAGATCTATAGCAATGCACTTCTGAAATAAAAGTACAAGAGAAACCTGCAAAACCCCTTTGCTAAGTGTAGCTCTGTATTTACACTATCTATAATATCTTTGAATAGAACAATTATTCAACTATTTAAAGTCATCTCTGATCCTATAGCAGGAAATGAGCACAAAATTCCTAAGTCTGTAAAACGTCCTTTTTGGCAAACAATGCAGGGGAGAGGTGCTGGCAACGCCCCTGGGACTCAGCATGGGTGGGAAGGTGCACTGAAGATGTATTTGTTTACTCAGCCCTTTCAATAGAAATTAGGGACAGCTGGGGTAGATGGTGGGGAGAGCAGTTGAAAATGATCAGAGAACTGTCTCATATTTTGTTTTAGCAGGGGTCCTTTTGATGATTAAGCCTCCAAATGACTGTTAAATGCAATGCATATTTTTCTAGAGTGAAGGACAATGAATACCTTTTCCTTACAGATTGATACTTCAAATATAAAGCATAGAAAGATAAGCGCTGCCAGCAAGGAATCTAAAAATATGTCTTCTTAAGCTTGATTAATGAGCTAATAAAAAGCTATAATACGAAAAAATCCAATTAAAGCATCTTGTGATATTTCTTTCAAACACAAATAAAGACTCCAAGAACACGGTAAAACTTTGAAAAATTAGTATGATTCAGACAACAGCCTCAGTATTCATGCCTACAGTACATCAATTTTATACTTTCTTTGACTGGCTATCCTTTATCATCTCTGATGTGTATTGTCTGAAATTGTGATCTTTGATGAGTTTTATTTTGTTATTGCCTCACAAGCATCTGAATTTAAATACAGACATATTAAAATCTCGGGCTTTATACAGGTTATAGGTACTTTATTCAGAAAACCTGCAGGGCTCTAGCAGAACATGTGGAAATAAGGGCAAAGCCAGTGGAAACTATATACTATCAGCTACATATAAAGTCAGAAAACAAACCAGCTACACTTCTCTCTGATGGACAAAAGACAGAGTAGAAAATTTATATTGTAATAGTCACTTTTCATCAGTCTTTGGTACCTGAAGGTAATCAGAGGACACGGGAGCAGCGACGACACTGGAAAGGAACCGTAAAAAACACAGAGGTAGGAAGAGCTGGAGATTTGACGCCCGAAGAGAAGCTCCTGCAGCACAAGGGGCCCCAGCACGCCCCTTGCAGCAGCTGGAGGCGGGCAGCCCCCAGCGAGGGCCCGTGGCAGTCTGCGGGGAAGATAGCGCACCAAAGAAACCCCGAGCTCCTCAGGGGAGCAGAGCTGAGGCACAGCAAAGAGCAGTAAGGCAGGGGCAGACTACACAGGGTCGGGAAGAAAAGCCTGGGCATCTCGTACCAGTTGTTATTTTAGTACTACAGAAACTGTTTATTTTCACTTACTGAAAGGTCTCAGCCACCAGCGAGTGTCCGAGGTTCCAGGACAGGCGGATCCCATCTCCCTCTGCCGGCGGCTCCGTGCGAGAGACGCCCTGCAGCAAACGCTGCTGGCATCTCAGGCGTGGGGCGGGCCGCTGCCCCCGGCTCCTCAGGAATTTTAGGGGATTTTCTAAACAACAATTAAAATGTCTTAGTAAACTCTCTCTAATTAGGCAGACGTAGTCTTTATCTCTTTGCACAGTTCAGTGAACATTTGGTGTTTTTTATTTTAATCCCTTTATTTCAAGTTGTGGTTCAGGACTTCGCTGAAAAGCGTGAAATACCAAATGCATTTCCCCATCAGCTGCCAGCAGTGGTTCACCAAGGAATACTTTCCAAAATACTTTCGTTTGATTACGGGGTTTTGCCTTTTCTAGTTTTACAGCAAGGGAACCAAGATACACAAAGGCAATGTTGTATGTGCCTGTTTAAGAACCCGCCCACGATTCCTGAAATTTACATTAACAACAAAGTTGACTTCAGCTATTTCAGGCGGCGCCTGGAAAGACGTGCCCCGTTCCCCACTGAGCAAAGGCGGGCCTCGGTGAGGAGCCGGGAGCTCCCGCGTCCGGCACAGGCGGTGTGAGGGAAGCGCTGAAGGGCACGGCAGCTCAGAGCTGCCTTCCCCTGCCCGGCCCTGGCCCCTGCAGCCAACAGCGCCCGCCATCCCTTCAGTTCAATACTGGCAACTTCGAAATCACACAGTTCCGATGGTTTTACTTTTGGAAAAAAAAAAAGGACAGCTTTGCTGCTTTTAAATGTTTGGTGTCTCTCTCCCCGCTGTTCTTCTTATGTAGAGTGGTGTCACTTTGTTCTCACAAGCACATTTCTGACACCAAAGTAGTCCCTGGCCTCAGCACCAGGACACACGCCTGACCCCACGGCGAAGGGGTGCAGCTGGGAGCGACACAGCGGCTGCCCAAGAAAAGATGTACGAGAGGCAAGAGGCAAAGCAGCGACGCGTGGGTTTTGGCTGCCGCCCCGGTGGCGCCTGCCAGGAGGGCAAAAAGACCAACTCGCAGAGCGCAGGAAAGAAAGCCTGGGTACGTCCCTGCCGGGCCCGGGGGCTGCTAAGGGCAGAGCCGGCGGCTGCCTGGGAGGGGCACGGGGCTCTCCAGACCGAGGCACTGCATACACTTTCCAGCGGCTCCGGCGAGCGGCAGTCCCGGGGGCGGCTCGCCCAGTCCCCCGGCAGCCCCGGGGGCGGCCCGGGCGGGGTCCCCCGCGCCGCCACGAACACGCCTGTGGGCGTTGAGCCGCCCCGTCCCGCCTCCGCAGAGGCCGCAGTCGCAGTCCCCCCGCCCGCTGCCCGGGCCTGCCGGCAGGCTCTGCGACTCCCGGCCCCGCTCGCTCGCAGCCCGGCCCGGCGGCGCGGCCCTCCCGCCGCCGCTTCCACTCCTGCGCACTGGGCGCGCCCCCCGGGCCGGCCGCGGCCAGGGGCGGGCGGGGGAGCCGCCAGTTGCGGTCCCGCGGGGAGCGGCTGTGGCGGGGCCGCCGCCCGCACTCGCGGGGCAGGATGGAGGCGGAGGGCCGGCTACCGGGGCCGCCGCTCCCAGCCGGCAGGGAAGGGCCCGAGGTCGACTCGCATCTCACTGAGGGTGCCCTCGGCACGGCCCGGGGGCCGCTGCTCGCCGCCGCCGACGTGCTGGCGCTGGACGATGAGGAAGACGATCTGGAGGTGTTCAGCAAGGTACGGCAGCGCCCTCCGCGCCGGGGTTGTCCGGGCGAGCTCGCCGGTACTTTGCCCCAGCGGGCGCCGGGCGAGCCGGGGCGGTGCGGTGGGACGGGCCGAGCCGGGACGGGCCGAGCCGAGCCGGGACGGGCCGGGCGGCGATCGCGGGCTCTGCCCGCCCGCCCCTCGCACGCACGGTGCTCCCCGGTGCCACCGGGGCTCCGTGACGGGCCGGGCTGCCCGAGGGCGCGGGGCTGGCCGGGGCAGCGCTCGGCGGTACCCGTAGTCCCGGGTGACTTCTCGGGCACGAAACGCGAGTCGTTGCTTCGGACCAGCAATGCGAGTCATGACTGCGCTTACCTTAAATATGCCATCTAATCTGGACTCCCTGTACCCTTATCAGCACTTACGTTCGTCAGGTGCCATATATGTATCTGTAAATTAAATAAACAGTCGTGTTTAGTAATTGCAGCTGTGTTTGAATGTAAATAAATGTTTCCAAGTTTCACTTTGAGTTTTCTTTTAAAAGATGAAGTCTCACACCTTCATATAGGAGATTTGAAAAGATAACATCTGAATTTTGATGAAGAGAATAAAATAAACGTAACTGATAATGTATCAGAGTCCACGTTCAGAGAGCACACAGGTACATGTGTGCCAGTCTGGCTGATAGTGCTGGTTTTAATTAAACCAATGAAGGGGGGGTATGGCTTCCACATATATTGTTTCTCATTTAGTACTGATTTAGGACAGGTTAAGACAAGACTTACCTCTTGTCTCCTCAGCAGTTAAAGAAGAGGGCATGTCATGGATCTATTTGCCTTATCAAGGCAGCATCTAAAATATAAGTGCACACAGAGAGCTAGGGTGGAAAAAATATATACGGGGCTAGGGTGTCATTCACCATCTGAGACTTGTGAAGTGCTGTGACAGAATGTGTGCCATGGGAGAGAAATAGCAGTTACATTTCCGATCTGAAAAAGTGACAACGTATTTCTATTCAGTAGGACAGATTGTCATAGGGAGCAAATGTTTGGTTTTTATATTTCTGTAGGTGAGAAACACTGTTGTGGTATGTATGAATACAACTGTTGGAATAAGGACTTCCTTCTTAGGAGTTATGTATTTAAACTCTGACTATAATAGAATTCTTGAAACTCATGGCTTTTAAGGCCAGAAGGGACTCTTAGGTGGTTTAATAAATAGTCTGTAACATGCAAGAGATTAGGCTAAATTTCACGAAGTTACCTGTATTTTTCTGAAGCACAACTAGGGTTGAGCTGATTTATATTTTCTTAGAAAGCACCAGTCTTGATTTGACATAAAAAGATGAATGATTCACTGAACTTGCATGCAAAAGCAGTGCTAAAATATAATTTTAGTTGCTTATGCTCACTTTGCATCCATTTCCTTTTATGAGTGAAGTTCAGGCAGTTCTCCATGAAGGTATCTGCTTATCAACACAGTGGATTGATGCTTATGCTGCTTGCTTGTCAAGAGCAATTCTCCTTGGGAATAAAAGATAAAAACAAGTGGAGTAGATACAAGTTACTGCTGCTTTATTGCAAATATTGAGATCTTTACATTTCTACCTGGATTCATGCCAAATCTTTTTACCCATATGAAATCTTAACTGCTATTAATGCATGCTACATGATAAGTTATTCCTGCAAACAAAAAAAATTGTCATATTATATGAAAATACAGCTTTCCTTCCAAAGCTTGAATACCTGCATGTAGTGGTTGTATATATCGACCAGAAATTCATTGTTTGTTTTCAAGTGCAATTTGAGATTGATCTTTTGAGCTGTTGAAAATCTGTGACGTTGTTTGGGCTTTACACCCTTTTTATTCATGTTCCCTATATTCAAAGGAATCTGACAGGCTAAATGTAGTTTACAACTAAGTCTTGTAAGACTAATTTTTCCATAACATACTGTTCAGGACTACCTTGTTTTAAATTGCATCTTAATGGGGCTCCTCATGCAGTGTCAGTAAGGCAGTGGTGTTACCTTTGCAGGCCAAGCAGGACAGCAGCAGCCACGCAGAGCTTGCTGCCTGCCACTCTCGTCAGCTTCATCTTTCTCTGTCAAGGCAGTGCAATGTGCCAGCTAACAAAATGGTGAAAAATGAGATTCTTAAAAGTTGTCAACCTCAATACCCTGAGTTATTACTCAGAACGTAAACGCTGGGCTTTTATTTTACAAAAATCCATAGATGTTTAACCTGATAGTGTTATAAACCATTGACCTGGTATCCTCTAACATATCTCAAACATTACAGACCAGCATCTTCAGCAGCTCTGATAAAGCATTTAATGATGTGAAGTGCATTTCACTTTATCCTAGTTTCCACTGCCACTGAAAAAGTTCTGAATTCTTTTCAGCAGAGACAAATTCTGGGAGCGGAGTTGTGAGTCACACAGATGGAATGTTTTCACCCTGCTTTCTTCCTTTAGCTTTAGAGTACTGCCTGTATCACAAATATCCATTCAGTTATCTTTTGCATTTGTTGATAACTGATATGTAGCATTGACAAAGCTGTCAGCAGTTTGGTTAATACTTAAAACCTTTAGCACCTCTGCTTTCAAACTCTGTTTCACAGTGTTTGTCTGCATTTTATAATTGCAGAAAACTTAATGATATTTCTGAAAAATATGTATATGCCACTTCAGAATTGCATAGAGACTAATTTTTCTTCAAGATTCTTCTTCAAGTTCATCAAGGATTTGAGACAGAATAGTTTACTGGCAAAAAAATTCACTTATAAATCAGACATCCTGAATACCTTTGCTCTTTGAAGAATGCTCCAACATCCAAGCTATTCACTTACAAGACAAACTTGGCCCCATGTTCTTTATCTCAAGACCTGTTTTTGGATCCTGGCTTCAGATTATTGCAAGCTCTGGATCCTTGCTGGGAGGTAGGGATGGATGGATGGATGGATGGATGGATGGATGGATGGATGGATGGATGGATGGATGGATGGATGGATGGATGGATGGATGGATGGAGCACAGAGGTAACCTTGGGTCAAGGACCTATGCTCTGGGAGGGAGCATTGTTTATACAAACCCCCAGGCTTAGTGTCTTCTCCAAAGAGTTGCAGTCTCAGCTGTGTCTGTCTCATCCTGTTTTGAGGCTGCTTCAGCTGTGGGAGTGTTTTCTTCCCTTATGTATTAGTGTTACTGACCAGTTGCAGTCAAATGTGAAGCTGAGATAGGGTAACTGCAAGTGTTAGAAAAAGGACACCCAGAAAAAGGCCCTCAAGCTGCTCATTGATTTTCTATCTCTTTGGTCTCTTGGCCAGTAAATTAAAAGGCATGAACCTGTTTGTGGACTGGCACACACAGCTATGCCAACTGCTCTGTCAGGAGGGAAGAGGCTTGGAAAGGGGTACAGCAGGTAGGTGGGGAGGGGCGAGGTGTGGGAAAGGACATCATTTTCTGGGACAGGACCTTGATGCTCTTTGCATGGATGAGGAGGAAGAAGGTTACACAACCCAAGGGCTAGAAGAATTGTCTATTTTTCCTGTGCAACAAAACTCCTGCCCTCATCTGTATGAACACAAAAACATAGTTCCAACCACAAAATTACAGCTGTATAGAAAATTGTCATGGTTTTTTTAACTGTGTTTCTGTGATGACATCAGACTTAGGTCACATGAACTTCAAGAATTACTGGAAGTAAACCTGAACTATCATGAGGATAAAGAGACAGATGCTTGTTTAAAACTCGTTGTATTCATTCATGTGCATGTGAATACTAGAGCTGTATTAAACAAAACCAAAGACTTGCTTATTCTGTGGAATTTTATTGCCCATATTTTGTTTCCCAAACCACATATTCATAAGCCCTTCCACATAAACATATACTTTCAGACACCTGCATGAATAGAGCAAATTTTAGTATCAGCCTATAAGAAGGAATGTAACATTAATATATTAATGCCCCATGGAAAATGAGAAAATACGAAATACATTTACCTTGATCCAATTTAGGCCTTGCAGAGTCATTACTCCTCAAGTTACATGGCCATTCAAGTCCTTTCTTGCATGCATATTTCTTTCCCTGGAAATTTCCCATTGCCTCAGCACTTTGAATTGCATGGGCTGCTCTGAGCTAGCAGTCCTCATTCTTCATCTAGACCATAGGCAGCCAGTGTGAGCGGGCTCTGGGAACAGCTCTGTTTATTCTGCATGACTCAGGATAGTGCTGGCTGTATAGAAACCATGTAGAAACACACTGGGTAAAAGTAAAATGACTGACAGGTGTACAAGGAAGCCACTGTGTAATATTTAAAGTGTTGTCTTTAGTCTTCTGTGTTGCTTTTGTCTCCCTGTTCAAAGAACTGCACGTAAGCAATAGGAGGAGATGACATGAGCACTTTCTGGGCATAATTCCTCATGTAAATGTTGCTCCCATATTTGTGGGAGTACATTGATAAATCCAAAGAAAAAGAACAAGATAAAGTGTTCCTTTCCAAAGAAAGTTCTGATCCAATTGAATTCAAGAGGCAAAAAGCAACTCTCACCCAGTTCAGCAGCTCTACAGTGGGGTTCTCTTCATTCCTGTGAGGTCAGCCTTGGGATGGTGCTGTGACTCCAGTCACAGTGAGTGACTGGTCTCACACCTTTCCAGTCCTGGAATTTGAGCAGTTTTCTCTTAAACTACATCTCTGTTCTCCTTCCTCCATAGTTAACAAGGCACTGGAGAGGGCAGCTCTTTGCCACTCACAGTCAGTGTAGTCTAACTACCTTTTTAGAAAACTTCTAGAAAATACATGAATTTTAAAGTTTGTTATGAAAATAATTATTTGCATTGCATATATTAAAAAAGCCATATACAGTATTTGATATTTAAAATAAAATTATTTCTTTCAATTTCTCTATTATTTCTAAAGATTTATTAATTTGTTACACTCTTTTATTAGTAATTGGAGTTAGTAAACGCAATTCATTTTCATGATAACTGTATCCTTCAAGATTCTAGATTAGTGGATCTTACCCAGACTTGTATTTAAGGAAGAAAATGAGACGTCTTGCCTGTTTCCAGTTTCCACCTCGTTTCTCAGCAGACTGAGCACCACTGAATACACTAGGAGAAGCAGTTGCTATGGGGACATATTCTTACAGAGTTGTGTAGAAGTGGTCAGTGCTATCAAAAAGTGGTTTTCGCGCCAGCAAAACAGTGGTTTGACTTTTTTTTTTAGAAATTAAGCAGCAAATTTGTACTGCATCTTTACTTACTGTTTTCCTTAAAAAATAAAAAAGGGGTTAATTTATGTACCTGTAATTGGTTTCCATTTCAAATTTTATTTTAAAATAAATGCAAACTGAAACATCCAATTCCAGTAAAAATTATGATTTGGATTTTGCCTTTTTTTTTTTTGAATCATCATTTTTTCATCCATCCTCTTCAGGTAATTAGAGATAATTCAAACATCATAAGTCCTCAGTAACTGGCTTCTAACAATTTTAATAAAACTGGTAAGTGCCCTACACAATTAATGGGTGCTTGGTTCATAACTAATTTTACTGTTCATAGGCAAGTTCTCCTTCTAGCTATGCATACCATTTTTCTCAAATGGTAGTATTTTGTTCTTTCATCCATTTTAGAATAAATCTCATTTCTTCCATCTTCACCAAAGCAAATACTGATTTGCTACATACTACATAATTTTATCTGCTCCCAGTTTCATCTGTTCTATGAGATAATTTTAAAGCTTGCCATTTTAGCATCGGAGATGTGTTTGTTTACAAAGATTATTGATATGGATGTCCTCGTGTCTTATCTGTAGGATACGTCTCTGGCTGAGGTAAACTCATTCAGTCCTTCAGTGCCAATATCCCCCTCATCAATGATAAACCAGTATAAATTTGAAGATGGGCCAGAATTAAGAGATCTCTTCATTACAGTCGATGATCCTGAAAGCCACATTACAGCCATCGAAACATTTATTACATACAGAGTAGTCACAAAGGTAAGTATCTGTTCATGGTTTAATGGCTTACTTTGATAACAATTAGCATTTTCACTCTTCTTGCACACCATTCTCTGGGATGTTACTAAATTTAAACTTTAATTTTGCCATGAGTTATAGACAACTAAAACTGCATGAAAATGTGCTATATAATGGGAAAAATTCAGTGTGAGTCTGCATACACAGATGCTTAGATTATACATGCTTAGATTCTTTATGCTAAGAAAATAGTTAATAATAAATAATAAATAGTTAATAATTCTTCAATGGCAAAATGAGTGCTGTGAGGCAATAATGTTTTCTGTTGTGATTTTAGCAGGAACAGGAAACAGCCAAAGGACTGATCCCCTTCGAAGACACTATATTAGCACAAGTATTGATGACTTTTGGATCACTTACAGGCTACCAGTCTTACATCTTGCATAAACATTGCCTCCTACAGTCTTTCAATTCCATTCTTTTCTAATGGCAGCATCCATTAGCACATGGATGATTGCTTCCCATGTGCAGTTGCATGCGATTTCTGGGGAAATTGCTGCAATTCTCTAATGAAATAGTATTAGGAAACAATTAAGTGTATTTTTAGTTGTCCTGAACGTAAGTTATTTACAGGAAATAAGGAAGAAGAGTCAGCCTTGTGAGACCAGTCAGGTCTTCTGAGATTACTAGTAAATATTCTACAGGCTCCATTTCAAGAATTGCACTGTTAATTTATTTTATTTTGAGTTATTTTTAAAAGATACATTTAAAAACACATTTTCAAATGGGAATTCTTCATCTTTAAATAAGAGGAGATATCAATTCCTCATAAAATATTTAATGAGTAGGAAGAGAGCTATCTTTGTTAGGTTGCTAGCAATAATTTTCACTTTATGCTTGTTTCTGTAGACGAGAGAACATTTTTTCTTCAGGCAAGTATGAAAGGGCTGTAAGGTGGATTGCTTTTGCTTTTTCTATCTCTTCTATCCTTTCTTATCATATTTAATTTGGAGTGCTGGTTGTTGATGATAAAGTAATAGCATTCCTCCCACGTACCTTGAAAAATTTTTATTCAGCCCTCAAAAATGTTTAGATTACAAAAGCATGTTTTGAGGTTTGTAGAATTTACTTGCATTGTGTTATAAATCTCTGTGCAACAATGAATGCTAAATAGCACACGTTAATGAAAACATTGGCTCTTTGTGGCTTGCCTCCAGAAGACAGAGCAGTGCTAAAATAAATCTCACGGTCTGACAATTTTGTAATCTGTAATAAGCATTTTTTGTAGGCATTAAGGGTTTGTTGGCAAGTTCTGACAGGGGCTGCAAAACTGGAATTGATGATGGACCACAGAATCCATTAAGCAGTGCAGGAAGTGTTATTGCTGTGATATGCTGAAGTTTTCATGTTTTGAATGTGAGAATTATTGAGCAATGTCACCAGGTCCCAAGGACATGTGTCAGCTCTTTGGGCTTTGTTCAGAGTAGATTACTAATTACTTTAAAAGAAGTGCCCTTAAAGTAACGAACATACCTCTGATTGCTGAAAGAAAAATGCCACACTAAAATAATTACTGCAGTTATTTGGAAACATTGTGGTAAAATAATCATTATACTGCACAAAGTGCAGCTTATTGCTTGCATTTTTTTTTCCCCAAGAAAACTTTGATGTGTTGCTGAAGTAGGATGTGTTAACTTTTAAAATAATTGATCACTGTTATTTAAAATAACAGCAAACCAGTAACGGGGATGAAATAGAACATATGCATTCCCTCAAGTAATCAGTTTTCTCCAAAATCTAAAAGTTTTTTTTTCTGGTATTCTAATCTAAACCTGTTTTTTCTGCTTTTGGTTTTCAGACAACCCGTGGTGAATTTGACTCCAGTGAATATGAAGTTCGAAGACGGTATCAGGATTTCCTTTGGTTGAAGAGCAGACTTGAAGAAGCACATCCAACACTGATTATTCCTGTTTGTTTGCTAAAACTTAAGTTATTTTTATTTGTTTATAAGATGGCTTCAGTTTTATACAGAGATGTTTGAAGTCTTTCTTCAGCTTCTGAAGTTTCACAAACATTAAGCCAACCTATTTTCCCTAGTTTTGTATGTATGTGACAAAAAATCACATAAGTGTATTTCTTAGGTTTTTTATTGTGGCATTTGAAGTAATTTGCAGTAATTTATGTCCTTTCTTAGTTATGCTTGTCTGCACTGCATATTACAAGAAAAATGGTATACCTTAGTTGCATATGGTAACTTTATATAGCTTTTGGGTTATTGATGGATTTTACAAGGTATATCTATGTTTTTTAGTAAGCAGAAGAACTGTTGTAATACTCTGAATATTATGCAAATTATACAATATATTTCTTCTTTTTTTCCTCAGCCATTGCCAGAAAAATTCATAATGAAGGGAATGGTGGAACGATTTAGTGATGAATTCATTGAGACTCGAAGAAAAGCTTTACATAAATTTTTGAACCGGATTGCTGATCATCCAACTTTAACTTTTAATGAGGACTTCAAAATTTTTCTTACTGCACAAGCCTGGGTAAAATTTTATTTACAGTTACATGAAACCACATGTTGTGCTAGTAGAGTATATCAGGAGCCTCCCTGGTTCAGTATTCAGTAGTGTCATCCCATGGCTTGTTACAGAAGTGGCAGAAGCAGGCAGGGATTCATGGAATATTCATAACTTGAGATAACCATTTCTTCAGTGGTTTTGGTAATCATGCACATGACCATAAATATAGCTGTACCTTCCAAAGTTGTTTTTGTTTCCTCATTTTGGATTTTTGTGGCAAATTCATAGTATTTCAACTCTGCATGTTTTTTGGTACACATGTAAGTTTCCAAGATTATGAGGAAAATAGTGGTTTTAATTAATTATTGTTTTTGCATGGCACTGTGTTTTGTTTTTTCAATTAAGTTTTATTAATCTCTTAAAAGAAAAATACAGGCTTTTCCTGCTGCATTGTTGTAAAATGTGTCCAGTTGCAAACTGGAGTTCTGTACTCAGAAAAGCCTGCCTCTAAATTTCAGCAAAGGTTATTCTAGTAACATATAAAAAGAGTTAAAAAATAGATTGATTACTTCCTCTAGCAGGAGCACTGTCTGCTTTTCACAAAGACTTATTTCTGCAATCATTACCTCTGCTTTCCTGTTCAAAAACCTAAATGGCAAACTAGCTAACTCATCCTGAGGAGTGAAGGGGTGAAGGTTCTTCAACCATTCTTTTGTTATACATGGCATGCTTGTGTTAGCTCAGAAAGGCTTGGCTTATAAATGCACAGGACAGGGATGGTTCTGGCATTGATCTAATAATGATAAGATTCATATATTAAAAAGGCAGGTTTATGTATGTAGTTTTATTAAAAAAAAAAAACAAAAAACAAAAAAGAAGAAAAAAAAGGCACTTTATTTATTTTTTTCAGAGAATTAACAAAAGTACCTGGAAATAAAGAGAGCTTGTTCTGTCTTTAGGAACTCTCCTCACACAAGAAGCAGGGTCCTGGTTTGCTGAGCAGGATGGGACAGACCGTCAGAGCTGTAGCATCCTCAGTAAGAGGAGCAGTTAAAAATCGCCCTGAAATGTTTACAGAAATGAACAATTACATGGAAACATTTAGTCAGAAAATAAACTTACTAGATAAAATAGCTCATAGGATTTACAGGGAAGAAAGGGGTAAGTAGAAAACATGTCCTTTTTCTTGATTTAAGTAATTAAAAAGTAAATTAGTTTTCATTGTGGCAAGCAAAATATGCTTTCCAGCAAGCAAGGAAAAAGGGAGATTTCTATGTTTATATTGTGGTTTTTTTCTGGTCATGTTTTTGACAGACCCTCAAGTTTGATTAATTTTTTTTGATAGGAAGAGTTTTAACATGTCATTCAGCTACTTATAAGGAACTTAGAAGAATACTTTAATGTGCTTTTTGGAAAGCTGTATGACCTCTGGTTTTTAACTTTCAAGGGAATGTACAGTTTTCTGTGCAATCTCATAGTGACAAGAGGCTATGTTGATTCCAGGTCTCTAAACATCTCTGTTCAATTTTGTTCTGTACCTTTTTTCCATTGACAAAGTAGATTTTAATTATTTAATAGTTTTACTGTTGGCCATAATTTTTGTGATGGCAAACTGTGCCTACTAAAGTTTTCTCAAGAAGGATGGCTTAATCTGATTTTTTTCCTTAAGTAGGGCAACACTACTGGACTATTTGGTAACTGTGATACAGGGAACATTCCTGCTTGCAGTACCTTAACACGGGGTGCTTGATTACGTCTTCCATAGAGGGCTTTTTTTTTGCCCAAATAATCTCAAAGTAAACATAACGCTCTTTATGTCACACGACTGCTTTCATCTTTCTTAGGACATTTCTTCATTATAAATTTAGTAGTGACAAAATTGCATTTTCAGTGCATGACCAATGTGTTTGTCCTGTGAACTGCAACTTGCCTGTGTTTAGCTGTACCAAATGGCACAGTGATTTGTGGGCCTTCTGTCTGTTTATGGATTATCACTTGGTCTAGAAACAAAAGAAAATTAATTAATAAGATACCCCTGTGTTTAAATCAATAAAAACTACTGAAGGAGATACCTGCTGAGCAGGAGTGAACTTCAGTGTTTCTTCTGAAGCTTTTGGGACATAACAAAGCTTCTAGTTTTAATAACTGAGACTGTATTTGGAACATTACTATTATCAAGAACCAGAGGAATTCAGGGCAGTAGAAGTCAGCAAGTCAGACCAACTGCTGTGGCTCCTGTTGCTCTGTATGAAGACTTTGAAGTAATGCAGGTCATTGGTGTCTGAAAACAGCTCTTAAAGTCTACTTGAGTATGTGTGTCATTGTGAAATGTCTGGGGCGTTTTTGCTGATAGATTTCTCAAAGCTACTTAATTACATTAATTGATTAGTTTGTTCATAAACAGTGAACTGGAGTTTACTTATCTTGGTCATTTGAGCAAATTTAAACATTAGCATCAGTATTTTGTTTGGTTCACAGTAAATACAAAGTTGCAATTAGTGTCACTTAGACTTCTGTTAATGAAGAAAAGAGTAATAGGTGTATATGTTCCTTTTAAGACTATTTTAATGAAATGAAGGAGTACGGCCCCATCCACACACTGTGGTCAGCATCAGAAGAAGACATAGCAGACTCCCTGAAGGGCATTGCCAGCTGCATCGACCGCTGCTGCAGGGCTACAGAGAAGCGAATGGCAGGGCTCTCAGAGCACCTGCTGCCCATTTTACATGAATATGTTCTCTACAGTGAAATTCTCATGGTAAGGTTTCCTGAAGGACTCTTTGTGGCTCAGTATAAAATTTGACTTAGTCCAATGAAAATGTCCAGGAGAGAATCTGTAGCTGATGAAAATGACTTTACAGTCCCTGTATTTACTCAGTACAAAGCGTGCACAGCATACGATACCTGTCCGTTATCGGGAAATCCAATTGGTCCTGTTTCTCTTGCTAATCAGGTAAGAGGTGCCCCTTCCAAATAAGAAGAGCTTGATAGTTTTGCCTGGCAGGCAGCCCTGAGTAGCTGTGCTATGGTGTCTAGTTTGCAGTCTTCAATGAGCTCTGCATTGTAGCAGTGAGGGTTTGGGGGCAGCAGCTGAGAAAGACATGAACTCATTGAGTAACAGATTGTGTGTGGGAAAAGAAGTGGAGAGGTTTTTCCCTTTCTAGGAGCTCTTCCTAAGTATGTTTTCTTTTTCCAGAACAGCTGGGAACTTCCAGTCCCTGCGCCATTACATAAGCGTGTGTTAGTCTTTGCCACAAGCTACTGCTCTCAGTTCCCTTTATGTATGTATTTTCCTTACACTTAGAGAGGAAGTAAAAAATCAGACTCCAGAGTTAATGTAGTCAGTGCTGGTGGATAATCAACATAATTAAGTAACTGAATTCAGTATGTCATAATTCCCACTTAGCTGCCTACAGAAAGCAGAACATGTGTACAAACCCCTCTTTGTCTAGGTTTTGAGCAATGCCAGCTGCAGAATCTGTTCTTGTATTCCTGCTGGGAACCCAGCTCCTGCTGCAGTGGTTTCAGTAGGGGCTGCAAGAGTCTTACAGTCCATGAGTAGAGCAAGATCCAAGTTAACTGAGCCTTTGGTGGCACTCTGCAGGGCATTGCTACTTTTTCAGTAAGGCTTAGCTACTGAGAGTTAGGAATTCCTGCTGCAATGACTGCTGTCTTTAAAACAAGCTTCACAGGAAAAGGGGCCATACAAAATGTCCTGTATCTCACAGGCCTCATTATTTGCTACTGGATGGAGGTAGGTACTGCTTTGCTTAATGATCTGAAGAGGTTATTGTTTTAGCAATTGCAGGTCATCTCCCTCACTTCCAACCTTATTTTTCAGAATTTCTGTGGTTTTTACCCATAAGCAATTGTAGTCTTCATGCATCTGAGGAGATGCTGCCTGCCCATTGCCTACCCTGTGGATGTCACCCAGTAGTAACACACTTCAGAGGTGTGTTTAACCCCTCATTGCAGGGACCTTGGTGCAGTGCTGCCAAGATCACATGCAAATGTGCAGAGGTGTGATCTAAACAATACAATCCTTATATTTTCCAGTGTTGAGAGTTCAACCTGTAACTGGGAAAAGAGTTGAATTCATAGCTAAAATATTTACATCTGGACCAACCCCTTCCTAACTGACCCACAGAGCAAATTTGCTGTCCCTCAGGGTAAAAATTACAGCATTAATTAGTTATGGGTCCATATAAAATATTTGTGGGTGGCAAGCTACCATTAAGTATTATACAAAAAACTTGTAAAAGTATAATAATATGTTTTAAAAATAAAGTGCCTTTGTTGGCCACTAGAATTCAGCACTTGCCTATAGATGTAGCACGTTAATATTAAAGTAATTGGTTTTGTCTTGTAATTTAAAGTGTATGTGTGATAAATGTTACCAAGCAGTCATTAGGAGTTTTAAAAGAGGCAAAAGAAAGGAAGAAAGAGAAAACATTTGTATTATGAAGAAAAGCTGTTCCAGACATTTGTTTTGCTTCTGTGCTTCCAGCTAAATATTTTCTGTATTTATCTAACCAAATTATTCCAAGCTATTAATGAGCATTCATCTGTATTCCTGATTTGTTGTTCAGAAATGCCCGAAGTCAGGTCTACCAATTTTTTATAGTGATTACCTGTTCAAAAAGAAACATTGAAAAATTATTTGAAAATTAAGCTCTTAAATTATTCTATCATGTTTGATAAAGTGTCAAGATTTCAGAGAGAACTCAGTCAAATAAGAGAGCTAGAGAAGGTAGAGCTGCTTGTGGCCTGTGCTGTTTCAACATGCCCTATGCTAGAGGTGAATACTGAACATCTCTGCAGAAGAAGCAGTAAAACCAGTTGTGGCAAGGTAATGTAAAAGAAGGTTTTGAGATTTGTAATTATGTATGTCCTGCTTCTGATTTTTTTTCAAACAGACAAAAGCGTTGCAACATTTCTGCAAGATAAGCATACCTGAGTGTGCTTTTACAGATCAGGAAGCTAAGACAAAGAGACATTTGTAAGGCTTCATCAAGGTCTCAGAGCAAATGAGCATTAGAAATTGAAATTTAATCTGTAATACTGTTCCTGTTTTGTAGCTTAACAAGTAATATTCCTTCCCCTTTCTAATTATTTTTTGACAGTATGCTAAAAACCCAATACCTGATAAGACAGTTTCAAAGGAGGCAAAAATTACATATGCTGAAAATAAGCACATTTAATGGCAGAAAAGCTATCGTCCTATAACTTTCGTCTGATTTTTCTGATTTTTTTTTTCTGATTTGCCAGAACTATATTTGGCACTTACAAATTAATATTAAAGATTGAAGTCACTATTTCAGTAATGCTTTGTATACCATTTCTAGTCATTCTACTTTATATTGTGAATTTTACTCAACATACTTATGTTCGTGATATTTGGCAAACTCATGTTGCTGTTTTTAAATGAATATATAGTAAGTTAAGCTGATACCAAGTAAACTGCTGTAGCAGTTCTGCTCATCCAACTGGCAGTGATATTGTGTATGGCAGATTCTTGTGGTACTGATTTTGGATTTAGTAAGATTATTGAAAAACCTGTAAGATAAAATACAGTCTTGGAAAAATAAGTCTTCATGATTTTAATTTTTTTATAAAACATATATCATGTCAAAATTATTAAATGGTGTTAATTCTATGATCTTGTTTATCAAATAGTCAAGTTGTTTGATGGCTTTCTGAAAGAGCTAAAATTCGGTGCCATTTACTTTTTTTTTTTTTTCATACTAAGGGTGTTTTGAAAAGGAGAGACCAAATTCAAGGTGAGCTGGATTCCAAAGTTGATGCTTTAGCCAATAAAAAGACAGAAAAGGATCAGGTGAGTATTTTCAGAAAGCTGGGCCTTATTGTAACGGGGGAGACGCACAGAAGAAGGACACGTGTCCCCTGAGACCATGTGGTGGGACTGAGTGCTGTCTCTGGTAGTTCTCTGTGCCAGGCAAAGGCCATCACAAGAAAGAAGCAGCACCTCTGGAGCTGGGCTGCTGGAGGGAAGGGCTGGTTGTGGTGGGTGACCACTGGCCTTTTGTCAACACAGACTGTACCACAGCTTACATTTAGCTTTTCTATTTGCTTCCACACTTGGAATTAAAGGAAAGTAACAGTTGCTGCAATGCTCTTGTACCTGCTGCTTCATTGATTTAGGAGAAGTAGAGGAGGTGATTAGAATCAACAAAGCTGTTCATTAATCTTATTTAAATTAAAATGTTCTGCGTTCTGTTCTTTCAGATTTCTGTTTTTTCTAGTTGGGCCCAGTGATATTTTATTTTTTTTCTCCCAGTATGAAACTTTCATTCATTCTAGTGAAATCAGACTGTAACTGATACCCCATGGGGACAGGCATCCCCAAAACCACCAGCAAGGCTCAGTAGCCAATTAAAAACAACTTCTGGGGAGAGAATCAGCATTTTTAAAATTTTTGATTGTTAAACTCTCCAGCCTAAATAATGTCCTTTTAGCACAGTATTAATACCAAGTGTTATACAGTGTAAATAATACATAAAAATGACTATTAACTTTTTAGTACATCAAAGGAGAAAATCCTTAACATTTCAGATACTTTTTATTAGGCTTATTGTAATTAGTTTCCATGTAAAGATGAGCTGTTTAGATAGTTTTTGGCACTTGAAATGCATATTTTCATTTAACTTTTTTGGCAATAAGGTGAATAACTAAAAATATATTGCTGATTTCTGATATCTACAGTGGCTATGATATATTATGTAACAATTTGCCTCTGTGTACTGCAGTGGGACATTAAGTAAATATCTCTATTTTGGGGGGTTTTTTTCCTGAAGTGGAAATTTTGTTTATTTACTGCCTTTGTGTTCTGTAATTTGCTTTCGTTTCTCTACTTTCTTTGCTGGTTTTCCTGTCATTTTTCTGTAGTTTAAAGCCTGAAGCTCTTACAAAATGAACAGAGGATGGTGAGTTGGAGAAGCCTCCTAGGCTGGGAGTTGGGTAGCCATGGCAGGTGCACTCAGTGACGAATTCAGCTCCATACAGCTTGTTTAGCAGCCAGACTCGTTGTTTACTGTAGAAAAGACACCAATGAAACCTTTTAGGATGCATTTCTGTTATAATCTGATGGAGTTCTGAGACAATGTGCATGCACTCCCTTTTCCTGAACTGTTACAAAGATAAAAAAAGAATATTTGTATTTTAGCACAGAATGATCATACCATGTTGATTTGATATCGACAGTGGTTTACTCCATCATGAGATGTTTGTACTTGCTTCCAGTAGAATTTTAAAATCGGTTTGCCCAAACTTATTTTTTTCACTGTATATATGTTTCCATATCTGCATTTACAGTTTGGTAAAGGCTTTGGACACTCTGATTACTCAGGTGTTCAGATTTTGCTTTATCTTTCCAGACCCTCTGTTTCTTATTAATTTCAGAGAATCCTGTTCTTGAGAGCCTGGTACTCCTTACAGTCTCAGAAGAGCAGTAAAACAGATGTCTGTTAGTCTAATCTGATAATAAAATCCTGTGTTCTCTAATTGAGTGGCAGCTGTATCCTGAAGCCTTTTTCTAGTAAGGATAGTTTGGCAACAGAAAACGGTGTACTGTTATTTTTAACCATTCGAGTGACTTTACTATTTTCTTGGTAATTTTTTTACTATGTTTTAACTTTTATTATGAGTTGAAATATTTTTCTGACAATTCTAACCAGACTTACTTCATAATGAAAGGTGGTCATAACACAGGTATGTTGTTGGAACGGGTGTGAGACACCAAGTTTGGGTGAATTTGCACATGTCTATTCATCTAAGCTGAACTCCTGTAGCTTCTAATGATCTCATAGATGTCAGATTGAACTTGTCAGTGCAATCTAGTAGCCAGAACTTTTGCTGACAATGGCATGAACCTTAATCTCATTTGAGGTACATTTCCACCACAGAGAAGGAGTCTCAGACTATCATTAGAGCTGATAAAAGGTTGTGAGATATTTAGCACTGGTCATGGCAAACAGTAAATGATTTAATGAACACGAGGTTGTACAGCAGAACAATGCAAAACATCCCTAAAGGTCAGTGCAGATGAAATAGGCTGGAATTGTAAATTAAACCTTATGGGACATTAGGCTCATTGGCTGAGAAAAAAAAAGTTTCCTTGAGCTGTGTTAGAAAGCTGCTTGTGGTGCTGCTACAAAAGCCAAAACCTTGGTTTTTACTCCAGAATTTGGTCCACAAAGGAGGTGGTTGTTCAGGGTATGTATGGATGATTTGAAGACTGATTTTGGATGCAGGCTCTGACAGAGAGATTGGGCAGGACTTTGGTACCCTCCTGCTTATCTAGACATTTCTTGCCTCCAGAGCTGTGGCTGTAAAGATAGTGGGATATGCTGCTCCATGACTCCCACACTCCATCCTGGAGGTTACACAGAAATGCTAGTGTATCTCTCTATAGTTTGGGCATTTTTAATAGTTTTAGTCTTGCCACTAGGGCTGATAATAATTCTGAAAAAAGGTTGGTATAAATGTGCTCTGACAGAGCGAGATAAGCATTAAATGCCAATTTAAGGATTCTAGTGTTTAGGCTTGAAACTGAGTAGTAAAGAGATGAAATGCTGAATTTATTACATTCTGAATATATTTTGTGTTTTAACTCCAGGCTAAAAAGGAGTTAGTATCACCAAGCTGTAGGATTAATTCACGTAGCAGATAGAAATTCGTGCTATTTTGCATAGTGAGATAGTGTAAAATGCTGTGTCACTTATCATGTAATTTGGCTATTGGACCAGGTCTCTCTGGCTACAGTCACACGGTCCATGTCTGGTAACACTCTGCCCTAGCAATGCCTGGCTCCCACCTTCCTGTGCTCTGGTCCCATGTCTGATTAGTCCTGTGCTGGCCTCTGGCCATCACTTATGGGATATTTCATTTCTCACACCAGCTGCCTTAATGAGATCAGTGTAAGAAAATGGATTCAGAATCCTGTTTAATTTGCAGGATCAGTTGTAACAATTTACACCTTGTAAATGAGAAACACACTAGGTAGATATTTTTGTTAAGTCCAAGCCATTCTTTCATTTCTGCTGTCATGGCAGCTAAAGAGAGTAGCTCATCTTTTCTGATGAGTTATTTCAGTTTTGAAAAAGCAGACCTTGAACATCTCTACTTGACATGTTGACATGCGGCATAATGCTGCCTTTAGACCTTGAGTCCAACCCTTGCCTTAATACAACATGTGGTTTCTTTGGGGTTTTAGAGTGGGATGTTTAAACTGCATATCCAGGCAGAGTTGTCCTGGCTTAGGGAAAATTGTGAGAAAACCTCTGAATGGGGTCTTTCTAGAAAGCAAATTTAAGTGGACCATCCCCCAACTGGTTCAGGAAAAGATTTCCTTGGAGAAAAGTGGAAAAAACCGTTTATTTAACAAGCAAAGTATCTACAATCATAAAAAATGAATAATAGTAAACAATAAAACCTCTCTCTATTCTGAAGAGATGACCCCTTGTTGTGGGGTGTAGCTCGGCTCGCTCAGTCTCTTAGCAGTCCCTCCAGAGTTGGAAAGTGCCAAGGCCCAGGCCCTGGTGGGCCACAGGAGTGAGCTCCCAGGGCTTGGCTGGGGTTTCAGTCCACAGCAGGTTTGGACAGATCCAAGGTAAAGGAAAAAACACAGTCTGGGGAGCTTCTCTGCCTCAGCTAGCTACAAACTAAGTAAAAGCAAAGGAGAGCTCTGTCCCACTGTGTGTCCATGCTGCAGACAGCACAGTCCAGAGCAGGATGCTGGGGAGCGAGTGCCATTTCTGAACACAAACTGCATAAGCAGAACAGTTGATTTGGGCTAAAGCATCATAAAGTCACCCCAGGACAGTTGTATAACAGAATCTACCTGTCCGTATCATGTTCTGACAATAATTTGTAGTTGCTAGAAAAGGCTGGAGAAAAACAAACTGTAAAATAACTTACTTAAAGTTATAAAGAATGAGGTCAGGGGAATTTGCTGCAGACAGGACTTCTAAGTCAGAGAAGTTCTTTATGTGTGTAGACTAGTGCATTCCCATATAGGAACTTTCTTCAAAAGCAGAGAATAGATTGAACTGTCTTTCCTACTCTAAATCATCTTTAAAATGTCATCACTTTTGGTATTCTGTGTGCATTCATTTTTTGGTATTTGAAGGACAGGCAATTAGCATTGAACATGGTCAAAATACCAAATCCAGTTGTCTGTAATTCCTTTAAAGGTAATTCCCCCACGTTTAAACTTTGGATTAACCTTTTCATTTTGAATGCGGTTGGTAGTTGAAATTACCCTTGTCTGTAGCTTGATTAGTGGTCTAGCCAGATAACTGAACTTGGGCTTTTCAGTAAAGTAGAAATATTTTTTTTTTCATTCTTTTCCCCGTTAATAACCTGTATTTCATTAATCTAGAAGCGTGGCAAAGAAAATCAGTGTCGAAATCAAATCTAACTAAAAATGTATGTTATTGGCTGTGGATAACATTGATTCAGATGAAATTTTCAGTTTAACTGGCTAAGCAGTTCTTGGCTTCTTCAAGAGCTGAATGGGATCCAGGTTCTGCGACCATTTCAGGCAATGTTTGATGATTCAGTTTGTGGCTGATGGCAGCATCACTGCTGTTGCACTTGATCACTGTATTCCCTTGCATGGTCCAAGCTGGTGGCTGTGCACCCAGACTTTTCATGTCTTGCTGTGAGTTCTGATGTTTCTGTGTTCTACCAGGAGTGTAAACATTTCTTAAAAATCCTGGAAGTTAGTCCTGGAATCCTGAACTTCTTATCAATGAAAACACCAGCTCTGCAGAAAGCATAAGCACCTATCCCACTTTACACTTTACACTTGAGGTAATGAGGAAGAAACTATTTGCTTTATGGCAGAATATAAGGACGAAGAAGAAATGTATGGAGCCTGAGTTGCAATGGAAGCAATTTGAGGAATTAAGTTTTTCCCTGCCTGATCCTCCTTATTTTGGTGGTGTTTGTGCCTGCCCTCCCTCCTGCTGCAGACAGTGGCTCTGCAGTCCCATCTCTGCAGCAGATGATTTTGCACTGTAGCCACAGGCGATGTACCTCGTTCTGTAACCTGGTGCCAGCCAGAACAGACACAGCTGATCAGTAAATGACAATAGGTAACCGAATTACTGAGAAGACCAGAAAAACTCATTAAAGACAAGGCTGCTGTCCACTTACTCCCATTAGCTGGCAAGTCAGTTTGTGCATCTACAGTAAGGAGAAGCAAGTAATGTCTGTAGAGTAGCCCTCAAGGTTTTGGGTCCTGGATTGCTGTAAAAGAGTTTCTTCTCTGTAGAAGTCCTTCCATTTAATTTCTTTCTCTGCTTCTGTATTTCTTCTTCCCTCATATGGTCACACACAGTTCAACAAGAAAAGATGGCAATGTGACAGGGAAGAAACCAGAAAGTTTGGGATTTTGATTTCTGCTGTCTTCTCCTCATTCTGTTTTCTCCTGTTATCAAAGATTATGTCAGGATTTTCTCACTTTTCTAGCCAAATCTAATTTGTACAATTGATTCTGCTTTAGTAAACCCCTCTATATATTTCTTTTTGATGCATTAATGTCAAGTGCTAATGAAGAGGTGCCAGAGTCTGTAACTTCTCAGTGAACAAAAATATCTCCAGGAACACTTTAATTCTGGTCTGTATTTTATGTTATTAATATTTCAGAAATTTTAGTGACTTATTAATTAAGAATTAATTTTAAATTTATCTCTGGGGAAATACTTTTTTTGCTAAGTTAAATACAATCTTGGTTCTGCAGTTCTCTTCATCTCTACTACAGTCAATTTATTTCAATAATTTTGAAAATGGTGATTTTACTAATATTTTTTAATGTTTACAATTAATATTTAGTTCTCAGAAGAGATTGGGAAACTTGAAGACAAAGTTGAACGTGCCAATAATGCTCTGAAAGCAGATTGGGACAGGTGGAAGCAGAACATGCAGTGGGATATGAGATCAACATTCACTAATGTGGCTGAGAATAATCTCCATTATTATGAAGAGGTAAAACTCTGACAAAAATGTTATTTTTTCATTATTTCTGTGAAGAAGTCCATGGGTTCCCTGTAAAGAGGAAATTTTACATTTTAGCTGAAACATTTGGTAACTTTGGAATCAGTTTCTGTGGGAATAGTGAGGTAGTTATCCTGAATTTGACAGATTTCAAGCGGAATATATTTTACTGTGCCCAAGTTGTTGATCCTGAGTTCATCATCGACAGAGGGCACTCTTGTTTTACTAACCACAACAACTTGGAACATGCTTTTCAGTTCAATGTCAGCTGCTATATTTGAGTTTGGAAACACTTTGCTGTGAGAGCATGAAGAAGCATTCTGGAAGGCTCAGACCTGTATGAGGAAAACCTTTAAATATGTTTCCATCAGATTTTTATTTTCAGCTCAAATGCCAGAGGTAATATTCTTGGTGAGAATTTCCAAGAATATATTCTAGGAAGTAGAATTTGAAAACATATAACAAAATACATTAAGCAGTCTCTGAAGTTTCCTCATGGGTAACACAATGTTGATTGAAATGCGCATTTTGAAAATATCCCAAATGTCTGAAGTTTTAAAATAATTTTTCCTTATTTTGGGGGGAAAAAATGGAATGCACTGAGCAATCTATTAATCATAAATTAGTCATTTTCACAGATATATTTTGGTATCTGTAATTTCGGTCCTGTAGTCTGAGCCTTTTATGGACTGTGCATTAGCCAGTGGCAGTGCTCTGATTTTGCAAATCATTTTGTTAAAACATGATTGAAAAGACAGAGCTCTTGATCATCAAGTCTAATTAATTAACATGCAGTCTGTGAGATGCATGGACATTGACAATCTGCTGTTACATATTAAGATCAAAATATTTTCAGAAATCAGCCAGCAAGCTTTTGGCATCCTCTAACATTGTCTTCATTTATTGATGGTCTCTGACTTCTGTAGCAGCAATATGTATGTTAAAACAATGCTGAATATATTAGAAAATTTTATTTGTGAATGATTAGCTAAAAGGTAAAAATTATTTGGTTCTTTTTCCTGTCTAGAAATGCCTTTTTGCTGAATTAGAAGCTTAATTTAGAACACCAAAGCTCATACCATATATGAAATTACTATTCTGAAGCCACAAACCACAGAAAGTTATTCAGCTGTCTCTGTATCTGCCAGAGGTTCTTCTTAAATATCCTCTGAAATGCCAGACAAATTGGTTTATACTGAGACACGATATTTTGTTGGTGCTTTTCTTGAGTATTGAAATCTTCAGTAAATGGTTTTCCTGTTAGATCTTTGTAGATCCACATTTTGGAAAGGGCACCTTATCTTACTACAGCAGTTGCAATAATAAGCAACATTGTGCCAACTATCACTTCTTGTTTGCAAAGTGAGCACTTACCAACTTTTTCTGTTTTATCAGAAAATCACTATCTAATCCTGATATTCAAAAGAACTTGATAAAGTTAATATTTTGATTGGGAGTTTTGACCTAAAATACGTTTATTCAAGACCCATGGTTAATGGTGATGGTTAATTAATAGAGAAGTGATTACTGATCACTGTCAGAGGCCCTTGTATCTCAAACTACAATTGTATACTCCTGAAAGCAGCAGGAAAAGAAGCTCTGGCATCTGCTCCTACTGTTTGGGAGTGAAACTCCAGGAAGGGAATCTCAGAAACCTGAGAAGCAGAATATTATTTTTATGCTTTCAGTAGAAAAAAGAATCCAATCTTAAATGTAATAGTTTGAGTCTGACTCATTAAGCTCATGCACAAACACAGAGTCTGTTACAGTGTTTTTTGCTTGTTTAATTATTACTTGCTTCATTAGCATTCTTTCACATGTCTGAAGTTACTCATTCAGACTTTTGATGCACCATTTGATGCTTACTAAGCCTCTTCTTGCTCTAATATCCCTCATGTTATTTCCTGCCTTTTCTGTTCCCCAAAGCATGTTCTGTGCATTTTCCAAGGCACCATGGTTGCTATGAATGTGATTCAGTTGCCCAGTTCTTCTATCCAACTCCTATGAGGAATCATCTCCTGCTTTCTCACTTAGTGTCTACCTGCTTCTCATCCTTTCCACAACTTCCCGCACCCCTCAGTTAAACTATTCTTGCCTCTCCACAAGCAGTGTCCCATTCTCTTCTCTTCAGCAGCATTTCACTGTGCTTCTCATTATTCCTCTTGCTGACTGCATTTCCCAGGCATACAACTAAAGAAGAAGTCATTTATGTTCATGGTCATTCTCTGCTTCCCTTAAATTTTGGGAACCACAGAGAGACAGACATTTTGTGTGTTCTGATGGCTGCTAAAGTAGAGAATGCAGTCCTTCAAAACTGTATAAAACCCAAGCCAGTGTGGTCAAAAACAACATAGCAGCATGTCAAAGTACAGTAAAATTTCTAAAATGTCATTTAATCTTTGTCACAATTTGGGCAAAGAGTATGACATTTGTTTGGGTTTTTTCTTAATTGTAGTTGCCTAAGGATTCTGCTGTCAAACTTGTCAAGCATCACTTAACTAGAGTAAAAGAGTATGTCTTCCTTAAGCTGAATTACTGCTCACATAAGTGTTACTCTAAAAGTGTTACCTGTAATTATGTTTCTGCAGATCTATAAATTTAAGAGTTATTCCTGTAGTCTTCCAGTTCATTGGGTATCTGCATTTATTATACTCAAATAAGAATTGTTCCTTTATTTCTATAGCTGGTTTGTGTCTCTCAATTCTGTGGTAACAAAGACATGTATAAAAGCCCAGTGTTGCAGATTTACAGAGTGCTCCTGTGCAGGCCTATGAAAATGAAAGCTTTCAAGTGACAATGTGCAAGCTTTGTTATAATGTATTTTAAATCATTAGGAACCAAGAATTACCATGACTGACCAGTCATTTGGTATTCCTGTAGGTGGTCTCAGTGGTTCATACAGTTCTGTACTTCTTTTCCTCTGAAAAATAGTTGAATACATCCTTAAGTCTCTCCATATTCCACAAAGTCCTAAGTCCAAAAAAATACAGTACTAACAGTGACAGTAAATACAATGCTAAAATAAAGAGGACTTTCTGAAACAATATGAAAAGGTTTTAATTTTTAGAAGTTCATAAATTTACTCCTAATTCTGAAGTAAACAGCATTTATTCAGCACATGTTAACACTATACCATTTATTTTATTCCTTTTCATCAGGCCTTAGTCATGACACCATTGTCTGATAGGTTAGTCCAGAAGAAGTATCTGCGAAACAGCTGGAATCACAAACTCTCCCCAGGGTGGAGCTTTCATCTGAGAAACTGATTGTCACCATGAATATTTTCATTAATTTAGAAATAGATATTCTAAAGATGCAGCATTACTAAACCCAAAGCAGGATACAGTTAGTGGTGGTGCTGGCAGTGCTATTTAGCTGGCGGGTTTGAAGTGTTGCTGCTGCAGACTAGCAGAACTAAACCAGGCACTATTGAACTCTGGCTTCAAAGAGCAAAAGCAATTAAACATATGCTACATTTGTCCTCTTTCTCATGTGTTTAGTATAGCTAGTACATATGCAGCCAAAGAATTTCTGATATCCTGTTCTTTTCAGGAAAATCACCAGAATAAGTGGCTAGATTTTACAGCCCATTGCAAAGACTAGTTAGACATTGTAAATCCAGCAAATATACCAGAGTTTGGGTTTCCACTGCTTGTTGGGTACTCCAGGAAATGCAGGCAGATTGGTGTTTTTTCCTAATCTGGGTTGCTAATGAGTTTTGGCATTGAAAGAATGTGGTTTTTTTCTTGAGCATGGATGAACATTTCTTTTAAAGTACAGCATTTGATTTTATTTATTGCATGTGAAATTAATCCTGTTAATCCCTTGCATCTTAATCAGATAATCTGTTACCTTTGATATACTCACATTCTTGTTGGTATTGGCACACGTTACTATTTTTCACATATATAAATAATTTCCTGATTTTCTTAAGTATTTCAAGTACAATTTAGTATATTTCTGTGACCTACATTGTTGTACAGGAATAAATTGATCCAAAAGATTCATTAGAGCAAAACAATACTTGTTCCCTATTACAGTAACTTGCCTCTAACTCCAAAGCCCTTGTGTACTTCTCGGTTTTGTAAAAGCTGCAGAAAATAGATGAGATTTGTTATTTGCCCTAGAGGCCTCTGTAGTGATGCATTGAAGCAGTTATTTGGACATGTAGCAGAAAGTTGGCTGCTCCTGTATGTTGATCACATCCCATGCTTGGGAGTTCTGCTACCAAACTTCAGGAGATTTTCAAAAGCTCCCCTGTCTGAGCCTCTTTGTCCCTGTGCATCTCACTTCAAAGGCTGATCCATCTTTGAACCCTCATTCACTTCAGCCTTTAAATTTTTTTTAAAATAATTTTGGGAAGACATTTTTTAGAGTGCGAATGACTATTTCTGTGCAGTCTAGCTTTTGTTTCCATGCACACAGAAATAATGAAAATATTTTTTGTTTCTCTCAGACACAAACAAGACTCCATTTTCAGATTCTACTCCAAAAAATGCCATCATAAGTGCTATTTTTAAGGTATCAGCCACGTATAACTGGGAACATGACATGTGACACAACTGCTTCTGCTAGCATCCTTACTACATGTTCTATTTTTATATCTCCTTTTTCATTATATATGCAATTGTACTATATGAAAAACTTTTTGCTGCTTTTTCTAAGAATGATGTTGCAGAACAGGTATATGTCCTCCAGTAGTAATCAGAATATTTTAGGTAAAGTAGCCTTATTTAAGTTCCTGCTATTGCATTTTGTGTATTTAGGCTTTTTTATGTTTTCCATTGGGCTTTTACGAGTAATTGGATTATGAATTTCAATCCTGGGCAAACACATTTAATTTCCTCAGTTTGGATTTTCTGGGGTTTTTTTTGCTTTCTGTCTCCTTTGTGAAAATTGGCTGATCCTCTATTTAGATCTCCGTTTTCAACCTCCCAGGAGACTGGAGTAAAATCATTCTGTAATAATGTTGAAGTATACATCACTAACAAAACGTCATTTATGCAGTTCATGCTTCACAATATGAAAAGCTTGAGCCTAAGGCACAGAGACCTAGTTTAGTTTTGGTGTGGTTAATTATAAAATTTGTCAGCTTTATAGCACTGTGATGTCTGACAGTGAAATGAGCCAACATTGCTCTTACATTTTGAAAAATGTGTTTTGGTTATATAAACAGGGATAAATGAAAAGCCAAATAATTTGTTTGAGAAAAAAATGCTTTGCATCTTTGTCTGGACAGACTTCAGTAGATCATATCTATCTGGTTAAGCAGTGTTTTGTGATTGCATTTTACCATGTACAGCTTGCCTCTGTGTTGAAAAGATAACACAAAGCCATTTTTACATTGCAGCCACTGCTGATACATGTATTTTAATTCACATTACTGAAATTACAGAATAACAAAGCATGGACTTACGTGGTAATTAAATCAAACTGTCTCAGAAAAAAATCTGTCATTGCCAGTGAAAGACCCTTCAAGAAAAACTGATGTTTTCTTGTACCACACCTAGAAAAAGCTTAGAACAACAGCTGCACCTTGCAGCTTTCTAGGATGGTAATCCAGGCTGAGCTCTAACAGAAATTGATGAGTTTGAGTGCCACAGTGAAGACACATTGCTAGCAGCTGCCTCACTGACATATCAAAACCAAGAGGCCATGTTCCAGCTCAAGCCTCTCAGACAGACTCAGCTGCCACAGTGTCACATGAAGTAAGGGAAAATCTAATGATGAAACTTAAAGGCTTTATACAAAAGATCAAAAAGACCTTTCAAATCAGAAACCAGTTTTCAACACTTCAGTTCACTCTTCAGGCTGGCAGTATCTTCAGTTTCTCCCTGGTGTACCATTTCAAAATAACATTTCTCCAAAAAGTCAATGAAGAAAGCAAATTTTACCCTGTTCTCTCTTTTTACAGTAATTCAAATCTTAGATATACTCAGAACAGCAGCATAATGTTCTTGTGTGCAATAGCAGCAGAAGTTACTTGGGTCTTTTGTCAGCAAGATCAGAAGAGATCATGGCATCCATAGTCTATGGGGCAAAATGTGGATAACAGGAGTGATCTCTACCGTGCCTGATAATAGCCAAAAACCTGTGCAAAAATAAGCTCATACTTTTTCTTGGTGATCTTTTAGTTCAGTTGGCTGTTGTAACTGCTTTCATTGTCTTGCAGACCCACATGTTCTACTTTCTTATGTCTTCAGAGACAAAGCTACTGCTGACTTATTTTTTTTTCTTTTTCTTTTTACTTTTGTCACCCTTAATTTTATGGGTATCCCTCTTTCTGTATCCTCGTGTTATCATGGATTCCCCCAATCTCCAGTCATTCTGTGTGTATTCTTTGTTTTTCTCTTTGAGCTTATATTTAACACTATCAGATCCTCCCACTCATCTGCTTACATACAGACATGCACCAGGACCTGGCTCTTCAGTGTAGTATGATTAAATCTCCATATTTAATGGCAGAGTTTGGAAGTCATTCACAAGAAATGTCTAATGGAGTTAGGTGGCTGCAAGTTCAAGCAGGGTCATTTCCACATCTCCTAAGCAATGACAGATGGAGACGAGGTGTTTCAATGAGCTGGGCTTAGCAAGTTGCTGTGGCTTAAATAGTTTATGGCAAAAGATTTCAGTTAGGAAATAATGCTGTTTTCAGGGCACTGATTTAATTCAAAGTTCAGGTAAATAGAATGTGCTGTCCAGGTTTTAATATATATTTCCTGGGAAATTTCAGAAGACTGATTTATGGTGCATAATAAAGTTTCTTCATGAAAAAAAGCTGTGTAGAGTAAGTAGTAAATTGGATGCATTGTCAAGAACAATAGGTATGAATTTATAAGTCAAAATTTTGTAAGAACATTTCCATTCCAAGGGCTTTTTTTCAATAGCATCAGAACAAGGAAATTATTTCAGCAATTATCTGAATAATTGTCTGTCCTGTTCAACTGGCAGACTTGAAATAGTAGAAACCTGGTGCTTTTGGTAACAAGGATCAACGCACTACAGGATACCTTGTGATAGCCTTGCCATGGCTCTCAACACTAATTTATGATTTAGAATGGCTTGCCAAGCTGCCAACACTCATTTAAGCCAAATTGAACCAAAGTCATTTAGGGGTTTTATTTGTTTTGTTTCTGGTTTTTTTTTGGTTTTTTTTCATTTTACTGCCTGCAGAATTGATGCTTCAAATAAAAAAAATAGTTTTTATAATTATAAATGCATTTTTCCATAAGCTGAGAAATACCACTTGCAAGGATAACAATTTCCCTACTACCAGCCCCTCCCTTTCTGGTTCTATTTCTTTCCCACTACTCTGGGGGAAAATGAATTCTCTCCTTATTTAGAAAAAAGAGAGGTTTAATTTAACTTGGAAGGAAAATTTGGTATACATTAGGAATCCACAGAGATTACAAGGAAACAGTGCCCTACAATGTGGTTTCTATTTAGAAGAGATCTTTGCCTGTAACTAAAAGAAGAGATTAAAGAAGAGCATAATTAATGTTAGCATCTTCCATGCTACAACATACAATTACAGTGCTCACAGTGTGTGCTTGTCATTATGTAAAATTGACCTTTACAGCTCACTCAGCATGTTAGCTAACATTTTGCATATTACTGAGCTGCCTAGGAAACCTTATTTTGCTCTCACGTACAAAAGCAGCTTGTGACAATGTGTATGTATTCTGCTGGTTTTTTTTACTCATTTTCTCCTTGGCTAACAGTTTATAGAAATCTCTGCTGTGCTCATATGTATGTCTTTGGGTTTTTTAAGTGCCTTGCTACATGGGAGTCCTTCCTGACATCTCAAACAGTGGATCTTCATGTGGATGAGGATTCTGAAGACAGGCCTTGAGTAATATCTCTGCTTGATCACTGCCTTTTCCATGCAGTTTCTCCCAACCAAAGTGCTTTATATGAGATCAGATACATTATTAAACTTAATTGTTAAAATCAGTGAAATGCAAGAAACCAGCTTATTGAACACTCAGGTATTCTAGCCCTGAAATACATTTTGAAACGTGCTATATATTGCATTATATTGCTTAGCTCTGATTTTACATATTTTTATGCATTTTCATACAATTGTTTTCATAAATATTGTGTAATTTTGATAATGAAGTATTTTAAATATGTAAAAATAGCTCCATTTTAATAAAAAGTTGAATAAGGAAAATTTGTCATCAGTCTGTATCCTAGTCTTTTTTAGAAGTATTTTGGTATTTTAGCATGCTTTTTAGATTCACTTTCTTGAGTAATTTCTTTTAGAATTATGTCACATAGTCCTCAAGGACTAGGACTTTAGGATTATTTTAATAGATCTTGCTAGTTGCCCAATGGCAACATAGGACATAAAGATGCCAAACATGTTCTATGAGATTAATGCTGCTTTAAAGGGTTGCTATTTAGTTTTCAGTTTGCAGTATTTATATGTTTATTAGAAATCTTCAATTTGACATTTTTTAAAGGATAAAGAAAAAAGTGACAGTTCATGAAACACTGTTTGTACAGTGATACCATTAGTCACAGTACTGATCTGCCAACACAAGAACTTCCATTTGGAGTTTGTAGGGGGAAACCTTCTGCTCCCATGGCTGACCCTCCTGTAATCCTTAACTTCTTTCCTCTCTAGACAGTCAATGTGGAAGAGAAGGGGTTAAGAAAATAAGAGGTTTGCATTAAAGTGATCAGCTGATTCACTCATGCAATACGCATTAAAGTCTTCCACTCACTGAATTATTCCACCCAAAAGGTCCTCCAGTCTGCAGCTGTAGTTTCTGCAGTTCTCCCTGGTGGTTAAGGTCTGAGAAAGCCACAGGCTTTACATGGAAAGAATGAGCTGCAGGAATCAGAGACAGCCTAACCAGGGCTCTGGCCTTGTAGAAGAGCAGGGCTTCAGCCATCACCTGCACCTTCTGTGGTGGCATTTTGTGGGCTTGCTCTGGTCAGTCACCTAAAGGCTGCAGGGGACAATTCCAGAGCACATAGCTGCTGCTCCTGGGTGGCTGTGGACCTGTCTAAGGTGGGCAAGGATTTCATGGCTTTGATCTTAAAAAATGCATATTGCAAGATCTGGAATATCAGCATGACCTTTTCAGCAATGGTAGGAAAAGTGCTCTCATGCTGCCCCCATGAAGTAGTAGTGAAAGCTCAGCTCTTTTTTTTTTTTTCATCTATGAAGTGTCAGTTAAGATGCTCCTGAAATCCTGCAGGGAGCATGCATCTCTCCCAGTGTGGACAACTCCCCATGCAAGGTGAGTCTGTGCTAGGAGGGCAGTGCAGTGCTGAAGAAGCCTCACAGGGTGTTCTCCAGTCATGCTGGCAGTGGATCCTTGCCAGAGGCAGGGAAGAACTGTGGCTGAACTGTGCTCTCTTCCCGCTGTACCTTCCTGATGATGTTTTTTAACATGACAGCTTCTATCAATGTGCTTAATAGCCTTAATGGTTTTCCCTTTTTTTTTTTTTCCATCTAAACTCA
The DNA here is from genome assembly GCF_049639895.1 of Pseudopodoces humilis. Classification (NCBI taxonomy): domain Eukaryota; kingdom Metazoa; phylum Chordata; class Aves; order Passeriformes; family Paridae; genus Pseudopodoces; species Pseudopodoces humilis. The sequence continues at coordinate 13,401,710 of NC_142209.1, read as the reverse complement.
TACAATTTTCCATGCTGAATATCAATGAATTCCACAATTTAATATGTAGGAAAAATCAATTAATTTTGTGATTTCCTAAACCAGCTGCCCAATAACTTCAGGTAATGCCTTCTGCATTGATCTTCTGCCTCAAGATCTCTGAGAAGAGATGAACAACTGTTTCCTATTTGTCTTCCCTGTGCCACTCAAGAATTTACAGACTCCTAGTATGTTTTCCAAGTACTGCCTGTTTTCCCAGAGGAAAAGCCAGAGCTTAATACCATATTGTACAAAAGGTACTTCATATCTGTGCTCATTGTTACTGCTTTTCTCTGTATCTTCTAGTTCTGCTGCAACCAGTGTTCAAAATGCAGACACACCAGAAATGTACATGTTGTCATAATTATGCTTTGATTTTTGTCATCATATTCTTAATTTATTTTTTGAAGTACCGCTGAATGCTGAGCTGCCATTCCACAGAACTGTCCACAGAGCTATTCTGAAGGTTACTGAATAATTTAATATCCATCAGTGTGTATATATAGGAGAATTGGCTTTTCCCCAGTGAACATTTATTTGCATTTATTAATACTCAATTTAGCTTGCTGTTTTTAGCTCCTAATCTCTCTGTAGTGTACAGTTCTATAAACAGGATTGCAACAAGACAGACAGCAGTAACACTCTGAATACCAGACAAGTGAAGGTTCATGGATTTGAGTTTGAACAGGCTTACTGGAAGGATAGAAGTACTTGAGTGTAACCAAAAATTACTACCATGCTGCTAATTCAGGCACCTCTAAGGACATATAATGTCTGGTTAGCTGAGATGGGGCATGCCAATGTGTGTTGCATTGATTTTACCTGCATATTCTGCTGGACTAGAATGTTGTTACCTGAGACAACTGGAAATCAGAAGCACCATTGAACAGTTTGCATTCTTGGTAGAAATGTTCATTATATTCATTATATTATATTTTATTAATTAATTTATTATATTTATTTATTTATTATATTTATTTTTGATTTATTTTTCTCTTAGCCCATTACTTATGGGGGAAAAACTTTAGCAGTCAGTATTATAGAGGTCACTTCTTGTGACCATGTATTTATTTTCCTGATTTTTTTTTAGTAGCTCTGTCATCATGTAAAATAAGGTCTATTGTTAAGTATAATAAAACTGTCCTTTTTTTTTCATGCAAATATTTCTGAAACTTACAGCTTTAGAAAGTCTGTTGCATATTTAGACTTATTTCCAAAGATTTTTCTTCTATTGAGTCTTACCTTCCTTAGGGTTATGATTAGAAAGTGCTTAAACTATTTGATTACTGAAAATCAGTCTGCCTCTTACTGGATTTTCATGCTGCCTCTGTGTATGTCAGTGGTTCATATCTAGGGCCTATAAACAGTGCATCTCTGTCTCTCTCATTAGACTGAAAACACATAAAAAGGAAAGAATAAAAACCTTCTCTGGTAACTAACAGGGGAGATGTCACCAGAGCAAATTCCTGGCAGTAAAGGTGAAACAGGGATGTGGGTAAGAAATCAGTGGCCCTAAGCACTGAATGATTTTAAAGGGTTGCCTGATAACAGACTCTATCACTTTACAGCTGATCTATAGCAACATGCATGTCCAGAGAAAAAAGAAATAAATACAGGTTCTTCTGCCTCTGCTGCTGCCTATGCCTAAAATAGTGACCATTCAAAAAGATTTCTGTGCTATGTACTGAATTATTTTCATTTATCTGATAGCTGTGGGCAGGATATCACTTCTAGTATCCCTAAAATAGGGATAATGCTGTCATAAATTAATCATGAAATCAACCTTCGATCAGGAGCTTTGCAGGCCATGAGGAGTATCAAGTAGTTTTCTTTCATATGTCTAAATCATATTTTAATATCACTTATCAGCACTGCCCACTATTTTGGACAAATAGTCCCTTGCAACTTCATAAAGAACGGATGAGGACAGAGGTGTGTGTAATAGGCTACTCTGGTTTAGATTTACTCAAGGGAAATGGCTAAATAACCCCTTTTCTAACAAATGGAGGGGCTCCTACCTGCCAGCTGGTGCGACTGACTTGAATGAGTAGAGGATGAGATTGTAAAACCTTTGCAGAAAGCACCTGGACAGCAAAACATTCATAAAGCACTTCATAGCTTTGCAGCTTTTACTTATGTGGACCTGCTGTTAACTGGCTGTATGTCACATAGCCATCATCTTTACTCCAGGCCTGCCATCAGTGTGGAGAGAGAGAAGCCTTATCTATGCAATCCCACAGAGGCTTCTTATTGATTACAGAGTGATTGAAAGAAGTCCTGGCCAACGTGATGAACCATGAACTCCTTCACAAAATCCACTGTGCTGCATTTTCAAGCTGCACCACTGTTTGGATGCAGCCCTCAGTGTTGATGCCACTGCCTCACTGGGAGGAACAGAGAGGCAGCAACTCACCTGAACCTGAAAGGGACAGACACAAACTTTCAGCAGATTTGGGAGGTTCTGGAGACCTGAAAAGTGAGGATACATCCTGGTTTAGGTAAGATACACAACTGAAGAAATTAAGAACAGTAAGAGAATGTCCTTATCTAAAATATAATTGGAAAAAAAATATCAAAAACCATTGTATTCATTTTCCTACAGGCAGAAAGTCTTACTTGAGGTTAAAATTTTTGTACCTAGACTGTGACATGACTGATTTTTCAGCAGGAATAATTCATTTGATAGTTGTATTGCTTAGAAGTTTACTTAAGGAATAAGCATTATTATGTCTGCATTAATATTTAACCAAAAGTTACCAGAAAGTCATTAACTCTTAAAACCAAACTAAGAAACTTCCTTGGAATCAAAGCAATAGTGAATATGTGATGTGGGGAAGATTGACTGTTCTTTAAATAATTTTTATAACACCATGGCAGCACAAAGAGCATCTGAACTGCTTTTTTGAATTAACTTCTTTAATCAAAAAATAAGTAGCTGCAATGTTACAATATGATTTTCTCCCTTTTTTTTTTTTTTTTCAAAAGTGAAACATCTCACCAGGCTCCTTTTGCAAACAAAAACAAATGTTTTTTTAATTTGTATCCTGGCTTGTGTTCATTTAAATAATAAACTAAGCCTTCACAAGGAGGTATAGAAATAGGATGTAAAATGAGAGCTGAGCAAGGTGCTCTGTACATATACAACTGTCACAAAGCTCCTCACTTCTGTTTTTCTCCACTCTCAGACTCTCACATTCAGACTCTGGCACTGCATTATTTGTCAGGTTAGAAGACAAAGCCAGAGCTGCTCTGAACATCAGGACCTCCCACCCACGAGCCTGTAAGAATTGCTGGGGCCCAACAAAGCTGGTACTGAGCCCTTAAGGCTGGCAGGGTCTGTAAAGGAGCAGCAGCTCACCGGAGTTTCAGAATCACTACTGCTTTTTCATCTCTTTTCACTGCTTGATTCTTCAGTAACACAGCACAGGAGTCCAAATTTTCTATCTAATAAAAGGTTAAAGAGGGAAGTTTCTGAGGGTCCTTTTAAACCTAGAAAATATTTTAGGAGTCTATGAAATAGAGTGGAAAATGACAGTAATTATATTATTAAGAGAAACATTAAAATTCAGTACATCCTCTCCTGCTTTTGTCCATCAGCAATACCTTTTGCAATAAACAAAATAACCTGGCAGATACTCAGCTGATACAAAAGTAAATCTAATGCAAGGTTAGAAAAAGATTTGTAATTTGGTTTGAGAGAAGATACCTATATAAGAATAGCTCTTCAGAGACTATATGTTCATTCACTGACAGGACAGGACAAATTTTATAAGTGAATTAATTGTGACAGCTTAACATTTTGAAGTAAGTTATTCAGTATTTTTTGGTGCATTCCAGATGTTCCTTTATTCCTATGATTGCACCTGTTTCATTACCATCTTGTTGTAGGAAAGAAAATTAATAGAGAAGTATAAAAGAGGAGGCCCTAAAGCAGAAAATTCAACTAATTTCTAATCTGATGATGATTGTGCACTGTGACACACCATTGTTAAAAATAATTTTAATTCTACAAATACAGTTGTGCCTTATTTTCTCACATATGGGTACATCAAATGAAAAAATATACTTCTGCAAAAGCTGAACCTAGAACATTTTATTTCTGTTAGCCTTTCCTTCATGTGTGAGTTTTTGCAGAAGCAGAGACACTCTCAGTACAAATGATCACCAACCCTATCCAGAATATCTAATATAGAATAGCAGTACTGGGTCAACCTGGCAAGTCTCAGCCAGGTTCTTGCAACCAAACAAAAAACCTATCTGGTTACAACGCAGAGACACCAATAGAAGACATCCCCTGGCATTTTTTACCCATTTTTCCCCTTTCCCATAAGGGCTGTAAAGCTACTTCTGCCCCTTGTTCCTGCTCAAGCACTGAGCACCTGGCCCAGGTTTAATAAGGACTTCTAGAGCCATGCTGGGACAGAGTGCACAGTGCCTGGACTGAGGAGGTGGCACCGAGCAGGCACGCAGGGCTGGGAGCCAGGCACACGCTGGGCAAGGGTAACTGCTTTTCTCCTGGCCACACCACTGCTGAGAGATGCCAAGCAGCAACAGGAGGAACTGCACTTTGTCTCTTACTCAGGTTCTGGGAGTGGCACAAAGATAACTGGCATCTGTCACTTGGATTGCAATCTAGACATAGATTTCAGAATATAGAAGATCAGAAAATAGGATGAAAAGAAAAAAATACCTTGGATACAATTAGAAGGATATTTGCTTTCATGGTTTAAATTATATTTAGCTTAGTTTTTAACCCTTAACTTGAAACGTTCCTACATTATATGGCTCGCTACCTACACTGAATGTGTATGTGAAGTTTGTGAGGGTTGCCATGGGAATTCTGGCTTCCATGCCTAGAAAATCATCTGCAATTTGACAAAGCTCATCAATGCTATTGCTATATATGTTCACTTGCCCTTAGAAGCATTTGTCTTGTGGAAGACCTTTATGGAAAAACTTAATATTTCATCTCTGCTTTGTTATATGTAATCTCATTTATCAAAAGTATTTCTTCAGAACAAATACACTGCAGGGTTTTGAAGATTTTCCTTTGGAGTTCCTCTCCAATAACATGGCTCCAGATAGTAGATTGTTATAATTCATTATTTGTGGTACAGCTATTTTATTAATTTATTAGTATTCATTTTCGTTTTAAAAAGAAGTAAGATCAGAGCAGAAATTAGTCTCTGAGTAATTCTAAGCATTCAAATGTACTTATATGGTGCCTCTTGGGTTTTGTGGTTTGTTCATTCATTCTGAGATACATGAACATTCTCAATATGATTGCTGACCACACCATCACCATGCTGTGATCCAGGATCCATGGAAATGAATGAAGAGTCAAAGACTGTCTCCCAACTGATCAACATTCAAATTACTTGTATTTGGGGAGAATTTGCTCATTGAAAAGAAATAGGAGCAGAAAACTATAATTAGTATCTTGACTTACTCCTATATTTGGCAGTGACCACAGTCTTTCTGCTACCTTTTTCTAAAAGGTTGGAAAGTGATTTTCTAGGGGAGGGGGTAGCATTTTCCATTGTTTCATTTAAATTATCTCAGCTGTTCTTCAGCAGCAGCAAAGTGTTTAGAAGGGAAGGAATAAAGTCTTAATTATAGGGCAGTGTAACAGCTACAAATGCATATTCTACTGCTACATGTTCTACAGAAGAATGTAATCAATTCACACTGTTTTTGAATGATGTTTCATATTGTCATCTTGTAAACAGATCTTAAAATAGCCAGTTTATAAAGAAAGCTAAGTCTCTATAATTATGAGAGCTTTTCTTTTTTCCCAGTTAATCGTAAAAGAATAGGTGGAGGCTGGAGGTGCAGCAGCTTTGATTTTGAACCCCCTACTGAAGTAAAAGAATGCTAATAATTTGAAAGTGGGTTTATTTTTTTTTTTTTAAGAAAAATATACAGCCATTAAACAACACACACAACTAAATGTAGTATGTCAGAGATGAACTTAAAATGGAGTTTCTGTAAAGCTACATCACCATGACTTTGTTCATGTAGTGAACAGTGACACATTGTTTTGGATTTCAGTAAGAAACATGAAAACAGAGTTGACAGAATTCAGTCTTTTCAGAGTTCATTGTGTTCTGTATTATTTAACTAGTGACCAGTGGCTTCTGACCCACACTGTGAGGTCCTGTTGAAAGCTCAGATCTCTTGAGAATTAAAATATAATCTTGGGTTTTAAACATGCCAGCAATTGAGGTTGATAATGTACTATCAGTACAAAACCTAACTAATGTTTCATTACAACAGATTTTGAGAAAAGCTTCAAATCCCTTGCCATGGAGATGGAACTATCCAGAATATATGTCAGTCTTTGGGGTGAACTTTGAACAAGCTGGATCAATGGATAAATCACAGTTGTAACAGCTCTGTTTCAGTATCTGCAGCAAGATAATTACTATTGTCTAGTAAAAAAAAGGATCCTGAATGAAGTCCAAGGGAGTTACATCAGCCCTCTGCTCATCCCTTTTGCAGAGACATGTCCAGTAGATGTAGGGGCTGAATACTGGTGCACATGGAATAGATCTACCCACAAGCCAGTGGCACAAATATGCCATTGAGCCAACTTTCAGTTGCTGAGGCAGAGCTCCATTTTGGATTGTAAGTCCTCTCTCCTTTGCCACTTGCCAGCAAACTTGAGCAGAGCTGACAAAAAGCTGATCAACAAACTGAGAGTGTCCATATCTGCTCTGAGTGTCATTTGGTGTAGCGAGAGCTTCTCATCTTGGACTCCCACATCAAAACTTCTGATGAGACTCCCTGTCCATCTTATCTTAATACTTCCTTGCAAGGATATGTTCATAGTATCAGGGGAAGAAGGTGTGTCTATTTGGGGAATACTGTGTATTTTTAAACCATAAATTATTGTTTCAAAGTGATCACTATTAGAACAAACTATACATTGCTTTGCCTTATCTCTGGAAGCTGCTTAGGACATGGTGATATCCCCACCCTGTGGCAGAGGGCAAGAAAAGCTTCTCAGTTTCCTAAGTCTTCAATGAAATATGCATAGTAGGAAGGAGAAAGGCTGTCAAGTCCCTTGGCCTTTTCTGTTTCTTAAGTTTTATCATGTACTTCTGCAGCATATGGGTATAACTAATTACATTTTCTGAGCAGATGTGCAAGAGATGGATTGATATGCCAAGGTTGGTAAATGTCCAATGAGGAGGCAACTGGTGTGCCCATGACAGATTTTGTAAATGAGACATTTACGGAAATGACGAATGTAAAACATTTCATTTTAATATGTTACTCCTGAGGTTAAAAGAAGCCCAAGTCCATTGTCAATAGAACAATGCGTAATATGTCCCCATTTCTATTTTAGAAAAAAAATTGTTTCAGAATCTGTTTTGAATATGACAGGGTTTTTCAGCTTCTTTCTTCTCTCCTGTTTCTTCTCTCCTGTTTTCTACTTACTGTTGTAAAAGAGAGGTCAGTAGGAATGCATTTGGAAGAAAAAGAAAGTTAAATCCCTCTCTCACACAAAAATAGAATTTAAAAAAATGTGGTTTTTTGAATATTAAAATGAAGAGGCAACTGATGAGACTAATGAGAATCTGTACACACTACATCTGAGCAGAAGAGCAAACCTGGAATTAACACTGTTGCTCTTGATGCAGTATGTCGAAGCAGGTCTGACTGACCATTCAGATGTCATCAGTGGCATAGCAGCTAAAGCTGCTGAATGTGTACCCAAAGCACAAAAAGAGCCTTATGGATTCTGTCCTTAATACACAATCCTGTTGTCCTTCTTCAGTATTAAGTTGTTGATAAAAGTCACTTTGCAAAATAAATAAGACATTATTTGATATTAAAAATGGCATTTTTCTCCAAATATTACAGCCCTTTTGTAAATCAGTACCTCTGATCATGTAACTCCCTTAGCCAGATCTAGATATGTTCCCACCTGGCTGACTCTAGGGGGTCTTCTTTTGTTTCCCTCATTTTGTTTTTAGACAGAGCTGAAGGAGGTTTGGGAAGTTTGTATATTCTCTGTAGAGAAAGAACTAAAGATGAGTATTTTGCCTCTTGATGTGACTCAGAGTTGTCACCCTTTTTATTTCCCCCGTTAAGTCTCTTCATTATTATTCACATATTTCAAATCTTTCTATTCACCTTCTCCAATTTTCAGGTGCTTTTCCTTCATAGTTAATTTTTTTCTTCATTTCAAAATTCTTCATTTCCCTCTGACACCATGTAATATTTATTACATCAGTACTAAAGCTGCATGAATAATTCATCAACTATTTTTCTTTTCCTATTCAAGTATAGCCCATAATAATTCACTTGAAATATTCATTATTTGAAATGTATTGCTGAATAATTTTTGCAAATAATTCTTAGTCTGTGTATTGTCCAGAGGTGCAACCAAAACCCAAGTGACAAAACCAACTTTCATCCAACCATCCCCTGATGGAAGCTCTTCTTCCTATGCAGTGTTTAGTGCACTGGCTCAAGATGTCCCCACCTGCAACTGGCTTCTTGAAAATGCTCCTCAACGTTCACTTCACAAGTTCTGATGTAGAAGAAAATACCCACCAAATAAGTGAATATTTTTTAGGCTGCTTGGAAAGGAAGGACTTGAGAGTCAATGGGCTGTCACACTCTCTTCATTCACTTACTGCCTTTGCTCCTCAGCACCATCAAACAGCATAGGTTACACCAAGTGACAAGTTTCTTAAAAGTTCACATGATTTACATTCTTCTCTGTGAGGGCAGTGAGGCCCTGGAATAGGTTGCCCAAAGAAGTTATGGATGTCCCATTCCTGGAATTGTTCCAGGCAAGATTGGTTGGGAACCATGGTCTAGTGGAAAGTGTCCCTGCTATTGCAGAGGAGCTGGAACTTGATGATCTTTAAGATTTCTTCCAACCCAAATCATTCTAGGGTTCTATGATTCTACATAGCCAGAGATAGCGCTGATACAAAGTGCAACAGCAGTGCTGGGGTTTCCCTTGCAGCACTGATCCTGGACTGAAGACATACAAACCAGAGGTTTCACTTATATTCAGCCATGTATTTTTCAGCCACCTGTAGCAGCCAGGGTGTTGGGACCTCTCTCTGTTTACACAGATAAGGGATACCATGCTCTGGGGAGTGAGAGGCTGAGCTTTCAGGAGTTTGAAACCTGGTGAGATCAGGAGGTCACATTTCTACAACTCATAAGCAGGTGGCAGTGCTTTCTTGGCTACTTTGGCTTCCTGATTGAAAAACTGGTGCCAGAAATAAAAAAGTGACAAGTTTTAGTAGTTTATAGTTGTTTCCAGGCATTTGTGTAAGCACCTGTGTAAACACTGCAATCCTTAGATTGTCAGCTTTCAAGGCTCAGGTATGTTTCAGTTTTGTTGAGAAAAGCATGAACACAGCAGCTTCTGCCCTGAAGCTGGAACTCCTACTTGCTACCACAGTGGAATTAATATTTACCTCTGCACAGATATTTTTGCTATGTCCTAAGGTGCAGGCTATTTGCATTTGTAGCAGAAGCAAATACTCATTGCAAACTCAGGGCTAGGCCCTATAAAAGTGTTACCTATAAACTGCAGTAAAGCTGTTTGCAAAATACTGTCAGAAGTTAGTTCTCAATGACGTTTCTCTTGCAGTGAGAAGGTTGCTTTTAATTTAATTGCAAATTAAAAGTTCAGTCATTTACTGCTTAATATTCCCAAGGTAGCACTAAATGAAAATTAAGCGATATGATGGCTGCTGAGGTCCCTGACCAAATCGTAAAAGGAGGGATGGGGGCAATCTTTCAAAGCATCAGGGCTCGGTCTGTGCTTATGCCAGTTTTCCATCTCCTCCTTTGATTAGTAATGCTAAGTTGAGAGTGCTGACCCTCAGGGTTTGCTTCTCTTGAGCAACAAAATTGGAAGTGAAATGCGTGTGGCAGTCTGCTGCAGTCTGAGAGCAGCCAGCCATACCTCTGCTCTGCAGAGGCTCCAGGACTGTGTCCAGGGCAGCAGGGAGAGAAGCACTGAGAGACTGAGACAACATGTGTCTAAGGGAGCTGTGCTTTGAAGAGGACCAAGGGGAGGTACTGTGTTACACACCAAAGCAGACAAAGCAACTACGTTAGAAGACAGAGGAAAACAAATTTCTTTCTTCTGAATTCCTCGTAAATCCCTTGATTCCTGAATTCCTTGATACTTAGAAATATATACAAGGAAGACCAAAAAGTAGACAAATGGCACTGAGAAGTAGTCTGCAAATCATTGCCTATAAAGCTGTGGCTTTTTGCAATCATGTCCTTTTTTCAGTTAGGCTGAGCTGTCACACACCACTACCAGATTCTGTGGATGAATGTCTATCCTGTAATTAATTATTACTTATTGTTTTTCTGACTGACCCCTGGAGTTGGTTTTTGCAAACTGCAAATTGTCAGAATCTGACTCACACTCTGTGCTACTGGAAGTGGGAAAGATCAGAAGAATTCACTTAACGAATATAGATGATAAAATAAAATGTCACATTTTATTGCATACTTTCATTCCATCTGTCTGAGCAATTTTAAATGCCAGATTTAAAGAAGTGCCAGCAGGCCATGTCTTTCAGGGATGCTTGCACATGGCTGCACTCACTTTTAGCATTTCCTTTCTATTAAGAGGATAATTTGGTGGCATGGTAAACTCCTAGAAGGGTGCAAGAGCACGTGTGTTTGCAGTGGGATGCTCGCTCACACTCCTGCCTCTGTGCTAGCTCCTGGGGAGTGCACTGGGAATCACCACCTCCTGATTTCCCTCTCCCTAGCTCACAAGATTGGTTTTCATGGTACTGCCCTAACAGGGAAACTGCATCATGGTTTCCATACAGCTTTTGAAAGTCACCATCACTCACCTCCATGCTGCTTGCTAGTAAGACACTACTAAGAACATGCCTCTTACTGTGGGCCTTCTATCACTCACAGATTTCTCTTGTTCACCTACCAAATATTGAGGCTTGGGAAAATTTCAGATTATGTTTAAAGTATTTCTGTTTCCATCAGTGAGGCAGAGGAATGGTGGCAGTGGTTAGTTATGAGACTGGGGTGCCTTATTTAGCTCCAGTGAGTAGCTCCCACCAGGCTCCTACTGGTTTTTGCTGAGGACAGCACCTGCCCTGCTTGCCAAGGCTGTCTGACCAGCCAGGTGCTCTGGCCCCACACCATCCTCCTCATCAAAGAAATAAGTGAATCCACATCAGCCCAGAAGTCCCTTAAAGACTATGTGTTTTAAAGTTCCCTTGAAACTCAAAGCATCTTTGATGTATTTCTTGCTTCAAAAATGTGAAAAAAAATCCCAGAAAATAACAGGAAAAAATCCCAGAGGAAATAACAGTAGAGAAAAAAAGATTGGGAAATGGAGCACAAGGAGGTAAAATAAAAAATGTAGACTCACCAGTTAAAGAGTAGAGAGAAGTGATAAAAAGATAAAATGAATAAATAAGTGGTACATACTAGTCCAATTCCTGCTCTCTGTGCCTGCTCAGTGGCACTCCAGCTCTAATGCACAGAACTGGCACTGCACAGGGAGGAGAGGTTTTTTCTCCTTAATAAAATCTGTCTGACTTTCAAGAGGGACAATGGTATTACACAGAACAGTATGTTACTGCCCGAGTATTAGTGCAAGTAATGTATGAACCAATGAGCTGCCAGTAGTACCTCTCTTGCCACATCTTGCCCATGGATGTGGATGATGGATGTGGACAAAATTCTCATTCCATTCTTCACCCTTTGAGATTGTCATGGCTTAACCCCAGTTGGCAACTAAGCAATTGGGCTGCTTCATGTAAGGCTTGTCCTCCTTTGGTTCAGGTGGTTTCTTCCACAGTAATAAATAAAATACAGTTCAACAACTTAAAGCTATTTCCATTACAATGTCCACTCCCCATTCCTTTGGACTAGACCCTCACGTTTAATGTTATAACGAACTCCTCCCCTTTCCCCTGCTCTGGCTCGGGCTTACCCAGGGACTGCAGTACCTCAGGGTTGTACGTGCCCCGAGTGCAGCCATTTCTGTGGGCCACGGGCTCTTCAGGGACACACCTGCGGCTCCATGGATTTATCCACAGCCACAGGGGTTCTGAGGGGCGGCTGTTCCAGCACGGCCCTGTCCATGAGGCCCGCAGGGACAGATCTGCTGCCGCACGGCCTCACCCACAGCCACTGTCCCCTCAGGAAGCAAACCCGCCCAACAGGGCCTCGCCCCGGCTGCAGTCCCTGCAGGGTGCTCCTGCTCCGCTGGGGGTTTATCCATGGCCACGCACTTCCAGGTGCTCCTGCACGGCCCCATGAGCAGCCCCCGGTGCTTCAAGCTGTACCTGCTGCAGCACGGGCCTGTCCTTGGGCCCCGAGCCTTCAGGGCTGCCCCTGCTGTGGCACTGACAGCCCCGGCCACGGGCACTTCCAGACGTGCCCGCTCCGCTGTGGACTTTTCCGTGGCCAGAAACTGTCCCAGACGTACCTGTGCCACCGTGGAGCCACCCCAGGGCACAGTCCCTGTGGCTCGAGTGCACACCGGAGCTGCAGCGTGTCCAGGACAGCGGCACAGGAGCAGCAGCGCCAGGTGCCAGCCCAGGCCGTGGGCAGCGCCGCGATCAGAAGGTCCCGGAGGGAGCGGATCAGCAGCGCGGGCTGCAGCTGCAGCCGCAGCACAAAGCAGCCACTCATCAGCCCTGGACTCGACTGCACAGTGAGGCCAGCGAGCCCCACGGCAAGCACAGGAGCCTGTCACCTGTTAGCCAAACAGCAATAACAGCTATAAATTCCATCTAGCACATTCCAATCATTATTTCAAACCCTTTGAGCCCCACAATGAGCACTAAAAAGGGCTGCTGAAGTTTTACCCTAGATGACAGCTAAGCACCCCACAGAGGCTCACTCACTACTCCCTGGTGAATGGGGAAAAACGTCAGATGAGTAAAGGTGAGAAAACTCATGGGTAGAGATAAAAACAGTTTTATAAATAAAGCAAAAGCCACACATGCAGGCAAGCAAAGCAAAAGAAGGAATTCATCCAGTACTTCCCATGGGCAGGCAGGTGTTCGGCCATCTCCAGGTAATCAGTGCTCCACCACACATAATGGTGACTTGGCAAGACAAAACATCGTGACTGAATGTCCCCTCCTCCCTTCTCTTTCCCCAAGCCTCATGTGCTGAGCATTACTTGATATGGTCTGGGATATTCCTTGGGTCAGCTGGGATCACCTGTCGAGGCTGTGTCCCCTCCCAACTCCTTGTGTACCCCCAATCTCCTCACTGGTGGGGTAGAGGAACAGAAATGGCCTTGATGCTGTGCGAGTGCTGCTCAGCAATAGCTAAAACATCCCTGTGTTATCAACACTGTTTTCAGCACACATCCAAAACACAACCCCAGAGCAGCTACTGTGAGGAAAACTAACTATACCCCACCCAAAACTAGCACTGTATGCTAGTTTTGGATGGGGTATCATCCGGTATGTAATTCCCTTTGAGAAGTTCCCAACTTGTCAAAGCATTCAAAAAACCCAGCCATGTTTCCGACTGGAGAACAGACAGTTCCCTCTACACACACACACATGCATTTCAGATGGAAAGACCTTGAAAGGTGCAAAATTTCAGCCCACAGATCCTTACCACTGACTGAAAAAAAGATTCTCTTCTCATATCACAAATAAGCAGCTACTTGGAAATATAGGCAAAAAGTTTTTATGTGGTCTTCCAGGAAAATTTAAATTGCATTTTGAAGTTGAAATTGGTACTTATTTACACATGTTCACAATAGTTGCATTAAAAAAAAAAGTGTTACTCCAGTTCTTTATAGGTGCATGTTTGGAGATGAGCATAATTGTGAAGGCATAACCAAAGCTATTTATTCCTCTTGGGACTTAATTCTCTATATTGAATTAATTAGACTTGGACTTCCCAATAGCTAGAAGTTAAACTTTCATATTTGTGAACTGGAAAGCAAGATGGTAAATTGCCTTGGCTGCCTTTGAGGAATATAATGTATTTTTCAACCTTTCATTTAAAAGCTGGCAGTACAACGGTGATGGTCAGAGGAGAAGATGCCAAGCATTTATCAAGTTAAGGATCATTTGAAAAAACATAGCAGAAAATATGTATACTGGAGCCAAATATGTCACATATTTTAGCAACCATTAAGCACAGTTATGCTGAAAGAAAAAACTGAATTTATGAAATACTCCATCTTTCCATACTAAACCTTTGTAAAGACCTTGGTTTCTTTTTCTTGTTTAAACTTTTATCTTGATGCCTGATCCCTGCACATAATACCAGAATAACGTAGATTATTAGGGGAGGTAACTCAAGTATTGGGATTTGAACATGAAAACTTTGCTGACTCCAGGCTACTATTAGTTTTGCACCCTGCCAGTGAGCAAAGTATGGATTAGACTTGCAGAAATACCCCCAACTGTGCTCATGCCTTGAGGAGGATTTAGATCAGACTGATTGTTCCAATAAGCCTCCAGTCTGGTGAGAAGTCACACTAGTAATTTGCATCTTCATAAAAGAATCAGCAGAGCTGTTGCTTTGAAGTTCAATTATCCATGAGCATGTTTAAAGCAGAGTATTGGAAATGCATTGTGCTGTTTGCACAGCTGCAGAGAGCTGAATACACGGAATGTTTGCAGGTTTGCTACTGAACTTTGCACACACCCAGGGAAACAGGGCTACTGGGAAGTCTGCAAAAGGCCTAAACCCATGGGCAGGCACTGAAGAGAAATGAAGCTCTAAAGAAAGTTCACAACCGCATTTGTGGACATTGAGGATAAATTCAACTGCTTAAGTGTTATGAGGTGCCAGCTGCAGCTCTATAGTTAAGGCTGAATTGAGCTTTGCATTTAAATCAGGGGCTCATGTTCACTATTTCTCTGGATGATGTGGTTTCCTTTTTTACCCTGTCTCATAATTTACAGTACTTGCACTTTGAGAACATGATGGATTTCCTATTAAATAGAAAGTAAATCAAGCAGTTAAGGATTCAAATCAAACTGTAAAATAGGCCTCTTGTGAATTTAATTTTTGTTCAGAATACTACTGATTTTTTCACATTGTTATCACTGTTAAAATTCAGTTATAACACAAAAATAGCTGAAAAATATGATGAAAATAATTAGTCAATGTTTATACAATTACTGTGATCAACAGCTCATTTATACTTATAGGGGTTATTACAACATCAAAACTTATGCACCCTATTATCCCTCCTTGCCAGCAGAGCCATTCATTGCCACTGTCCTCCAGGTTCCAGCTTTCCATGCCCCAGTACTTCCACCCAGAGGAGGGCAAGGGGCACCTTGGCCCAGCCATTCCACCCTGTGCCACCTGTGAGCTCCTGCCCCTGTGGCTGCTCAGCTGTGGCTGACCCTGCCCAGCTCTGTCACACGCCCTGCTCTGGCACAGCCCTGCACTTCCCTGAGGGCTGGTGGGAAGTTTGGCTTTTATAAAACTTTACAGCCTTGTCCTATGGACCTGCCTCAGCTCTCCATGTGGGGCCAAACAGTCCTAGGGGACACCTGGCACCACCTGTGGCTCTGGGAGCAAAGAGATCACTGGAAAATGCACGGACATTGGCCTGCTCACCTCAGTGAGAAAGATGCCACAGCTGAATGGGGTTTTAGAGAAACAACAGAGCCTAGATTATCCACTAGGAAACAGGATGCACTGAGAGAAAAACTGGTAGTAAAAAGATTGACCTAGGTAAACTGCAGCTATTGCTGTCCATGCAGGGCAGTTGATAGACACATTATTTTATGTCCTTCATCCTTACATAATATTTCATGGGCCAGTCTACTGCTTGCTACAACTCTGCCATGTGTTGGCTGCTGGTCATTTTTGCAAAGAAAGGGAGGGATTGCTTCAAAAAAGACAAGCATGACACATAATATTTATCTAGGAGAGAGAAAGATGTTTTGGTATGACTTTCATATTTCTTGCTAATGACTAATCAAAGTTCCTGCCTGGCATGAGAGGATCAGCATTTCTAATTCACTGGCTGCCCATCTCTTAAAGCACCATCTAACATTAAGGATTCTGCAGCCTGTGGCATTTGTTATGGGAAAGTATTTCCTTGAAAACCTAGGAGAAACAGACAGATCAGCTCACAAGAAAAGAAATATTACAGTTGTCATGTTATCACAATTAAATTACTGTCTTTGAACACACTAATATTCCTATAGCAAAGACAATTGTAAAGGGAAATACAAGTGAGGAAGTTTTTTTAAAATGCAGTAAGGAAGGAAATTTCATGTATGAAAATCCAGGGTGTTATCTACAATTTCATGCACTGATGAACGTTTGCCAAAAGGAATGGAATACCTTAAGCTTACAACTGTACATGTAATTAAGCACATCAAAATGATAACCCATAGGAATTCAATAGTTTGCCCCAAAACATCATGTCCTTGCACATTGTGGCAAGCTATATGATATACAATAAGCTTAAAATATTACAGTCATATCTGCTCAGTTCACACAGTATGTTCAGATAGCTGTGTCTTCTCAAATGAAAAACCCCAGAGTGGAAGTGATAACAATATATTTTAGTTTATTAAAATAAAACTGATTCTCAAAGAACTAAGTTTGGGGGCAGTCAGATTTACTGCAGTTTATTACTTTTAATGTAGGAAATATTGGAAAAGCATCAGCCTGGTAGAGTCAAAAGCCCTGAGTAAACTGCTAATCAATATAAAAATCAATCCAGGCTCTTTCCACAAGAGTAAATGAAGCAAGTGAAAATGTTATACAATTTAAACTAAAACACCCCAAAACATTAACATTATACCTGATTTCTAGCTACAGCTAAACACCTCTAGCCCTGAAACCACACCTCCTTTAAAGTGCACCACAGTCTCTATGCACTGCTTTTCAGTGATTCATGTTCTCGTAATCTGCACAATTATTAATTTATTTCTATTTAGCACTGCAATAAATAATGCCTTTTCTCTGTATTATAATTTCTTTATTATTGCTCCATGCTGTTCTCACTAGCCTTGAAAAAACAGAAAAGAAAAAGTTTTCCATTGTTTTTAGTATTAGAAGGAATTCTGTCTGGCAAAGAAAACAACGTGTAAGAACTTGCAGTGCATTACATTATGCCCCACTATAATTTATGTTATTCTCCTTATCTGTTTATGGTCCACAGACTGTTTTCTGTCTGCACAAATCATCTTTGTGAAACTTGCAATATTATTGCCCCCTAATGAAATGACTTCACCTTATATTTTATTACTTACAAAACCCACTTTAACAACAACTTAAACTACAGGTCTGTTTTAATAAAGCATCTGTATATTTAGTCAGGCAGAAAGCAGAAACAATTCCTGATTTTCTCACTTCCAGTGAGTACAGTTTAAACTGTAGATACTGCTAAACATCAAGGTAAGTCCCTAGTGAGAAAAGCCTCAGAGAATAAAGACTTGTCCCAACATGTGTACATTGGGATTGGCAGCTACAAAGATCCCAGTTTCAAGTTCAGAAACTTCAACTTGCAATCAGAAACTTTTCTGAACCATTCTTGCTCACAACAGCACGTGATTTCTGCAATAGAGTATTTTACATCTTCCCAATAAAATGTCTAATGAAGACTGTGGGGGCCACAATCCCTGCTGAAACAGTAACTTTTCCTTGAGAAGCACCAATGCCAAGCCCCGAGGAGCAGTCGGAGGGTGTCCATTGCACAGCAGGCACTCCTTGCGCTGCTGCGGCAGGACAAGGGGACAGCGCATGGGTGACAGCTTGAGTCGTGGCACATGTCTGCTTCCAAACCCAGCAGGAGCAAAGAGGAGGCAGAGGAAATCACTAGGGTAGAAAAATTAGCTCTCAGAAGCCCACAATGACATTTGTAGAATTTAAAATAAGTCTGTGATAACACCCACACGCACAGAAGGTGTACTGTGGACAGAGTTACAAGCGGTTATGAACAGTACATGGTTCTTAAAAGTGTCAGCAATAACCATTAAAATAAATGCTCACTAATACCTTGGAAATAGCTGTAAAAATTGTTCAAGGTGCATGATTGAGCAAGGCTAATTTTCCTATATCATTGCTAGCATATAAAGCTACTTCTACTCCCAATCACCTTAAAAAATAAATTGTTTTCTAACTCCTGAAGGGGAAAAGATTCAGTTGGCACCAATCCAGTACTAGAGATAATTTATTGACATTGAATTAACAGAAACAAAACCTCTGCATGCTCTGTTTGGTTCCCCATCCACATGACTGTTTCAGGAAGGTGATGTGGGGAGGAAAATTCTATTTTTAATTTGATATCATTACCTATAAACTACTAGGTAGGTCCTGAGGTGTTTTGAAGTAACTGTAAAAGCATATGCAGTAAAGAGCATGAAGAACGTAATTCTTTGCTTATTTACTACTTGGAAATATTTTAAATCTTGTTTTTATTTCCAAGTGATCTCAGCCTGCAAATGTACAATGCACCATTATAACAGCTGCAGATGATATTAGAAATGAATTGCAAGTACACTGTGCAGCACTGCAGTGAATCATCGATGAGTCCTGGAGAACTGTTCTTCCATTATTTTAAATGTGTACACATTACCAAATAAAATGAAAATATCATGTATTATTAACATTGTATTACAACACAGTGGGTAGGTTGCATTAAATCCAGAAAATTATAACCAGAAAAACCCTATAAAGTTAAAATATTTTAATAAAGTTTAAAGAGTTTAACTCATTACCTGAAAAAAATTACAAAAATGAGATATAGATATAGGATCTACCCTTAATGTCAGAAAGAATTTCATTATATTAATTGCATTAGAGAAGAAACTTGGCTTTTCCATGATTTGATTTTTTTCGTATTTTAATCATTACAGGCTTCTCTAAATTAAATTGTATGTTCAATTGTTTGGACAAAGTAGCATAAATTATTGCAAATACATTAGAAAGTATTTTTAATAAAATCCTGCTAGGCTCTATAAATGAATGGTGGGGAGGACAGTAAAACTTCTTTTTAAAATGAACTCTTGAACATCAGAGAAACATTCTCATGCTTAAAAGCAAGGACACAGATTTTTCTCTAACATGGGAATACTATGCAATAAAATGCTGCTAATGCCATAATATGTCATAAACACAAGTTAATACTTTTTTTCCATTAGAGAACTGCTTGCAGGCACAAAGATAAACTTATTACAGCAGAACCATTGGTGCTTTCAAATTTAACACTTGACTGCATTTTCATCCCAAATTTTCTTATTCTATAGTTTGTACTTTGATTAATTTGCCCTGGACCAAAACATGGTTCTCAAGAACTACTGGTGGCGACCTCATTTAACAAATAACATTTAAATATGTATTTTTAAAATAGTGGAAAAATATTTTCAGTGACTGGATCCTGGTAGCTTGTGGCAATCACTTGAGAATACAAGGGAAATTGATAGGGTGGTCAACATCCACAGAGCAGGTTAACTATTTCCTTTCCAGCAGCATCACAAGGGCTACCAATCTGGCCCTGAAAATCCCTGCCTATAGGAGCCATTGCTTTGTTTTATCACCAAGAGGAACAATTCACACTGGGAAAACATGAATGATCATCCATGCTGTGATGTGTGAGTAATCAAAAAAAAAAGCAGGGTTTTCTGTCCTCTGAAGGGTCAGCTACCCTCCAGTAACTCCTCTTAGATGCCTGCTCAGTAGCTGTGGGATAAGTCACAGGCTTTTGGTTCCCAGTGACTTGCCCTGGTTTCCAGAGAGGTTAAAAACTCCAAACCTCCAACCCTCAGCCTACACAGCAAAAAAGAACTCAGCTCTCCAAACTTTTTCTTCTCTCTTCTACTTCCAAAAGGTATTCACCTAAACTGGAAGTTTCATGTCAACATCAGAGATATTGGAAAATTAAGCCTTGTGTTGTTCTCTTCCTGGTTTATTCAAAGACAAGTAGGGGCAGAAATACTACTAAATTGCTTGTTCTAAGTGCAGCAGAACTAGGTTTCCCACAGAGAATATTGCAGACAAAGCTCTTTCCTGTAAGCATGGGAAATCTCCTAATGCACACTAGAGTCAAAATAAAGACTTTTTTCCTTCAGAAACGATATTCCAATATGGAACGTAAGAGCTTTCAAAAATCCACAGACTATGATTTCAAGAAAGGCCCCTTCACAACCCATGAATCTGCCACTTAAAATCCTCAGATGAATAGCACAAACTGTGCTTTTCATAGGCATACAAAATCTTCTGAACACCCATCAGAAACTAAAGTATTTGACATTTGATTTCTACAGACTCTTTAGCTAATCCCTCAGCTATGGTGTATAAGCACCTTTTCTCAGCCTAAAGAAACAGCCTCCTGCAGACACTATTTTATGGCCTAGCAGGAGCTGGCTGGGCAGTCTTGACACTGGGGCCAGCACAAACATCTCAGAAAGAAGAAGCAAGGCCACTCCATGCAGGAGAGCACTTCTTGCCATGTCTGTCCTCAGAGCACACGCTAGAAGGGGGAATTCAAGGCCTGCTTTCTCCACCACCCTGCTGGAAGGAGGTATAATCTCTGCTTTTATACTTTTCGTTCCTGGGAATCTTTCCAGGCTAATCTGTTCTGCACGGACTGTTTGGGTCGCCTCTGCCCCCACTAAGTGATGAGGCGCTCACTGCTTTCAGTTCCTGCTGGCTGTGTCCAATGAGCTCATCAAGAGCTTGAGAGAAATCCAAAACCTCAAGCTGAGCTCCTCAGCATGTCTGGAAGCCCTTCACTGTGTCTGTCCCACCATAATGTATCTCCACAGCACAGCATCCTATGCAATCATACTTCATTGCATAAAGCCAAAAAAACGAAGCTTTTCAAGCTGACCCTTGTAGGATCATTCCAGCATCAGCTCATAACTGCCAGCACATTAAGCCCAAATCCAAGTTTTTGGCCTATAGACTAAATATATTCTATATTAGACTCTAATATTAGACTGCTTATCCAGACATAAGCATGTACAAGTAGATATGGGCAGTTAATACCTTTGAAAAAATACTAACTTTTGAAAGTTAAAATGCATTTGAAAATTTCGGTTCAAAGACAGAAAAAATTAAAATTGCTACCAACAGTCAGCTGTAAC
Organism: Pseudopodoces humilis; assembly: GCF_049639895.1. NCBI lineage: Eukaryota > Metazoa > Chordata > Aves > Passeriformes > Paridae > Pseudopodoces > Pseudopodoces humilis. The sequence goes on along the minus strand of NC_142209.1, from coordinate 13,380,624 downwards.
TCACCTAAGCTAGCTCTACTACCATCTGTTTAGGCCTAAATTCAAGCTTACAGTAATCAAAAAGAGATCTATCAGTATAAAAATAGCTATATAAATAAAATTAAGCACTTCTTATAAGCACTTTGAGAACTTTTTTGAGTTTACAAAATAATAAAGAACAACCCCACACAAAACACAATCAGAATGTGATTTCTCTGTGAAGAATGACATTCAAAGCACAGGCATCTCATTCTTATATGCACTGCTTTTCAGGACTGAATGTCCTGCTTTAAACACGCTTTCCATATTTCCAGCTTTGTATTCCCAATCTATCCCCTTGTTCTTTCCCACTTTATAAAAACATTTCATGTATTTACCTCACTGTTCTTTAGTTAAGTCTATTTTCTATAGTAAGACAGGTACCAAGGTGTGAGAAATCTCAGCCACCAACCTCTGCCAGAGACTTCAGCCAAACCCTGAGAGGCATCACTGAGTGGGCTACAGAAAATGCAAATATGAAACCTAGTAAACTATTGATGCCTTTAAAAATTAACTTAGGTTTCTTCCTGCCCAGAGACAGACCTTTCCTTGTAATATTTCTCTTATAATTCTTCCTGCTTTTTTAAACTCTTTCCAAACAAGGTAAACATGAGGCAAATCTCATGCTCAAAAACCAGTCTGGAACAGTTATGCACCTGTCATCTTTGTGAAAGCTTTCTAGGGACCTTGACAACAATATCCCCTAATCTAGTGAGGCCAGGCCACCAGCCAGCACTGTGCTGCTGGGAGTTGTATGGCTGGCCAAGGGCCTGCCTTCTCAGCCACTACCATTTTGCCCAGGGACCACCTAGAATTGGCAGGTTTAGTGCTGGACAACAACATTATACCAAATTGAAGTACAGGAAGCAAAAACTCTTATCAGTCTGTTGGTGGCACTGAGTAAATTAAACCAGGCAGAATATACCTGGAGCTTAGCCAGAATACAAAATGTACTACAGATTTTCTCATCCAAATGACTAAGATCTTGGATGACAAATCAGGCTAAACTCCATTTAGCAAAGGAAATAAGACAGCTACAAACATATCTGCAACTAAGGTGACCTTTAAAACACAGTTTTTGAAAAACAGGGGAAGAGAAAGATGGGCTCAGATCTTTTTGCTGTTGTCTGCAACGTCCTGCTTCTTTGTTACTAGCTGGGAGGACATGGAGACCAGGAGAGGAGAGAAACAGAAAACAGGAGCAGTGCTCATTTCTAACAGCTGCCTCTTTGCTACTGAAAAGGGCAAGTTTACAGAGGCGTAGAGTCCCCAAGGCAATAAGCAGTTTTTAATTAGAGTCAGGGGAGGCCAGCCAAAGGACCAGGTCCTTTGCTATCAGAACTAATGCATAAGGATCAGACTATCTGGTTTTGCTGAAAAACAAGCCAAACTGTAATGTGCTCTACTTACCTGGGTGATCACATTGGTCAATATCCAGACAACCAAAATCCCCTGCTTGTTTTCAACATCTGTTTAAGCATTATAAGCAAGCATATATTTCAGGTTTTTTCCAATTATTTTAGGATGGAGTTAGGTGAAAGAAACCAGAACTCAGGAAAATAAAACAACTCTTAAATGCTTTTTTTGTTTTGAGGAAATACAGCTTTATGTGTTTCTTCTATATTTAGTCTTTGTCGTAAGAGTGTCCAGTAAATCAACAGGAGAAATACATGATATTTAAAATTTTTAAGAAAATTCAATATATATCCTGTAATTTTAATATCTGCTTCCAATTCTTAGTGGTTTACTTATCTGCCAACTCAAGCCAAAATTTTCCATTTTCAGGGTCTTGCATTTCCACTTCCCAGTCTTTGGTTCATCAGGCTTACTCTGAGGTCAGGTACTAAAAGATGCAGAAGACAACTATTACAGAGAGAAAAAATTTCCTCAGTTCCTTCAAACTGAACTTTCACTTCTCTAGAGTCTCCTAAGTGCTTCAGAAATGTCTGTGGGCTGGGCAGGTGTGGCAGGGAGCAGATGAGTAGACTAGGATGAAAAATGATCTCTTACCATGATGTTGCTTTTAGATACTACAGTGACCAAATGCTTTAATAGATGATGAGTGTGAACCCTCCTATGGAACCTTCTCATAGCTACAGAGTCCTATAAAGCTGAGTACTTTATCCAATAAATGGAGCCCTACGTTGTTACTCAACAACTGCGTTGTTACTCAAAATGCTGTAAAAGTTCACATGCCTGTACAACTTTTTCCTGACGTTCCCTCACTCTCTGCCTGACAGATCTTCCTTCTAAACCTCCCCAGAAATAAATGAGCAGCAAGAAACATCAGAACTCTGACAGCTAAAGTCAAACTGCACCCAAATTGCCAGAAGCTTCTAATCACTGCTGTAATTAGAAACTGTAATGCTATTATCAACAGTCAAAATTGCTATTGGTCAGGTCATAAATTGAATGATTTAGTTATATCTTTTGGTAGGAGCATGGTTATATGATAAGGGAGTCAGGGAATGATGGATTCAGTAGTCATCACCCCCAGCTGCTGTTTTTAATCTAGCTGATATCAGGAAGTCCTGCCTGCAAAACCATATTCAGCAAAACTCCACTTGATTGCTCATAGTGATCATGATGAGCTCCATTCAGGGAACAGCGGGTCAGAAAACAAACCCCTGTTACATAACTACAATCCATAAATACAGTCAATTTATACTTTTGTACACTGGTCATATACTGCAATTTTCTGCAAAGGATGGCACAGCAAAAGGCTCAGTCTCACAGAAAAGGCAGAAATCTATTTGCATTTTTCTGAGTTTGCATTGTTTCTTCAGTAAAATATTTGGAAAGCTCCCTTTTTGGCAGAGATTCTCTTTGGTAATTTTTCATCTGATGTGCTTATCATGGTTTAATCCAGCCATCAATTGAGTACCACAGACCCACTCACCCACTCTCCCCCAAGTGAGGTAGGGAGGAGAATCAGAAAAAGGTAAAAACTGTAGGCTGAGATAAGAATAATTAAATTAATTAAATTAATTAATAATTAAAATGAAATAAAAAAGCCCAAAACAGAGGCAAACAAAAACACGCCCAAAACCCCAAACATACCTAGTAACAACAACAACAAGAACAGAGATGAAAAGAGAGGACTAAACCAAAAGAAAGGCAGGTGATGCACAATAGAACTGTTGACCACTGTCTGACTGATGCCCATCCCCAAGCAGTGATCAGCAGCTCTTGGCCAGCTCCCCCCGGTTTATTTACTGAGCATGACATTCTGTGGTGTGGAATATCCCTCTGGCCAGCTCGGGTCAGCTGTGCCGCTCTGCTCCCTCCCAGCCTCTTGTGCACCTGTTTGCTGGCAGAGCATGGGAAAATGAAAAAGCCTTCATTTAGAGTAAGCACTACTTAGCAACAGCTAAAACATCAGTGTGTCACCAACAGTATTCTCACCCTAAATCCAAAACACAGTTACTAGGAAGAAAATTAACGCTCTCCCAGCTGGAACCAGGATTCAGTAAGCAACTTTTCCCCTTCAGAATCTCAGTATCTAAATATCTCTTAAAATATTTAGATAAATTTCTTGCTCCTTCTTAATTTAATAAATTAATTAATTTCATTTTCATGCCTTCCCCTTTTCACAGAAATCTCAATTTTAATCCTAACAGAATAAAAGATGTGCATATATCCTGGCTACTCCTTCAGGTTTATAGACTGGCTGGAGCATCCCTGTACTATAGCCACTGTTCCAGATTTGCAAATACTGTGTTCAGCAATGGGATCCAAGAGCCTTGAGGACACTGCTGCCCAGGCCAGAAGGTCTCTCTCTGCTGTTGGAAAGTGTCACATTTGTCTTTGCCTGTACTTCTGCATTGAAACCAGCACTTACAACCAACAATACAGCACGTAGTAGAATTTCAGTCCCACCATTGCCACAGGGAGCCAGGAGCCCAGGTGTTGAAGAGTGCAGAGAGTAAGTGTATTTGTCTATGATATATTCTAAGAAATTATAAACTGCAAACCAACATTAAACAATGAGGAAGATGAAATGCTTAAACACCTCTGAAGTGTAAAGCTCAGCAGAGAGAAATGGCATTGAAGGGAAATGGAAAATTTTTGATGACAGGTTAATGTATGCTGCCATCTGGAAATAAGAGCAATAAACCAACATGGAGGAGTGAATAAGTTCAAAAACTAATCAAGAACAAGAAACTGGCATATGAAAAAGAATACATCATCTGTTAAAGAGAATGAATAGAAATCACATCTATCTCATACTCGGGGAATAAGGAAAACTGAAAGCCTATTCTGGTAACATACTGTCCTGGAAAAGGGCTATGCCAGGACATCTGGAAGTTTCTGGGAGCCACAGCTGATAAATTCTCATCATAATTCTAGTCTCCATCTGGCAGGTGAAAGAGCCTTCCCATATTCCAGGGCTAACCACTGACTGTGGGAGCTTGCAGCCTCTTGCAACAACCAAGTCTGTAAGGAAGAAGGATACCAGTGTAACAATACCAATGTGCAAGCACTCAGCAGCAGCTAAGACCACGGCATGGCTTCCCACAGCACGCTGTACTGCTGAGGACATTTGCTACCCTGTTACCCCCACAGGAGGAAGCACGGCTGTGTATCTCGGCTCTGGCTACAGATCAGCAGTGACAGGGGAAGGTGCAGCTCTCCCATGTCCTCCTCAAAGCCAATGCAAAAGCTCTGTTTGCTGATGGTCTGTGAGCACAGGCTGGAGTAGGCAAGAGCGGAGGAGAGATGTGCAGGAGAGGTGCACAGGAGAGGAGGCACTACTGGATGTGCAGCAGGTGCCCTGCATCTGAGGTCTAATTCAAACCACATCAGGGTGGGTATGGGTCACCTCTCAAAGCAGGAGGATACAATGTGGCTGTCCACTTTGCAAATGATTAAAAGATACAAAACCAGCATCCCCCCCTCCCCAACTCCCACCTGGAGTTAAACAAACCAGAATCAACAAAAGCACTATCTAGGCCTTTCTTGACCAATTTTCTTTCCTGTTATATTGCAGAAGGTATGATACAGTCCTGAACATCTTGGCTTTCCCATTAGTTTTTGACTCGTCACAAGCTCAGGCCATGTTTGTGCCTATAAACGTAACTGTCAGACCACTTCCTGTGGGACCTGCAGTGTCATGAATTAACCTAGTGTGATCTATTTGCTTTAATTTTCCTGCATAGGAAATTCTTATTCACTGTCCAGAAAGTCACTGCAAGTTGTATCCTTTGAAATCTCACTTGTATTCAGAGTTCTTTGTAGTTGAAATTATCTCACTCACATTTGTTACCAAATTTTCATCACTACCCTTCATTTTTTTTCTGAAACAATCTAATTTTCTGCTGTTGCTCTACTCCCATTAAAATAATTGGTACCACACCGTATTTTTCTATTTTTATATTCATTCCTGCATCTGAAAAAGCAATTTTATGCCGGCAAAGGCCTAAGTCAAATTTACTTGCTGGTTATTACACAATGGGACACAGCAGTATGTGACATCTACTGAGAAATACAAATGCCAGAAGCAGAGTCAGAAAGTGAAGACTGGGCACAGAGCCATGTAGCAAAAAGCAGTAATGCAGGTATACTAAAAGCTAATGAGGATGAAGAAGAAAGCCATAGTACTGTTCTCTTTTGTGTTAACATGTATACTTCTCAATAATCTTCTTTCCAGTTGAAACCACAACCACAGTGCAGTGAGTGGGACATTGGAAAATCAAAACACATGTAATCAAGCAAGTCATAAAGTGTCACAATATTGTCACAGTACAGCTGGTCTGTACTGGACAAGGTAAATCTGGCCATAACAAATCCAATTTGGCTAGCCTAGTTCATGGCAGAATAAGTTACAGGGGACCCTCAGCCATCCCCATTCGAGTTCAGTTGCAAGCACAGCACTAGACAGAGATCGGGGCACAGAGAGATTCCAGCCATGAGCTATCTGAGCCCAGGAGTTTTGAACTGACAAGTAAGTTACAAACAATAAAATGAGGCTGTTTTGTCTGATGATCAAGAGGACTCGAGTCATAGTTTCTGTCCCCAGCCCACAACCTGCACGCAACAATAAAGAGACTCCTAGGTGAGCAAATTCCTGCGATACCTTCCACCACAGTGCTTAAGATTTGTAGCTGTTCCATTCAGCCTGTAGAGGTGAGTCTTCTCCTCAACTATAAGAAGTTTTTAGTTTCAGGTTTATAGCAGTATACAGGTAGAAGTGAGTTTACAATCCCAAATTTCAAAATAAATTACACCCATGAAAGAGATTTTCTTAAACTCTACATGCAAGTCACCAGATCCCTGAAGAAAAATTTCCTTTTATTAGTTTTATTAAAATACAGTATACAGCCTTTTACCTTCAATATGCAGGGAAGCCAGGTCATCAGGCAGAAAATAAAAGGCAGCAGCATAGTGTCCAATGCCATGGGAATATCAGCTTCTCTTAATCTGACAAAGAACTAAGGATCAAACATCTCACAATTATCTGTTCCTCTAAGCAAAATGTTAATTGAATGAAACATACACATAATAAGCAGGCAGCATTCCCATAGGAGACCAGGATGACAGAATTCTGTAACATAATCAGCTGATTTTAAGTCTCCCTACTCATTTGGTTTCTCTCCTGAAAAGACACAGCGTGGGGAATCTCTCACCAGCCAACTGACAAGAAATAGATTATTTAGTCTTTCTATTCCTCCTCTACTGGACTGGTGTTCACTGACTTTGAGAGTGACTCCACAAAATATACATAATACAAAACCAATGGCATTCTATGTTTTTCTTTGTAAGATTATATGATCCAAGCCAACATCCTTACAATTTTTTCTCTAAATTCTCAGGGGACCAAAAGAAACCAAAACAGTATTAATCTCAAAGAATATCTATCACCTTGTCTTGGTAACATTGTAAACTGTTGCCAAAAGGCAAGGGTCTTATCTTCTTCTTGGTGTTTCCTGCTAGGATTATCTTCCAGACCCCTCTTCAAAGAGAACAAAAGGGCATTTTCTTTTATTTTGCTAAATAAGCACTTTATTCTCATCACATCAGACTTATTTTTAGAATATTTGAATAGAATATCTTTGTCAGTTGCTACTTCATAAATAGAGGTTGCTAAGGAAGGAACAGTAGCTGCTTTTCCTTAAGGAACAGTAGCAAAAGAATATGAAACAGCAGATGATTTCTTAGCAGAAGCAGCAGACTAAAAGTAGCATATATACTGTGGTATTTCAAAAACATAGAAATGCCATTTCTAGTTTTTCTTTTACAGTTGTAGACATGGTCACTCCCCTTTTTTTAGTATTATTTGCCTACTTCAGAGCAATCCTAGGAATTCATGGCTTAAGGATCTTGCATTCAGAACCACATTAAAGATTGTGACCAAAACTACGAGGTCTCTGTACCTGCAGAACATATGTATTTAGGTTTAACTTTGGAATGTAGGAAGAAATTTGTTAGAAAAGGGATTTGGTTTCTTATTTTTGTTTATTTATTTTGCTGTGAACATTGTCAGATGAGAACACTGGTGCCAAGAATTTGGTTTTGGGGATTCAAGCTCTTTAATGGGCCTACTACACCCCCATTTTAGAAGACAGATTCAGTAATTCTTCAGGAAGCTGACTGCTGCAAACTGTTCTGGCTGTAGTTACCCAGGGAAAATATTAAAACAGCAGACCTACTCTGGGAAAAAAAAAAAAGAAAGGCTTGGGACTTTTCCACACAGGGGACAATTCAGGATGGTTTTTCTGAATTAGCTAGAGATTTGCTGTGGATTAGTTAGAATCAAATAAAACCTCTGGGTGTAAACTTTTGTTCAGAATTAAACTGTCCTAATTAAATTAGATTAACCTACTTCCAAATGTTTTACACAGCTGGTCACAACAGACCAGAGTAGAAGGCATGAAAAGGTATCTAAAATGGTCTGCTGATGAGCACAGCCATGCTCCCCTTATGCCATCACATCTCACAGCAGAATGAAGTATCAAGAGCTGACAACTGGAATGGAAGAAACTGAATTCAAGGACACAACAGGCAGAGAACGGGATGTCAGTTCTCAGAAGACATGCAGCTGGAGCCTGGACACAGGCTGGTTAGTGCTTCCAGCTGCAGCAACCACCAAACACCTGGACCATGGGATGGTTACAGGTAGGTGGAAGCTAAGCACCTTGGAAGGCCTAATGACACCACGCTTACCTCCCTTGCTGACTAGGAGAGCATCAGCAGACACAGGGGGCAAGTTTCATGCAGGATATGCTGCACCTCCTAGGGCTCTTTACAGAGAAAGAACAAGCTCCAGTACTGACCACAGAACCAAGTACCTAATCCTCTGTGTTGGAAGGGGACTGAGGCTTCATGATGAGGCAAACACAGGCAGCTTAGTATGAGCAACAAACCTGTTAGAGTCATACCTTGGTCTGGCAACTCGGCAAGTGCAGAGCAGAAACCAGGCTTATCAAAGTCACACGAGGGTTTCTTTCTGGGTGTTCACAGTGTCTTCTTCCCCGAACATCAGGTCAAACCTGGAAACTCTAAGAAGCTTTATCAGCCATTTTCACACAAGAGAGGATGACAAAAAGGCAAACTTGTGTTATACTGCAAAGTCCCTAGTGGCCAAAAGCAAGTGTAAAGCTTTAACAATCCTAGGCATGCAGCAGAAGTTCAAGTGGCAGAGACACTGTAAATATTTGCTTTGCTTTCCTTTGTGGAAATCCCTGAAAACCAAAAGGCCTAGAAAGTGGAGGAGAAGGCCAAAAGCTGAAGCCATACTAGGTACTCCTTTAGCTTTCCCCTTGTCCAAGTGAGAACCAGGCAGCCACTGGTGCCAGCTGCAGTTATGCCTGTAGTACACTTCATGATCTATCCATTCTCTCAGAGGTGCTTGAGGGGAGAAAAAAAACTCTGCATGCTGGTGTACAGCAGGAAAATCCGGTATGCTGGGGTTGAGGCAGCTGTCAGAGGCAGAGCTGGGTAAAAATGCTCTTGATGTGCCTGGACGGAGGTGCTGCAGGGCTGAGAGGTCTGGAGGTCTGCTCGCCCTTCCGCCTGCAAATGCTCCCGAGTGTCCCCAAGGCCAAGGCTATGCAGATGGCCAGGGATGTGTTTGATCAAAACAGACTCAGTTTATCTGCTCCTAAAATGTAATGCACTCTGCTTTCTGATGGCAAGCCTCAGAAATACCAAAATTAGACTTCAGAAGAGTATAAAAAGCTCCCCACAAACATAATGTGCAAATGAACTGTTGCACTTACTGTGATCTTGGGCAGCGACAAAATTAGAAGGCAACATCAAACAGCAAAGAAAATTGCAGCTAAAAAATACCAACATTATCCTCTTTTAATATATATTGTTAAAATTAACATTTTTAAAAGCTGAAGGAATGTGAGCCCGGATGCTATCACCGTCTGACTTATGCAGTGCCTGATTATAAACGAACAGCAGAATCCATATAAGAGAATCTGAAATGGTATGGATAGGAGCCCAGCTGGTGTCCCCATATGCCTTAGAAATTCCATTTTTAGGAACACAGCAGCATATAACATTAGGGATGCTTCTCAAACATCTCATTTATAAATAGAGCAGAGCTGTTTCACTGAAGTACACACGGAAAAGGTCCACAAGAATAATACAATCAGTTGCATTCAAAACCACTAAAATGGCTCAACCACACTGTTTTCAGTAGGAACCGCTCTGTACCAGAATATTCCCTGAATGAGGAATGATGCTTGCTCATCAGTGGGATTTTTTTAAAAACAATTACCAAAAAGCCATTTTAGTAAAAAAAGTGACAACTTACTTTTGGTTTTGGCAAACTGCTCCTACTCAAAGCTTTTTTGGGTCCAGAATGGAAGAGGTAAAGTGTCGCCCTGAGAATCAGGCCTTTTGATATTGTTTTCATAATTTCTAGCCACATTCCCAGGAAAGTAACAATAAACATAGGTGTTTATCCATTCCATTAAAGATTTGCCTTTTAATGGACGTCTCTCACGGCCAGTGAGGTTGGGAAGGTGGTGACCTGACTATCCAATCCCTGGTCATTTTCAAAAACCTATAAATACTGAAAGAACAAATAAACTTTCATCTTCTTTCATCACACTTCGAGCTGCATCTGTGTGAATCATTTCGTGTCCTCGGTGACAGTAAAGCCCAAATTTCAGGGCAGTGCAGAGCTAGAGATGTGGGAGGACAAATTCTTGCCACTTTTGAGAATCAGTCAGAGCAGTGTCTGGAGCTTGGATAGTCCACATTCTGGGGAGAGACCTTCCCCAACAGGCTGTGGACTCTGCAATACAGCTCTTCTCATGTTTTTCAAGTTCACCAGAACCACCTCTCATTAACTGTGGGGATTTCTGGTTAATTGGGAAAGTTATGTAACCAAATGCAATTCACATAAAATCATAATTTCATTACAGTCACACTATCAACCAAAACATAAGTAAAGCAAAAATAATAAAATAATAAAAAAATATACACTACATATGAATGAAAAATTATTTTATTTAAAAATACATTATACAGCAGAGTGTCTCTCTTTTTGTTTTCTCACTGCTGGTTCACAGAGATAGAATGATAAATTTAACCCAAATATTTGACTGGGAAAGATCCTGAGAAAGAGACCAGTTACAAGCTGATGATATACAGTACACTGAAAAAGAGTCATCTCTTTTAACATAAAAGAATCTCTTGGTAATCTTATAAATCAGATATAAAAAATGCAGATTTGCTACCATGCAAAAATGAGTGAAGATTTCATTTAAATCTGCACACAGAGAAATCATTAGTACCTCGGAACCTAACTAGCTAGACTAAGAGCAGGGTAAGTGAGCTAACACGGTGATACAAACTTTGGATCTACTACAATTTTGTAAACACAGTTGATAGTCTAATAAAGGTGGATTTTCAATCACCTAAGTAACCTAGTTGTAGCTAAGGACTCTATTCTAGGTTTTTTCCTCCCCACAGATATATTTCTTCAGTCTCTTAATTCTCAGCTTAGCACAATGACTTCGTGGCATATGCTCTATTGCACTCAGAGACAACTTGGCCTTGCCCTGTTTACCAAGCACTCTTTAGGTAGTTGTATTTTAGTGAAAGCAAAGGCTAAAACAAAAAGTAAAAGCAGGCATTACCTGATGACTATGTGAGAATGCATTAAAATTCATCATAGAAAAAATATATCTGATTCTACGTCCTTGTGTTTCAAACATACTCTAACAATGATTAATGCACAGGAAATACACTGAACTCTGGAAAATTTAAGGCCTAAAATACTCAACAGCCTCCACTGACCAATAGCATTCTCAGTATTTCTATAATGCTAGCATTTTACTAGCTCCTGCCAGAGGGAAACTTTCTGGCAGATATTAAGAATGTCTTCAGTATTTACAATGTTCAGATTCATCTGGTGCTCAATTTTTATGGACAACTTCACTATGAATAGTCAGCAAGACTCTTCCAAAGGGGAGGCTTAATCTGAATATTCACAGCAATAACAGAGATATGGTAACACTGGCTCATGCTGAAGAAAAATCAATTCATCAACACCACACAGACTGGCAGAGGATTTTTTTTTCTTTTTTTTAAGAGTATGAGCCTCAAACACAAACAGAGATAAAAAGCTTTGTAGAGAGAAAGTCTGCCTATCCTGGTCACTTAGGCTGAAAAAAAAAATTTGTTTTTTCCAAGAGTCTTCCATGAAAATGGAGAGTAGAAACTCAGATGAACTTTTCTCACTAAGTTGGTGACCCTCTTCTTATCTTAGCACCCATTCTCCCAGCATAGTATCAGGGAGTATAACAATCATGAGAAGATGCAGGCTGCCTTGAATAATCTGTTTAAATGATTCATGAATAGCACGGCTTCCCATCAGATATGCTAAGCTAAGAATGGAGCCCTTAACCTTTCATGGGATATCATTAGTAATAAAGAATATATCAAACTTTCTATATGATTCTCATTTCTTTTAACCTAGAATACATATATGTATGTCATCCAAGACATTCAAGAACTACAAAACAACAATTCAACTACAATTATGTCAGGAAAATATCCAAATAAATAAATTTTTAATTATGATACAATACTTATTACAGTAAAAATTGGCATTTTTTTTCTCTTCAAAAGCAGAAGCACCAGTCTTACATGTAACATACTGTTTGAATGATATCTTACATGGAATACAGCGTAATACAATGTGCAAACAGCATTTTCATACAGAACATAATATTTGCTAGTTTTTATACACTGAAATTGCCTCAAATGGAAACAAGTTCATGCTGACTTAAAAATGTAGATTTTAAAAATCAAAGTTAAATCAAAATACAAAGTACTGCTGGAATAGGTACATGAACCATTGAAAACAATGAGAAGCCAAAATAGAGGGTAAGGTCAGATAATTAGTGCTCAGTTTGTCCCATTCCATCATAAAAGTAAACAGTTAATATTTTTGCTAGAAAGTAAAGTGACGTTCTAATATTTAAGAATTCTTCAAAATGTTGGTATCCTTTTAGTGATGTAAAAATCAAGTCAGAAATAGGACTTCTAAAAATTTCTTATTTTTGATACACTGCAAATATCATGTGTGGGCTGTGAAAAGAGATGAAGTCCAATGGAGTGAATATACATCAGCATCATCATGTGACTTCTGCAAAGGCCGTGATGTGGTTCTACAAATGAAAGGAAAAACAAACAGATAAAAACCACAAAACCACACAGACAGACAGCAGTCACCATTGTGAAAACTTTTGCCTCCTGTGCTTGAAGGGCAGCCTTGTACTTGGAGACTATTGCAGGATGATAACTGATTTTCACTGCAGTGCTCTCACTCACCCCCATAGCAATTCCAAAAGACTGGATAGGGAAGCATGCTACACAAAGTAATTATGTGTGATGGTGCTATTATATTTTAATTTTAGATGATTTTCGTTTGTTTTAAATTAGGTTTAATTTTAAATTACATGTGAAAAATTCAGTTAGCTGTACTTTTATTGCTATGCTATTCATAATTGTAAACAAAATTCCTAGAAATTAAAATGACAGTTTCTGACAGATTATAATACTCTCCGTGTAAATGCAATTTTAATATTCATTTTTTAAAGATTATTTTCTCCCCACGAGCTCAATGGCACTGAATCAAGTACCAAAATACTTGAAATCACATGGCATTTGGCAGTAAAGAACTCATATTCAATATTTTTTTTTCAGAATCACCAGTGTCCAGTTGCAATCTAAGAACATTTTCCTCTTTCCTTCAATGGGACAATTCTTCGGAGCACTGAGATGTGTACTGGAACACGAACATTCTACATGCAACTCTAAAACCCTACAGCATCCCAAAGAGCTTGGCTACTTTTTCATAGTTAAACCTAAGCAAGTGACTCTGCAAACACCTGAAGGGGAAGGTATCACTATCACAGTGATGTGCAGGATCCAGAGGAAGTGTATTTCCCTTTGGGCATGCAGTACCCTTGACTGCCACCATTTTTTACAAAATATGCAATGGTGACATTAGTAAAGGGAGCCTTGATGTTAATGTGTCTGTTCCCAAGCACAAAAATGCACAGAGGGTAAAACACCAAGCAAAGCACTGCATATTTTTCCCATCACTTTGACTCCTGGGGCAGATTAAACTCAGAAGACAGGGGATGTGAGCTGAAGAGGAGGCAGATGTGGATAGAATTCTGGGGAGAATGGAACCTCCCATTTTTTGCTTAAGGGAAGTCCTTCAGAAAATCTCTTATCACACAGCATAGAGTGCTGGAGTGAAACAATGCCCACCATATAAGTTTATATTTCTCAGTTCTTCTTTAAACTGCCTGAATATTTGTCTGTCAGTCTGAGCAGGAGATAGGGAGAGATAGGCAGGCATCTTTTCACATTAGACAGAGGAAATTAGAAATACTTTGATTGGAGAGCTGCCTCTTATGCCTCCATCTCCAAGCCAGGCTGGCAGCTTTGTTCCCTCTCTCACTGTGCCATAACCGTTCTATGTTCTTCTCCAAGGGGAGAAGCTCTCTTCCACCTCCCCTACATTATGCATTGCTCTAGCAATGTTCTTGCTGTATTTTATGACAGCTTTCATAAAAGAATACTACTTAATAGAAAGAATCTATGTATATTCTTCCCCAAAACAAAATCTATGTATTTTAAATAAACAACAATTATTAAACCATAGCCAGATTATTTTTAAAAAAATCATTAGAAAAAAAAAAGAGTGCAACTTTCAGTAAAAAATAGTAACAAATGTTATTGCTTACAGATTTTTATTCTGCAGAAGAAATGCAAAATTACACTTCCTAATTAGAAAAAGAAATCAACTCCAAGCATTTTTTTTTTGGCTGGCCATCTTCTGTTTTGAGTACACAAAATACAGTGGGAAAACTCATTGACTCTGGAGTTGCTGTGAGGCTATGATGACATTTTCTTCATAGTATTTACTTTATTTTCTTTATTTAGACCTCAAAAGTCATCCTGTCAACTTAAACTATCCTCAGTCTAAAATTATTCACTTTTTTCATAAGATGGACTAAAAATAAGGAATTGGAGGGAAAAAATAATTCCTCTTTATTTCAATCAATTTTTCAAGTCCTGCTACATGCCATCCTTGTCTCTAAGTGACACACATTTGTCTGTGATGCAGAGAACCAAATGCTCTTTCATGTGGCATTAATTCAAGAGTGGATAACGATTATTTAGGGAAAGGAAAATGTGGTTCACACTTCTGCCAGCTATACTTCTAAAATGAGCAGGTCACCATCCTGGGAAGACATGCAGAGCATGGGATCTAATAGCACAGAAGAAAATCCTCCTTCCTCAATAAGCCCTCAAAGACAACTGCTAAGCTGCTGATCATAGACCTATTGATTTGAACCCTGCTGAAGGCCTGTCAATTAATTTCCAATGGACTTAGCAGGGTGATGCATAACTAGGTCAAAATTAATCACTTGCTGATGGCGAGAATCACTGATACAGATTCATGCAACTGTCTAGTTACTCGTGCTTTTTCATGCTATTGTCTCAGGCAAAACTACAAATCAGCCTTGCTGAGACTCTGCAGAAAAAACCCCACACAAACAGCATTCCCCTGGAATAACTACATTTCAACTCTTTTACTTCTGCTCAGTTTTGCTGTGACAAAGGTTAGAGTGAGATACTATCTACTATATATACTATATATAATCAGCAAACAGATTCACACAGATGCAGGAAGGCAAGCAAAAAACCATGCACAAGACCTCAGCTTCTCCAACTCCATGGGAAATCATTTTCCCTAGAGTTCTGAAAAGAATCAGAAATACTGAGGGTCTACTCAATGGCAGCAGTCTCACAGGCAGACCAGCGTTTGCACCGTCCATTCTAAGAGGACAGTACCAGGCTGGTGAGCAAAGCGTGCATCGTAACTGTGCTCTCACACCACTAACAAACAATGGAAAGCCAAAGGCTAAGCCTTGAGTGCAGGTTTCTGGGGGAAATGATCCACACCTGTATATCTTCTGTTAAGTTTTAATTAATTTCTGTTGATAAGCAATGCTATAGCTTCAAAGCATTGAAAAAATACATTAAACTTTGTGATTTGCAGTTTTCATTACATATAGTAAATATTTTTAGGTTGATTTTTTTCTTTTTGCTTTGTTCTTATTGATACAGTTAGAAACATTCAAAAATAGTCATCATCCTAAAAAGATTTTTCCTTTTTTGAAAACAGAAATTTGAAAATTGTAATTTTTCCCACAGTAGTTTGTTAAATAGAAAAATACTACCGTAGTACTTTAGGCAAATGATAATTGATCAAACAATAATAATAATGTTATCACACACCTCTCTGAGTCAGCAGAGTGTATTTTCTGCTTCTGCTGGAGAAATGAGTTTTGTGCAGAAGGATGCACTGAGGCGGAAGCGCCCCGCAGCCCTGCACAGAAGGCGGGCCAGCCGCACACGCTCACTCGGTGCGCTCCTGCGCACATACGTTATTGCCTTAGAGGAAGGGGCTCACAGCGCTCCGTCCCCGACAGCCACGAGAAGAACCTAAGGATGCGTGCTTTGAGGGAGGTTCCTTGCAAAGCATCTTCTTGACTGTGACTAAGGCCTTGATTCTGTAACACCTACAATATATATGTACATTTGAAGAGCTCACACTGAATGTATTGTTCTACTTCCCGTGTTTAAGTATTCGTTTATCTGAGCATAAGATGCAGTGATCACCGTTTGCATTCAATCAGTAATAATTCTTGTACAATCCCCCAGAAGTAGATCTAAGCAGAAGAGTGGGACATGAATACAAATTTGAATGTTTGACATTGAAACAAAACTGCTTATGATTTTTTATGAGCTGACTCTCCTGGGTATGTGTTTGTGGTATGTGTGTGAAGCAATGTTGTATTATATCTCCTTTAACAGACTGTATTATCTATAGAGAACAATTACGACAAAAACTGCCTGTAAGATGATGTAAGCACATGGGCTCTCATCAAACCATCCTGGAGAAACAAGTATGGACACCCACAGATGCTTTTGGACATCAAACACTACAGTATTTGGAGACCTCTCAACTAAAATATTTCAAAGCACCAGACATGGACACAACCCTCTCCCCCATCCACCCACAGTATGATGAGCTAAAGCATCCTTGTGTTTTGCTTCTAGCTGTGAGCTCAGTGAGAGGTGATCCCCTGGAGAGCTGTCGGGAGCAGGCCAGGCTCCCTAGGCCACAGTGCTGTGTGCACACCAGGGCACATAACAATTGGAGACTTGCTACCAACATGCTTAAGAACAAGGAAAAAGCAGTAACATTGAGAATTAAAATTTTATGACATTGTGAAGAAGCTGTTCTGTGTCTTGTGAGTAATCAAGATGGAGACAATAGAAAAAACAATACTCCTTAAATTCTGAAGAAGAAAGCTTTCCCAGTCTTAAAAATCCTAGCAGAATTCATATCAAGTCATATAAAGTGCAATATCTACACTTAGAATTGCTAGAATGTTTTACTGCCATCACTGCCTTTGGCATATATACAATAGAACAATTATTGCTGTGTCAAACTCAAGAAGATTTCTGCAAAAGTTAAACCTGATAGTCACTAAAAAGTGATATAATGGGCAACAAGAATGTCACATATTGCGAGAGGAATTCCAAATACTTATGACCATTAAAACTTGGAAATGGCAGGAGAGAGCACCTAATCTATCTCTTTCGAGTTCAGTTAAGCTGGATAGTCAGTCCTACGGGGGAGTATAAGAAACTTCATTGTAACAAGGAACAGTGACTGCATTTGGGAAGGTTTGGGCACTGCTGACAAAAGTAGCAGTAGGAAGGAATGCCAAGCAGAACCTTGGGGAATAAATGCTGTTTAGCTGTCAAACAGAGCACTGCCAAGAACCCACTGTGCATATAAGTAATACTGAATAGCTACAGAAAGCACTGATAATCACACACTGTAATTATCTCAACTCACAGGAGATGAACCATCTCCTGACCCAGTGCTTCCTTCTGAAACTTTCTATCTCAGTATTCTATCTACTGCCTCCATTAGTCCTGACATGCTCCATGTTGTATTTGATTTTTTTAAAGCTAGAATACTTATAAAAAATAAATAAGACTAGCAAAATCATAAGCTACTACTAGGAGACCTCTGTAAGCCTTGGCCAATTTCAGGTGACTTTTGCATGAAATAATGTCAGTCTCCCCTGAAACAGGAAACATAGTTTGAGACTGCACTTGGATAAAGCAGCTGATCCTTCAAACTCTTCCAGGTACTATCCAGAATATTCCCATTTCTCAGTAATTCCTGAAGAAGAACAGAACTCTCTAACCTTGACTGTGGTAGGATGAAAGCTTCCTCTCTGTAAGAGACTTCCAGCTAACTGAAACACCAATTGTCTTGTATGAGATGAAGAAGGTCAGAGACAGAAAAGAAAAAGAAGCAGATGAATGAGTCATGAGGTTTCTTGGCTTTCATTCTTTTCATTAATTCTGAGGATGATTATAGTTAAGGTAAAAGCACTAAGTCTGCACTGCTGATCAGGCTCTGGCAATGATCCCTCAAGGAGACACTGCAGCTACAGCTTACCCATGCAGAACAACTACATCATCTGCATGCACCACAGTGAAACAGAAGTGTCATGCAAACAGTGATCTAACCTTGTCACTAAGCAGCAGCAGCTCAATTCAGAGTACTACAAGGACTCATGCCTATTTAAGTGCATTTCAAATGTAGCTAGACCTCCACCAGAACTCAGACAGTGGCAGCACGGTGAGCATGCCAGGAGCATTTGATCTCCATGGAGAAAGCACTGAAACAGCAAGTAGCAGATCTGGAAACAGCAAAGTAATATGCTTCCAGGTCTCTATGACCCACTCATCTACAGGTGAATTTATCACAAAATAGCCATTGAGTGGGGCCCTATCTGGCAGGCATTTCCAATGAAGTCATTCTTTAAGGCAGGAGTTTTTAATTGCTTGCTCCCAAATACCTATATAGTTATTATTTTTTTAGTACCAGTCACATAGTTGCATTGCTTCCTGCTTGCAAAGGCCACTTGCCTTGGCTTTTGATAACTTCAGACAATTAGGATTTGTGCTACTCCCAGTAGCTAATTTCTGACAGTAACCCGTCTTTAATATTGGCACAGGAGCTTGCAGACAGAAAATAAGGAAAAACAGTTTTAAAATAAGCAAAATGTAAATCTATGTGCATTCAGAATATTGAACTAGAACAGCCCTAACTGAAATGTAGTGAAAAGTAATTAGTGTCTAAAGAAGGAAGAGACAAATAGTACACAATTTAGCATCTCTCTCTCTCTCCAGTGGAGAAAAAATGCTGTAAAATAAAAGAGTTAAAAAGCAAAGACTACTTCAAGAATTCTTGTAGCAATGGTAGTTAATTGAGATTAACTAACTTAATTTAGACCTTAGTTTCCTGAAGTATTATTCTTAATGCCTTTTATTTAACAGGGTGTCTTCTAACTGAAACTTTAGATTAAAAAAAAAAAAATTAGATTAAAAAAAAAGGTAAAAATATCCATAGAAACCCAAAACATGTAAGTAACTTCTTCATCAATTATTTCCTAATTAAATTCTACACTTTCTGGAAGTGGAAACAGAAGAAAGCATTTCCAAGAAATTAGCAAAGTCTTCACCTTACTGTCCTTGCATCCCTTCCTCTCTGAAAAGGAGAAAGGCTTTGCAACACAGATAAAGATGAATCCATAAAATGGGATCTCAGCAAGTGATATAACTTTTTGGTCAGTCCCCAGTTTGATTCTCTAGAGAGAAGTTGCATGACAGCAAGCATCTACTGCCATAAGAATATGGGTTAGAAAGGGAAGTAACTCATACATATAATAGAGTCCTGGGCAGCTCTCAAATGGCAGTGGTTATCCTCAAGCAGAACAAACATTATTCTTGCCACCATCCTACCATACTCTTCCATAGCTTTCCCCAAAGCATCTCAAACTAGGTCAAGTCTCAGGAAAAGAACATTGTTGATCATGAGTGGTTCTCAAAATAGGTAGAAACACAAAATTAACATGAAGTCTTTATCCCCAGAAAAAAAAAAAATTAAAATTTCAATATCCAGGGAATGTATACTTATTACCTATGATGGTAATAACTGAGCCACAGAAAATGCTTCTATTGCATGAGAGCCTAGCACATAAATAAAACATGCTCTTATTAATGTGGTATGTTTCAGGCCAGCTGACAGCTTGTTTTGTTTGAACATTTTACAGAAAGTTTACTGAATGTATTATTTTGAAGATACACATTCATCATCTAAATGCTTGTTCAAGCAACTGAGACTCTGACCTCCTTACAACAAGGTATCAGTGGAAGTAACTTAGACATACTTGGTTCAAAAAAGGCATGTTAGACTATTCTGAAAAGAAATCTTCTTTCCCTTCAAGGAAAGGAATAAAAAACCCAGGACTGGCAGCAATTCTTACTAAAGGACAACTTCCACCACTTTCAAGTGAATAAGACAGATTGGGAAGTGCTGGAAAACCTTTCTTCTGTTTAACATTCTGAAAAAAAAATCATCTGAATTGATTTGGAATTAAAAGAATACCACAGAAAATATATTTGGTGCCCTACCCAGTGTAGAATTGTTTGCTATCTTCAAATATGGGCATAATTCAATAGATTTTAATGAATAATGACAGAAAAAGTCATTAGAAAAAACAAACTTTCCTTTAAACTGCATTACTAGTCCAAAGTATCCCCTTGGTAAACTGTCTAAAATATTTTCTGTATTTGGTTGCGCTATCTATTTCAGTATTTGTTTTCTCATAAAATTAGTCAGACAATCTTACCTAACATATAGTACAATATCATCATAAAAAAATATAAATAGTTTTCGAAGTGAACTAAAATAAATTTTATTGTGATACTTAAGCAAAAAGTCTTGGCATACCCAGGAGACTCTCACTAGCATGTCCTAGTCTAAAATCCCTAGTGCTCTGACAAGAGATCATGGGGTTAGTGCTGCTACTGTATGGCCCATTGCTACTCCCACTTCCAGGAGGGTGCCCTGCCCTGGGGCTAGCACGTGTCTGATGATGGAAGCACCACAGCTGATCCAGAAGGGACTGCATCCCATGCTCTACACCAGGCTGAGAACACACCACAAACAAATAGGATAAATGCCACTTGTATATGAATTGGAAAGCCCCTTGGGACAGGGGTTAGGGGCTCTTTATAAGCATTCTAAGAACTTTCTATGTTCTGTGGACTATCAGGCAGAGTATTAATCACATTTACTTGAGAAACACAAGGGAATAGGGCCTCTAATCTACTTGGCCTGACTCCATGGGCTTAGCAGCAGCTATGGCAGTGAAATGATGACATGAAGAACCTCCCAAGGGGCATCACTGAATTAAATTATTTTTTTCTTTCTCCTTCACTGACATGTTTCTTTATTTTAAATCTGATTACCTTGGCACTCTTGTCAGGATAGTTTGTGATCATCCTTCCAGGAAAGCTACATTTTAAATTTTTTTTTAAAAGTCAGACATTACCTTTTCTAAAGGGCTTTCTACTCTTGGTATGCTGATCATGGGCATCTGGGTCAGATTATCCAGATGAGAATGTTCATGTTCTGGCTGACGTCCTCTGAAGTTATTTACCACACAAACAACCTAGAAGGGATTACAAGATAAACAGAATGCTTAAGGAACAACTCACTTTTTCAAGCTTTGATCCAGAAAAATATCATTAGGCAGAAATGACACCAGCTTTAGTCACAGCTTTACAGTAGAAACACTGAAATGTGAAGTTCATGTTTTACAGAAAATCCTTAATTAATATTTCAAGACAAAAGACCTTCTACCAATTTATTGGTACATGCATCATTTGAGAACCAAAAAAAACCTCTTATCTAAAAGAAAATCCATTACTGAAGCTACATAATATAACACCAATTACTATCAATGTCATGAAGAGATGTCTTGCAGCACCACATGGCATTAACCTTAAACTCTTGGGAAGGCCAGTGCCATCTCAGTTTTGATCAGCAAAGACTTTCTCAAATGAACAGCAATAAAGGGAATAAGAAGGCAAGGACCATGTCCAAGTCTGAATGTAACTTCAAATCTGCTCAGGGCAGCAGATTCTCACAGTGACTTAGAAACGTGATGTGTAACAGTTTGTGCCTCTACTAATTCCAACTCTCAGCTGAGCAGCAATGTTCACCAACTGCATTTTTTTCAAAACACAACTAAATTTGATATCATGCTACTCAAATGTGTTTGTGCAACATACATGACAAAATATAAGAAAAAATGCTGGGAGAGATTTCCTCTCTATTCTGTTCTCTTTTATTAGTTATGGGGCATTAACAGAATGGAAAATCTTAAATGTGAACAACCAAATATAACACCTGGACACCTTGTATGGAAGGGAATGTTTGGAAATGCAAGCAGCTGTATTTTGAAGGAGACTTGCAGCTACCCTTGCATGTCTAGAAGAGTGAAAACACCCACCCCAGCCATCCCTGGGAGGGTTCTCAGCCAAGCCATGCTTTCAGATGCAAGATCTTGAGACCAAGACCCTGCAATCCAAGAGTCAAACTCTTAAGTGTTTTCATGGGGAAAAAATTCAAAGGTGTATTTACTACTATTACAAGCTGCCAGGCAGACAAACATAGAGACATTAAACAGCAATGACTGCTCTATTCTATATATGCAGTCTTGCACTGCAGATATTAGTGAAGGTGACTGATAGATTAGAAACAGTTTTCTGACACAGACAGTAATGACTAGCAACTGCAATTAACTACCTGGTTTTGGAACACAGCTCCAGAAAAGGAAAAGACATTTTTATACAGAATAATATGAAATTTTAACATAAACCTGAATCACTATGAAATAAATTCATCAAAGTACTGAAAAGCCAGAAAAAAAAACCTGCTACCTATTCTCTGATCAGTGTGGGTACCACTCTATCAAATTTAATACTTTATACATTAAATCATACCTATGCGTTATTCTGAGCAATATATACTTCCTGCAGGTGGGCCTTGCTGCAAGAATTACTGTTTGAAATTGTTGTTGGTTTATATGGAAGTCAAGAGAGATAATTCGATCAGTCCTTTCTTGACTTCATATTTCTGAGTGTATGTAAATATTACTAAGAAAACTGATGACTAATTAAAAAACCTAAGAAATGTCTTCTGTTATTTAGTTACTTGAAGGCTTTTTTAGAGATACAAACTTATATACTCATTTTTTTCAAACAAAAGTGACACAGACACACACACTTACCAAAAATACTGCTATTGATATTCCAATTACAAATCCTGCTATTACATCTGACCAGTGGTTTCGATACTCTGCTACCCTGTTGATTCCAGTAAGGAAAGCCAAGCACATTAAACCCAAACACAGAACAGGTTTTGCAAGCCTTGTTCCTCTGGCTTTCACTGTGTTGGTGATATACATCTGAAAATTAGAAAGGAAGAAATTGTAAGATTGTTGGATATCTCCCACTAATTGGTGAATAAAAGCTCTGTATTTTATTTTAATAGACTATGTGTATTTGGTGCTTTTTTTCCAGAGTCAGGGGAGGATGTAAAGAAACTAGGAGGTAAGAGTAGTAGATCAAGTCATCGCACCCTTTTCCTAGGGATATAGAAAAATAATCAGACCATACAGAAAAACTGCATTTTACATGAACCTAAAAAGCCTACAGAAAAACAGGCAAATTGGACAATCCCATCCAATTACTCTCAGTCTGTGTATTTATTTATTAACGCATAGAAGTAAAGAGACTGATTTTCACTGTGCAGAGTTGACAGTAACAGAGAAAGATCTTTACCCTGAAGTACTATTACAAGCTGCCAGGCAGAGTAAGAAAGGGAATACATAACGACCTTGTTTTTCTTAGCAAAAGCCTTTCCTCCTTATACACCACTTCTTCACGTAACTAGTGATTTGTCAAAAATCAGTGAAAAGGTAAAAAAACAGTGTCAAAGAGCAGTGAAAATGGAACTAAATGCCAGCATCTACTTTTATAAACATAGTGTAATAGTTTTTTAACTAGTGCTGAACTAATAAAACCCTGTGCTTCACACAAACCAATCTAAATGCTGCAGGTTTTATGCATCAGACTGAGAAATCCACTTGTCCACTTGCTGCAGTCTAATTCTCCCTGTGCAATAACACTGAATTAAAAGCAGTGCCTGATAAAAGAGCAGCTCTTCTACCCTAAGAGCGCATTAGTTTAACCCAGGTTTAATCCAGAACTTTCCAAGCTCTGATGAGACAATGGAAGAAATTAATATCAAATATTTGACTTTCCATTCTCTTGAATCTTGGCATTAAGACCACTTGCAACACTCCTCCTCCCCACCTGTCAAAAATTCATTACTGAATTGTAATAAACTACAACTAACAAGATTTTGGACCAAAAAAGCTTCTACTCTCTGCAGAAGATGTTTCTGTAATTAAACCACTGAAAACCTAAATCTTCAAATTTTAAACAGGATTTAAGTTTTTGAACTGAGGAATGCAAATATTTCCCATGGAGTCTCACTAAAGATTCCAAGTTTGTAATGCCATCAATTTGAACTGCAAAGGAAAACAGATGGGTCTGCATTGAAGAACCAGTACCATTTCTTTGGCCAACAAATGGGCAGTCCTTTGGGTTGGTTTGGGGTTTTTTTTACTTTCTGAAACTTCAGTGGAATTTACCAGGAATCAGTTTACGAAGTGCTGCAATAATCCAGCCAAGAAGCAGTTTAGAAAGTGTGGTTACAGTTACAATAAATTGAGTTAAGAAATAGTGGTCAGCACTTGTCTAAGAAGAGTAACATCTGACAGTAGTTTTGTTCAAAACACTAGAGAAAGATCCTTGGCTTAGAGGATGAAACAAAGGTTAATCTTAAAATAACACCAGAGAAGTGCAACACACAAATCTTCAGTGTACTTTATATGATGAACAGGAAACTAGTAGAAAGATTTCCACTAATTCAGAGCAAAGTTTTAGAAAAAAGAGGTTTTGGGTTTATCTCCAAGCCACATTCTCCTCTCTTCTTCCTAGACCATTTCAGAAACTGTCTTTCTCCCTTTGCTGATTATTCTTTTATCTTAGCTCCTTGTATTTTTGCTGGCTGTCTTCAGTGAGTTACTCTTTCCATGCAGAAAGGTTATAAGAGAACTGCAAATTTAATTTCAAGCTTTTTAGTCCCACTGGTTTTCTTCAAGCTATAGACAGAGTATTGCACACTGAATTAACTCAGCAGCCATCTATTTTAGTGAGTTTCACTGTTCTCCTGGATACTAACACCATTATCCACATTCACACTACATGTTAGGACAGCTGGTGCTAGGAAAAACACTGGAACATTTTTAATACACAATAAGAAAATCAAATTTCAAATACAGCTTTTGGGTGAAGCTGACACAGGGGAGTTAGCAGGAAGCTATTTCACATTTAATTCTGTATTGTGTTACATTAAACTGAAATGACTACTGAGAAGGAAAAACCTGACTGTTTAAGGAAGATCATGGTGACATACTTCAGTTATCTTTAAGAACGAACTGGTCATTGCCCAAGAAGATTATCTCAATTTTTAATAAGAAAACACGTTATAGTACAAATAATTGGTTTTGCAGTACTTCAAATTTCACTATTTTTAATACAAAGCTGAACCCAGAAAATGTTCTGCAAAAAATTCTCTGAATGTTTTCACAAGCAAGCATGTCCTTCAAATCCCTACTCAAAGCACTAAGAAAAACAACCACAGATTCATGCTGTGCCTCACATGAGTAGAGACCTCATTTGCCAAGTCCCCTCCTTGTATGAGCAGTCATGTTGTCAGGCCCAGTTCATTATTAGAAATAACCTGAGGGTTCTGCCAGCAGAGGTACCTATAGGTACCATTTCTATCTTTTCTTTAAAGAACAGGTACCACAAATGTAAGGAATAGCATTATATTACAGTACAAGAGAATCAATAAAAACAGGCCAAACCTTCCTGAAACAGTGTGACAAAAAGTCTGTATCTTCAAAATTCTATATAGCAAATACAGCCTCCTCCAAGGCAGGATTCATAGATACCCATTTTTAAACTTGGCCTCTTGCACCTCTAGTATAATATATTAACACAGTCAACTCAGTCAAAGACCTAATTTACACTAAGAATAAAATATAATTAAGCAGCTGTTTTCTTCTTGAATCTGGTGGAAAAATTATAAACCAGCACACTCAGTAATTGACAAACAATAAACAACCTGAAAAGATGACATGATTCTTCACCTGCTTTTAATAAATATTAAATGCAGTATCAACAAAGGAAAAGAGCTCAGTGATTTAAAACGTTAGTAAGAATGAATGACAATATAACTTTTTACATGGCTAAAGATGTTTACTGAACAACTTTACCTCCATTCCTTTTAAGAACAGGAATTCAAAAGCAAGACCAACAGCAGAGATTTTGTATGTATGTCAAGGATTGATACAGTAGTTAGAATTAATATAGCAGGCTGCACCTTCTCCTGCAACATCAGAACAGTAGTGAATCTTCTCTCAAAGAACATCTATCACAGTTATTTTTTCCTGAAATAAGATTTTAGTATGAAAAGATATAGAGCTGTCACCAGTAAGCAGACACAGGCAGACAGGCACGTAAGGAGGTGGATTGTTACCTGATCACACAATATAACAATATTTATTAGATTTTCATAAAAACACAAATATTTGACCTCCAGTCCTCAAGATACTGGAAGTGAAACTGTAAGAGAACTTCATCAATTGAAAGAAAACCTTTAATTTAAGTGGGTTTGAAAATATTAATTTTAAAGAAATTATCACCACCACAGCTGCCTGTGAGGTTTCTGATGTGACTGGCTCAGGCCATAGCATAAGGAACAATCACAGCCTTGGCATTTAGCTTATACTGGGAAAGTACTTCAAAAGTGTCAGATTGCAAGTGGCCTGTGAAGTTTGTCCTAAATCTAGTACAAATAAAATCATTCCAAAAATGCTAAGAAAAGAACAGGAACTGCATGTAAAGTGCAGGACAAAGTGGATTCCTGGGCTATGCTGCAAGCTCTTTCTAGGCATCTTTCAGCTATCTTTAGGCCCACCCACACCAACATCTATGCACACAAACACAGGTGTAACAGGTCTCAGAATCCCATTTTAGTTACACTGGAGCTACTCATCAGGCTGGGTACTCCAGCCAGGAGGGAAGGTAATTTTCCTTGCTGATTTCATCAGCCTGGGGCCCAGGGATGCAGGTAAAGATCCCTCCTGTGTCTGCTATTTTATTCCTCCCTAATTTAGACAGCCTGGGAGACAGAGACCAGTCCCTCAGCAGGCAGTGAATAATGACTTGTAAGGCAACAAGAAGAATGAGGAAGAAATCATTGTAGAGGCAACATCCCAGGCAGCACTTCAAGCATGAATTATCTCATGTTTTCTTTTACAATGTGCTAGCATTAAAGAAATAATCTTGAACTATTTAAGTAGCATAAGTAATGTTATAAATGTTCCACCCAAGGAATTTTCAATATTCATCAGACCTACAAGGAAAGAGACACTCATATCAAAAAGCTGAAAAAACAGTGGGATGTTGTAGTCTATAAACAGGCTCAGTGTTTAGTTAGAATCCTGTTTGACAATCTAAAATCTTTTCAGCTTCCTTCAGTAATAATTAACGGGTCAAACTACTTCTAGAGCAAACCAAAGTCATATTCTCAAAGCATCTGGGTCCTTCTGCAACTGTCCACTGAAGATTTCTTTCAGTGTTTCTGAAGCCTCCTCCAGTTTTCTCTATATGTTTTGATCTAATTATTTATGACCCTAGACACAAGTTAGCTTTCAGAGTCAGGGGCTGGCTTGGAAAAAGAAAAAAAAAAAGCTCTAGAATTCTGGACTTCAGCATTAAATGCATTTAGCATTTTCCCCACTATAAGCTCCCCACAGCTGTAACTGTAAAACAACTGGAGAAGGAAAGAGGTATCTTTCACTATACCAAGACCATAAGACTCACTTATTACAGAGGCTGTTTTCTTGAGGAACTGAATTGTAATGAAGAGCTGACTGACATGAAATTTAGAGGTCTTTCAATAAATACCTGGATCAAATGGTAATACTATTTTATTATTTGTCTGAAAGAAACCAATACACTCAATATGTGAAGCTCATGACATGTGCTTTATTATCAGTATTGAGGGATACCTGCTGCACCAGATACTGAAAAGAAATTCCGCATTCCTAGCACTGTCCCTGAAAGGCAGCTAGAAGAATCCTTTAATTTCATAATAAAAAATGGACCACAAAGTCAATTCAATGAGGTGGCTCTGCCAGTCCTTTCCCTCCTGAGCACCCCCTTAAGCCTGTCTGAGTGGCCTATCATGCCTTCACCAGCGGCCCATTTAGCTGGAATCTAACAGGCACCTCAACACAGGTGAGACTAGACCTACACCTGTAACTGGGTCAAGGAGTGACACTGAGGAGAATGTCACTGCATTCACTGCCAGTGTTGCCAGCACTGTTACCCAGACTGTCTTGTTGTCTTTTCCCAGTGACTCACAAACACACTAAATGGTAAAAGCAATGTAGCAAAATGCCAGGAGCAACAGCCTTGCATAAAACATGATTGTCGGCCAAAGAAAAGCTCTGCAGAGAGGAAAAAGTTATTTGTAGGCTTTACAATCTGCTATGTCTGCTATATCTGAAGCCGTAGCTGAGGCCAGGAGTTCACAGTACAAAGCAACAAAAGCTGCCTACAGAGTAAAGGGCTATATCAACTATCAATACATGAAGCCTGTTCCTACATGATTACAAACCCAAGGCTGAAATGTGTGCAGTAACACAAAGTTCAAACACTACCCTACCAACTGCTTTTGTGCAATGCATTAAGAACAACAACAACAACAAAAAGAACAGAACTTTACAGAATGAATTAACATTTCTTTAAACTATAGCTAGTAATGACCAATCCCCTAGTTCTGCAGTATCAAATGACAATTGTTAGTCATACGTCTTATATTTAAACCTATGGGAATAGGCTGACTAAATCTTCATATATCACTTTGAAATCCTACCAAAAAAAAAAAAAAAAAGACTCATGACTTCCATTTCCTGTGTCTCAGTTGCAGAAAACACCCCAAGTATGTGCATACTTGGCTGTTTCAAAACTTACCTCTAAAACTTACAGGCTATGTCAGCTTATGCATATCAAAATGTGGCTTATACAATTATATATTATTTAATAAAGTTGCAGTGTTTGCCTTATGCAGCAAATACTGTTCCAGCTGAGAAAGGGTGAATTGCAATGCTGATAAGAAATGAAAGCAGATGCAGTCAACTTACTAACCCAACTCAATCAAGAACAAACAAAAGATCTCCAATGAGATCAGTGCTGACACCTAAGGAAAAATCCAGGCACCAGCCAGATTAGTTAAAGATTTCAGAGCAGATTTACAGTAATTAATTTTGAAAACAGTGGTACACTGGAAAGAATGAACCTGAAAGTCTGAAGAAGTAAGGCAATGCATTACTGAGTGCATCTGTGTTTGTAGCAGGGTAGAGAAAACACCTAATCACAGCACTGCCATCAATATTTCCATTGCTTAAGTCTCTATTGAAAGGTACTGGAAGTAATGGAGGCAAACACTACAAAGCTCTAAATATTAGCAAAACAACTGTTTGAAAACGACTGTACATTCAAACAGGAGGGGAATTCTGAGTTACCATAGCAGCCACCCACTCTCAAAAAGGGGGAGAGGGGATAAATGGAAGAGTCAAGAACTTAGATGAAAAGAGAAGCTATTGTTAACAAGACAATATGCACAGATGCTAGGTGAGAAGGACGTGGATGCATTTAAATGGAATGAGATAAGGAAATTATCAGATAAAGCATAGGCTTTGTTTCTAAATGCGTTGATTGGTGAAATTACACAAGTCTCAAAGCATTTATTTCACCACCTCAGAGAGCAAGGACCCTTGGGTCAGCTCTGTATATTTTTTTTCCTGTAAGCTGGTTTTGTTTCGTGCACAGCTATCTGAAATAACCAGGGAGGATTCCATAACCATATTTCCCTCTCTTCAAAATTTCTGTTAACCAAAAAAGCACATTTTGTAGATTATATTCTAATGAAACAGCAAGTAATATATGGAGATCTTTACGTCTGTGTTCTCAGTAACTGTTGTAGCATGGCTCGTACAAAGACTAGGCTACTGTTTTAAACCTTCTACTCTAGTGAACAGCAATGACAAAATTGTTATTTAGGGCCAACTATCCTCATAAACATCATGGCAATGTAAGGACATGACCCCAGTACTGGAACACTGAATTTTTTTTTTTTCCTTTGGAGTGTTAATAAACGGTATTTTTAGCTTCAGTCATGCAATAGGATTTAAGGAAAAAAACAGTGAACCTGCCAATATTGTAACAAGAAGCTACTATGGAACTCAGAAGTCCTGAGAGTAGTTTATAGTGCTCTAGTTAAATGATAGCAGTGTCCAGCACCATGCAGTAGTACACTAATGACATAGGATATATTAATTTCTATAATTACTAAAGGAGCAAATAGCAATGAAACGGATCTCAGCAGCTTTAATTTTTTTATATTGCTAACTGTATATTGACCACAGACAAGGTTTGCATGAGGCATTCTTGCTCATGTCAAAAGCCACTTATATTAGGTATTCAGCTTTACTGATGCCTACTTTTTGTTTTTAAAATGTATTAATACTATTTTACTTTCTGCTTTGCCGTAGCTGAATAGCTGGTTTCCTAGTTACTCTGACTCACGGCAACAGTGGAAATCCAACTTTACAGATGGATGAGAAAAATAGGAGCAATTAAAATGAAAAATTCTGAGTATTTTCTAAAATAGCTTGCATCAAATTTAGAGTGTTTCATCCTTAGATATTGCCCCAAATAAAGACAATACAAGTAGAAGACATACTTGCCTCAAGTTAGAATAGAGTATTATTGTTCATCTCTTATTTGCAAACACTTGTCTGCACTAACTGATGATCAGCATCTCTTAGACATTGCTCACAAGGAATCTGGTAAATGTTATCATCAGTGCTGCAGATTTTAAGCAACTGGTTCTAAAGCCCTGTGCAGAAGCACTGAGTTGACATACTGTCTGTGGATGCAGCTGGGATCTTTGCCATGTTGGTAAGCATCAGTTTCCAGATCAATCAGGAACTAATTGCTGGCTCATTTGGTATGTGCTCAAAAGCAATACACAGTCACAAAACACACACCTGTATATCTACATGTGCATATATACACATCCACACACATCTATGGGCAGGCCACTGCTCAAATACTGAGGGAACGTAAGGGCTGACTCCTGCCATGACCACAAAGGTACATACACCTGCCTAATTTCCCACTGACACTATGAAGGCAGCCCTGGGCTCATCCCAAGGCCTGCAGAGGGCTGTGATTACCAGCACAGCTCAGGTAAGACACTCCCATAGGCATGTGCTGTGGAGAACTTGTCCCCAGCAATGGAACAAGATGCGCTTGCTCCTGCTTAAGGCTAGAATGATAACTCCAAACTAAGCCAGAGTTACTGGAGTGATATTAAATGGTGACTCTTCCTCTCCCCTGCCCCTCCACAACCTATACAACAGCTCTGATCCAGGCAGTAAACACCAGGTTTTATCCCAGCGCTGTTCATCACTCCCTGTAAAAGAGAGGAGAGGAGAGGGGAAAAAGGGTGGATTGTCTTGTAGCTCACTTTATTACATAATCAGAGCCAAAGTGACTTTGCATGAGGTACCTATAAAAACCAGTTCTGGTACCAAAAGACACACAGGGATCTTGAGAAACATGCAGAGATCAGACATATACATAGCTCACCCTTCTGCTTCACCTCACCAAAGAATACGGCCATGTGTGATTCTACTGATCTGCACTGGGTTAAAACGCAGAGAGGTACCACTACCAGTCCGAGGAAATCCCTACCCTTATGCCCTAGCACCCAGCAAAGGACTGTCTCACACACTCTGGAAATGGGGAAAAAGTAAATCAAACCCTTTATGGACAACTTGCCCTCTCTTAGCACTGTCTTGGCCTCCAAGGCTCAGAAACCACTATACCATGTCAGAATTAATCCAAATGAATCATTCTCACAGTAACTCACAGAAGGTTTGCATGCAGAAAATCAGCCAGTTTTGGGCCTTATCTTCTGCTCATTCCTCCCTCCTCCCCCTCACATGGGCAAATGGTGCCAGCCATTTGCCCTCAAAAATATAGTGTTATTAAATAATATGATATACTTACAGCCAGATACATAGCTGCATATATGCTTAGTGCTGCTTCTTTGGATGGGAAAGTCTTTCTGGCTTTCATGATAAGGTCTGGATTTCCAGTACAGGCATGTACACCATTGATGAATTGTGTATACTGTTTACATCCAAGTGCTGTATAGTTGGGTTTACAAAGTGCAAGAAAATGGGGTGCAAGATTCCCTGTTACTACTTGTCCAGCATTTACAAAGATGTCCGTAGCAAACAGTCCAAATGCGTAAATTCCTAAAGAGGGAAACAGAGAGTTAAATTTCCTGACAATTTATAGTAATTATCACAGCAAAGTACCAGCTTCTTCTATTCAAGAACATGAAAAATCCTCCCATGTACTGTTCCCTAAAGACCACAGCTCCAACTGGAGATGGTATTTTCCCACAAAACTGCAGCAGCAACACTGCAATGTACCCACACACCTGATACTTTCACAGGAACACTCATCCCTTGTACAAGCAGCCTGCTTCCCTAGGCCCCATAGCCATGCATATCCCCTGTCTGGGGTACCTGGCTTTACTGGTACCTAACTTTTGCCCATGCTCACTAAACACAAGTGACAGAGGGAAATGATTCACCCAATAAATCTGCTTGAAAACCAAGGTCAGACCCTGACGGAGAAGTAACTTGGAAAGTCATAACACAAACTGGACAAACCTTTATTTTCCCTTGCATCTGTAAAGAATCTAAAGTACTGAAAAATTCAGTATTCCCATGCACCAGTTGTCTTCATCTGCCTGCTACTGGGTAAATATCTATGCATGGCATATTAATCACAGTATCAACACAGTGAGCTAAAGATTTATATATTTGAGGAACTACTTATGCTAAGGAGTTTTTTAATCAGACATACCAGCAAAGCATTAAGCACATGTACTCATTCATTAGAATGTAAATGCATGTATCTGATTACTTAAAAGAAAACAGATTTCTGCTATAAAGAGGTCCCTCTATCCTTTTGTAAACAGAGAAAGAGCTCTGGAAATACATGCAAACACAGCAGCCTGACCAGCAGGCAAAGCCAGTGGGCACTTGTTCCAATTCCACCTGAGCTAGAGATTTCCTCCTGTATTTCCATGGGCAAATCACTGTACCTTTCCCATACTCCAATCCACTGAGAATATAGGGTGAGATCTGGCAAATCCCAATTTCATGGGGTGCTATGAGGAATTTAATGGATCAATATCACAGCAGACATAATTCCACAGAAACATGCATTCACTCAGGTCAGGTTTTTAACTTAGCAAAGCTAGAGGACCAAGGATTTCTGGGATCCTGGCTGGTCAGCAATGTCACACTAATGTTAATTCCTCCCAAGATGCCAGAATGTGGTGAAAAGCACATTGTGCCTGGCCATGTTACTTCACAGGAGGGCCCTTCAGCCAGTCTCGAGGGTGTTCACTGCACAACACAGGTGGACACATCACTCTGGAGGAGCGTAATGGGTAGCGATGCTTTGTCTGCTGGAACAGCAGAGACACCTTTGTTCACTCCTGCCACCCCTACCAAATTTTTTTTGCTTCTATGAGGAAGGAAGGGACCACTTAGTGGGAATAAAACTCAGGCAGTGATTACACAGAGAGGAACTGGAGTGGTAGGAGCTCCTCATCATCACTCCTGACTTCCTCCAGACCTATACAAGACAGTCTCCTTACTGGGAGCAATCACACTCTGGGAAGGCAGGCACAGTTGTTACACAAACACTGTGAATGCAGACTCAGCTGCACATGCCCTCCCTCCCCCTGAGACTGGGGCACACAACAGGATTAGCTGCCCCAAGGCTTCGTTCCTCCAGCTGTTTCCTTCAGATGAAACAATGAGAGAGAAGCAAACAGCAGATTTGAGCCCTGCTATGGCATCCCTACATACATTATAAATCAGCATCTGGAAATGATCATACACATTTTGAGTGGTGGGATTTCTCCCTCCAAAT
The DNA here is from genome assembly GCF_049639895.1 of Pseudopodoces humilis. NCBI lineage: Eukaryota > Metazoa > Chordata > Aves > Passeriformes > Paridae > Pseudopodoces > Pseudopodoces humilis. The sequence continues at coordinate 13,346,946 of NC_142209.1, read as the reverse complement.
ACGTTTAGAACAAACTAAGTAGAAAAGATGACATCTCATATCTACTAAAGTCAAAGGGGGAGTTTCAGCCAAAACCAATGTAGCATAGATTTTGTACAATTTTCTGCTAGAGACTATAATACAATATCCAGGCTAAGAAAGCAACTAAATCAGCTTGGCTTCAAACACACATTTATATCCCAATGTCTTCAACTTTGATGTGTGTGTGTTTACTATCAGCTATAGATATGGCACAAGGATATCACCTTCCTCCACTTCACCCCTACTGGCTGTTTTTTCACCTAGTGGTCCCAGTTTTTTCTATTTTTACTGCTGTTTCTGCTATTGTTTCTTTAATCCAAACTTCCAAAAAGCTTCATTTGCTACCTAAAAGGAAAACAGCATCTGAGTTAAGACTGCACATGAAATGTTAAATGGCTATCTAAATATTTTCCCCAGATCAAAATTAAGACATAATTCATCACTCTCACCATTCAGAAAATGAAAGCAGTAATTTTGCTCATACCAAGGAATCTGATGGTCCTGCGCACCAGTGGATTTATATAACAACAGTCTCCAGTTAATATTGTTTTCTCTTGGTTTTCAAAATCCTTTGTAGCTAACTGTAGACAAAAGACTGCAGTTTCTCCAACGATAATCTTAGGGGAGGAGAAAAAAGGGGAGAGAAATGGTGCATCAGATTACAGCAAGTAAAATACACTAATATTACAGAGACAGACATCTCATCTTAAAGAAACAAGACCAAACCAGCACAAAAGACAGCATAAGTGAATCAAGTTCTGTACATTAATCTTCTTATCAGGAAAATATGCCTTATGGCTTGCTTTACTTTATTTGCCTTAAAAGAGAATAAATTATTACAACAAGGATTTGTAGGCGACATAACATAACCTAGTTTTCAGGATGAGGGGAAAGAGAAAGAAATCTGTTAGTTCAAGAACAACAGATCACATAATGCACAAGATCTGGACCAAAGTAAAGGCCTAATCTTGGAAGATGCTGAACATTTCAGTTCCCACGTGACATTCCCTGACACTCAGCACTTTGCAGAGTTGAACTTTAAATTTTGGACTATGGTAGAGAGAAAGGGGAAAAAAAATCATAACAGAGCTCCTGTTCACATCAGAGGTTTGGTTTGCCAGGAGGCACTTAACAGGGTTTGATTCACATTTTGCTAGCTAAATTTATCAAGTCTGGCTTTAGCTCTGTTCCTCATGCTTGAACAAAGTGTCACCACTGACATTTTAACATTAAGAATGGCCTGTTTCACATTCACTCCACCCAAAATAAAGTTCTCATGTCTATATATCATTCACCTTATGGCTGGCAAAAAAAACATAAAAACCACCAAACGAGAAAAAATATTTTTTGAATGTAAAACATCTTCTCTAGGTTATGTATTTACCTGCACAACAAAGCATGGACCTTTAATTTATTCACTACAATTATGGACAGACTCAAAAGCCAAAGGCAAGATTTAAGCAGGTATCTATCTAAAGCTACGACACTGAAGCTTTATGGCAAGGATAAGTGAAAAGCAGAGCAGAAAGGTCACTGACCACTGGATTCTAACCTGGGTTCACTGTGGGGCTTACAGGCAAGGCCCTTCCACTCCTCTACATGAAAAACATAAAGCTTATTGACAGGTACATCACACTTTGATCAACAAGAATGAAGACTACCAAAGTGAAATCTTAATACTCCACAAATGTAATTAATAATGCCATCAAATCTGATTAATAGCTGACATTTTTCTTAACCTTTGCCCTAACAAGAAAATATAAATATTTTCATATATCATAACAGGTGTGAGCAGTTCCACAAAATAAATAAAATAATCTGTGGGCACTAGCTCATGCACACATTTTCTTGTCAACAGGAAGGATGCAATTAATGACCTTCCTTAGTTGTTTGTAGATTATGCAGATACCCTTGGGCTAAATTGTGGAGGAAAGTGCTATTCATAAATAATGTGGCACAAGCAACAAAAATAACTCTGGAGGCAAGTATGTAAAAAGCAAAATTTAATTTGGTATCAAAACAGTCATTATCTATTACTTTAGACTGGCTTCAGATCCTAGTGGAGTTTTTAGATAAAAAAGAAATTTCAATACCTGAACTAAAAAATATCCTCTCTCTATTGTGATGCAAGCAAATTTTCAGCCCAGTGAAGTAGAATTTCTTCGACTATAATGAGCAAATTATCAGTATACATGAAAAATAATTCAACCTTGAATTCAAGATCATCCAAATTAAGAGAAGGAGAAATCAACCCAGTGATCCCTATAGCTCTCATGAAAACACATACCAAAAATACCAGTTTAAATGTGATTCATAAAGGTGAGAACAGAAACACTTATACTTTTACTGTGAGTCACAGTAATGCTTTTCTTTCCTCTCAAGGACTAGGCAACCTGAATAGAGTCAGATTCAGTCTTTAATTCTTTCTGCCAAACTCAATAGACTTCAGTAAAATTTTCACAGATTTTGAAATTCCAGGAAAAAGCAGAATTCACCACAAAGGAAGCATCTGTGAGATACAGTGCTCAACCTTTTGCGAGAACACCAAGAGTGCCAGCAAGCTCAACTCTCCAACTCTAAGCAGAGACTGAATCTGCTGATCTAAGAATAAAGATTCTGTTCTTGGCTGGTAGGGAAGCTGGGGTTAACTAAAGAGAGAACTGCTTGTTCAGTTACAGAAAAGGAGATCCTCACTTCCAGCAATGTCTTCATCGGCTGTATCTAGATCTTTGCTGCTGCCAACAGCTTTTCCTTGTTACATTTCCTGTCTTTGATGGTGACCTGTATGAAGAAAACCCTCTGTTCCAAGAACAGCAGCATTCAAGTTCTTAGCTGAACAAGAATACTCTAAGGGTGGGCATGTAGATGCAAGCGTCAGAAGGATGTGGAATTCGGCTAAAAACAAAATTTCTGCTACAGAAGGCCTAGTGCTCTACTGTCAGAAGTAATAAGAGTCATTGAGCACACAAGGCATTCATCTCTATGCTTCCATGGATTCACTTTGATAGAATCCTTCTAGAATTTGGCAATAAATACAGGTTCTTTATTTTTCTGTACTGGCAGCTCAGCTAAAGCTGTTCTCCTTCCTCCATCCTTCAGTACAAGCACTGCTCATCTCAATAATCAGCCTATTGATGTTTCAGAAATGGAAGAAAAATCCTTTTCAATCTCAATAAATCCCAGGAGAAATTCTGCTTCCCAGTGCAATTCCTTCCCTTTCTTCTCTCCAGCATCACTGGCAATAATCAGCTCTACAGGGCAGAGGAAAAGGAGAGCGATATGCCCCCTGTACTTTACAGCAATTTGCCTGCCAGGTATATTCCTGGAAGGAGCAATTTCTGTATTCCTGCTGGCACAGGAACCATCATTACCCCTTCCACTGCATATGCAAGTTGTAACCAGCCAACAAATGACATTTAATTCAACAGAATTACTTGTGTACTTCTCTAAGTCTTGGGGCAAAAAGTTTTTCAAATATTTTATTTGGCAGTTTCACTGCCAAAACTGGGAGTTAAAGATTACAATGGAGAATCTGAATGTTCTGACAACATAAACACCTGGACAAAACTACACAAGTTCAGGTATAGAAATATGATTGCAACAAAAAAGAGAGGGTATTAGAAGCCTCTTTTACTTTATTCTAACAGGGTCATACTACTTTAGATCACTGTACAAATTTCCCACAGGTATGTATTAAAATTCTTAGCTCACAGATCTTTTTACAGTTGTTAAAAGCAGGGGAGGCCATCCTTCCATTTTGACATACAGCTACAGCATATATAGTTAAGTAAAAGAACAATTTTCATCCAAAGTCTAACAGTACAAAGTGCAGGCTCTCCAGTATTCTGAAGAACATATGTATAAACAACTTGCAGAGCCCTTAGACAAAAACACCGTGTATGTAAGTGTTGAAACAAGGAACACAACAACGATAATTTACTCTTATGGAAGCACATAAAAATATTAGCCCAGCAAAAATTAAATTACAGTTGTTTTTGGAACCATCTCTATAGCAATCATATCCTGTCTGTGATGTGACAATCCATTTGAAAGCCAGGAACAGAATTTGAGATGGGTGAGATCTAAAACTACTATTTCTTCTTGTTTCACCTCTTAACTCCGTATTAATATATAAACTGATGGAGTTTCATGGTGTGTTTATACTAGTAATACATCATTTTGCATTTATTGCCATCTACCTAATACCTTTCCCTTTCTTTGTTTTCATCTCAGGATTCTTACAGCATTTTGCACACATTCCCTACACTGATTCCTTCCTCCCAAGTAAGTCCAGGATTTTTCTGTATTAGTCATTTTTCTGAATCCAGGCAAGCTGTGCCTAGTTTTAGCACTGCATGTCAATTTAAAAATCTAATTTGTCCTTCCATCCAGTATATTCTTAACTTGGTTCTAAATTCTCCGTTCTTTTCAACTCAAAATGTCAAGCCTGACTCATTCCAAATATTAGAGCTAGAGAAGTTCTGACACTGTTGATTTTCCAGTAAACTGACTCCATAAACAAACTTCCCCTAGTGTCTCCTATGTTTTACAACAGCCAGCACCTATATAAATAAATGACCTTAAATCTGCACTTCTTAAAATACTAATGAGGTTTACTTTATGACCTACATTCTCATATATATATCACATAAAGCCCTATAAAGCCCCAGGACTCAAGTGAGACTTAAATATTCATTTGCATTACAAGATATCCGAGGATACATTAATATGGTTAAACAAGATAAATCCTGAAATATAAGGTTGATAATCTCTATTTGGGATTAGGAAATAAATTTCTGTGTATACAGACATAGACCTTTCCAGCTAACATCTACACAAATGTTCAAGAAATATTTCACACAGGCTAGGGAATGTCATAGAATACATGATTCCCTCTTTGCCAATTCTCAAGGTTATGCTGTAACTACAGCAACCACTCAGATAGACGAGTAACACTGAAAAGTGGTTAACGCATTAAAAAGACCACTAAATATTCATCCATGTGCTCAACTCGTCAAGTTAAGAAGAACATTTCACAATACTGTGCATTGTAATTTCTCTTCTGACTTAGTTTCATTCATTGTGTTTCTCCCATTTAGGCATGACTTGAACAGTAACCAAGACTTCTATGAGACCATCTTCAAGAAATAACCTTGGGAGAATGAGCATCTCAGGCACCCCATAGCTCTGCTTTTCTCTCTAGAATGAACTTCCTCATTCTTCCTTATCAGGAAAGAAGGGAAGGTAGGAAATGGAGCCAAAAATTCTGGGAATTATTTACATATCTCTAAGAGAATTGTTATCAATTAAATTGCATGGCCTCCCTATTCATTTTGAGTTCCCACTTAGTGTGGTGCAGATCTCTTCTAAAAATATGGCTTCTATATGCTTGGTTATTCCTGCTCTTTGCCTTGTCTTTTTAACTTTTGAGACCATGGGCTACTCCTGGCCTATTTCCTATTTAAAAATGCCATCCATGTACCAATTATCATAGTGACCTCAGAGTTTGAGAAATCTTGGCCTTTAGTGATGCTGAAAGCTCCACTCTCCACTTGAAGCTAAAATGGTTGAGCGAGGTGACAGCCCCGGCAGGAAAAGCAGCAACTGTATTTCCAGCAGTAGCAATTTCAAGCTCATTATGCAGAGCTTTCCCTTGAGGCCATTTTCTTTGTGTTTTTCTTGTTCTCATTGCTTCTTGCTTGCTTAAACTGACAGCACATGCCCTGGTCAATTTTCAGAGTAGTACATTTTCTATGGTAACAAATGACCAGTAGTTTTGCAGAAAATGAAAAAAAATAAATCCTTGATAAATCTGTGTGGTATTGATTAAATACAAAATATCCTCTCGCATTCAGCATGGGGATATAGGACCATACTGCATAGAAGCTTCTAAAGGTCTACAGAAAAGATGTGAAAAGAAAATTGCTTTTCTAGAGAAAGAATTTGGAAAAAATACTCAACCTTTTTGTGCCTCTCAATTTTGTTTTAAAAATATGTATTCCCTATATTTTTTAGAGAAAAATACTAAAATTTAATATATTTGGTCATGTCCATTTACAAAAGAAAAATAGCAGTAAAAGTTTACATATCAAATAGTGAAATATTATCTGCTTTATTTACTTCTCTGTAGGGCAGAGTATGGCTATATGCTACTAAAGAGTAATTTTACTTTTAACAGGAACAAATACTCTTTATTGCCCTTTTTAATACATAGTAACATACTGAGTATGTCTACAATGGTAAAGGCTGCTCTCTTCAGGAAGAGTTTACTTATACTTGAAAGCAAGAGGCACACAATAACCAAGCATTTATAAGCAGGAAGCCAGAAATGAACCACATGAGAACATAATCAGAGACATGGACAACTTCATCTTCCACCAAATTACCTCATTCATTATCACGAGAGGAAAAAAAATTAAATATTTTGAAGTCTCTTAAGAGCTTCCTTTTTTCCTTAACTGAGCAATTGATTATGTGTGCAAACGGCATCTTCTCTGGAGCCCATCTGTGGTGTCCAACAGGCAAAGCCTGCAGCTCTCCAGGCGATCAGGAACGGCCAGGACGTGAGGAAAACATGCTCAAGAATGCCGGTGTGGCAGTCTGGGGGCCAAGTAAGTGTCTGGCATCTGGCTCTAAAACTATCTAAATGCTGGCACAAGGATTCTTGCTGAACACGTTGCAAGCAGTAGTAGACAAGAGACATTCATGAGAATTCTTGCCCATGCAGCAAGCTTTTCTAATTTTAAAAAAATCATAAAAAATAGGGAAAAAATGTTAATCTAGGGAAAATCTCTACATCTAAAAAAAGTCCTAGTAAATGGTGAGGGGAAGAGAGAAAAATTAATTCAAAACTGCCTTCTAAAGGCATAAATTCACATTTCAAACTGTGAAGTTACTTAAGGCTCAAATACTCCAGATAAGGTTCTTATCATAGGAAATTCTTACGGTTTTTAAAGGGCTTCCATTTTCATTTTACAAAAACCAAGGATGCCATCATGCAGTTTCCGAACTCCACGCTTTACAAACACACCTCCTTAGGAAAATGAGTTGTAATATGGCCAGATATCACCTGATTTTAGTTTCCTGATCTCTGATTGATACCATGAAAAAAGTTGTTGTTAAATATAATTATTTCATGAAGGAATTTGAAAAATAATTCTACATCAAAATTCTTTATTTTTCTCAAGCACTTAACTTCAACCTTTAAAACACTGTGATATTTGGTGAAGGAAAAACAAAGTGCTCAAAGCTCTATGATTTATCTTCTCTATGAGAAGATGAATTTCATTTATGTTCATCTCTGGACTCGGCTGTATCAAATAAGTCTTCCACTGGACTTCAAGTGACACATGTGGAAAAGACTGTGGTTCTTCATGACCAGCCTTGGTGAACCCCTTTGTTTCTTCACTGGCCAAGAAAACTGTACATTGTTCTTCTGCTGAGGCAGATGGGTGTCCTAACCCTTCTGTGCATATGTGATTCCTTGATAAACACCATACCAATGCATCTGACACCCATACCAGTGATCATATCCAACAGCAATGTTACTTTATACTTCAAGCCTTAGGTGATGTATGCAACTGCGCTTTTCTACCCAGGATGAACATTCAATTGCAAAATTCAGCATGAAGGGGCTTTCATCCCTGTTTGAAAAAAAAATCTGATCACATAAAAGGCACCTCTTAATGATTCTGGTCACAAAGTAGTGGTTTTACAGTCAGTATATGACTGTAGCCAACTGTTCTCAGAGGCTCAGAAGGAGAATATCTGTATTTCTCACTTTTCCCACTGTCTTACTTCTAGCTCACTTCTACTCAAGGCCAGATATGCTTTGCAGATATATTATTCCTGAGATCAGTTCAAGGAAAGCCATTTTCACTGAATTGCCACTGCCATCAAACAATGGAAAATGGGGGACCAAACACTGGAACAGTGTAAGTACCCTCTGTTTTAATAGAGCTATGAGAATAACATGCTGTACAGAAGATTAATACCTGCAAGATTCAACAAAAATTGTTTTCTGGACTTTTGTGGCAAAATATGTATGTTTACAAAACATACACACAACTGGCTTATTACTTATGTTTATTATTATCAACTAGTATTTGATTAATAATGATAAATTTACACAGACAGCTCAGTAAAATAATTCTAAATTTTTTATTAAAAATGACCTTCAAAATAAAGCAGTTGTCTTTGTCATCACATAAGTAGCTCCACTCCTACTAATAATGGCCTCTGTATAAGCACCTCTTCCCTTACCACTACCTTAGGCTACAGTATAATTGCCAACAAATGAAATACATCCAGTTGAAATCAAAGGTAGCAACCCCACTAACTTCAACAGGAGCTGGATTAGTTGTGAAATCTATGGCACTCTAGGTTAAGAGCAATACCTCATCCAAAGTCTGGAAATAGGTACTGGCTATGAAAACTGTCCCAAGAAAATAATAAAACAAAACTAGGAAGACAATCCAATTTTACAGGGAAGTAGTACTAAATATTTGAGAAAGATGTTTAACAGGTCAGATAAATCAGAAAGATAAGTCAAAAAATGCAATGCCCACTCCCGAATATATTAGCTTATGTCATTCTTCTAATATACTTTATGTCTTTACATTGTAAGCATTACTGCAAAGAATCCAGGTGTCACTAAAAGTGAGTTTAAAACACTTTAAAAACCCATGCATGGAAGTATTCAGTCTAAAACTATGTCTTATTCTGAGATGTCTCACATTAAGGTAACGTGCAAAATATGTGCATTCCGCATAAAATCACCAGTAAGAAATCCTGACAGTATTAATCCATACTTCTAGTGCCTCTGAGAGCCAGGAAACAAGTGACCAAATAAAAGCTTTCAGGGAGAGAAAAGTAGAGACTGTACCTTGTACTTACACTTGAGTAACCCAGTCAAAGAGAATGACTCTACAGAAGTTAACTTTTGAAGCTTCACTGACCAGGTAGACTCATTCTCAGAAAGGTCACTAGAGATGCTGGTCAAGGAGAAAGGATCCAAAAGAAAAGAGGTCAGAAGTGTCTCTTCTAGCTTCACCTCAAACAACTAGCAAGTCCAGACACAAAACAATGTGTGACCATTCCCCCTGCACCTCCTCCCTCAGACTTGAAAGCTGTAATTTCAGTGTGCCATTATTTCTCCTTAAGAATGTTATTATAGTAGATTAAGATACTGAAGTGATGTTTATTAGCAACAGAATCTTAATGAAGCCATAGGATTGGGGGTAGAGGCCTGTTTATGAGCACCAGAGGCTTTAATACTTACTTACCTCTGCTCTAAACAATGGAATGGGAATGAATTAGCCAGCAAGGTTTTTCACCAAACACAGCAGTAGCACATCCCATTTATCTCTATTTGCTAAATGCACAAGTAGAAAGACCTTTTCAATAACAAAACTGTATATTCTGCAGATCAAATATGGTGGATTTTCTTTATGGTGGGTTTCTCTACGGTCAGTTTTCTGCAAATATGATTTGCACCACTTTTGTCACTCTTTCAGCTCTGCTACACAATGTCTATTTTATTGCTCCTGCCACAAATCCAGATGGCTGCAGATGTGCAGCTGGCAACACTATGTTGTCTGACCCTGTTTAGAAGTTTACACAATGCAGTGCTTGAATTAAGAGGAAGTCCCAAGTGCCCTCATTGGCACAGCAGCCAATGAACTGAAATAGGAGTAGCAAGAGTGGCAAATTTCAGCAAAAATTTCCTAGTACAGGAAATGCCTACAAGACAGAGGGGAGATTGTACACTTTGCTGTGAAGACAGAAGGGCATAAAAACAGCTCTTTAAGGCATGCAATGGTATTCTGAAAACTAATTGCAAAGTCTATTGGCCAAAGTAAGCCCAGCTACTCTTCTTCAATATGTGACTGTATCTCTGTCCACTCATGAAATAGTGCATAATGATTTACCCTAACAAGGATCATCTCCTTTGAACAGATCTGTAAAATAATAGTAAATATGCTGCTGGCTTTATCAAATATCTTGAAAAAAGCTCTCAAGTCGTGAGAGAAGTGTTTTAAGGATGAATGAGTCTATTTAAAATTTTTAGATCTTCTGAAGCTCTGACACTGACTGTCTTCAAGGCAGACTCTATAATAGCTGGTTTTTTGGTCCAATCTGTGAAGACAATAAAGGATATAATATAAAATACATACTGTTATGTAAATGTACAGACATACGTTTTTAGCCAGTGTTCTGCAATGATAGGTGCTTGCACACATTCAGTGATAACAATTTAAGTATTCTGGTGTAAATGAATCAATTCTTAAAGCCCTTACATTTTTGCCATTGGTGTTCAAGGTTAAAACTACATATGAACTAAACTACAGATACAAGTCAACCATGTAAACATGAATTTTTCTGGCAACACATTGTGCATACACACTTGCATATGTAAACATACTTAGTTTTTTAAAGAAATAGTCTCTGCTTTATGACTTCCCTCTACTCCTAATCACACAACAATCACAATCAATTCAGAAACAGAAGAAATACTGAGTAAAACTGCAGTACCAGCTACTAAAATGAATGTGGTTCCAGAAAAAAATTCTATCACCACCAATCATTCACACACAGCACTCCACCTCAGGAAAGCCTTGTGATTTCAAGTAGTACTGAAGCATGTGATTAAACTCCATCAACAGCAAGATAATTCATTAACAATACCAAGATAACAAATTAGCAATCCAGCTCTGGTATAACTGTTCACGCACAATCTCCTAGTGCTTTACACAGAAGCCTCATTTCACAACTACCATTTGACAGCTGGGCATTAACAGCTACGTGTCCATCCCGCCTGAGTGGGCAGATCCCTTCACCAAGGCAACGCTGACAGCTCACAGCCCAGCTCTGTACATTCATTCTGCCAGCTGCAGATGTCCCCAAACCACTGGCATGCCCCCCAAGGTCAATCTGCTTACAAATCTCATCTGCCTTTGCTAAATGCTCTGGAAAGAGTCCCCGTGACCGACTGAAGCGCTGACTCCAGCCAGGCGCGAGCGCTTGGCAAAGGGTGCCACGCTAAGAGCCGGAACGTCCCCACGCCGCTCCCGTGGAACGCTCGTGGCCCCCAGCCTACGGCAGCAGCGGCTCCCCAGGCCTCCCCCGGACCTCTCGGACTCGTGTCTGTGTGCTTTGAGCACACAGTGGCTGCAGCCTCAGGCCTGGCCTCACGGCAGGGCCCTGATACACCCCAACAGGGCCAAGGATGCTCCTCACAGGAACAGGGAAAGCAGAAACTGAGCAGCGGAGAGGTTCTGGACATCAGGCTCAATCGATGTAACTATGATCAACGCACTGTGAAGGATGTGCTGAAGCTTGGGCACGTGCACACGTGGCTCTGCGTGGAGCTGACCTCAGGCACAGAGCGGCACTTGCTAGGTCAGGCACCAGCCAGGCACTGGTGAGGCTCCTCCTTCTCAGCAGAGCTGAGAACATGGACAGCCTCTGCACCCACTCTGTAAAACCCAGAAAACTAACACATCCTGGGCTAAGTCTTGATTAAAGCAGGTCAAGCTCAAATACTTCACCTCGTGCTCCCCACAGGCTGCAAGTCCATGGCGTTGGTTACTGCAGCTCAGCTGACCCGTGATTAAGAAATCTGTCAGCAGAATTAATTCAATCGTGTCTGAGCCCTAAATTGCTACAGACAGGTCACAGAAATCCCTGTTACTACACAAAATAACTACACTGGGAAGCTGAGTTCCACTTGCTGATTCTAATATTCAATACTTGATTTATAAGGAGGAAAACTATACATGAATCAAAGAAATCCTCATAATATTACTCAAAATTCGAATGATAAAAATAACTAGGACTGACCCTTTTTAGAGACAGTATGAAACCTACCAACCTAAAACAACAGGTGTTTCAATATGCTGTATAGAGAAAGGAAAAAATAAAATCTAAATAGCAGAATTCTGTTAGGCTGACTTCTGCTCTTGGTAACTGCTTTTTTCTTAATTATTATTTAGAAAACTAAAAACTCTGAACGCCCTCATACATACTCTTTAACCTGACATGGATGAGAGGCAAGAAGTAATAACAGCAGAGAAAGAAAAATAGTATTTTTAAAACATAACTATACTGCATTTATAATTGGCTGTACATTAGCAAGTGCCTATAATTAATGACATTTTCATATAAATATTCAGTGTATAACAGTTAGACAATGGATATTTATGATACATTTACACAATACATACGAAACTATAGATAACTGCATGTTGTCCAGACTGGCAACCAGAAGTGGAATCCACAACTCGAGTTTTCATACTGTATGGCCAGGAAGGTTTTTTATGGTGCCTCACAGCCCAGGAAGTGGCATCCAGAATTAAGAGTCAGGTTTGATTCTATATTGAACAATTTTTTACACTAATAGTAGATTACAAAAAAGCCTTAATATATACAGTAATCTTTCTACTGCAGATTTCTTAGCACTTTACATTGAAAAGAAATATTTTCTGATCTACAGGTATAGTGATCATAAGAAGTGATCTTTGCAAAGGCAGTTTGCCCATCAGAGATAGCAAATGCTAGAACTTCTGCTTTCCTAGTCACTGTCCAACGCCATGTTCATTGTACTACGTGCAAACACAAAGGACTTTGTTTTCAATAGATATTCCTCCTTAAAACAGTATGTCTCATGTGCAACTTCTGAGTGCCAGAGATACGGTATATCCACTTCAGCTGGACTTTCTACTTGTAATCTTGCAATCTCTGAGGTTACCACATCTCTGCTAAATACAAACCATGTGTGATGAAAGCTGGGCCATCATGAACTTCAGAGGCTCTGAGGGATGCTGCAAGAGCATATAAAGCTTTTTAAACACCACTCTGCTTTTAAGGCTGAGAAGCACAGCTAAAGCTACTTACAATTCTACTTTGGCTGTCATTTATTATGTATCATATGGACACCCATCTCCTCAATCCTGCATGATGTACAATGAGCAAGAATTGTTTAGTTGAAAAACTGATTATTACTTCAAGCCTACTATTTTAGATTACAAGCAATGATACAAATTCCTTAATCGTGCAGGATTAGTTGGATTAACAATTTCTCACTTAAACATAAGTGCATCGTTTGTAGGACAAACAGGCATTCAGCTGTTGCAAACAGAACTCTGCCTGCCTTGTTCACATCTGCTTGCCACTTTACTTCTAGAGAGCCCATCAAAGGATGAAGCATATGGTCTCGATATTGTTAGTGTTTGTAAATCACATGCATACTAAGCACGGCAGAAATACATTAAAGTGGAAGTACAAATATAACTTCTGCAGGCACCGCTCATGTATGCCATCACACCACAACAGGAACACAGACAGATAAAGAAGAATTCCCAAGAAAACACACAGTGATTATGAATTTTTAATTGTTTCTCCTGGTTATAGCTCTGTTGGATTAGTGGTTTAATGCTGAGATAAAACCTGAATCAGACTATCAAATCATGTATTTGTCTTGCTATGTGTCCCAACAGGCCAATACTGACATCTGCTACACAAAGTTACTGCAGACCTAACAGTGTGATTTATTTTTTTATTCTTCAGTAATGTTGCAAAGTAATTATCCATTCACATAGGAAGAGCATGAAATAAACTGTCCCTTAGCTTTAAACTCCTCCTGCATTCCAGAAAAGGGCATTCCTCTTCTCAAAGAAAGTGGCTTCCTGAAGTCCCCAGCACTTGCATATTTAAAAAAAAAACCAAAACAAACAAACAACAAATAAACAAAAAAAAAGTTTTATCTTTCCTACAAACACGTGGGAATGGAAGAAGAAACCTATCAAGGAAAGAAGTTGCAGCTGTGCACACAGGTTGAAACAGAGCTAAGATAACAGGGACCAAATGAGTCCTGCAACAATGTGATCACAGAGTGAACAAAGTATTTTGGCAATTGCACATTCATGCAAAGTTATAACAGCTGAAAAATGTGCCAGCAAGAGAAAGGCATATAAAGCTAAAAAGCTTTAGCTTCTTGGTATATAACCTACTTCAATAATCCTGGAATTATTTTCTTTGATTAGCTAACTAGTTTATCAAATAAAACCATTTCCATTTGATTTCAGAGGCTGCTTAGTCTACCCAATTCATATGATTCAGGATTTAAAACTTTCTTCTTCTGTTGCTTTATCACTGTCTTATCAAAAACAGCATCATGAGTTGTTCAAATATCATAATAAAAGTTCACTGTTCTAAGAAAAAGAGCACTAGGATAGACTGTATAGCTTGCTGGGCAATTCCTTAACTTTCTCAGTAAGTTGTACATAAAACTGAAAACTTGAATACCTTGCTATGTACCCTTGGGATTTTCTGCCCTGTAACACAGCTGCTGGCAACTGTTCATCCTTGCATTATTTATCAAGCTTCCCCAATTCTCTTCTGGCAGAAATGACAAAACACTTTAATCTCCTTCAGGATGCACAGAGGTCACTTCTTCTTCGAGTAGCAGACCAGGAGAAAAGTCTGATCAAATCTTAGAATCATAAGATGGCCTCAGCTGGAATGGACCCTTAAAGATCATTTGGTTCCCAGTCCTGCAGCCAGGTTGTTCAAATCCCCATCAAACCTGGCCTTGAACCCTGTAGGGATGGGGAATCCACAGTTTTCCTGGGCAATCTGTTCCAGTGTCACATCACCCTCACAGTGAAGAATTTCTTCCTAATGTCTATTCTAAATCCACACCCTTTCAGTTGAAACCCTTGTGGTATCACTGTGAGCCCTTGTAAAAAGTCCCTCTCCAGCTTTCCTGTAGGCCCCCTTTATGTAGTGGAAGGTGTTCTAAGGTCCTTCCAAAGCCTTCTCTTCTCCAGGCTGAACAACCTCAGCTCTCTCACCCTGTGTTCACAGGAGACCTGCTCCAGCCCCTTGGTCTCCTTTGTGATCCTTCCCTGGACTCACTCCAGCAAGTCCACCTTATCCTTAGCTGGGGGCCCCAGAGCTGGATGCAGTACTCCAGAGGGTCTCTTTAGTTTTTTCCAAGACTGTCAAGGTGTCCACAGAAGCCAAAGTAACTTGGTACCAGCCATGAAGTAAAAAAAATAAACAGCCTAAAGTAGATTTAAGGAACACTTGTGAAGGCAAGTAACTTTTTCTGACTAAGGTGAGGAATGAAGAAACAGCTCAGGCATGAGGCACAGCAAATCCACAGAAAATATTTTCAGGACTTGGATTCTAGATGATGCTTTTCCTCACATTATAACAGACAACTGAGTATTTTGATGTCCCAGATATCACAATCTAGAACCCTTTCTCATGTACAGCACTAAGTTACACACTAGTAGAATAGTTTCAGTGAACTACAGGTTAACTAAAAGCTTCTCTGCCAGCAGCATTTTGAGAACTCAGCCTGATAAAATTTGATCAGTCCCTGATGCCACAGCACACAGAATCATGGATGTTAGAAGGAAAATAGATACTAGCAGGTTCAGAAAGGAAGACTGAGATGGGAGGTGATAGTCACATCAGCTAGATCTATGTGCTGGAAGTGGTGCATCTCCTTCAGGTCTCTGCATATTCTTCAACTGCTCTTGAGCTACTCAGACCTGGAGCTATTAAGACAGCAGCAAAGACAGTGAAGAAGAAAGGAGACTTAGGAAAACTGTGCAGATACTTCAAATGGTAGCTTCTCTTTTTCAATTTTCACAGAATGATCTTGTTTTTTCTTAAACATCAGGGTACAGTAAATTTGATACAAGAACAATGATATTGCATCTTTCACTATACTGTCTTTCTTTTGCCAGAATTCAAAATTTCTTCCTCAAAGGAAAACGTTACTGGCTAAAGCTAGGCTCAAGACAGAATGTCTGGTTTTCGACATCCATTCCTTGTTTGGGATGTGCCAAATCTAAAGATTTCTCCAGTGCACTGGAAAAAAAAAAAATTAAAAAAATGCAATACTTCATGTCTAAATGGCAATTTTTTTTTAAGTGATGACATTAAAAGTATTATCCTAAAACAAATTAGTCTTTAATTGGTTTGCAGGGAAAACACAAATACATTAGGAACTCACCTAGGCAAACAGAAGTGTATATTTTATGGATAAGTACTGTAATCATATTTTTTACTTGGAAATAAAAACAAACAACATTTGCATAATAGAACTGTTTAAACATCTTAATGAAAATGTGTCAGTATCTCCTCCTGGCTTTTATATGACAGTCAGCATACATCTTAGGTCCAATACATCACATTTTATACCACTTATTGCTTAAACAGTTTTGACATTTTAAGTAATCCATATTAGCATGTGGAGTCACTAAAAGAATCCTTAAGTACACTTCACAATATTTTAAAGAGGTCAAAATTATTAACATCTACCAGAAAGAAATAATGCAGAACTGATCACTCTACAGATTCTGGAAAAATGAGACACTAGCCTCACCGTTCTAGAAATCATTTCTACTGGAAGCTAAAGGATTAGACTGACGTGTATTTCCCAAGCTACATCTGTCATAACAAGTTTAAAAAAGCAACCAGCCCACTGAGCAAGAACTGGCACTTTGGGAAATGGCTTAAATAGCACTGAGCCCTCAACTAGCAGTTCTATGCTTATTACATATTTGAATAGACTCAAATCAAGAACCTACTTCCTGCCACCTTCACATTTGACTTTAAGATTAAAAACCAAAAAAAACAACAACCAAACAAAAAAACATAAAAATAAAAAAATAAACCATGTATTGAGAATTCCTCAGTATACCAGAGAGTTCATGATATTAGTGCTATGGACAGTAAAAGGATGGAGCCAGCAGTACTCTTTCAAACCTGACACACAAGGGGGGGAAAAAGGGAGCCCACAGGGCCACTGCTTCTGCCCAAGTTTCAGTATCCCCTCACAGAATATCATACTTAGGGGTTTTCACTCTTCTAATTGCAGTTTCCACCTCATCTACATTTTTAAAAATATTTTACTGCTTGTGTGCCTAATGCTTCTTACACAAACACATCTACCCATTCAAGTCATTACCTGTGCCTAAAAGTATGACTTAGGAGACCATCAACAGATAAAAGTCTACCATTGGAAGGGACCATATATTTTATTATATATTAAGCTGCAGTTGTTTTCGGCACTTTTTTAAAAACAGATTAAACAAAAGCAACTGTTTGGGCCCTCAAAATTCTCCTGTGGAAGAACTCAAAGTACAGATCTGGCAGATAAGAAACAGTGCCTACACCCTTTAGAGATAATCAATCCAGAGTAAACCAATATTATAATGCATCTTCATTTCATGGAACCTACATAAAAGCTAGGAAACCAGCTGGAAAAAGGGAAAAGCAGTAGCCCTTATCCTACAGAAACGTTGATGGATTTCTCTACAGGTTTCCTACAATTGCTGCAATACCTGTGAATCATAGAATGGTTTGGGTTGGAAGGGCCTGTCAAGCTCATCTTGTTCCAGCCCACCCACCATGGCCAGGGGCACCTTCCATAGACCAGGCTGCTCAAAGCCCATCCAGCCTGGCCTTGAACACTGCCAGAGATAGACCATCCACAGCCTCTCCAGGCAACTCTGAAGTTAAAGGGGCTTTAAGCAGAAATATCTTAGCAGACAATAAATTTCTTACAGCCAAAGTGAATAGCACAATTTGACTCCTTACTAGATCCTACACAACCAATGGGATATTTAGAATAGAATTGTTCAGCTGGGAAGAGATCTACAATAATCATCTAGTCCAGCTTCCCACCAAGTCAGAGCTGACCAAATATTTGGTAAATAATGGTAATTACTTGACCAAAGACCACAGATATACAAGTACAGAGCACAAAACTTTTCCTTCAGTCAGTTTCTCTTTCCCATATCAGAGCACTTGACTCTAAGATAAAGATTACAAAAAAAAAGAAAAAAATAAATAAACACCCAACAACAAACAAAAAACAAATAAAAAAATAAAAAAACAAAAACAACAAAACAAGCAAACAAAAAAAGCCCCACAGAAAGACCCAAACAGAAAAGCCAAAACCCCATCTAAAAGTCAAGCATTTCAGTAGAGCAAGAAGGCTCTGCTTCTGCCCTGGGACTGCACTTCTCAGATCACACTCCTGAGCACCTGTGCCTTGCCAGCCAGCTGCATCTGTCCCTGGATGGCAGGGGGGCAGATGGGCTGAGGAAGAAGATTGGCAGCAATACTGCACCAGGGCTGTAGGAATGTATGAGCAGGAAGCAGCACTTTAAAGACTAACCAGAAAACTTCCAGGATGAATGCAGTGCTCACAGTACATCCCTGTCAAATGACACAGGTTGTTATTTAGGTCTCAGCACATGCAGGTTGCTGCCCTGTGAGCAGACACAGCTCAACCCCATGGCTTGACATTCAGGGCTGCTGCATCTCTGATGTGGCACAGGGGTTTTGGATGAGCAGCACTGTGACAGCCTCACAGCAGCCAGAGACCCACTGCTGATGAGATGCTCATCAAGACAGGTCCTGCTACTGGTGCTTCAGTTTTTTAGTTTTCCAATAGCAGGCATGTAGAAAGGAAAATCATTAGAAAAATTCATTTTTTAATGATTTTTCAGCAACTTCATTCAAACTCAATGCAATGGAATGCATTAATTGAGTCACATTAAGATAAGCCAGGTTATCTTGAACCACTCTATGGCTCCAATTCAACAAGTACCATCACTCGAAAAAACCTCAGTTGATGTGAACACCAGTTCACATCTTTTACCTAGGCAAGATTCTGATGCTCTACCTCCAAATTCCAGAAAGAGCATTAACTCCATCCACCAAACAAACAGAAAAAAAAAAAAAAAAAGGATTTTAAAAAAAACAACTCATAAATCATAGTATTTAATATCCTGTGTTCAAGGACAATACTCATTTTGGGGGAAAAAAGTGAAATTGCATTCACAGAAATCCATTTCCTTCACTAGTCTATATTTGCATCTCTATAGACCAAAATATAGCTATGTTACATGATTCATTTTTATATTTCATTTACAGAAACAAAATTACACAGAACATGTATGTCTAAAATGTCATAGGCAAGAAACAAATGAAATGGAAGAGAACCTAATCTCTGAAACCTACTACAACTGAAAACATACAAGCTGTTTCGGTGAAAAAAATCTTACTTTCACCACTCCTTTCAATGAAAAGAGCAAGCAAAGACAATGCACAACTCTGGCACAACTGAGTGAATGCCATCCCGGGTAAACACTAAGTCCAAGAGGATTGCCCAAGGCAAATCAGAACAAAACTCTATGCAAAACCTGAAAAATCTATCTATTTAATAAAAAGTTAATCATTAGTCCTAATGCTGTCGAACTCATGAGACTCCCAGGAGCTGAATTTTTTGTTTAATAAAATGAAATAAAAATACTTTTAAAAAAAGTGAAACACAAGCACCAACAATGTCATTTTCCATGCCCTGACATCCCAAAGCACATCATCTGCCCAAAAGACTGGTGATTGGGAGATGAAGCACAGTTAAGTATCATTAAATTCTATTATTAGCTTTTTAGCAAGGCTAATTACAAGACTGCCAACCCAAAATGTCACAGAGATTTCTCTGACGTAATCATCTAGCACCCAGGAAATGAAGGAAACTACCAATCCATCTTCTGACACATATTAGGAAAACGAGATGCTCAACATGAATACTGACATAATCTTTAGAACTTCCTAAGGCAAACAAAGGAAATAGAATTAAAAGCAAAACAAACATCACATGCCAACAACAGAGAAACATTTCCAAAAAAACCCAACAAAAATTCCTTTTTTTAATCTCAACAGTATTTAGGGGTTCAAAAGAACAAACAGGTAAATAAAGTGGTCAAGTAATTGATGTTCAAATCAAAAGAACCAAACAAGGCCAAAATGCTACAAAACAGGTTTTATTAAATGAAGAGATTCAATCCCTTGGGATAAAAGAAACCAAAAAAAACAAAAAAAACCCACACAAACATTTAAAAAGAGAACCAAGTCTCAATACTAAGGCTGATCGTGACCATAAGGTTTTATGTCTGATACCATCAGACATCTCATGATGCTACAAAAGCAGAAATGTGTCTGGGACTACCATAGCATTATCCTGATAAGGCTTTTTCTTCTCCTATTTTGTTACATTTTCCTGGAAAATAATTATTGTGGTAAAAAAATAATTCCTATCTTAAAAGGCCTCTTCTTGCTGTATTTTTTTTATTATCCTAATGCTTACAGTTGATTAAAATCAACTCTTACAAGGGCTTTCTGTATGTGTAACTGTGGCCTGCATCTGATAAATCTATATATAATCCATCCCCAATAAGCAAATGTTCCCCTCTAGGTCCTTCCCCTCAGTATGGTCAGGGATCACTGAATGATGCTAATGCCCTCGTTATCTGACAACGCCAAGAGTACCTTCAAAACCTTGAAAGGAATCTCACTGCTTTTCCAAAAAGCTTTCTCTTAGCTGTTTTCCAAAAAAGACCCCCAAAGAAAATCGATTAAATAAATCACTTTTCAGACACACCTCTTTAAAAGTGATTGACGGAAGATCATGTTCAAGTAGACACACAGGTTTCGTTTGCACACACATCAGTAACTGTGACATACGGAGACAACTAAATCAAGTAAAATTGCCCCTTGCACGTAGCAGTTGACTTTTAGAGAACAAAACTGACAGGGAGGTTTTCTAATTAGTATCGGGTCATCAGTAAGTAGTTGCTAAAAACCGGGTTTTCCTCGGGTTGTCCATCTATCCGCAAGCGACGCGCGTTTCGAAAAAGAAAAGATAATTTTTTACCAAAAGGAGTCGCACGGAGCTGGAAATACAGGCACCGGCAGTTACATAAACCGGCGCTAAAAATACACTTGAGAGGCGCAGTGGGCACGCCGGGGCAGGGGCCGGGGCCGGCAGAGCTGCCCGCCGGGGCCCGGGGGCCGGGCCGGGGGGCCCGGCGGCGCCGAGGGTCCGGGCCCGGCCCGCAGCCACCGGCGGCACCGCTCCGGCCGGGACCCGCGGCCCGGCCCGCCAAGTCCCCGGAGCGCGGGCACGGGCGGCCCCTGCTTACCACCAGCACGGGCACGCCTGCGGTCAGCGAGTAGAGGAGCACCGGCGGCACGGCGCTGCGGTCCTCCGGGCCCGGGTAGGGCTTTCGGTACGCGCCCTCGTAGCAGAAGAAGCCTTGCACGTTGACGGTGAAGGTGTCCGTGTACTCGAAGTAATAAGCCAGCATCACGGTCCCTGCCATGATCACCATCTGGAAGTAAAGCATGCTGGTGAGCGGAGAGGGCACTCGCATGTACGTGGGCTCCGGCGGCCGCGGCAGCCCCTCTCCCCCGCGGGGCGCTCCGCCCGCTCCCCGGCGGCATCCACCGCGGGCGGGGGCGGCTCAGCGGCGGGGAGCGCGGTCAGCCCGGCGGCGAGCGCGGCCAGGCCAGCGGGGCACGGCAGGAGAGCGGGGGCCCGGCCCGCCGCTCCGGCAGCGGCTCCAGCGCGGGCTGCGGCCCCGGGGGGGGGCGGGCGGGGCGCAGGGGCGGCCCCGCCCCGCCCCGCCCCGCCCCGCCCCGCCCCGCCCCGCCCGGGAGCAGCGGCCGCGCCGGACCCGGCGGAGAAGGGAATTGCTCGACCCCCGGCCGGCTCCCACGGCACAGCCCCGCGGCCGTGATTGTCAAAGAACCCTCCGCGCCACCGTGGGTCCCTCTCTGCACCGGACACCCACACCTGCACGGGGCGCGCTCGGGGCCGGGGAGCTCCCGCAGGTGCTCGTTGTCCCGTCTCGTCCCCGCCCAGAGCCCGCGGGAAGCGGACACGGCACTGCCCACAGCCACAGCTCGGACGGGCCAGGGCAGGCACACGGATCGCCACTATTGGCCGGGGTGGGAAGGACCTCAACTTGGAATCACAGAAGGACAGCATCAGTTAGGTTGGAAAGGACCTCTGAGATCCAACCTACGGTCTGACACCACCGCATCGGCTAGACCGTGGCACCAACTGCCGCATCCGGTCTTTCCTTGAACACCTCCATGTATTCCTGTCTGATTCTGTGATTCTACAAGAAAATTGTTCTTCATTTTTGCTCTATGGTTTGCCAGACATTTTTATGGCAGCAATTTTTGAGATACAGTGTAGTTAGGTATTAAGAAAAGAGTCCATCACAAGGTCTAAAATTAGATTCCTTAATATACCCCCAACTCAATAATTTTAGCGTATTTATTTATATTAAAAAACCTGTCAATACATAACACTTATCCTGAGCATATCTGCTTGTTCGGGTCATCAGATATGTGAAATGCCTTTGACTTACACAATCAGCTTGTACTCTGGCTCATTTCTGGCCACAAAGAAGTTCCCCACAGTCCTACAACTACCCACCCTGATCCCCCTATCCTTCCAAAACTGGAAATTGAAATGCATAGTCTTTTGTATATGGATAGCTATGAAAATAATTAACATTTAAAGCTTTTATTTAACAGCTATTAAGAAAACTGGTAGCTGGCCTTGAATCTATCCTCACTCAAGTAACATCCTAGAGTAAGAGAGTCTACACCACTGCTGAGAGAAGTCATACACATAGAAACACAAAAGAGTTCTATTTAAAAATACATATACAGCAATACACATAAGAATAGATAACTGTGCCCAAGGCTTGTACAGATTCAGGCATGTGTGGGCTCTAGTCTGGATTCCCAGAGCCAACAGATAAAATAGTTACTTAAAGGTACACAGCCCACCCCAAATATTACAAGGGTGGAAAACACTCTTAATGGACACTTCAGCCATAGAGTCCACTTATTTTACATAGAAAAGGCGGTAAGAAATAACAAATAAGATTAGATCACCCTGTTTTATAATGAGTAATCATTCTCCTAGTGTTGTACTTCGGCTTTAAGTGTTCATTTTCCTCCCTTTCATGAGAATTTTTTCAATATTCAGTGATGTTAGTCTCCGTGCATTTATTTTTAATCAGTCCTTGAAGAACACGCTCTTCATGTCTGGATTCCACATCCAGTCTATTTTTATGTGCTTTTAACACACTCTCCAGAAGAATCTAAATCATGTCATTCTCACTGCACTCACCAGACTTAGCTGGATAGCTCCCTACCTTTGTGAAAAATCTGGAGTGAGACATGAGACATCTTGTGGTGAATTCTGCCTAGCACAAATTTTATTTTCCCCATTGCTTTAGCACAGTCTAATACACATTACCACACACATAAAAATCGTAATGCATACAGACACCCTCGTTGTTAGGATGTATGGCCTGATCCAAAGACAAAAGTCAGCAGCTGGACTCCAATGAGCACAAGACTCAGCTCTTCAGTTCTGTTTGAGTGCATGCCCCATAGAAATGCTGGTGGCATATTTCTTTGAAAAATTTGCATTGAGGAAAATCAGTCTTCTTCCAGAAACAAGCTGATAAAATAGTCCTGCATTTTGCTATCACAAACCAACTTCTGTTTATAGATGTAGCTGATCAAGTAAAAGCAGAGATAGCTTTTTGTTATAATGAACATGATGTCTATTGCCTGCACAGTTGAATATGCAAACGTATATTAAATCAAACATATAGAAGCATAAGAACACAATCTCTAGTGACTAATGCAACCAGCTAAATATATTCTGCAACCACAGTGATATGCACAACAGAAGAATGGCAGAGAAAAGCCCAGAACCCACAATTTTTGTTTCAGAAGGCTATTCATACATTAAATTGTCAGCTGAAACTCAGATAACTGACAGACTTTTTTTGAAATTAACTTCCTTGGGAATAGTGCCACTGA
Source organism: Pseudopodoces humilis (assembly GCF_049639895.1). Classification (NCBI taxonomy): domain Eukaryota; kingdom Metazoa; phylum Chordata; class Aves; order Passeriformes; family Paridae; genus Pseudopodoces; species Pseudopodoces humilis. The sequence goes on along the minus strand of NC_142209.1, from coordinate 13,323,201 downwards.
TCTCAGAGCAAGAGTTCTCCCCTGATGTTCCTTGTAGGTTTGTCTTGTTATTTTTGTTTGCTGCCTAATTATAAGTGAATTTTTAGCTCAGGAGACACAATGTAGAGCAGGGTAGACAAAGAGAAACCTTAGACACAGTTTTGCAATATTTTGAAATCATGACCTTTATTACAAAGATGTAATTCAAATTCCAAACCAAATTCACTAACCTTTCATATGCTTAGATCACCACTGCCTATTGCATTTTCTAGCTATAAAACATTGCTCTTCCAAATGCCAGTAAAGAAACAGAGCCAACCCAACAAAGCCTTCTCAATAGGCAGGAAAATACGAATTGATATAAAATCATCCCACTATTTTTATCTTTCCTGTTTACCTCTTTCATGCTTTATCAGAGTGTCAGCCGCTTGAAGCCCCATGACTGTTTCACTGTTACATCTCCACATTGCTATACTAATACACTAACCCAGCCCTTTCTGAGAGGAATATTGCATCTATGTTGGTGGCACAGCAGTAGGGAAGAGACAGAATGAAATATAATCTCTACAGATATTTTTAAGAGACAACTAAAAGGACATTTTAATTGATAAAGTAAATTGTTTAATGATATGCTGTGATTTAAGTCCTAAAACCCAGGACATTTACTTCTAAAATTTATGCTTGTAGGACCATGATAATGCAAGGTAAAAATTATTTCCTAGCAGCTGGAGCAGCATCAGCACAGAATCAGAAATGGGGGCTTGCCCAGAACACTTGCTGCATGATTCAAACAAGTTAGGCACCAAATTTAAGTTTTTCATATGGTCTTAGTATGTAGTTCGCAGAGACAACTCCATTAGGTGACTAAGCTCTACTACATAAGGGCAACATGAATCATCTTCTGAAAATGTCATTCATTACATCCTAAGAAGTACCAGCCTCTTATGATACCACTTGTAAGAGTAATGACACAGGCTTTGATGACTAGCTTAGACTAGCACCCTTCTTTTAAAGGGCTGTGGTGAGATGTCATCAATCCTACTCTTAACTTTCACTTACACATAGATAAACTAGCTTCAAAAGAGGAATTATACTTTCTGAGACTCAAACAGGGAGAAAATTGGCCAAATTAGTAGCAGCATAAGCATTACTATTGTATTTATATTGCAGTATTATGTAGAGCTGGACCGTATTTTTCATAGAAGACAGCATTTTGCCCCAGTAAGCTTGGGTACCTCATATGATGCAGTGTAAGTAATATGAGAGAGTGAGCAGATGGAGATGAAACAAATGAGGAGGAGGACAAGGCAGCAATGAAATGATTGAGTTTGATATAATGAGCAGCAGTCATGGCACATTAGTTTCCTAGCCAGTATTCACATCAATAATATAATTAATATTTTAAAAACTGCTTTCTGTATTCAAATTAAGAAGTATTATTGCATGCAAGTTCTCCATAGGTTATAACTGAAACTTGGGATACCAGAGGGTCACCATGTACCTAAGGCCTGTACATTCTCAGAATTAAAGCCTGTATTAGCATATCTACCACTATTTATTATAAAAAAATACACACACAGTCTTGTCAGAGTGAAATTAAATAAATCACTGGTACTTGAAAGCTCAAATAATTATTTAATCTTTCCTAAGATAAACTTAGGAAAAAGCCTATCACTCAGAAAATTACTACCACAGCTACAAATTTATTTTCATTGATAGACACATTTTTGGTAACTGCAATGCTATACAATCTGACTGTAAACTTAGCAATCTTTGGCATAATTGGCTCATTAAAAATCATATGACTAACCTCAGAATATATGAATAAGCTACCCCACCTCATTCACCCAGAATTCTTATTTCTTGTAATGAGACAGCCACTTCCTAAGGTAATTAATGATACCTTTAAGGACTGATATAGCAAATTACTGCACAATATTTGACATAGCACTAGCCTATTCATGGTGCAGTATTCAAGTGGGAGAAAAAGAAAAATCACACAGACCTACCCTGTGTAGGACACTATGTATTCGTACAGCTGATTTTGTACATAATCTAAAATTAGTTCAGACATTTGAACAATGCCTGAAGGTTTTACAGACTAGTTCAAAAACTTCTTTACATATCACTGAATTAATTTCACTCATTTGAATATGACAGTTTTCTGCACTGTAGTTTGCCTTCTCCTTTGTAAGATTTTATTATAAATAGTGAGACTAATTAAGATAATTTATTGGCTGAAGATTCTGTACTGCCATTAAGGGGATACACTGAAAGTAAATGTTTGCTCACTCCTCAAGGTTCGATGTTGTTAGTATAAAACTCTCATCAAGCTGAAAATCCAGAAGTGTGAAAGAAGGAAATGGTGAGCTCATCAAAATCTTTCTGGGGTACTTTATGATCTCCCCTCCAGTTTTGCTGCCTAAAGAAAACAGACCTTAGAAGTCCCCAGTGTTTTTACAGATAGTTTAGAGACATTGCTCGAGGATCTATGAACAATAGCTGAAGTTACCAGAGAGATGAAGACAAACTTCTGTTTTAACTGAAGGAGACCCTGTTCATTTGCTGGAAAACTTGTGTGAAAAATCAGTCCTTGTCTACTCATAGACTGGCTGTTTTAGTGGCCAATGTTGCTGGTCTCTACCTGGATGAATCCACCCTCTGATTTTTAAGTTCCACACTTTAACAGAATTATGACTAATTTTTTAGCTCTGCATAATTGGTATCATTATCTTTTGCTAAGTCCATGACTGAAGAATAAAATATTTTGCAATACTAAGGGGAAATGTAAAACCATCTGAAAGTGTGTAAAGAAATCAGACTGTTGCTTTGGACTCTGCATGGAACTGTGAGGTCTTCCTTTCATGTCTGATGATTCCTCAGTTTGGTGGCAGTTAAAACTTTCAGAGTTCCCTCTTTCCTTACCCCAGCTTGGTCCCTAGCTGTTGTATCCTGGACAGGGAAGGTATACAAGACTTCACTTTCAAGCATAAATCTGGACATAAGATTAAATTAACCCACTTACAGACTTTCTTTCAGAAGGGAAAGACAAATAGACTAATATAATAAATTATGCACCAAAGTCACGAAATGCTTCTAGCTCTGGTTGTAGTTTAATGTATGCAGCTCATGCTGGCAGGAGTCCCACACCTCCTCTGTGACAGTTTCTGCTGGGTAAGCTCACACACAGTTGTGCCCTAGAACTACTTATGTTCTTACAAATTATACCAGACATTTCTCATTAGCATTACACCTGAAATCCCATTCCTGAGCTGGACATTATCCGTTACTTCATAAAATTACAATGAAAAGCATAGAAAGAACAAGTTCAAGATACATTTAGGCAGCAGCTCAATGGAAAAAAAGGAAAAAAAAACAAACCCAAGCCCAATGATTTTACCAAACAGAATTACAAACCATATCCATTTCTACCAGGTAACTATTGAAGAAAACTAGAAATAGAGATTATTATTTTCTTAGATTACTTTGAAAAACCTAAATATGAAAATTATTTAATGTCCACTTCATAATACTCATGAGACCTGCTCTTTTGTACCCTCGTGTATCCCTCTGCATTCATGATCCATGGAGATACAAGAAATGTGTATCACATACTTCATTAGACAACAAGCCATTCACAAGGCATTGATGTTATATTCATATTTTCAAACACATGCCTCTGAAAAATGCCCTTTCTTTTGTAGCTTGTTCATCAGGATGCAGCAAAGACAGAAAACTCAAGAAAGCAGAAAACCCAAGTGACAAAAGTCAGCTTCAAAGACTCAAAGCATTTGTAAACCCTGTGATCCTGCCATGAAGGACACAATCACCAGGCCACTGAGGATACACCTCACAGGAATTTCCTGCACTGCTTTGTTTCCTAAAGCCACACTTTTCATGCCCCCTGCAGAACAGACACCTCTGCACTTTGAGAAACTCCCATCTTCTGCAGACATCTCCTCTACGCTACCCTTTTGGCTACAAGGTTAAGCCCAGAACAGGACTAAAAAGGCAAGCATTTTTAAGGCATTAGGCATGCTCTCACTGAAATTTCTGTGTTTCTCCAAATGACTGGATTCCTACAAAACAATTGCTTCATGAAGCATTCATTTCCATCAATCATTATTCAGACAATTGCCTCCTATCAAGGAATTTCTGTCCTTGGAGATCTATTCAAAACTTAATTTATGAGGATTGGAGGAACCTTACCAAAAAGTGAGATCAGCCCTGCTCTGAACCTAAAATTTGCTCTGGTTCTGTGTATTACATTTGATTTACTCAAACCCACTATCTTTAACCTTAATGGTTACCATCTGTTCTATATGGTGGTTCACTGCAATTATTGTAATTCATTTGATTATTGTAATTCAGATCTAAAAATAAAATCATGTTACCTCTAAATTGGTTAGATTTACAAATAGAAATTAACAGATACAAATAGAAATTGCCCATCCAGTTACCTAAAGTGGTAGCAAGAAAGATACTCTTAATTTTCCAGTTTCTAAAGAGACAGTACTGTGTGTGTGTGTATATTTATACATATATATGTGCTCCAGTAAGGTGCTATAAAATCTGTTAGAGGATCGGTTCTTAAAAAATAATCTGAGATTATGCCTTTGACTTAATCATAATTTCTCATCATAATTACCTTTCAGGCAAAAACTAAACTCTCAAGCTGCCAAGCATTAGCAAAAGATTAATGAAGGCAGTAAGGAACTAACCAAAGCATCAAAAAGTCACTTCTGAGAGAAGGAAATAGCCTTTGCTGCTTTCAGAAGTGAAGCCTGAACTGAAAGTAACAGTTGGAAAACAAAAAGCCATAAAAATAATAAAATAATAAATAAATCAGCTTTTGAAGATTCTTTGTGGTAACTTGGCACCATGAATTATTAATAACCAAAGGTCTCAAGCTCTGCTAAATTAACTTACATAAGATCGCTCTCCTCATTTAAAAACATTCTGTTTAACAAATCGTTAGGCTAAAGGATAAGAAAATTATTAGATTAGAATATGTCTATCACTGATATAATAGGGAACACTGTCAAATTATTATGTAACAAAATAAATGCTTGTTTGGTTAATACACAACTCTTTACTTTGATCAGTGCTGCTGAAAATCCTTACTCATTCCATGCCTTATTCATCCAGCTGGCCAGCTTAACTACAGACAACTGACTGTACTAAAAGAAACAAGTGGCAAGTGATCATGTGGGAAAAATGATTAGAAAAGGAAAGGTGAGGAGCAAGGGATTTGTGCAAGGGTGCATTTGCAAAGTTGGCAAGTATATCAGAAGTTGTAATTACAGGTTTCTTGTGGGAAAATGTGCTAAGTGAGGGATTCTGGAGGCTCCTGCCAGACCAAAAGGATTAAAAGGTAGGAGCTCAACAACTCCTGCAGGCAGCTGGGGACCAGCATGGAGCAGGACAGTGTGAGGAGAGCCTGAGTCTGCACAGGCTGCCTGGCTCTGCACAAGCCTGGCAGGTGATTGAGGGGTAAGAAAGCTCAATCACTGGGACAGAACCAAGCAATGTGGAATGTCTTCAGGATTCATTTTAGGAAAAAATTAATATCTAACAGAACTAAAATTCATATATAATTTCTGTTATGACTGCCTAGTGGCTACTTTTATGCCCTTAAAGCACCATGCAGTTTTAACACTCTTCATATTGCCAGAAGCTATCATTTTTAGAGGCATATAAGGCTCATTTCCTTTGAAGTGACTGCTATGTGGTAAAGCTGTAAATGTAATACAACTAGTTCTGAAATAGAAAGACATTAAAATATTATTAGTGTTTGGTCTTTCTCCCCTCTCCTGTAGGAATTCTGCTGATTTAGAGAAATTAAAATCAGTAGGAGAGCTGAGAACAGATCATAAGGGCTGTAGAATCCTGTTTTCCCTAAGCTGGCACAAAAATTACCCTTGGGAAATTGAGTGGACAGTTGTTTAAAAGATACAACTACTATAGGACACATAATTTTTATGGCATTAAAGTTTTCTTCATATAGCAATGCCAATATCTAACATTGGCATGTTAGACATGTTGAATAACATGTAGCATACTGCTTCTACAGTGACTAGACAGCATCCAAATTTGATTTAAGCAAATTATTTAGCTTATTAGGTATCCTAGTGTCCTGTATTTAATTTCATTAGGCACAATTAAACTTTTGACTAGCAAAAACAAAAGAAAACAAACCATAAAAACCCAACCAAACCAAACAAAAACAACCCAAAAAAAGTAAACCCATAGAAATGAGGACAATATTAGAGTAGATTTGTCCCTGAAATAAGAACAATATCAGCTAATCTTGGCATTACACAGCCAAAGTCAACAGTAAGCTTAGGGAAAGCCAGGTATGATGTATTATGCCTGACTTTAAACGATGCATATCATCCACACAGGTTTTAATCATGCACTCTCTAATTTATGTCTCAATTTACAATAACATTGCAACTAGCAGCTCCAGAAACAAGCATGATGTAAATGCATATGCAGAGCAGATTTTGTCATATAATCTTCCCCAAAGATAGAAAAATTCCTGGATGGAGAAATTTTCATTGCTGTTGATACAGACCAATTTAATTCTGCACCAGTAACTGAATCTCACTAGTTTCATGCAATTAATAGATACTTCTACAAAATCTTTTCATCTCAGTTTTCAAGAAAAATTCCACCAGTGTGGATGTTTTAAAGAACTGTAGAGTATTAAAGCCTATAAACTAATTGGGGTAGTTATGTTACACAAATTCTTAGAAAAGACTTCCACTGTCTAGAAGTATCCCTCAGCATACTAAAGATATCCCCCAGAGAAAGGAAAGTTCAACTACATGTTTGTGTCCTGTAGGTACACAACTCAGTATGCCCTCCTTTCTAGGAGGCCAGCAGGAAAGGTAAACCAAAGTGCATTCACTGGGTACCAGGAATTTTCTTCTCCCTGCATTCCTTAGGGTAAGGGCTGAAAAAGTCATTGCATGACAGAGAAGAGCAAAAAGCCTGGGAACCTCTTCAGACTCTGAGACAATTCCAGCAAAAAAAAAATCATTCATTAATTAGTTTCCATCCTAGCATGTCTGACTTGGATCCCATTGTCCTTGACACTTTCTCTTCTTGCCTTATCTGTGCTTTCATCTATTTCTTATAAGGAAAAGAGGCACTATGAAAACCAGGGAAACGGTACCTGCTTCTTGTCATAGGTTGCCACAATCAGTCAGTCCCAGCAGGGGAGGATGAGCAGAGGGGGGTGGCTCTTCCTGCATGGCCTGGGGTGACCAAGGCAGCTCCTGCACAGAGGACATTGCAGTGCATCTGCCTCTGTTATACAGGTCTTAAACAGCCTGCTAAGGTGCAAATGCTATGGTCTTACTGTTACTTATGAGAGCTGGGCTCAGAAATTGATTGGGAAGACTACAAATAAAGAACATTTATTGAATTACTATGTTTTATCCATTTCAAAGTAGCAGAAGCTTTCCAACGCCTGCCTTGTCAGTAGAAGACATTGAAAACTTGCATTAGCACAGTTAGTGCTTTTCATCAGCATCAGCTTGTTCTCTCTCAGTTGCACTGCTTTCAGTGAATGATTAATGTTGAAATCCTCTTCTCTTTGAATGTTTAGGTATGGCTGGAAGTTTAATTTTTCAGGGCACTGTCAAATAAAATGTGTTGTAGTTCTTGAAAGTTAAATACTACATAGATAACCAGAGCCTCCCCTGTTTATAACAGCAGATTATTCCTTTCTAGCAGTGACAGAACAGATGTATATTATAGCAGATATATTTTTCATTGTAAAGCATTTCTAAAATGAATAATATAAATTAGCAACTGAAAATAATTGTGAAGGAATTACTGCCATGAAAGGTAATTTCAATCCAAAAGTCCCTTAGAAGAACAACACAGTAAATGTAGGCTAATCAATATATGGCAATAAGTTTCACATAGATCAGAATCTGGATTGGTAATCTTTGCTATGCTCAAAAAGCAGAAAAAGAATCTACTGGAATGGGAAACTCTCACACGGTTTCCCTCCATGCTTTTTGAAAGACAATTGATACATCAAACTCAGCAAGATTCTAAAAGAACCTGTGATTTTTTGTTTGTTTTTTCTTGGAATCGGGTTAGAGGACAGTCAGTCACAAGAGCTGTCTTGCAGGATGATCTCTGTAACATCCTGGACAATTTAATGACAAAGACTGCCTAAGCAATTCACTTCCTAGTTCAAAACTCATCTATTTCCCTAAGCAACTTCTTTGTGCCAGATACCCTAAGAAATATGCAGGACAGTGAAAAGTGTGTTTTCTCTATGTCAAAATGAGCCAAAGGGCTATTTTTAATTGAAGGAGCAACTCTAAACCAAAGACAGTTAAATTCACTGAAAGTTTTCGAGTAGAGTTTTCAGTTATAGTTTATTTATTTATTTTCTATTTAATTCTGTATAATTTCAATTCCATCCAATATTTGTATATAATTGTATATATATAGTATATATTTGATACTGTCCTGGTATTTTACATTTATCTATGGTATTTAAAGCACTACATTGTTTTGAAATGGCTTTCTTTTTTTACAACATACTTAATAGAACAGCTGCATATATTTTAAAATTATTGTTAATGTTTTTCTTACTCTTACAGAAGATTTTATATTATAATAATATTTATAATTTTTGTAATTTCTTTCAGGACCTATATTTTGCATTCAAATTGTTATGCAAAGCTTTAAGGACTAAATCATGGGACAAGATCAACAATATGTAAAGGTATTACTAGAAATTATTAGAATTAAGTCTGCACAACATTTCAGAATTTTACTGCCCTTTTCATGTGCTGTTTCATGTCACATTGAAAAGAAAAGGAAAAATCTTACTCCACTCCTAAAGGAAATTACAAGCCTTGGAATGGAAATAAACACACAAGTAAATGAACCCCCAAAAAATACTTAGTAGAAGAAGAAACCATACTTTTTCATCTAAGAGCAGATTCCAGTAAACATATCTAGTGTTTCACTTCAGTGCAAAATCTTTCAGGTCCATTTAAAAAAAAGAAAATTCTACATTGAAAGAAGAAATATGTTTTCAGAATTATAAATTCAAATATAGATAATTTGAAAAGTTGACATTTTGAAGGCTGGCTATTTTGATGGGTGATATGAAATACTCACTGTTGTCTTTCCAGTATCACCATAAATTCACACATCTAGTTTTAGCATCCTGTGCTAGAGGACCTACTGGCCAGTTTTTACAGCTGTTGAAAAGCTACTTAGATATTGAAAACAGAAAGAAAAAAAAAAAGGAGGAGGAGAAGAAAATGGTAAGATGAGAAAAATTGCACAAGAGAGAGATTATAAATTATGTCCTTCTTAGGTAGAAAATAAATCCTTAGGATCCAAAGGGTAAAGGAGAAACTAAGATTGACCTTCTGCTGTTGAATCAGCTCTAAATTGTCTGAGTCATCTTGATTCTCAGCTATAAAAAAGCCCCCAATTCAGTGGAGAGCAAATTTCATAAAGAACTCTGTAGAGTGTATATCCAAGGCAGAGAAATGTCAGTCGATATCTCCTGAGAACCATGAAAATAAGATATTGCTGTATTGCTACAAAATATATCCTCCCCAAAAACCATAAAAAGGACAAACGCCTGTCAGTGTAGCTAAGCACAGTTCATAGCTCTCTGATAAGAATTCATAAGTTCCTTGCACATTAACAGAAAATTTTCACAAAATTTAGATATGTAGCATCACAAGAAAAATCAAGCAGATACCCTGGTTTTCTTATCCCTGAAAGTTTCTGTACATCTGCTTAGATAATTTCCCTCACAAGGTTAGAAATTAATTAGGAAAAATTTTCTGAATATTGTTACAAAGGGCAAAAGCACAGGAAGTAGATTTACCTGTTATAACATCATTGCTTAGCAGATGAGCTATGCTTGTGAGCAAGCTCTAAGTGCAGAAAACCTAGTTCTGCCTTGTTGCAAGAGAGAAACTACTCTTAGTAGTTTCTCTAATTTATCTAATGTAAATCACTCTGATCTCCGCCTTTCTTTTCTTCCCAACTTGCACGTTACTCATGAAAAAGTAATATTTTTCTGAGGAGAATGGAATAGAACTTGACCAACCTGTAACTATTCCCTGCTGTAACTTCCAACAAGCACATTCACATTTCCTTGCTGGGCTGAAGTACTTGCTGACCATCTTACAGCTTCCACTGCGCTGCCCCACGCTGTGCTGGCTCTGCTCAGCTCCAGTCACGAGGGCCAGGCCAAGCCCTGGCTGAGGGCTAAGCCCCTCTATCCCCTGCTGGAGAGCTCAGGAGAAGGTGCTGCCCCGACATCAGCAGCATGGAGAGCAACAGCATCTCCAACACCCTGCCCTGAGAAGCAAGCTAGGGCTTGTGTACAGTCCAGTCTCATATCCTACAGCCCATTTACACCTTCTCAAATACTCCCAGAGTCAAGCCAAGAGTCAAGTCAATACAGACTGGTAGACTTTCAGAAAAGCAGATTTATACTGAGTTCCATGCAAAACAGATACTTGAAATTCAGGCTGGCAAAACCACACACTTAGTAGCCACTTAGTTACTACTGTGCCTCTGCAAATAAACAGCTTCTCTGACAGATAGCCCAGTCCTATAAACTGCAGACACCTCGGCTCACTCCAAGCAATCATCATCAAATGAGCTATCACTGCTGCCTCTGGCACCTCATGGCTGCTATTCCCTTTCAGTGGTAGGGAGGACACATAATGAGGCTAAGGAAGGCTTGGAAAGCTCACAGACCTTTTAATCATCCAAATACCTAAACCCAGATATGTAAATTCTGCATACTTTTCTTATCAAGTTGCTTTTAAAAAGGCAGACGATATAGTATTTGGATCATCTTTAGATCCTGGAAAACAGTGATAATAACAAGTGTTTCCAGACTAAAATCTGTACAAAATATTTGTCATTTTCCACCTGTGTAACTTATCTAATGTGGGGCTAGAATTCTTATTCTGATTTTTCAAATTATGCCATAAATGGAACAGGGCTAACTGATTCCCCCCAACATTCAGGAAGAGAAATCATGTTTCCTAATCCCCATCTACTTGTCCAGTTGCTAGGTACCATCTCCCTAATTAATTTCACGACAAATTTTTATAATCGCATCATGACATCATCAGTGTCTTGGATCCCCTAATGCCATTAGATCTGATGATACAGAGGCCATGAGTCTTGCTGCTGTCCCAGTGTGACATAGCAGAAGCAAGAAAAGCCAGTGGATCTGTAGTGATTTGTGTCACAATGGATCACAAACATCACTTGAAAATGGTGAACATAAATTGCCAAGTTACAAAACTTGTTGAAATTACGTGACAGAAATAATGCCAGACAATGAAGCCATTTTCTATCCACATGGAAATAACTTCCAGAATGTGCTGATAAAAAAACCTTAAACACCTTAATTCAAAAGGCAAAGAAGACTCCATGACCTCATTGAGGATGAGAATTTCTTCAGGAAAGGTCACTTAAATCATAATGTTTACACCATAAAAACCTTCTGCTTGACATGATGCTATATTCTCCCTCAGTCTATGACATCCCCCCCTCTCTGTTTATCAGCTAACTCTAAACGTATCACAGAAGGATACATGCATCCCACAGGAACCACAGCACTGCTTTCTCACTGCCAGTGTGAGGTAAGGAGATAAGTATCAAGATGTAGAGTCTAGGAATTAGATTCACAGGGAAATCTTAAAACTTCCCAAGTTTTACTTCTGAAGTCTAATCCTAAGCACCACTGAAATCCCTAGAACAACTGATGAGCTGAAATCCGGGGACAACAATGCCTAATTGCCTCTGCAGCAAGGCCCGAGAGGGTGCTCAGTACAGTGCATGAGTCTGCAGCTGAGCAGAATATTGAATGCAAATGCCCCACTCAGTCTAAGAAATGTTGAACTGAAGAGGTTCCACTTGGATCTGCCTGCCACAGAATCCAATGCTACTAGTGTGCACATGCAAGTCAGGAAAGACTGTGCTGAAAATACAGCTTAATCATTTCCCTCAGGCTCCCTCAAACCAAGTCATCTGGCAAACTGAGAAGAACCATCAGGATTTTTCATTACAATTAGCATGCACTAAAAGATAAGAAAAACATTGCTTGAATTTTTTGTGTGATCCAAATGTTTAGGATGTAGAAATGACTTTAAAAAAAAGGAGAACAAAACCTCTGCCAATATAAATAAGCACAACTATTCTAAATTGAGCTACCTGTGTAAAACATGCCTATGGAGAGTTACATTCTCCTTCATAGCAATATTTTGTTGGATTCCACAAGATATGCAACTCTCAAATGTAAAGTGGTTTTAGAATGAAAAGAATTGTAGACTTATAGAGTATTATTAAGATTTAATCACTAAAATTATGGGTCCAGCTCAGAGGTACTTCACTTCCCTGTATTCTGGCTCTTCGGAACATCACAATTACTTAAAATTTAATTGCAGGCATAGGCTCTCAATTCCTTCTCATGAAAGAATATTATAGGAATAGGAATTTCACTCCCAGCTGCCACAAGTGATTGCTAGCAGAGAGCTGCCCATAAACATAAACATATTGATAGCTGCTGAGAGTATCTTAATAAAAAATGCACCCAAGAACTCAGCAATGTATCTACTATATTTTCCTACCTCAACTAATATGGAGCACGGCAACATCACGTGGCTTCTCTGAGAGTGACGCCTGCTTCTGGAAATCATGTTCACCTGTGGAGGAAACACAGGATATTGTATCCATCTGTCAGAAGCTGGCCTTTTTGTAATAATGTGCTGACAGCAAACTGGGAAAGGCCTGCTCAAAACACAGGTTTGTACCAAAATAAGGAATGGTGAGCATTACATAAGGGAAGAGGACTGTTCACGTGCACTTCTTTATTCCAGTATGAAAGATCTTCAAGTTAGTTTAGATTTTACTATTTTGTTACATAGATTACAGCCATTTTTGTTCCAAATAATAGTATCTGTACAAAGATTTGTATTTAAAATTGTACTAATTATATGCCTGCATACGTCAACAAAACAAATCCTTTATCTCTTTTTGGCAGAGCTTTTCTAATTCTATTGACTTCAAAGAAACTTAAGCATGTTCTTATAGTATAAACAAGAGGATTTTGCTGAAGAGGCATTAATTGAAGGCTTGAAGGTTTTTAAAATTTAAATTTTAATCTATCAGGCTTCTACAGAAACATGGGAACACAGGACTAAAAGGAAGTACCCAACTGTGAAGCTGTGTCTTGCAATTTCAGTACAGTGGATTTTTGGTTCTTAAGGATGGATCCACAGAATCCTTATTCTCAGCACTGCATCTACAAAAAATTTCCTATTCCCTTGCAAGAAAATCAGGATCTGTTGTTAAAATTAAAACAAAACAAAAAAAAATAATTGCCTGAGAGAAAAACCTGCACTACTAATCCCTGCTATAGGAAAAAGTAGAGCAGAAAACAAAGTACTATGGATGGAATGATACTAGGAAACAGCCTGTGACTGATACAGTAAATTGACTAAAACCTCTAGAGAAGTTAGAATCTTCAAGAATTAGAAAACTTTGAAATGCTGGGTAGTCCCTCTAGATTGCTCTCTTCTTCCTTAAAAACACCCTGTATAACCAATATAACCACTATTTCTCTGATTATTTAATTTTTAAAACTCTACTTTAAAAGCTTCCCCCTAGGCTCTTCCTAAAAGATACCGAAATAATCCATTAGCTGTCTTCTGTTTTTCCCAGCTGTTCCCTTCACTGTTCTTCATTTATGTCTCACCAATCACCCATTTTTTTATGCTCTCTCCTTCTGGTGTCCCTGTATTCTCCCTCCAGTTTCTCTTTAGCCTTTCCACATACTCCCTTTCCCTCATTCCATTTCTTTCATGTAGCACATTTTACAGCATCTTGGATCTCCTTCTCTCTCTCTTCCATGGCCTCCCAAATTCATCTTTGATTCTCTTTTTTCCTCTGATGCTTTAGTAAACTGCATCTGACTCCCTCTCATGCTCTGCCTGTGCATGTACGTATTTCACACAGGGCTTGGGGCTCAGCAGTCCAGGAGTCAGAATGCTAAAGAGAAGAGAAAGCAGATGCTTCCAAGCAATATCAAAAAACCAAACTGCTCTGTGTGTACAGCCTGGCTCCCAGCAATGCACTGACCATCTCTGATGCCCTGCTCCCCTTGTGAAGGTGGCTGGAGGAGCCTGCCCTTGTGCCTCCTTCCCCCCATGAGGGAGTCAGCAGCAATGTGAAGCAGAGCGATTGCTCAGTTCTGTCAGACTTAGGCATGCACCAGACAGGTCTCCCTGGGAGCTGGGAGAATTTCAGCTGTGACCCTGTCACTCTGGACATTTTTAGCCCTGTCTTTGGTGCTATAAAACACAGCAGCAATTATCTGCATTCAGCTTGTGTTTATCCAAAGCAATGAAAAAAAGTGCTTCGTAAGCAGGCAAATATGGCATATGTTCGTGAAATTTCTCCCAGATTGTTAGAGGCTGAACTTATTTATCAATTATATAGAAAATGGTGCTCTACTGTTGATCAATTCACTTCTATGAATCCAGGGCCAAACTCTGCTGTTCATTTTCTTTTCAAATCTTCTCTCAGGCAAGAGTCCCAGAGACTCCTTGACACTCCATTATACAGTTACATAATATAACCATTAATATTGCATATGGAGTTGTGCATGCACAGCTACTGTACATTGGGACTACAGGCTCAGTTCATTAAAGGCACCAACATAGCAGTTATTTATTATTTATTGAGTGCTAACAATACATTGAAGAAAATGGAATAAGCTTTGAGAATTAAGGACCAAGATGTGTCTGCTCTTCAGCCATTAGCTCAAGAATTAAAAGAGACTAAGATTCATCTTCTCCAGAATACCAAAGGAGCAACATGTTCTTGCTAATGTTTTGGAAGTACTGCATATGTGTATTGGCCAGTGTCAGAAGTTCTCAGTGCACTCAAATAGGGATGAACTCTAGAGCCTGAGATGTATCCCAGACTTTTTTTTTTTCCATAGCACGGAGGTAGGCACAGGTCAGAGCCTGGAACCCCTCTTTATGCAGGATAAATGCACAACTACGTGAAATTGCCTTTCCAGAGGTTGCTGCTATGAGTTTGGAGAAAGATGAGTGAGCCTGAATGAGACATCAAGAAGCCATCTGTGAGAGCATGGCTGAAATGTTACAAGCATCCCTATAAATATCTCTCAAAAAGGATCTAGTTCTGTTTTAGTGATGTGAAGTCTTTTTATGTCAGTAGTTACTAGGCAGCCTATGAAACAGTTTCTCTGTATGCATGAAGCAGCCTGTCTCCCTCGAGCTGCTGTTCTGGGGGCATGCCTAACAGCAACCTACAGGATCCCTCTCAGACAAGCCTAGCCCTGCCACATATCATCACCAATCTGCCTCGCTGCCAGACTAGAGCGTCATGCTCACAGCTGTGCTGGTTGGAAAGAGACAGCAAGCACACACCTCCAGGAGGAGCTCTGGACAAGAGCATTTGGCTGAGCAGCAGCTCTGAACGACGGCAGCATGGGAGCCAAGGATGAACTTCATGCTTGGCAGCTGTAGGCTGCACATCCTCACTTAGTACAGTCGGTGCAAACCTGCTCTCAGTGTTTCTGATCCCACTTGGATCAAAACTCACTCAATTTATACCTCTCCTCAACATGAGACAGTTGCACTCGTGTTTCTAGGGCAGGGTTTCATAGAATCATTGAGTTTGGAAGAGACCTTTAAGACATCAAGTCCAACCATCAACCTGGCATTATGACTGTAACCCCTAAAACACCAAGTCTTAGCTCCTGAAAAGGGGGTGGGAATTGGGCAGCAAGACCAGGGCCATAACAGCTAAATGTTTTTACAACAAAGAAGTTACTGCTCTGTGTAGGGTCTAGAAATCAATTCTGTGGGCAATTTCTAGGCATATCTACTGACTCAAGTACTTCAGATGCACAAGGAGACATCCTCTTAGGATGTAACATCAGGGAATCTTTGAACAGCTTTCAATGCAAAAAGATGCCTAGATTTTAATCACTTCAAATTTACGCAGAAACAGAAGTACTTGTGCTCATAGCTTGCATATGACTTCAAGGGATTTATTAAATACTGCATTTCAGAAAAGGATATTTCAAATATCCTTAGTTCTTAAATGGGGTTCCCTAATCTCATTATTTTGCTACTTCTGTTATCCACAGTTGCCATCTGTATGTCCATCTTCTGGCATTTTTGGTGAAAGACAATGTGCTATACAAGTTCCAAGCACATCAAAGGCACTACTGTATCATTACTAGCTGTCTGTTTCATCACAGGTTTCCCTGTGACTTAGGATTTATCTAGAAGTACAAATGGCATATTCTATTTCATTTGTTTCTTTCCATTTATGGGTGAAGTTCACCTATACCAATGAAAAAGTGCTTACCAATAAATCAGGAGATGTAAGATATGCACTAAACTGAAAAAAAAATGTACTAAAATTCAAATAAAGCTCGCTGGAACTATCAGTAGCACTTATGCTCCTCGGTGTGGTAAAAATTTAGTGGCTTGTGAGAAGGTAAACAGAGAATGTGTCTGGGGAAAAATGAATTAGTCAAGGAAAAAGGAAATAAGGTCACTGTGCTGTGAAGAAAATCTTCATAGTAAGAAACCATTTTATGTGCCAAATCTATGTAGTCTTCATAGAGATAATGGAGAATAGAGAAGATTATGACATTTTAATGAAGAGAAAGAGAAAGAAAAATAAAGAATGCTGATACTTTCCTCTGAGTTACTGACATTTTTATCTCCCATTTGTATCATATCTATCTATTTATCATCAATATCTATTTGTCAGGAGGGTGAATATGCTGCATTAATATCATGCAGGAGAGCTTAGAGTATGTGGGCTAGAGAGTATTTGTATACACTTGGATCAATTTTCTAAGGTGAATCACCTGAGGAATTCCTGGAAGGTCCAGATTTCCTGCCCAGCTGCTAATGAACACATTGAAACACATAAATTGTTCTGGGCATGGCAGGGGCTACCTGGGGGAGCCTTCAGGACAGTCCAAAATTCCCACCAAGCTAGCTCCTGTACTAATTAGTCAAACACTTTGCTGTGAAGGTGGCTAAGAATTCACTCAAGCACAATATCTCACCTTAGCCCATTGCTTAAGTTGTCCACGGTTTGGTCTCTGCAGTTGGCTGGATTGAGAATTGCTGCAGCACCCAGTGGTTCAGATTGGTGAGCACAAAGGCACAGCCCTGATACCCAGCTACACAAGAATTAGAGTTGCTGTGCAAACTCAGGCAGTTTCAGACTTACTACTTACATTTCATGGCTCTTGTTCCTGCTGAATGTCATTGGGGTGAGAAAAAAAATTTAATCTTTACAGTAATTGATACTCTAATTATGAAAACTGCTGCTAGTGAAGATCTTCCTTTTGATTTTTATCTCGGTTCCGGCTACCTCTCAGTTCCATGCATATGCACATAGACAGGTGCTTTTTCAAACACCACTCAGGCTTTCACAAAGCATCCATTCTTATATCAGAAAGAATTCTTACACAATCTAAAGCTGACAAAAAATCAGCCTTTACTGATTTTTTTAGCTTTTCTAAGGCTGAAAAAAATGATCAGACTAAAAATACTGTAATAACCTGAACTATACTCATGGTGGAAATACTGAAATATATTCAGATCTTTGGAGGAACAGAGTTCAAGTTATTCCACATATTCACACTTTTATTCCTCTTTCTCCAAGAGGATTTCTCTTACATTTTAAGCTTGGTGCTGCAGTAACCAAAATTCTCTTTTCTCTGACGTGTATATTAGTTTTGATCCCAGGGTGTAAGGACAGAGGACAGACAGAGCAGTGGGAAGCTAACTCTGTGAACAGCAAAGGCACTCTTTGAATAACTGACAGAACAGAGATGAGTCTGGTATGTAATGTAACCTGAATAACAAACCAAACTACAGAATATCAAAGAACTCATCTGCAGATAGGACTGATAAAACAGAGAATTTTGTACACTTATGTCTATACCTTTTCATGTAAAATGCTAGGGATTTTCTTCTCAGCCAAGTATGTGACATTTCTAAATTGCCTTTCTCTTACAAAAAATACTGTAAAATGAAAACTTAGGAATGATGATAGTTTCAGGCTTTGGATCTGCCAGAGAAACACATGAGAGGCATTTCTCTCCAATAGGAGAGAGAGCTTATCTCTATATACATAACAGGAAAAAGGAACAGAAGAAACACAGCACATACTGATGGTAAAGATGCTGGGGAGAATTAGTATTTAAGATAACTTGGATGCAGATCATACAGATAAAGTCAGTATTTAATGTATTTTCAAAAGTAGAGTGAAACCAATGACATAAAATGAGCAAGAATAGGTTGCTATCAGCTGAGAGACGCATGAGAGAGAGCAGTTGCAAATCACTCTGATTAGAGCAGGGAATGACACACTTGGCTGCTTTTGCTACCTGAAAATTCATGAGTGCCACTATCTGGTGAACCTTAGTAATGAACTCAGATGCTCTCTCTCTCTGAAACCCAGGGCGTTTACTCTCTTTGCCACTTCCTTGAAATAACCTTCCACCTCACAAGTGTATTAATCCACAGGCAACAAGGTCCCTGTAACATCTGCCAGGCTGTCAGTGATTGCCAACACACAGCAACATCTATGTCAAGAGTAAATGAAATATGGGGGGAAATGTCACCAACAGATTGAAAGCAGTACAATATATACCAACACAGCATTTTCCCCAGTGATTTCCACATATGTTGCACAAATGTTTTGTTATTTCATTCTTTGCTGACCTTCAGATGGGTGTATCCTTTGTGCTGATACTGAGAGCTGAACTGTGCTCTCCAGTTTTGAAATCAAACAAAATTAGTTTTTAAAAAACTGTAAAATAGTTGGAACAGCATAGAGTGACTATCTTACTACCATGAAAGATGAAAGCCAGGAAATAGAGAAACTATATCCCTCTCTTTCTTAGATTACTCATTATCTGAAGATTAACATTAGAAGGACCTAGAAGCCTGTCAAACACCAAATCAAAAGCTCCCAAGGAGTTCAGACAGTAAAAAGTGTTATCAGCAACAAGAGGATTCATGGGATTATGTTTGTTGCGATAGGATTAAGTTTTGCCCGACAAGTTGCAGTATCAGAAATAATAAGGTCATTTTTCTGTTAAGAAGATGAGGGAAGAATGCACTTGTTTTGCAAGCAGACAAATTAATGTGGGATTAACCAATAAAAGAGTTCCATAAAATTACTCCAGTTGTGAAATCAAGGCAAATCTTAATCCTATAATTTTGTACATAAGAAAAAAGCCCACTGGAGTGAAAGAGCACTGGTGCTGATTTAAAATCCACCACATGCACCATGGATGTGACGGCAACTCTATCATAACAGGAAGCCCTTGCCACTCAGAAGGCATCTACACAGACACCTTCCCACACAGGCAGCTGCCTGTGGGAATCTCTGCAGAAATTCACTAGAATAGTTACTGCAGTGTAACAGTCTGGAATAATATAGATCTTGGAATGCCTTTTTGTCTTCACTTTGCTTTCTGATTTAGAATCAAAATATTCAAATATGTGGAATGTTATGTCTTAGTCTGCAGCTTGCTCTCCATTCAGGAGAGGATTTACAAGGCCAGGCCAAATCAACTGCAGTTCTCTGTGTGCTTTACCAGTGGCCAGGGAGGTATGAATGACACCAGCCATGCAATGCGGTATTTATACTGGGTTTTAAACCCAATGGAACCAAGTCTTCAATCCTAAAAGCCCTGAACAAATAATTCACAAATAAAACATGCAATTTTCAAGGGATTTGTTTTAATTGCACACTGATGACACCAGAATTGCTGCCAAGAGTTCCTCACAGGCATGGCTGGAGTGCTGTGGAAGCAGTGGGTGAGTCAAGCTTGATTGATATATCCATAGTGGTACCTACATATGATAAGCATCTTCTGTCCACAGTTCATCGCCTCAGTGCTCAGCTGAGTGCTCAGAGTCACTGAAGTGTGGCCAGCCACACTTTCTCTGTTCTTTCCAGCTTGGGCACCCCTTAACTCTGGGAATGATCATTCACAGCCACTACCCAACAGTGGATGATGAGCTGGCCCACTGTGAGCGATGGACATTGACTTGCCTGTCATCATCTGCAATCAGATGTCAGACAGCTGCTGATACAATTTATCCAGTTGATCAGTGCACTTTTTCTGTGTCTCATCAGCAGTATTAGTAGAACAAAACTTAGCAGAGTGAGGCCATACTGTGTTTTCCCTAAATTTATTCAGTACTGTCATTTCTGTCCTGATTTTTTTTAATTCTCTTAAATGACAAATATTCAAATTTTAAGTAATGTTTATTAGCTATGAGTAGACATATCACACATTATTGTTTTTGTTGCAAGGATCAATTCCACCTCATATTAATTAGAAGTTACCTCACATGTCAGCCTGTGAAACTTACTATTTCCAAATATTTTTTTCAGAAAAAGTCAATTCCACTAGTGTTCACCAAAAGTGCTAAAAAGAACCATAGAGTCACCACAATCACATGTATATCCAAACTAATTTGTATTTAAGAATAGCTGCATCTCCAGTTGTCTTGAACTGCTGATCTGCAGAATTTCTGATGGTGCTTTTGGGGGGCTGGGCTGAATACACTGTAATGGTTTTCCTCCCAGCCTTTAGCTGCTGTTTTATTTTCAACTGTATCCTAAAATATATTAAGTACTTTCCTCATGTGATTATCTAAGCAAATTCTGTATTGCCAACAAGATGTGATACAACTGCAGATGGGAGCAGATCTCATTCTTCTTTTTCAAGATCAAAGCGGTGCACAATGTCAGCATTGAGAGTCTCTACGACTTGCTGCATAATAATGTATCATTTATTTCCCATTTAGAACTTGATGGAGGCTGGCATATATAAATCTCTACATGCTATTTCTTCATATTCCACTTTTTTTTTCTATTTCCTGCAGGCCAAATGGACTCAGCTAACCTAAGACTAAAACCTGTTATTTCTGCTGAAATAAAATTCACTGACAGTTTTCAACTTCTGCATAAATTTGTGCATAATAATGTGTGCAAAAAGTCACAAACTTCAAAGAGCTTAACCATGATAATCATCTTTATAACTTCATTAAAACAGCAATAATTTAAAAATTTACTGAATAATTGTAAACTTCCCAGCCAGCTTATGTACTTTTTATTTTCTCCTACTCTCTGTTCACAAAAAAACCCCAAAACTAAAAAACTTAAAAAAGAAAACAACCACAAAAAACCACCAAATCACAGAAAATAAGTTACAAAAAACAAAGAAGAAAACAAAGGTTGTTTTTTT
Organism: Pseudopodoces humilis; assembly: GCF_049639895.1. NCBI lineage: Eukaryota > Metazoa > Chordata > Aves > Passeriformes > Paridae > Pseudopodoces > Pseudopodoces humilis. Next base: position 13,301,864 of record NC_142209.1, on the reverse strand, counting down.
TTTTCCACTGGGGAGGTATGAGTATACACCTGTATGTGAAGGTATGTGAGCTGATGAGCTGTATACTGGGCCTGTCTGAATACCAAAACACTGCCTACAGTGGCCAACACACATGCTGAATCATTCAGGCTCCTCAAAAAATTTAACAGATTTTAAAAAAAAAGTGAAATAGGGCCTCTATGTTGTCTTTACATTTTTTGGTGATAAATTATGTACTTTTTATTCAAGCAACTGAGATACATCACTAAGGGTGGGTGTGAACTGCTGGATTTTCCATCTACTATCTAACAGCTTGTTCAAAGGAGTATATAGCCATACTATAACTTTAGGCCAAGTAAACAGAAAATATAACCTCAATATGTGTTTGTGCTTTGGATCCAACCATGAAAGATTCATTGTCTAAATATGTCATTGCAGCCAGTGATTCAGAAGTAGAACACTTCCATCTGGCAACAGATGGTCAAGATGGATCTTATTGCAGGAGAGTCTTTTGCTAAAAGAACTAGTCTTCACGGTCTGGATAATCAGATAAGCGGGTTCTTTCTAGTATTATGGCCATGAGAAACTGCACCAGAACTTTGTCTCACATGTTCAATCAGCTCTGTATACGCATACACTCATGCTTAATTAAGCATCCTTCTACGTAACATGGCCACTTCTGCACTTCACTGCTAATTTTCTCATTGATAATGTGCACGTTGTATATGTAACAGCTGTACAGTTCTCCTCACATGTTAGTCGGTGCTCTCTATCATTCTGTGCTGTGATGAGCTTATCAGCAGCTGTCCTTATGGACTGAGGGATGCTTGCAGCTTCCTACTAGCATTTGCCAAGGATTTGCAAAGCCATCCCCTCAGACTGAACCTCCTGCATTTATTCACATTTTCAATCACTCATTCACCAGAGACAGTGTCTGTGGGAGTGACAGATGGCTGCTAACCAACTTGGTCCATCCTATTTCCTCCCTCACCATACCAGGTATGTGGTGCCCATCACCAACTCTCTTCTCTAAAGGTGTGTGGAAGAATATTCCAAAGCTCAACACACCATAAACAACCATTCAATATTTACTCTTTGTAAAACTCCAACAGATTCTGTTTCATGATAACTAGAAAAAAAGAAAAAAAGATTACTGTTGCTGAATTACGCGTTATTTGGGAGTTGTTCACTCAGCTCCAAAGAAAAGGGCTTAAACATCAGTTCTACTGGAGAGTTATGAGTCATCAGATAAGAAAAATCAGCTCTCCCATTTTTATGTGATGTGGTAAACAAGAAAAGCACTGCAGAATTAATTCAGTGCTTGCTTTGGTCACAGAATCTGAAGTGGCTGTTGCCATGGGTACATAGAATCAAGTACTTAAAGGGGATTTAAGGACATAAAGGAGGAGAAATGACAACACATCATGGAAGATTCAAGAACTGTAGATGCCTGAAGAAAATGATGATCTGAAACACAGAGACACAGAAAAGTAGCCATTCATGCAATGAGCACAAGACAAAAGACAGCTCACTGTGCTATCAAGGTGGAGAAATAAAAAGCAGAGAGTGGCAGGCACAGCAAGAGGCAAACAGGAGCAGCTAGCTCCATAAGAGGAGGAAGGGGCAATGAAATAAGCAGGATCATGAAGACAATGAATTGCGTTATACAGAAAATCATAACAGAGACAAGAAAAGGAAAATAACGGATAAAGAAATAGCAGATAGAGGGTAAGGGAAGAAGCAGATATACAACACGAAAACCAGGTCTGAATGAATGATCAAGGATTTTCATTGAAGAGTCTATGAGCAAGTCATCAAAGCTGGTCTGGAGGAAAGCAAAGATGATTGGCAGGAGCACGAATACTTGTCCTGAGCTACAATAAGTTATCATGGGAAAAAAAGAAGCATTTATTAATCCTACTTCATGCTGATAAATGTCACTGCAAATTTTCATCAAGAGCAGGATCAAAGAGCTTCCAGCTGGGAAAAACTGCCTTCTCTGGTCTTTAATGGAATTATTCCAGGCCCAGGAGAAGGAACATATATGAAATACAGCATTAAATAAACTGCAAGGTGACTCAATGTCTAATCTTAGAAGCCAGAGTATAGGTTGCTTGTCCACTCAATATAGGACTTCTGTCTGATGAGAGACATTTTAAGGAAGGGACTGTAAGCAGATACAGAAGATAGTATAAAGCATTATTATCAAGTGAGTCAGTGACATAGTTGCTAAAATCTGACTTTTAAGATAAAGTAGTTAAAAAAACCCCAACAGTAGGCAATACCTGAAAAGTATTTGCATAAAAGAAAAGAACCTCTAGAGGGAAAGCTTGTTGAAACAGCAGTTGTGATGAGGATACCAGCACCAAAAAGAACTTGGTTGCCAGAAAGGGGATATAAATGTAAAAAATGTGAAATGACATTTCACAGTTAAAGATGTGACAAATTCTAAAGAAATAAGAAGACCTACTGTGGATGAAGCAGAATCTAGGTGGGTCAAATCAGTGTGTAAAAGCAGTTCTAGTGAGTAGTGTCAAAATCATCTGATCACCACAACTGCCTGTTGGGTCTTTCTTGTGAGATCAGAAAATGTCCGTGTAAGTGTTATTACCTCAAGGCACTTACTAGAAAATGCAAGGCTTGTAGGCAGCTAACAAAGACTACAAAGACTACTGGGACAATGGCAGTACTTGAAAACGTGCAATGACTTCTATTGATTTGAATGAACCACTGAAAGCCTTAGCATACTCTGGGGGAACAGCTGTGTGGGCAAAGAGGGCTGCTGCCTAAAACGACTTCTACGAAATAAAGCACACAGCTCATAGTTTCACACACACTGTGTTGAAAACTGGCCTTCTAAAAAGTTTTAGACTATGGATATATGCCACGATCCATCTTCACTTTAGCTACAACTATGAGTTATATTTCTACTTCTGGCTAACTTCCCTAAACAAAATGAATAAATGCTAAATGCCACATAGTAAAAAAGAGTGTAAATGCACCCCACTGCCGCAGACAATCACAATTTTTTTCTGGTTTTGTTTTAACTAGCATTAATATAGTGTCTGTTCCTGAGGTCCAGATGCTATTGTAATAAAAACAGTACAAAAGATAGATGGAAAGACAAATTAATATCTTGCTGCATATCTTTAAAAAGAGCGTATTATGAATAGACTTTTATCAAGGTAGGCAGTAGTAGTAATAATAGAACAGGCAGTGACTACTTCACACTGAAATCTGACACTGACATTTGAAGGACAACTTGAATTGTGATATTTGAAAGATTCTGGAAGAGAACTTAATGGTTCTTGATAAGGGCATTTTTTAATTTCTTTTTGTCATTCTTAGAAAGAAAGACAATTAAGGACTAATGACCTTGCTTTTGCTGTTGAAATGAATTGGACTTTTGGCCTTAATGTGCAGAAAGACAGATCTTAAGATATTGATATTTTCTGAACAAGTTTGTGGCTTTACTTTGGGGATATCACTTTGCATACTTTTGTACGTAATTTCAAACACGTGGTGATACGATTTTTTGAGGTATAATTCATACATTTTAAAATGGTCTTTGGAATTGTTTACATTGGTGTCCATCCAGACTTACTAGTTAGTGAAGTGATAGCTTCAGCTGTCTTGAAAACCTGCTTGTTACTTATAGTGAATTTTAAAACAGATTTCCAAGTTGTTCAGAATGAGATTTTAAGTGACAATGGATTGATCTCCTGGCACTTCAAGTAAGTACATCAGAAAAATTTTGAGGAGTATACAGCAGATAGGAATTGGAATGATGGATTAAAAAAGATAGGGAATAAATACTGCTGACACCACAGCAGTGGTGTCACTCACCACATTAGTCTGTCTCTGAGTGGTCTTACTCTGGCTTGTTTTTCACAACCTCCTCACCAGTCAATCTCTACCAAGATGTCTCTCCATTTCAGCTGGAATAATTACCTTCTTCAAATTATCCAAAGATACACAAACATGTAATTGATGATTTTGAAGAATAATGAATTTTTCTAAGTATTTTTAATGTACATAAAAGAAACCTCAGGGTAGATAGTAGAAAGCAAGTAGGAAGCTGAAGGTTTTAATTCCTATAATAAGACTGATTTGTGTTTGGATTTTATGAATGGTACACAACCAATGGCATGCATTAGAAAATATCTCTAGTAGAAAAAAATTGCATTGTCATTACTGGATAATAACATATGTTGTCAAGGCTGTTTCCTTTCCAACATGATTGACTGCGGTATTGTAGAAGTATCCAGGGGGAAAGACTGGGCAAGAGGAAGTTGAAATTCTGTAAAATTTTACATTTACTTTCCCAATAGGCTTTACTGCAAGGAATGACATTTGTTTTAGAATCCCATATTCCTGCATTTCACACATACTTAGCACCCCTCAGCTTCAGTATTGAAAGTCTTTTCCCAAGAAACTAAGGGTAAGGGATGTGGCTCAAGAAAGACTTCACACAGAAGATCAAGGTCTTCTAGCTACAGCTACATAAGTGTAAATTTGAAGAAGCTTGAACTAGTGTCCTTTGTGCTTCCATCCATTGCTGGTATCTACACCTGCATCTGCTCATGCTCCCAATACCTTTTGTTTCCTTATGTACCTGGACCATGACAAAGGCACAATTTTTCCTCAGATGTCTCAGCTCTGGGCATACAAACTGCTTTGTTCTTCCATCATAGACCAAAGACCACATGCTAATTTCCCATTAAGAACTCAGCCATCATTGGGATGTCATGCCACAGCCAATAGGCTGCCCAGAGAGCAGTGTCAAAACCAAGATGCATAGTTTTCTATCACTAGAGGACACAAAATGATTCACACGAATGCCTCTCAGTGTCAGAAGAGAAAAAAGCACCTTTATTCTCTGACTCCAGTGTTTATAGATTCTCAACAATGACCAGGCATTGGATAATTAAGTTACCACCTTCCCAAGCACACTCGTCATGAGACACATCCATCAAAAGACGTTTCTTAGAAGGAATGTGATAAACAACTTATGTTTATAGAACTTGTGTGAGAAAGTAACTAAAACTATGAAAACATTTTCAGAAGGCTTTAATTTTCAGGGTGACAGGTTTCCCTAATTTGGTACCATTCTATGGGAAGAACACCCTAAGCATGATCGCAGTGGTTGAATCCAGTTCAAAATCAATAAAGCTTCCTTGAGTATGGCAGGAGGATGGGTGAGTAGTGGGCAGATAACTGCTCTGTGGGACAGGAATGGTACTGTGTGCCTCTGCGATTTAGAGAAAAAGTGATATGTGATACAGCTATTTAGAGGAAGTCACCCTTAAAACCTCGGTCTGGCTTCTAATGAAATCTTTAATAATAATTAGGAAAGTAGTTGTTTTATAATCCATCTGAGACACAAATAAAATTCTCACTTCACCTGGTGCAATCTGGGAAGCATTTTATTCTAGAACTGTGGAAATGATACATCTGGTTTGGTTATCCTACTCACTATACAAAAATAATATCCTGACCAGAAGAAGTATGTCCATTTGGCATATTTTGGGTCACTTTATTGACTGTTATTTGAGTTGGGAAAAAAATATTTCAGTAATAAGAAATTTAAGCTCTTCCTTTTCAAACTGTCTTATTGGATCCCATTCTGGGTGTCTAGCTTGGAGTGGAGGACTCCGTTAGGCATTATGGCCATCTAGCTCTAGATCAGAATAAATCAGGGACTTCAGCAGAAATGCTTTTGGCTACTGAGGCATTTAATGGATTTGCTGTTTCCTTTTCTATTTTCAGAGAAAAAGGCTTTATGAAAGGGAATTTTTGGTGGCTGGAAAATGAAATATGTTTTACCATTTTTTACTGATAAATATTACTGAACATTTATTTAGTATTCTACATTTTTATAAAACTAGTATTCTGAACCAAACCCTAATACTTCAGAGATTTACCCAACTGCCTTCAGTGAAAACTTTTGTGTAAATTATTTTGTGGATCAGCATTTGCAACAATCAACATTTCTTTCAATTTTAGCTGTCAATAGCAATTTAGAAACATTGGAAGCGCTATGTAAGAAAAAACTAAAGACCTATCTAGCTTTATATCTTTTCTGAGCAACCACTGTTGCTCCAGAAAACATTTAGCTTCAATAATGTATTGTTTGACAGAAGGCTGAACTTCTTTCTATTCTGAGTAGCTGTTCATTTTATGGCCCAAGGCTTAAACATTCTTGATGCTACAGTACATGCAAATATATGTAAAGTTCAGTATGAAAAAGCATCATATACAGAATTGAACAGCTATACTGCAGAAAGCATCTTCTGTCAAAATCGAAAAAGCATTTGTGAGTTTGTAAATGTATATTAGTAGAAAAACCTATACAAATATAGATTTAAAAAAAAAACCACTCCATATATTGCCTTCCAGTACACTTCATTCCCTGCTCATGAAGCCCTTGAAATCAGCAAAAATATTCCTGTTTACATCCTGCAAGCTTTGCACAGTTTCATCCTGTTAGATGAACACCCTTAGAAATCAGACTTCATTTTTTCCAGGGAAGTTGTATCCAGTTTTGCTACAGCTGTGTGATGCTTTGGCTTCTTATTTACATACCAATCGATCACTCACTGCATGCAAAAAGCATTTTGTAAGCCATACAAATGCACATGTACCAGACTTCAAAAAAGGTAAAGTCTGCTGTATGTCCTGCACTCTGAGATTTCTGAAGACACAGCAAAGCTTCATATCAACCTCTGCTCTGCAGAGCAATCTTTAGCTATAATTAGTCTTCCTAAATACTAATCAGCATTTCATCTTTGTGAGTTCCTATAATATATTCAATTCCCCAATGTATTAAAAAACATTTCACTGCAAATTTCAATCTCTGGTTCATTTCTTCCAGAGGACAGATAATTTTAGGTAATTAAAAATATTAAAAATTATTACCATCCTCAGCAACATCAGTTACTCATTATGCCTGTTAAATCAACATTAATAAAACCAGGTAAAAAGTAACAAGAGTTTTTAGGAAATATCCATATGCATTAGACATTTACTACATACATGCTTTACATACATACATATTACATACACAAACTACCTTACATGCTTTTCATGAAATGAAATGCTTGTGTTGAAGGAAAATAAGGTGCCCAAAGTATTTTAAAAAGGCAATGAAAGGAAAAGGCAGGGAATGGCAGAGCACTGGACTGGGGAGAGTCAGGATGATGGGCAGCATGGCGAGAAGCTGCTCTTGGTGGCTGTCTGCCCGCACACAGCTGCTGCCAGGAGTAAGAGGAATAATGGGATAAACATGAAAAGCTCTAATAGCATGTGACTGCCTCTACATTACATGAACTTACTGAGAAAATTAAAACAAAAAAGCAACAACAAAAAAAAAGCCAAATATTTGAGGCCCTTTTTTGACTGAGCAAGTTTGATGCATAGTCACTTCTGAATGCACTGTGTCGATGCAGTGGAAAATCCCATTAGGAATTGTTGGTGCCAACTGAAACAGGATTATGCACACATGACTGACAGTTACTCACAGCTAAGTAAGGAGCAATGCAAATCACTGTTGATTGATTTTTATAAATCAATTATGCTCAAAAGACAGCAGACTTCTACCTCCCATAGAAGAGCTCCTGTTTGACTGCCAGGACTCCAGGGCTCGAGGTGGACGTGGGCCTTGGTGTCACTCTGTGTCCCAGGCAATGCCACCACCTCACGTGCTTGTCCCCACAGCCCCAGCCTGGGCCCATCGCACTCCAGGCAGCCCTGTCCGGGCTCCCTTTGCTCACCCTCAGCCTGCACCGCACACGGATCCCCCTGACCAGCAGTCGGGAGGCTGGATAGAAACTCTACTGCCATGATCTTGCACCATGAAGAGGCACGAGGAGGAAATGCAGAGCCTGGCAGGGCAGGGAGCAGAGCTCCAGCACCCATAGCTGCACACGCTCCAGGGACAGAGCCAACGCCAACCTGCCTGTACATCGCGGTCAACCTGTTGGTTGACTTGAAAGAATAAATAAGCTGCATGCTTCCTTTCCATACAATTGCATGGAGATCATCCTTTACCTAGCAGAAAATAAAGCTCTGTGGTGCTCCTGCACTGAGGAACTGCAGAGACTGAAATAAAATGGCTCATGTCCTTTTTGTTTCTGTGTGATATCCACCACACAGATAAAAGCAGACAGCGGAGCAGGAAGCATGCTTGGGTTCGTGTGCCATTAGTGACATAGCGTAACTGGTTCTGCTTGAGTGAACAGAGTGAAATACTTGTTCTCTCTCTTATTAAAGATGCTCTTAAAAAACATGCCTGGATGTCAGCCTCTGCTTCCATCTCCTCCTTTGCTGAGTGCTTTCTAGGCTACAGAAAAACAATGAAGGAGCCAAATGCAGACAAAAATGAGCCTTAGTACTGAAGAGTGGTACTATCTTTGTGGTTGTTGATAATACCAGCTCAAAAACATTTGAAACGGCCACTTAATAGAGCCTAACATGAAATACAGAAGCAATCTGACTGGCCTGATTTTGAGTGTGCTGGGATTACTCATTGCAGTACAGTTGCTTCTGAAGTGTGCCACTGCAAGTAGATCAGCTGAATTCTAAATTAAACCCTCTTCACAAGCATATTCAGCCTATACCCCACCCTTTATATTGTGCCTTGCAATATATATTCTCTAGAGGGTAATACAAACAACTATTACTTCTTTTTTATTACAGTCGTTGTTAGATATTGAAAAAAATAGCAAGGTTTCTTTATGCTTAGTGCTGTCTGTTTATCCAGTGAGTGGTGCACCCATTGATTGGTTTTGGGTCCTTAATTGTGCAGTAAAGGCTAATTGTACAATAGAGGACAAACGTACATCCTTTCCCTCACTTCCCCTTATACATTAACATTTTTATTCTCAGGACTCCAACAAGCAGGCTAATTGCAAGTGCATGAATATGAATATGGATTGATACACAGGAAACTGGGCAAAGCTACAAAGGAGTGTGAAGTACGTACGTGGGCAACCTTCACGTGCAGTATGCACAACTGACATGCAGCAGTTACAGAAGCTGACATCACTTTATCTGAACTGAAAGCTGTCTGCAGCTATAACTGTAAAGAAGACCCCAAGGACTCTGATGATATATTGATCCCCCATGAGAAAATGTCATTGAATTTAGTGTATGCTGACACATTTTGTACAGTTCTGTAGTATTTAATATAGAACAGCAATGATATTCTTACAGAATTTCACATATTTTTACATTTCTTTAAGATCTTAATGGTATTTCTCTATGAGATTGCCCACTTGAAAAATAAACATTTTCACCTTTATCCAAATTTAGAGAGTTTTGCATATGGGATAGCTTATATTCTTAATATTTTTCTTCTTCAGTATACATTGTAAAAAAACAAGCCTCCAACCTTTAATAGCCAGTCTAGCAAGGATGAAATCACACTGAGAAACTCTCAATTTATGACTCGTACCCTGAAGATGAAGGTTTTCTCTAGCAGAGATACTGCCCAAAATAGGGAGATTTTATATACTCTTCATGATGTTCAGTGACACATGTGGCAAATAATTTGTTCAGAAGGTAAAAAATCCAGAGGGAAAGAGAAGTGCCCTAATGTGCCCTGTAATACGACAGACCAGTGGTGCAGAGCGCTGTTGGTGCTGTGAAGAGCCAATCTGCAGGCAGAAGATGCCCCGATGTCACAGCTGTAACTGCAGGCACACAGTTCTGAGCAGGCTACAAACAGCAGGCTTTCCCCAGGCAGCATCCATGCAATGTATCCATGCAATGCCTGCAATGGTCACCATCCCTGCTCTTTGGACTACACACAGGAGAGATTTGTATACTCATTTTCCTGCTGCATTTGAAAGATTAAAAAGAAGTAAATTCAGCATTGGAGCAGAAG